>NC_059142.1:16350000-16975000 GCF_020740605.2 Lemur catta
GGGAAGATGCTCCTCCCTCCGTCCTGAACTCTTTGCCCTCTCTGCCCAGGGCTGGGGAGAAGTCCCTTAAGGCAGTGCAGGCAGAGCTGTGGAAAAGCATTTTCAAGTGGTTTTCATTGGCTTGGAAAAGTGAGATGAGGTTGAAGGCCCCCCCCCCAGAAAACTGATGCATCATCTACCCACGGCCCTGACCCCTCCACTCAGCTCCCTCTTCCTTCTCCTGCGACAGGGTCTCCCTGATCTGAAAGGAAAACCCAGCCCAGGCCAGGGCCTCTTGAGCTTATTGCTGGTCTGCTCGGGTTTTCCTGCTGGCCCCGGAGGTTGAGCTGAGCAGACAGGAGCGAGGGCTGTGGAGCCAGACAGGCGGGAGTCAGGTCGCTGCTTTGCCACTTAACCAGCCGCCTGACCTTGGGCAAATGCCTTCAATTCTTTGGGCCTCAGTTTCATCATCTGAAAATTGGGGTTAATGCCACCTGCCTCTTGGGGTTTTGAGAACTTGTGACAAAGTGGAGGGATGTAAAGTGCCTTCCTGGCACGGAGCAAGTCCTCGGTCAGACGTTGCTACTGTTCTATCTTCATCATCATCTCAATTATTTTTCCTGTGTATTAGGCTTTGTGGGGACTCTGGGTCCCAAAATGAATGCTGCAGTCTGTCCTTTTCTCTGTGGGCTTGCCTCCCCCTGGCCTGTTCCCTTGTTGTAAACCCCTCTTTTTTGTTCCAGGCCTCACCTTGCCCTGTTAGAGGACCCTCAAGAAAAGAGGCTGGGGGTGTTAGGAGCGGGTCTCCAGTCTGCAGGGGCAGGTGTCAGCGGGCTTCGGGACCCTTGCAGGGCAGCTTGGCAGCTTTGCTCTGCGCTCACGACCTGCCCCCTTTCAACAGGCAGATACAATCCTGGGAGGAGAAGGGTGTGTCCCGGGAGATGGCAGTGCCCCCGGGTGAAGCCCTCAGCAGCCTGGGGCGAGAGAGAGCTGTCACCGCCCCCACAGAGGAAGGTGGAATCGATTTCTTTCTTGCCACTCCCTTGAAAAGCACAGCAACACGGGGGAAGGGCTGTTTTGGCAGAGGGTTTGTCTGGGGAGAGCAGCGGGGACATACGGAAACAGCTGGGGATACTCACCTGCCTCCGGCCCAGCCCAAACGGGGGCACAGACCCTTCCTGCTCCACCCTTCTTGCTGAGTTGGGGTCCAGCACACCCTGTAGCTGGGGTGCAGAGGCTCCCTGGCTGCTGGTCCTGTGCCCCTGCTAGCACTGACCCTTAGCACTTGACCCTTCCAATCCCCCACCCCCTGCTGGGAACTGGCCAGGGTGTTTATACTAACAAGCTAGCCACGTTGCAATCTCAACCAAAAAAAAAAAAAAAAACAGAGAGAGAAAGAAAGAAAAAGAAGGAAAGAAAATAGTCCTTGCACAAATGCTGCTACAGTGTCTGCCAGGACCTAAGATCTGGTACTATCTATTTTTTAATAATTGAGGGTAATAAATATGTATTTCTTTCTCCTCACCACCCCCCATCCTCCGAAGCTTGTCAGCTCCCTGCGTCTCTCCTCTGATCAGACCAAGTCTTCCCCAAGCAAAAAAAAATCCTTTAAGCAAAAAGGATTAAAGCCTTGAAAGTAGGTCTGCCTGAGCTCTCCCCCACTCCCTCCCCTCCCCTCCCCTAGGGCTGAAGTGGAGAGGCCCCTCAGGGGAGCCAGGGACAGGGGTGGGCTGGTGCAGCAAATCCCTGGTGAGCACCTCAGGAAGGAGGATTCTACAGTCCCCCTCCCTGCAGCCCATCCAGACCTGGGCTAGCCTGGGGAGGCAGCTTAGCCCAAGGGGCTACTCCAGAACCAGGTCCTCCAGCCCCCAACAGCACAGGACGCAGGAAAGAGGCCTGTGGTCTCAGATAGTCCCAGCTCCACCTTGCAACTTGGCTTTGTGCTTTTAGAGTGTGGGTGGCCTTGGAACAAGCACTTGAGTCTCAGTTTCTTCCTCTGTAAAATGGGAATATAAACAGCACCTACTTCACAGATGACTAAATGAGCTAAAGATAGTGCAGTGTCCAGTGCATGGTAAATATTATACAAAATAAATGAAGTAAATTATTGTTGTTATCTTTATGGAATTCTTCTCAAAGGGCAGCCTGTCATCTCTCCCATCCCGTGACCCTCCACAGCTCACAAGGGCCTGCCAGGCACACTGTTCCATGTAGCTTTTCCACCACCCCTCAAAGAGGGTTGAACTGGCTGCGTGGTGTGGATAGGAGCCTTGCCCAAGGCTGTTGGACCCACAGATGCGAGAACTGGAACCCAAAGTTGGACTTGTGTTCCCTCCCCTCGTCCTGTCCTGACACCCTTTCCTCTGCCCCATGCTGCTTTCTGACAGGACACCCAATACCCCTGGCTCTGGGCCAACCCAGGAACCAAGGAAAGGCCTGGCTCAGCCGGGAAGGGAGCACCTGGGGCAGCGGTGGCTGCTGCTGGGCAGACCCAGCTTTGTCCTCACAGCTGCGGGCATTGCAGTTCTGCTGAGGCAGCAGTGCTGGCCCATGCGGGCTGCTCTCCCTCTGCGCGGGGCCTGTGCACACAGGGCTGGCTGCAGGTGTCCGGCCTGTGCCCCCGGCCCACCCCAGTGGTCACTGGTTGGTCACATGGCCTCCAAGGCCCCACTGCCTGCCCCTAGGGACAGGCCTGCCCTGGCTGCTCTGGGCCTTAGGCAGGAGAGGAGGAGAGGAGAGGCAAGGCCGAGAGGCCGGAGGGCAGGAAAAGCGGGGAGAGAGGTGGCTATTTATAGCCCGCTTTGCTTTTGTTCCTTTTCCAGCAATGCTTCTCTTTAAATAGGAGCAAGGCTGGAGGCTGCAGCTCTTCCCCAGCCGCCTGCAGTCAGCGAGCGCATGGGTGTGTGCCTGAGTGTGTGTGTGTGTGTGATGGGGACACATGAATAGGGACGGGGCGGCAGTGGGCACTTGAGTACAGACATGTGCGTGTGTGCAGGGACAGGAGGAGCAGGATGCAGAGTTCTGGGTGTGTGTATGGGGTGGAGGCGGGTGAACTGTTCTTTGTGTGTGAATGCTGTGAGCTGGCGTATACACACATGTGTAGGGAAGCGGCAGTTCTTAGTATGTCTGTGTGTGTGTTTATATCAGTGAACACACACTGGGGTGGGGCAGCCCCTCCTTAGGCTGTGTGTGTGAGCGTGTGCACACATGTGCGGACAGAGGTGGGCTCGGGTGGGCAAGTGTGTGTGTATCTTATGTGTAAACTGACGTGAGCAGCTCCGTGGGATGAGTGTACATCCATGTAAGGGGACTGTGGAGTGGTCACCGCTGCCTGTGTGTAAGAGGATGGGTCATAGCGTACACACGCGGACGGGGACAGAAGGGGGATGGCAGCTTCTGTGTGTGCACACCAGGCCCTGTGGTCCCTGAGAGCAGGGGCCTTGTCTGTCGTCCTCTGCCGGGCAGGGCGCCTTGTCTGGGTGGAATGTGCCAGCGTAAGGGGCCTGGGTGGTCCTATCTCGCTGCTCCAGCCCAATGTCAAACCTGCCCACCCAGCGGGCGTTTTCTAGACACTCGCAAAGCCCCCGGGTCCCTGGGAGGACAAGACCACTCCCTTTTCCCTTTCTCAGGCAGCGCCACTTGGGGCAGGAAGGCGGCGGGGCGACCTCAGAGACCAAATCCCAGGCGAGCCGCGTGAGGAGGCGCCCGGGCTTTGGAGAGGGCGGGCCTGGGTCCCCAATCTGGCCCTCGTCCACCCTTCTGTGCCTCAGATTTCACCTCTGTACAACGGGGAGAGTAAAGCCGTCTGGGGCTGGGCTGGGGTCGAATGGCTCGGACTAGCGACGCTGCCTGGCACACCCTGCGCGCTCGGTGGCCGGCGGCGGGCCCCGTCCGCGGGGAGGGACCGACCCGAGCGAGGCTGGCGGGCTCCGCAGACGCTGCCGCGAGGAGGGAACTGGTTGCCGCGCGGGCCGCCGCTCCCGCGCCCAGGCAGCGCAGTAACCCAGATCTGTGCGCGCGGGCCCGCGGCGCGGGAGGGCGCGATCCCCGCCCCGAGGGCCCGGCGCACCGGGGCGCTGTCGGTCCCCGCCGGTCAGCGCGAGGCTCGGAGCACCGGGCCTGGGCACCGCCCTCGCCCAGGGCCTCGCCGGGCAGCTCCGGATCGATGCGACAGTGCTCCTCACCCCTCCCCCAAAGGCCAAACAAAACATAGTAAATATTTAATCCGGGCCAGGGAGCCAAGGAGGCCTCCCCGCCCCCTCCGCAGCCGTCTGGCTCCCCTGCCAGCCCGGCAGCTCTCCTCGGTAATGAGGCCGCGAGCAGTAGGATCGATCGCGGCCCTGGTGGGGTGGGGGTGGGGCGGCCTGCGCCCTAGGGTGGCATCGCTGTCCGCCCCGACCCACCGCCCGGCTGCAGACCTGGGAGGCCCACAGGAGCGCACCTGCGCCCGCGCTTTCCCAAGGAGGCCTGCAGGGAGCGCGCCGGCCTCTGGCTCTCCCCAGCCGGCCCAGCCCTGCACACCTCCCTCCACCCACACTGTGTGAGCGCGGGAGGGGCATCCCAGCTCCAGCTCAGACCTGACCTCCAAGGCCTGGCGGCCTAAAGTCAGCAAGGCCCTTGGGTGGAGCCTGGGTGGGGCACGGGTAGTTAGGGAGGCCGGTAGAGAGAGGCTGGCAAGGCATCCCTATGGCGCTGTATTCCTGGCCTCCTGGTCATTGCCCTGGAGGATACCTGGAGCAGGCGATGACATCCTCGCTGCTCATCCATTCGTGCAGTAGATAATTATTGAGCACCTACTGCGTGTCAGTCATAGGCTGCCAGCAAGGAGATGTAAAAGTCCCAGCCTGCAGAGGGATTGCATTCCAAAGGAGAAACAGTTAATAAGTAAACACATAAAATGATTTCGGATAGTGATTGGATTTAGCATAGATAATAAAACTGTAATGTGATATTGTGCTTGGCTGGAGAAAGCAGCAACATTAGTCAGGGTGGTCAGGGAGCTGACCAATGGCAATGGCTTGGGGTAAAAGCATCCCAGGCAACCGTTTACAGCAAGTGCAAAGGCCCAGAGTCAGGAAAGCAATTGGTGTGTTCTGGGATTGGGAAGAAGGCCAGGGAGCTTGAATGCAGTGAGTGGAGAAGTAGTAGTGGCAGATCCCTTAGGGTCTTAAAAACCCTGGGAGGAGTTTGGATTTTATTCTAAGTGCGGTGTGAAGGTATTAGAGGTTTTAAGCGAAGGCATGACATGAACTGATTTACATTTTTAAAATCTTCCACTGGCTGCAGTGTGGAAGATGGAAGGTAGGAAGTTAAGGGTGGAGGCAGGGAGGCCAGGTTTGTGGCAGGATGGTGCAGTGGTGTGCACAAGGGACACTGGTCCCTGTCTGGCTTGGGCAATGACTCTGAAATGGCCATTTACACATCTGCAGGTGGCAGGGCCCCCAGCAGCCAAGGAGCAGCCTGCTCCTGGGCTCCCTGTGCACAAAGTCCCAGGGGGTCTGAGCCAAGCCCGGGGTTGCCCTGTCCTGTTTCCCTGACCCAGACTCCACAGTGGGCAGCCCAGGAAGTTTTCCCTTTCTTTCTTTTTTTCTTTCTTTCTTTTTTCTTTCTTTCTTTCTTTCTTTCTTCCTTTCTTTCTTTCTTTTTTTTTTTTTTAGGAGCATTAGAAAATGTTGACATGTTTTTTGAAACAATTTCAGATCTGATATCTCCGCCAGATTGAGTTTGTAACCAGCTTTATTGTTTAAGCCTGCTGGGATTTCATCAAAGGCGTCTGCTGTTTACCCAGAACCATTTCATTGGAGAAAACAGCAAACAGACCTGCATTTCTATCTGATTTCACTTTTTCCCTTTTCTCATGAATTTAAGTGCTTGTGAAAAGCAAGGCGGATAAGGCAAAGCAGGGAGGATCAAACCCCGAGGAAGGGGCTCGGAAGGATCTCAGCTGAGGTTTATTAATAGAGCAGAAAAAAGTTGGGGGCAGGGGGCCGCTTCTGGGGGAGGGCAGCAGCCAGCGCTCTGCAGGGGGAACCTGGGGGGAGGGGGAGGGAAGGGGGGAAGAGCTGCTGTTCACCGTACTCTGGCCAAGATTTTTAGGCCATCTCCTGGTGTCTCTTGTCTTTACCAGTTTCTGGACTATTTCAGACACTGGCAACGATAAAAGACTGAACATCAGCTCCCACTTGGAAAGCAGCGGTGACCCAGCCTCAGAGATGGGTTCAATGAGACAGACTCAAGCTTTCCTGGGAGCAGGCCGAGTGAGGAATCAGATCAAAAGGCAAATGGAAAACAGATCATGAGTACCAGGAAAATTGCCTTCCTGATCCTCCTCTGCCAGCACTTGGGACTCAGCGCTTTCTCCTGCCAGGCAGCCCGAGCCAGGGCAGGGCAGGGCCCAGGGACACTTGTCACAAGCTCCTCTTGCCTTTCCAAGGAATCTACCCTGGTGTTCTTACCACCCACCTAATAGGATCCAGGTGCCTACAAGCAGGCCTATTGACCCAGCAAATGTTACCCCAATAGGGGAGACGCTGGCTCGGCAGCCTATCAGGAGAAGGCAGTCTGAGAAATTTGAGTTAATATGCCTTGTTCAGTCGCTTGAGCGACAGCTAGTTAAGTGCACCGGTTTCTTGGCATGCAGGCCGTCTTTTACCAGTTGTACATTAGACCCACTTATAAGGTCAATCGATCTGAACCAATTAGCAAGAAGATAAGGACTTGTTTATCTTTGTAGATCTTGCAGCAAGCCATCTGAGAGGGACAGTAATGACACAGGTATTTCTTTAGCACCAAGTGCCAGGCATAACCATTTTGCTCTGCCACCTTCTGGCAGGTGGGACTTCCAGCGACAGCAAGTCAGCTCACTGATCTGTGGGATGAGCCTACGAGGAGGAGAATGGGTGAAGGCCAAAGGTCTTCTCAGAGCCAAGGCTGGGCCCTCCTGGCGGTGGAGACTCCCCTCCCCCTGCCCACCTTGCACAGTGAAAGCTAGTGGGCTACTGGGGCTTTGGTGGCTTGTCCCATCCCTGTGGGCTCAGAGCACGGTCCCAGATCTCCTGTGAAAGCAGAGAAGCCACCATGTCCTGAACACGGAGCCTTGGGGATATTTGCCTACATCATCTCTTTTAATTTTTATGTCTCCTTTCTGATCACCGCTCCCCCAACCCAAGTAGGTATCATCGCCTCTCCTAGACAAGGGAACTGAGGCTTGGAGGTGGGAGGCAGCAGGGCCTGCCTGTGTTGTCCAAGGTCACCGGGCCAGGTGGCAGCTGAGCCGGGATTTTGAATCCAGGCCTGGGGTCTTTTCATTTGGCCTCACTGTCCTCAGCCTTCTGTGAGGTTAGGTGGGGGGAGGGGCTTCTCCCAAATTGGGGTTTGGGACCAGCACGCACACCAGCTAGCAGGGAGAGGGGGAGTGGGCCCTTGGGCATTTTCTGGTCCGAGAATATCTGGGGGTGAGGCTGAGGATATTCAGGCCACGGGCAGTATTTCCCCTGCGTTTGCCCTGGGTGGGGCTGAGTGGACCTCTGGCTGGGAGAGTTGGTGGCTCTGTGGTGACAGTGGGCTCAGGTGCAGGAGACACTGCTCTGCTCCCGAGGCATCTCATCCCTGGCCCACAGTCCCTGGGCCCCTTTCCCACTATCCCGATCAAGACAAAGGAGGGCCACTCCATCTTCCCAAACTCTTGCCCATCAATTTCCTTTCCATACTTCATCCTCAGGCCCAGTGTCTGGGAACCCGCCTGAGCACACATTTCTTGGAGGCAGTAAAACGGCTCTCACCCCCGAGGCTGCGAATGTAGTCCACAGAGTGGGACCTGGGAGCAGTGAGGTGGCTTTTCCAGCAAAGAGGTTAAAATGTGAGTGTCCCAAGGAACGGGCCGATTCAGAGTAGCCAGGGGTGGGGGCTCTGCTTTTATTCCAGTTCTGCTGGGCTTGCTCAAAACAGCTGATGCATTCTTCCTGGGAAATTGCTTCAGATCTCATAGCATTTTCCCCTTAATAGCCTCAGCAGAGGCGAATCCTTGACCTTTGAGGGTGGGTTTGATTTTTTGGAAAAGGCCAAAAGTAATTTGAAGCTCTGTGCTGTGAATAAAGGGGATGAGCAATTTGCAGAATGTGATTTGTTTTTGTTGTTAGGAAATTTTTTTGTTTTTAGATTCAAAACAAGATGGGACTCTCAAGAATTGAGCCAGTTTTCTCACAAGGAAGTACCAGAAGTGTTTCAATTAATGGCTGCACTTTGAAATCGGGGGATTGGGTCCGAAGGTGACCACTCTGACGGAAGGGTGGGGGAAGGGAATCGATGCTTTATTGAGCCATTACTATGTGCCAGGCACTTTCCATACATCATCTCACTGCGTGGTATCATTTTTGGAATAAGGCAGTTCTATAATAAAATTCATACTCCACTATCTTGCTTACTGCTCACAGTAATCCTATTAACAAGCGCTTAGCCCATTTCACAGGTGACAAAATTAAGGCTCAAGGAAGTTCAATGAATTCCCAAGGCCACAGAGCTTGTGAGTGTCAGGGCCAGGACTGGAATCCAGGTCTGACTGGCCTCCCAAGTCAAGGCTCATTCTGTTTTAGATGTGTAAGTTCTGATATACCTACCCACGCATCCCTACCCCAAGGAATAAACAACTGTAGTTTCATTATGTCATGGTGACATCACTCAGGCCGTATCCACTTAAAACAGAAAGCAGGTCATAATGGAGTCATGTGTCAGGGTGAAATGCTGACTGTGTGTGGTGGCAGCCATCGTCAGCAGGCGTCAGGGGATGCGTGGGTGACAATGGCAAGGCATGAAGTATGGTGTTTATTAGGTACTGGCAAGGGCCCGGGCGTTCCAGATGCCAAGCAGTGATAAGTGGGAACTGCCTGTCTCAGCTCCCGTCCAGCTCCAAGAGCTGAGCAGCCTCCCACTTTGGTGCCTTTGAATCAACTGGACTCTTGGACAGAACAGCCCTGGGAGCTTTCCTGGCCCCCGGCAAGGCAGGGCTCCCTCTGGATCATCACAGCAATAATAATAACGCCCACAATAGCTCATGCTGATGGAGCACCTCTGTGTGCCAGGCATTGCATCGTTAAGCTTCAATCCCTCTACATGCTCTTAGCCCCCAACTCGGGGGAGGGGGTGTCTTTATAAAGACTCTTAGCCCCCAGCTGGGTCCCCAACCACACAGGTTTTGCTCTCTCTGCATCTAGAGGACTCCTTCTCTGCATGAAGTCCAAACGCCTGCTCCAGTGTGGCCACGTGTCATGAGGGAACTGGGGGGCCTATGTGTGCAAGAAAGAGGGTGGGTTCGGGGCTCAGTTCACACCATCTCCTCTCAGTGGACTTCTCAGTCACAATCACACTCACAGCTACCTAATTATAGCAATTCCACTTCCAGGAATTTATCTTACTGATATCCTTGCACCTCTGGGCAGAAATGCACATGTAGGAGCATGCATGTTATCTTTACTTACAATAGCAGAAACCAGAAACAACCTAAATATCCATCAGTAGGGGATCGATTGGGATCCCCTATGCAATGGGATTCTGCACTCTGAGGAATAGGTGACTCTGTATGCACTGGTAGGGATGAATGCCAAGATGCGTGCCAAGTGAAAAAGCAGTGGTAATATACAGTGCTACCATTTGGGTTTTAAAAAGGAAGATATACTTGTACGTGATAGAAATTTTCTGGAGAGACACAAAAGAAACTGCTAACAGTAGGATACCTCTGAAGAAAGATACTGGGGACTGGAGGTCTAGGAGAGGAAAGGAGACATTTTTCATTGTATACTCTTTTGTGTTCTTTGAAAAAAATTTTTTTACTATGTGCATGCATTATCTTTTCGATTCAAAAGAAAGTGGGGGGAGGTTCAAAACAACGAATCCCCAGGCTTTTTCTGGCCTACCTGTCTCCAGCCAGGTCCTGCTGCCCTGATTTACTGGTCATTCCCTCAGCTCCTGAGCCTCGGCCCCAGCCCAGTGCCTACCCCTCCCCAAGCATCCATTACTGCCTCTTACAGGTACTTAAAACCTATCTTTTTGCCTTGAAATACAAATAACTCTAATCTAGAGAGAAGGCTGAGCTTCACTGCACTTATAAAACAGACAGAAATCAGCTGGCGCTGAGATGCTCGATAAATGTTTGCTAAATCAAATTGAATCTGGGACTCAGTTGGTTACACTGAGCAAGGTACTAATTGGCCAAGGTCAGGCATCCAAATCCCACACAGGTTGGCTCTCTCTGAATCCAGAGAGGGACCTGTTCCCTATGTGCAGCCCAAACCCTTGCTCCGATGTAAGTGCATGTCACAAAGGGGGGGCCCTAAAGCAAGGGTGGGTGCAGGGCTTGGTACACACCATCTCCTCTGCTGGAGACACAGCTCAAGACTTTAGGAAGTAGGACAGAACAACAGTGTGATAGAAAAGACCAGCTTTGGCCCAGCTTTGGCCAGGCAGTGGGAGGCCGAGGCAAGAGGATCGCTTGAGGACAGCAGTTCAAGACCAGCCTGAGCAAAAGCAAGACCCCCGTCTCCACAAAATATAGAAAAATTAGCCGGGTGTGATGGTGCACGCCTGTAGTCCCAGCTACTTGGGAGGCTGAGGCAGGAGGATCCCCTAAGCCCAGGAGTTGGAGACCAGCCTGGGCAACATAGTGAGACCCCATCCACACAAAAAAATAAAAAAATTAGCAGGGTGTGGTGGCGCAGTCCCAGCTGAGGCAGGAAGATGGCTTGAGCCCAGAGTTTTGAGGTTGCAGTGAGCTATGATGACGCCACTGCACTCTACCACAGACAATAGAGTGAGACCTTGTCTCAAAAAAAAAAAAAAAAGACAAAAAACCCAAAACAAACAACAACAAAACAAAAAACAAACAATAAAATAAAATAAAAATAAAGCAAAAGAGGGAATTCTCTGCTAAGTATGGTAATGAGTTGTCTGTTGTTGTAGGTGTTCATTATAGGCTAGAAAACAACAATTTAGCTGGCATGTTTTCAGAGAAAAGCATAAGATAGTTGGTAAAGGTATCTTTTTAAATTCAGTCTTCAAGATTCTATTACTTTATGACACTACATGATTTTTTTTTTAATTTTGGTAAAATATATATAATGAAATTTACTATTTTAACCATTTTTAGTGTATAGTTCTGTGGCATTAAGTACATTCACATCATTGTACAACCCATGATGGCCATTTTTTGTTGTTGTTTTGGGATTCTTTTTGTTGTTGTTGCTTTTGGTTTTGGTTTTTTTGAGACAGGATCTTGCTCTGTTGCCTGGGCTGGAGTGTGAGTGCAGTGGCATCATCATAGCTCACTGCAACCTCAAACTCCTGGGCTCAAGTGATCCTCCCACCTTAGCCTCCTGAGTAGCTAGGACCACAGGCATGCACCACTGCACCCACCTAATTTTCTCTATTTTTTGGTGGAGACAGGGTCTTGCTCTTGCTTAGGCTGGTCTCGAACGCGTGGCCTGAAATGATCCTCCCACCTCGGCCTCCCAGAGTGCTAGGATTACAGGCGTGAGCCACCTTGCCTGGCCAGTGATGGCTATTTTTAACGATACCTTTAGGATGGATGTTAAAGGGTAGACAAAGCTGGAGATACGCCTCTCCATGGCCACTTGATCTCTGCTTAAGGAGGGATCTTTGCTCAGACTTGGCCCGTGTTTCACCTGTGTATTCCGGACAACAGCTTCTAGAGCCTCAACCTAGGACAGTTTCTTCTCTAGTGTCTGAAGCCATCCACAGGAACTGGCAGTCCAGTAGAACATGGCAGGTGGTCATGGAAGCCTCTAGAAATAGAGATGTAGGTAGTATAATGTGGTGACATTTCTCCTACTATTTCTCTTTTCTTGTCTGAGAAACTCACTTCCCGGAGTTAGGAGACAGTACATATTCCTTGCCTGTGACCGCTTTCTCAGTTTTGAAATGAAATCCCCCAGTGGTTTTCTGGCCTAAACCAGTGTGTGAGGCCCTGGCAGCCTTCTTGAACCTATGATCCTGCAGCTTGCCGGAGACCCTAGACCTTCTCTGGCTCGCTCACGGTAGAGACGTCTTGTCCTAGTAAGGGTTATTATGATGAGGAAGCATTTGCCTGCAAGCACAGTGAGTCAGAAAGTTTGATGTGCCTTCCAAAAAAAAAAAAAGCCTCTATAATTTTTGGCCACATTAATAGAAGTGTCCAAATCTAGGACAGGGAGGGATCTGGTTCGCTCTATGCTGAGCACCCACTGAGTCATCCTCTCCCTCGTCATCTTCCATCAACTGAGTCCATCTCCTGCATTTGTCTAAATCCATCCCCTCCTCTCCATTTCCCCCGCCACTACCATTTTAAGCTAGGGTCCCACATCTCCTGCTTGGACCATTGCAGTAGCTTCCGAATTGAAGTTCTAGATTCTTCTCTCATCTTGTCTCTGCACTGCAATCAGGGGATGTTACGAAACAAGATCTGATCACATCACTGCTTAAAATCCTTCAGTGGCTTCCCGCAGCTCTCGGAACAGAGGCCCCCATGTTTAACAGGGCTTTGAACTGACCTTGTGTGATCTGGCCCCTGTCTGTCCCTCCAGCCTCACCTCACAGCACCTTCCCCTCATGCTGACTGATTTTCTCTCTGTTCTCCGCACGTGCCAGTCTCCCTGCGCATTCAGGGCCCTCGCACGTGCGGACTGTGCTGCCTGGAACATTGCCCCCTCCCTGTCCCGCTCGGCTGGGTCATTCTCTCCCTTTAGAGCCCAGCAAGATGAGGACCTTAGAAATGGCTGAGTCTGGGGACTGGAGGGCTGGGACTCTCTGGTTACAAATGACAGAAACCAAAGCTGTTGGAACAAAACAGGAAACTTACAGGCTCATGAAACGAAAAGATTCATCTTCAGGTGCAACTTGATCGCACAGTGTCACCGGACTTGATTTATTTTTCTCAGCTTCTTGGCACGGCTCCCCTGAGTTGGCATCATTCTCAGAAGGATCCAGCAGCTCCACGTTTCCATCTGTCCCTCCTCCCGGAAAGGGAGAACTTCTCTTTCCCCAAGAATTTGAACAAAACTTGTGGGTCTGATATCATCGGCTCAAATTCAGCCCTAACCAGGCACGGAGGCCTGGGAGCCCGAGCTGATGCGGCACAAGCCCAGCCCTGGACGCAGGTGGGGGCTGAGCCAGCTCTGTCCAAGCACAGGGCACCATCTCCTCCAAACAAAGGTGGGGGACTGTGGCCGAAACCCCACACCAGTTGCAGTCTACACACCTGTAGACAGAGCCTTTTCTCATCTTCACACCTGACTGTGTTTCTCAGAACCCCATCTGTCCCCCTTGTGGGCAGAGGCCGCCTCTGAGGCACACCACTTACCTTGTCTGACCCCCTCATTTTGCAGATAAGGAGGCCGAGGCTTAGTAGCTTCCTCAAGTTACACAGCTCAGTGGCAGTGGGGCCGGGTCAGGAACCCAGGCCTCTGGCCCGGCAGCACCACGGAGTGGGCAGAGCCCGAGCCGGGATCGGCCTGCATGATCTGAATCCTGGCCCTGCCCTTGGTAGCTGTGGGATTGTATTTGTTTTCTTTTTTGTTTTTGTTTTTGTTTTGGGGAATGTCACAACAAACTTGGTGGTGTAAAATCACAGGAATTTACTCTCTCACATTTCCAAAGGCCAGAAATCTGGAATTGAGGTGTCAGCAGGGCTGTGCCCCCTCAGAAGGCTCTGAGGAGCAGTCTGTTCCTCACCTGTCCCAGCTGCTGGTGGCTGTCGGCATTCTTTGTGGCTGCATCACTCCAGTCTCTGCCTCCGTCATCATGTGGCTTCTTTCTGTCTTCTGTCTCTTGTAAGGAATTTGTCATTAAGCTTAGGGCCCCTCTGGGGAATTCGGGATGATCTCATCTCAAGATCCTTAACTTAATTACATCTGCAAAGACCCTTTTCCCAAATAGGGTCACATTTACAGGTTCCGGGGACTTGCATGTGGACATATTTTGGGGGGGGGGATCACCATTCAATTCACACCAGGGGTCCTGGGCAAGTCACTTAACCTCTTTGAACCTCATTTTTGTCATCTGTAAAGTGAGGTTAATAGCAGTACCTACTTCATAGGGTCGTCATGAGGATTAATACGAGATAATCCTTGTCGAATCCTTCACAGAGTGCTGAGCACTTGGCACTTGGTAAGTACTCAGTAAATATTAATTATTATTATTATTTTCTGACCCCAGATCCAATGTGATCTTCCTGTGGCTTTCTCCAAGGTGGCCTTCTGCCACAAGTAGGCCTAGCGCCACTCTGCCAGTAGTAGTAGAGAGGTGGTTGGGGTCTGGGTGGAGACAGCTGTGAAGGTTACAGCCAAGTGTCTTCCTGCGGGTTCCTCGAATGGGGCCATCCTACTGTCCCTGCAGGCCAGGCTTCCCGAGGCCTGCAGCTGAGAGGTGGGGCAGCCTGAGGAGGTCTCCTGCCAATCAACCTCACCCTGGCTCCGGAGGCAGACACTGGAGCCCTGTGATTTAGAGTGATGAGATGTAAATTGCAGACTCCACACTGCCCCTGCGGCTGAGATCCCATCAGCGTCTCATCCCCCTTACCTGGGGCTCCTCCAGGTCTCATTTGGTGGATTCTGTCCGCTGAACACCTCCTCAGCCACCACGACGGCTGGCCTCCTACATCCATCACACCTGTACTGTGACAATGTAATTTTTATCTGTGGTTGTTTATTTCTCAGACAGAACTACTTGTAAATTCCAAGAAGAAAATATATCCCTGTGTGTGACAGAACCAGCCTAGGGCGATTAATCTGGGCTTTTAAGCTGGAAATGTAGACCTGGTTTATGCTGCCCCGTGCATAAGTGTCCAATAAGCAGTCACAGCCATTAATTGTCCCCCAGTGAAGCAGTGGCCCCAGGAGGGGTTGGGCTCACTAGGATTTGACCCAGATGGATGGCAATGGGATCCTCATTTCCCATCTGCCAGGCAGCTTGTAGGCCTTGGGGACAGAGAGTGGCAGGCAGGTGGCTTGAGGCCAAGAGGTGCAAGAGATGGAGGAGAAGACCCCTATTTCCAAGCAGAGTTGACAGTGGGTGTGAGAAGAAGGAGGGGACCAAGGACATCGGTGCAGGCACGCAGGAACATGAGCACCTTAGTGGTAGAAACACAGGCTTGTGTAATCCAATAAGCCCAGGTTCAAATCCAAGCCCCACCACTTATCATGCACCTTTAGGGAAGTTCCTTCGCCTGAAAGGAGAGTTTCTTGATCTGTAAAAAGGAGCAAAGAGGCCAGACGCAGTGGCTCATATCTGTAATCCCAATACTTTGGGAGGCCTGGGCAACATAGAAAGACCACATCTCTACAGAAAATTTAAAAATTAGCCAGGCATGGTGGTGTGCACCTGTAAGTCCCAGCTACTCAGGAGGCTGAGGCAGGAGGATAACTTGAGCCCAGGAGTTTGAGTTACAGTAAGCTATCATCATGCCACTGCACTCCAGCCTGGATGACAGAGTGAGACCCTGTCTCAAAAAAAAAAAAAAAAAGAAGAAGAAGAAGAAGAAGCAAAGAGTATTTTCCCTATGGGGTTATGGAGAAAATCAAATGAGCAATGTGTGAACAATGCTTGTCATATGTAATGGGTGTTCAACATAAGTTCTTCCTCCTGTTTTCCCCAAAGGCCTGGGGAGAGTGCTCAGGCCTGCAGAAGATGAAAGTTGCAGAAATAATCAGAATTTTAGTTTTGGAAGTAATTTAGAGAACACCTAATGCAAAGCCCAGTAGAGGTTTGAGGAAGTGAAGAGACTTAGAAGCTGGCCTCGGACTCCTGCAGTGGCAGCTGGTGGGCCCCAGGCATCCATGGCCCCCTAGAATAACAGGCGGGTGCATTTTAAGGGAGAGAGCATCCAGGGCTCTCATCACTTTCTCAAAAGGAGCCCTCCTTCAAAATGATTTAAGAACTTTTTTGACTCTGTGATATTGTGACTGAATGGGGGTGGGGGGAAGGGAAGGGTGCTGCTCACCCCTCCCATGTGCATTTGGTGTCTACATGGTCTTGATACATGATCTGGGGTTTCCTTGGCCTCAAGTCCCCTGCCAGCCCTTATTCTAACGTAGTTCTTTTTCTTCTGCCCAGTGAAGCAGCTTTCCTGTGCCAGGTGGGAGCGAGGTGTGGGCTTCATTATGGGTAGAAGGAGTTCTCAGTTTTTCACACTCTGGGCCAGATCCAGATTTTGTGGAGCCTGAAGTTTTTGTGGGTCCCCTTTTATGAAAAAGTGTAAAAAGTTGTAAGTATGGAATTAGGTGCAGGGCCTTGGGAAGGGCCAGGGATACTTTGTTAGTATTCCTGTAATTGGCCTCCACTGGTGTCACTACTGACAAGTGTCCCCAGGAGAGTCTCAGCACAGCCTACCCACCGAATGGCCTCTCATGCCTGTTACCCCCCAGAGGCATCTGCCTGGCGTTCTGGCTCCTGCCCTGCTGGGTGCTAGAGATAGAACTAGGAGAAGACCAGCCCCTCCCTGAGCTTCACTTTGCCTCCTGCTGAGCCACCCTCTCCACGGTTCCCCAGCGGGTGCGAGCTGTAAGCTTGGCCGGCCATCTACCTCCTGCAGGAGGAGGAGAGGGCTTCCTGCAGGGCATCCAAGCAGGGGTCCCAGGGTTTGTGGCACTGCCCCTTCCCATAGTTTCTATTAAAATGAGCAGAGTGTGACACTTTGTCCAGGCTCAGGCTTTGGGCAAGTCCATGGAAGATGGAGGGTTAGGGGGTAGAAGCTTTGGGCTATTATGGGCCACATCGTGATGATTCAGTCAACCATGGACCACATATATGACAATGGTCCCATAAGATTTTTTTTTTTAAGAGACAGAGTCTCACTCTGTCACCCAGGCTGTACTACAGTGGCGTGATTGTAGCTCCCTGCAGCCTTTAACTCCTGGGCTCAAGTAATCCTTCTGCCTCAGACTCCTGAGTAGCTGAGACTACAGGCGTGCACCACCACACCTGGCTACTTAAAAAATTTTTTTTAGAGATGGGGTCTTGGGGTGTTGCCTAGACTGGTCTCAAACTCCTGGCCTCAAGCAGTCCTCCTGCCTTGGCCTCCCAAAGTGCTGGGATTACAGGCATGAGCCACCACGCCCAGGCAGTCCCATAAAATTATAATGGAGTTAAAAAGTTCCTATCACCTAGTGATGTTGTAGCCATTGTAATGTTGTAGTGCAACTTACTTTTTTTTAACATTTAGTGTAGCCTAAGTGTACAGTATTTGTAAGTCTTCAGCAGTGCACAGTTATGTCCTAGGCCTTCACATTCACTCACCACTCACTCACTGACTCACCCAGAGAAACTTCCAGTTCTGTAAACTCCATTAATGGTTAGTACCCTATACAGGTGTACCTTTTTTTTAAAATCTCTTATACCATATTTTTACTGTACCTTTTCTATGTTCAGAGTTGTTTAGATACACAAATACCAGTGTGTTACAATTGCAACGGTGTGCAGTGCAGTAACATGCTGTCCAGGTGTGTAGCGCGGGAGCAATAGGCTGTACATACAGCCGAAGTGTGCAGTAGGCTCTACCTTCTAGGTCTGTGTAAGTACAGTCTGTGATGTTCCCACAGTGACAAAATCACTTAACGACACATTTCTCAGAACATATCCCTGTCATTAAGTGGCACGTGGCTGTATTTGTTGGATGCCGGCTGTGTACCAGGGACTGCACTGGGGATGTGACGGTGAGAAAGTTGCTGTCATGGGTAAGAGGCTTATGACAGAGGACCTGCATTTGGCTCCTGCTCTGCTGCTGTCTACTTGTAACACCCACCTGGCTGGGTTGTTGGGAAGGTTGGGGATTTTACTTGGGTAGCGCTGGCCCTGTGGTCAGCACCTGTAAATTCTCACTGCTGTTATTTTGGAAGACCCATCCTGCTTCTTAGAGTTTATACCTTTTCTTCTCCGGCATCCTGCTGAGTCCCCTTCTCTGGTGTGTTCTAGAGCTTTCTAGGGGAAGAGTGGTCAAGGCTGAGACGTGGACAGAGTACCTAGCCCATGGGCAGCACCAGCCACCACTCACGCTGGAGCAGGCTGAGCTGGAAGGAGGCAGTGACTCATGTGGGACTGGGTCAGATAGGTCAGGTCAGCAAACCTGGACGAGAGGTAGCTGCAGGGCATAGAGAGAGAGAATCCCACCTCTCCCATTTCCCTAAAATTCTCTAGAAAAACAGAGCTGAACCAAGAGAAAATACCAACGTGGAGTCAGCTTCATTTCCAGGCTTCATAAGAGGGCAGTCTCTGGCTGGTGTCCTGGGCAGGTGGCTCCCAGGAAGCTGCTGGCCTCTTGCTGGTGACCAGGACCACAGCCATTCCCCGAGAGGTCACAGAGGGCTCATCTGGAGCACTTTATCCATCAGTGCCTCCCTGCCCTTCCTGCCCAGAGTGGCTCCAGGAAGCAGCCAGGGAAAGGGGCCAGTTTGGGCCCCTGGGGAACTCTGCTCCACTTTTTTTTTTTTTTTTTTTTGAGACAGAGTCTCACTCTGTTGCCCCGGCTAGAGTGCCGTGGCGTCAGCCCAGCTCACAGCAACCTCAAACTCCTGGGCCCAAGCAATCCTCCTGTCTCAGCCTCCCGAGTAGCTGGGACTACAGGCATGTGCCACCATGCCTGGCTAATTTTTTCTATATATATTTTTAGTTGTCCATATAATTTCTTTCTATTTTTTAGTAGAGACGGGGTCTCGCTCTTGCTCAGGTTGGTCTTGAACTCCTGAGCTCAAACGATCCACCCGCCTCGGCCTCCCAGAGTGCTAGGATCACAGGTGTGAGCCACTGCGCCCGGCCTCTGCTCCACTTTTGATAAGGATATAAACAGGTTGCTGAGTGGGCCCACTAATTAATCTTTTTTATTTGTTTATTTTTTTACTGTAAAAGTAATATATGTCATCTGTGGAAAATTTGATAAGGACAGAAAAATATAAGGAAATGTGGAAGGGGGAGAAATACCCAAAGCAAGTGAAGGACCATGGTTCATGGGTTAATATGTTGGCTTTCCACTGAAAAGCAGAGCTTTTAAAAACCCCATATAAATATCAATGTCAAAGGCTCCCTGGGACTCTATGGAATTGGAATTTAATATTTTAAGGAAAACATGTCTGAGCCAATTAGATTTGAAGTGCAGGCATTTTTTTGTTTGTTTGTTTGAGACAGGGTCTCACTATGCTGCCCAGGCTGGAGGGCAGTGGTGTGATCACAGCTCACTGCAGCCTTGAACTCCTGGCTGGGCTCAAGAGATCCTCCTGCCTCAGCCTCCCAAGTACCTGGGACTACAGGCATGTGCCACCATGGCCAGTTAATTTTTAAATTTAATTTAATTTTTTGTAGAGACAGAGTCTCACTATGTTGCCCAGGCAGGTCTTGAATTCCTGGCCTCAAGCAATCCTCCCGACATGGCCTCCCAAAGTGTTGGGATTACAGGAGTGCAGGGATTTTGAGGCACACTCAGGCCAAGTGTGTGGGACAAAGAGTCTGGGCCTTCAGCCCTGGGGGGTTCAGCATGGCTTCCCAGGAGCCCTCCAGAAGGGTAGATGGGGGTAGTCATGGAGGTTTCCTTCTCCACATACCTCCTGGCACGGGCACTTGAATGCTTGGCCTGCCTGGTAAGTAGAAGTCAAGGGAGGAGGAGGAGGGAAGGGGTGGTGAGGTGCTCTCCAAAGAGAAGGGCTGGCTGTCCTACTGGGCAAACAGCTGGAGTTGGCTGGCCTGTTTCCTCCTTTTCTTTCCTGGGGGGAAAGGGGACTGTGCCTGGCCCTGCTGAATTTCAGGTGACCAGTGATTGCTCTGAGAATGCAGAGATCTTGGTGCAGGCTGATGAGGACCCCATGGAGAATACTACTCCAAGGGAGAGAGAAAAGGCCAGGAGAGGGTGGAGTGAGTCAGACAGAAACCTTGAGTGCCGCCCCTGCCCACACCCTCACTCAGCATTTCTTTAGAATTCTTGCAAATGGTGCCAGGAGGCGGCAAATGCAGGGGCTGCACCTTCTGCTGGGTAGGCACATCGCCATGTAGGGAAGCCAGGTAGACCACCACTCTTCACTGGGTCCCACCTCTGAGAGGCTCCCTGCACAGGTTATGCAAAGTGGGGTGGGCTGGGGAGCTTGGAACATCGTGGTGCCCCGAGTGGAAGTCTCCCCAGCAACTTTGTGCCTGGAGCCTGGTGCCAACAGCTTCCGTACCCCAGTGGAACTATTTCTTTTTCTGAGATTAACTGGGGGCTAAGTATTTGCTAAGCGCCAACCAAATGTTCTGCCTACATTACCTCCCTGCATCCCCTGCAGCCCTTTTAAGTGGATCCAGTTTTTTCTCCCCATTTTGCAGATGAGCAAACTGAGAAGTTAAGAGTCTCGGTCGGGGTTACACAGCCAGTCCGTCACCGGCTGGAATCCAAATGCGGACCCAATTCCAAGCCAGAGCTCTTAGCCACTATTCCTGGCGGCGGCTGCTGGAAGGCCTTTTGCAGAACCCACCTGGACGCTTCCGCCTTGATGGCTATTGCGGGAGTCCGCCAAACCTCGCCTCTGAAGGCTTCTGCTCCATTAGCACCTTCTCTGGGGACAGAGGAGAGTGTATTTATGTGCCAAAGGAGAGCCCAGATCCTGGAGAGGAAGGGGGCCCTCCCGGTTCTTGGGTTGCTCCGCAATGACGGTTTGCGCGGGGTGGGGCGGGGTCCGGGAGCCACTGACTTGAAGCCCGCGAGCTGACTCCTACAGGCAGCCGAGGCCGGTGCACGGCGGGGTTAAACGCAGCCCAGCGGGGCCTGGCAGCCGCCCCACCCTCGACCCCGGGGGCCGTGGCGCCTCCTCCCTCCGCGGGCGGGTTGCGGGAGCGCGAGTGGATGCGGGATCCGGGATGCGGGATGCAGGCCCGGGCCGCCCCGCGGGCGCTGGTTGGCTCCCTGGGAGCGCCTCTCGCCCTATCACACACCTGCACGGTTGCCAGGCAACTGGGACAGAGTTGTAACACCTCGGCGAGAGCAGGGTGGTGTTTTTATTTG
The DNA here is from genome assembly GCF_020740605.2 of Lemur catta. Taxonomy (NCBI): domain Eukaryota; kingdom Metazoa; phylum Chordata; class Mammalia; order Primates; family Lemuridae; genus Lemur; species Lemur catta. Next base: position 16,370,981 of record NC_059142.1, read on the forward strand.
CTGGCTGCTCCCAGGCTCTCCTTAGAAGTTGTGGAAGGATGGCATTCGGTTTCCCTCCTCGGAGGGACCACACCACACGCCCGCCCTCTCCCCCGTCCCCAGCCCCAGCCCGGCGGTCTCTGGCCAGACCCGCATCAGCATTCCCGGTGCCCGCGGTTCACCCCTGGGTCCCTTCCTGCGTCCCCGGCACCCCAAGGGAGGCAGGCAGGCAAAGGGGCCTTGGGCGGCTCTTCACGGCTCCCTCATTTTGGGAAAGTCATCCTGGGGGACCTGGGGGCTTCCGCCCGAGACAAGGTGGTGGATCCAGGGAGAACCTTGAAGGTGGGGAAGCGCAGGATGCAAGGTCGCCGGGGTCACCACCACAGTTGCTGGCCTCAGAACAGGCGTGGGGTGGGTGTAGGGCACGTCTTGGGTCTGCCTCCTGGCTTTACACACGGGCTGTTACCTGGGTGTTCCCCAAACTTTAGTCTCTGCCTCACACCTTCCCAGTGTCTCACCCATCTGTGCACCGGGTGCACTATTTTTGCAAATTCTTTTTTCTCCTGTAGATTGACCCACTTTAGCTTGAATAAATGTATTTAAAAAGGGAACTTGATAACACTTCTGTAAATGGAGACTCAGTATCACTTGCCATAAATAGAAAGTAACTGCAAAAATAAATATAAAGAAACAAAATATTATTAAATTGTAGCACGTGGAGTCTGATCTGAGAGGGCCATGATGATCACAAAATGACTGCTTATTGAGCATTTGTGCTGCTAGGCACTAGTTAAGGACTGTATGGATTAGCTCCTTTGATCTCATGTTTTTCCTTTTGTTTTGCCAAATTCTCGCCTGAGAATGATCTCATATTATTAAATGTCCCCATTTCACAGATGGGGACACTGAGGTTCAGAGAAGCTAAGGGTTTTGGTCAAGGGTACATAGACACTAAATGACAAGCTATGATTCAAAGCTGAGTTACTCCCAAAGGCTGGGCTTTTAACCATGGCTTGTGCAGTCTCTCTGCATGGTCACCCCTGGCTCCCTGCCCTGGGGGCTGGGTGGTGACCCTTTTCCAGGGTTGGGGCAATGATTGAAGCCCCATCTGAAGTAGGTTTGCCTGGCCTCAGGGAATATAACCCGTTAGGTGATCACATGGACAAACTGCACTGTCTCCCAACAGCCCTGGGAAGTATCTAATTTTACAGCTCACGAACTGAGAATCGGCAAGGCCAAGTCACCTTCCCCAAGTCACACTGCTGCTGAGTGACAGGGCCAGGATGTGGGTCCTGTCTCCTTCTGCAGCAATAACACTATTTTACACTTCTTTGTAGCTCCCTCAGCCTCATGCAGAGAGAAGAATCTTTCATTCTTAGCAAATCTTACAGCGAAACTGAGCCGGTGTCTCCTCCACCTGGGAAAAGTGGACATTTGTTGAACCCAGCCTAGGCTGTGGCAGACACCGACTCGGAGCCAAGTCTGGTCTCTGGAACCGTTCCACAGCAGGGGGGGATCCCTGGCCCAGCGCCCTGCTCCTGGGCCTCTGCCTCAGCAAGGCTCCTGTACCCCTGGGCAGGGACGTTTGTCTCGCTTTATTATCTGCCTTCCTGGAAGCATAGTCCATCATCCCCTATCAAAATGAGCATCTGCATTTCTCACTCCAGAGCTGGCTCATTCTTACCTGAAAGAGAAAGAACGAGGGTGCATTTCGAGAGGGAGGGAAATCATATGTTATTTTTAAAAGGCATTTTTGAGTGAGTGCTGAATAGAGTTCAAGAAAATTGCCTTAAAGACCTGCTCTCTGCGGGGATGGTGTTTCTCATGGCTCTCAAGTATTTGGAAACCTAATTGCACATTTGTGCGGGCTACTGTTTTTATTTCTTTCTGGTCTCAGAGGTGGGCTTTGAAGACTGTGCTTTCTCTGTGATGGTTTTCTTTATCTCAAATAAATTTCGCACACCTGCGAGGTAGATTGGCTTGACAGAAACTGTGTCAGAACTGGCTCTAGATTTAATAAACCTGCAAATGGCACAGGGTTTGGGGAGATGATGTGGCGCTAGGTCTCCTTGGGCCCCTGTCACAGGGTGCAGCCTCATCCCCTGGCCCCCAGAGGTGCTATGCTCTCTGTTGATGCTCTAAACTTTGGAGCCTCAGCCCATGTTGGTGCTGAAACCCCTTCTCTACCCTAAGCTGGAAGCCAGTCAGGGAGGGGGAGACCGATTTCTGTGTGGATGTCTGGGGCCTGTTAGGCCAAGATGCTAATAAGAGGCTTTTAGGTTAATTGTACAGCCACAGCTCCCCTCTGCTGGGGACGTCCTCGACCTCCTGCGCCATGTCTTCTCTAAGAACTAGAAAGTCCATTTTGGGGTCAGAACTGTGTGGTGAGCAAGGTAGGAGTTAGACTACATGCTTGGGGTTGACAGAGTGCCAACACTGAGGACAGTGGGGGCCCCGGGCTTGTGCACAGCCCACCCTGGTCCTCTCTGGCTTCTCCCCCATGGAAATGTGGTGGTGGAAGGGCTAAACACTTGGCTTTTGGAGCCAGGCTTGCACCTTCCCAAGTGGTAAAGGGGTTAGGACATCCATTTGCCCCTCCACTGGGCACCATGTCTGGGAGGCTGACCTGTGTTGGTGACACCGGTGTGCTCCTGCCCTCTGGTTTCAGGTTCAGCCAATGGGAGCACTGACAAGTGAGCAGCGGGAGAGAGGAGAGTGATTGCTGGGTATTTATTTCCTCCTCCTACAGGCTGGCACCATCCCCGACCAAAGGTCTCCACACAGCTTCTCTGTTTTGGGTTCTCCCTTCAGGCCAGGGGTGGTAACACCAGTGGTTTCTTGCCTGGTCCCTGCCCACGCTTTTGTCAATTGTCCCTTTATTAAATTCTCCTCAAATTACCTAATGACACTCAACTGACACAGCAGTCCTGGACAAGTCATCTACCTCTCTAAGCTTTGGGTCCCTCCTCTGTAAAATGGAATTTTATTATTAAACGGTTTGCTTGTGTGGTTGTAGTGAGAACGAAATATGTTTGACTCAGGGCCTGGAGGACAATGACCTTGACCCTCACGCTGGCATGAGGGGCTTCCAGCCCTCAGACACCAGAATGGTGGGACCAGCACTGGAGTGACCTCCGTGCTTGGACCAGTGGCAGTCTGACCCCCGCTTCTGCTTTCTGTCCCTGAGCTGGGCACTGCTGACTGGTGGCCTGGTTTGGGTGGAGGGCACCGAGGGAGCAGAATCTCGTGGGACTCAAGAAGCTGGCATTTCTTTTGTCCTGTGATCTGCCATAAGTAGAAGCTGTCCATTCTACTGACACAGGCACATTCTTTTTAGTCTTTATTTATTATTATCGGGAAACAAAGCAGCCATAGATTTTGTGCAACTTGGCCTCCCCTGAGAATGCAAAAGAAAGAAACAGATGACACCTGATGTCTGCTGGAGCAGCAGGTGTGGGGTGGGAGTCTGGGCTTGGTTCTGAAGCTGCATTTCATTTCAACTGCTGCTTCTCTCCACACAGGGGACATGGCTAATTCCAGCCAGCCCCTCTCTGGCCTGGTCCTCTCTGGATTCTCATCCAGTGTTTGGGTTTGAAGATTCAAGAACCAAAAGGATAGAATAGAAAACAGGCCTGGGGGCTAGGTGGGGTGGCTCACACCTATAATCCCAGCACTTTGGGAGGCTGAGGTGGGAGGGTCACTTGAGGCCAAGAGTTCGAGACTAGCCTGGGCAGTATAGCAAGACCTCATCTTTATAAAAAAATTTAAAAAATTAGCGAGCATGGACACACATCTGTAATCCCAGCTACTTGGGAGGCTGAGGCTGGAGGATTGCTCGAGCTCAGAAATTCCTTTTTTAGAGACCCTGACTCTAAAAAAAAAAAAAAATGACATGGAGGATGGGTCTGTGCTCTCAAGGGGCTTGAAGCTGAGTTGGGAAGTTAAAGTTAATGCTACTAAGGAAATGATGAGAGCCCATGCAGGAGAGGGAACAAGCTGGCTCTAGGCTGGGGCAGGCTAGGGTCGGGGAAAGCTCCAGAAGGGAGCCTTGATCCTTGGGTGGCTCACAAGAGGGCAGAGAAGGCATTTCTGGAGAAGGGTCGGGGCAGCCAGGCTGAAGGGAGCAGTAGGTGTGGCCTGAGAGCCAGAAGCCCAGCGGGAGCACAGGGTAGGGCTGGCTTGCTCAGAGCCTGGAAGCTGGAATCCGGCATTTAGATCAGGGAGGGGGACTCTGGGAGCACTTAGAGAGGGAATTCTTAACCTGGGGCTCACAGATGGACTTCAGAGCATCCTGAACCTCCTGAAATTGTGTGGTGCCCTGTGTGGGAGTAGCTGGGCTTTGTGGTCAGACCTCCCTGCCTAGAGCCCAGCTCTGCCACTTTCTAGCCATTCCTTCCTCTCTCTCAGCTTCCTCATCTATGAGATGGAACTAAATGGTAGTATCGACCTTGCAGTGTGTTTGGGGTAACAGGTTGAGTGGAAACACATCATGTTCACGGTACATGGTAAGATCTCAGTCAAGGGCAGCTCTCATTAATATGCTGCAAAATTGTGAGTGATTATGTGTACGCTCACTTCTCTAGGGAGAGGGTCTCCTACAGCTTTCATGAGCTCCTTTAAGGGGTCCCTGATTCAAAAAATGTTAAGCACCACTCACTGCTTGAGAGTTTTAAAAATAGAGAAGTGTTAAGCAGCAGAGAGCAGTGTTTATGTGAGCTAAACGCAGTGGTAGGAGCCTGGGGGCAGGGAAGCCCATGTGCAGCCCTTCTGTCCATCTGTCAGAGCCACCATCCTTCCATCCATTACCTTGGTTAACAGGCACTGCCGAACACTGACTCAGGCCCCCTGCTAGATGCCGAGAGCACAGAGACCAAGAGCACAGCATCAGTTGGGAGGGAAGATGTGTGGTGGCCAGTCTCCAAAGATGGCCCTATCCCTCCTGCCACTCATGTCCTGCGGGGCTGAGGCTGTGACTCGATACTCGATCTAACTAGTAGAATGCAGTGGAAGTGAGGCTGTGCCAGTTCTCGTCCTAAGCTTTAAGAAGGCTGGCAGGATAAAAAGAAGAAGAAGAAGAAGAAGGCTTCACTTTTATGGTTTTGGGAGCTCTGTGCCACCATGTAAAATCCAGCCACCTTGCTAGAGGGATCATGTGCAGAGACCACATTGAGAGAAGAAACCCAGAGGCCACGTGGAGAGGGAGATGGGCTCAGTTGTGCCAGAATCTTAGTTCCATCCCCGGATGACTCCAGCCCCTGCTACCATCTGGCTGTAGCCACATGAGACACCCCAAGGGAGAACAGAAGAACCACCCCACTGAGCCTTTTGGACCCACACAGTTAGTCTGGGCAGCAGAGCGAGACCAGCCTGGTCATGAAATGGCTTTGTGGTTTTGTTTTAAGCCCTCATGTGCAAAGTGATTTGTTACATGTGTGGAAATAAAGGAAGACCAACCAAATGAGAATAGGGAAAGATTATCTATTCAGAGCTTGCTATAGCAGGGCAGGTCAGCCACCATCACTTGCATTTTGTCAAAGAGTCAAAGGCAGGCAGAGGAGTGGGAAAGGTTGACAGTGGAAAAAGGGGAAGGCTTCCAGTGTGCCCTGGAGGGAGACTATTGGCACAGGATGCTGGAGGTGGGTGACATACAAGCAGGATATCCACTGTGCCAGGGTGAGGGGCATATTTGGCTTTCTCTGGTTGGTCCTAAGTTGGAAGTGGGGACAAAAATTAGGGAAGCTGATCAAGTCCTGGCTGCTTTGGGCTGAATGTTCTAGAGGTTATTGTTTGACTTCCTGGGTTATTTGCTAGAGACAGTGGGCTGACTTCTGACAAGTCGGACTTGTCAATAGCAGGTTGACTTCCTGGGCTGGTTGCTACAGATACTGGGTTGGTGTCCTGGGCTGGCTGCTGCAGACTGTGGGTCAGAGTCCTATTTTTATCTATGGTCTGGCACTGTCCATTTGCATATTTAGTCTCTCACTCAGCTATAGATACTACATGCTAACTGACATGTGTGAGGCCATGTTGAATGCACGCAGTGTTCTGGGTAAGCCAGAGGAAGCTTGTGTCAAGATTGAAGAACAGGTGGGCATTAGCCAGGTAGACGAGGGAAGGAGGGGCATCCCAGGTGGAGGGGACAGCATGACCCAAGGCCCAGAGATGTGAGAGAACTCGGCCTGCACAAGAAGCTTCAACAGGCGAGATGGCTGGCCTCCAGGAGCAGAGAAGCGTTGGCCGAGAGCCCAGGGCACGAGACAGGGAGTTAAAAAGCCTCCTGAAAGAAGGGTCACAGAGATTTGAAAGGATACCATCAAAGCTGAGTTTTAGAAAAACTTCTCAGATGGAGAAGGTAGAGTGGGGTGAGGGTGAAGGCAGGGGATTAGTGAGGAGGCAGCTGTACCATCGGGAGAGAGTTCCGGAAGCTCGAACTATAGGACTTGGTGGTCCAGACTCAAGTGAAGGGAAAGGTGCAGAGTCCAGGTTTTTGGCAGGCTGGTGTGGTGGCGGTCACTGAGCAGGTGACCCAGGAAGAGGGAAGTGGTTTGGAGCGGGGCGACTTTTGTTTTGGGGGTGCTGAGTGAGAAGAGTCTGGGAGATCCACAGGACCAGGGCAGGAAGCCACTGGAGATGCGGATTTGGAGTTAGGGGAGCGCTAAGGTGAAGAAGAATTTGGTGTCTTCAGCACATGCACAGGTCATGATGGTCCCCCAGGGGCTTGTGGGTAAAATGAGAAGAAGAGGTGCCCATGACAGGGGCAGAGAAGGAAGGCCGAGAGAAGTTAGAGTAGTAGACCCCGGAGAGGGTTGCGCCAAGGGAATAGGTGGGGGGAGGAGGAGATTTCAAGGGGCTTTGTCCTCAAGGCCAGTTGAGGCAAGATGGGGACCGGAAACTGTTGGCTCTGGGAGCCAGCAGGGAGTGTGTAGGTGAGAAGGGGGCGGAATTCCAGGTGTAGGGCTTGAGAGAGAGAGAGGCGGAGAGGAAGTGGGCCTACTTCTCAGGGACAGATATTTCAAGAAGTTGGCCTGTGAAAGGGAGGAGAGCGAGGCGGTAGCTGCAGGGAGGTTTGGTTAGGCAGGGGCTTGTTGTTCCCCGGGACACTGGAGCCAGTCTGTGGCAGAGTGGAGCAGTGCATGGCTGGGCCAGGGCTGAAGTAGACAGGGGTGGCAGCTGTCAGAAACCTCAGCCTCAGGCAGAATCCAGGCTGCAGGTGGAGATGTGTTGGCCTACACAGTGTTTTGTTTGTTTTGGTTTTTGTTGAGTTTGCTGCCAACCAATTGTATGCAAAAATCCTGATTCCCAGCCTCAGGCAAAATCAAAAGACCTGATATCCCAGAGCCCCCTCCACCCGCTTCCTTCAGGGAGAGACTCAAAATCAGAAGTGGTGGAGCCGGGGCCCGAGGGTGGCCTGGCTTCCAGGTTGCCACCTGCACTGTCTCCCTGCCCGCTGCACCCTTTTCTGTTCCTGGCGTGGCCCCTGTCAGAGTTTGAATTGAGACCTTGAGGTGAGGAGAGGTGACAGGGTGGGGCCTGTGGCTCCAGAGGTGTGTGTGAGGGTGCTGAGGAGGGGAGGGGAGGTAGGGGGCGGAGGAGAGAGGGGAAGGTCTGGAGGGGCCACTGAGGGAAATGGGACAGGAGGCTGCGAAGGCCACATAGAACAATGCTGGGTGGTGGCAATGCTGGAACCAGCTAAGATGTTGAACCAGGGGCCTGCTGTGCACTGGGTGACAGAACAGGGATGGGGCGAAGGACCCTGCTCTGTCCTCCGGGAGTTTCCACATGCAACAACCGTGTCCCTTGGCTCTGTTAGTGGGGGGGGGCCCTGAGACTTGGGGCCACACAGACAGGGCGCAGAAGGCAGAGCCTGCCCTCCCCCACCCCAGGGATGCCTAGGCGGGGGACACGCTGAGATGCTCCCCGAGGACTGGGAAGGAATCCAGTCCAGGGCCCCTACACGGAGAAGGTGGGTGCTTCTTGGACTCTGATCAGCGTCCTCTCCCTCCCTTGTGACGGGTCCTCGGAGCCACTTTCTCCTACACCTGCTCCCCCCACCGTCTTCCCTCTGAAGCGTCTTCTGTCTGCCCCACCGCGGCCACGTGCCTCGTTCCACCCGTTACCCAGCTGGGGCTTGCTCCCGGCAGGAGAGGGGGTCTCATCCGGGGCCTCCTCAGCTAACAGCTGGACAAGGCTCAAGATAAAAAAAAAAACATCCCCATTCGCCCCCTTTGCAGAGCCTTTTCTCAGTCGTGCTGGGACTCGTGCGCGGCTTGGACACATGTCACTGTATCATGTTGAGTTGGAATGTAATTAGGTGATGGTGGGGAAAATTCCATCTGTCTCCCGGGAATGCTGGGATAATGAGCCATCGCGGAGCACCGGGGAGGTTGGTGGGGGGCTGCTGACCTGAGCCGAGGCTCGCCTCGTTCATTAGCTCCAGAGCTGCTCATGATGTGTTCCCTGCCTCGGCCGCATACATGAGCTAGCCCCGTTCTTGAGCAGGAAGCAGGAGCTTTAGTGGAGAGCCTGAAAGGGTGTTCTAGACTTTGAAGCAGGGAAGCGAGCAAGTCATCCCATTCTGGGGTGGCAGGAAGGCAGGAGCCATAGTCTTCCGCCGTAGGCAGGTGGCTTTTTGCTAAACCGAGCCCAGAGGAGGGTGGAGAGTCCTGGGTGGAGGAGCTGGAGTTTCCTCCAGAGTGGCCTGGGCGGTGTCCCTCAGGGCTGAGGGCAGGGGCCGGGGTCTTCTCCAGGATCACAGACCGGGAGGCCAACCCCGGGAGAGGCCCCTGGCCACTCTACCCCACGCTTGAGGATCACCCAGACCCACTCAGGCTGCTAACCTGCCCTGCCCTCCACGGTGAACTGGTGTTTAGCAGGGGGAGCCTTCTTCCTGCTGTTCCCCACCCCAAAGGGCAGTGAGTCTACTCTCTGTGCTGCCCACAGTTGTGTCCACTGTGCCCCGCAGCACCTGGCACCTGGTGGGTGCTCAGCCTGTGCTGGAGAAACGTGTTAAGGAACATAAAAATCTTGGGACCCCCAAACTGTGGTTTAATAAACCTCCACTGATTGAGGTCTTTGCCCCAGTCACTTATTTTGGGTTGTGAAAGGAGTGAATGACAGCAAAGCCTTTCCCCTGCTTTCCCATCGAGCCCATGCCGCTTCCTGAGGGCTAGCTCCACGACCTCTCTGGGCACATTTTTTCTTTATTATTATTGTCATTTTTAGAGACAGAGTCTTGCTCTGTCGCCCAGGCTAGAGTGCAGTGGTGCCATCATAGCTCACTGCAACCTCAAACTCTTGGGCTCAAGTGATCCTCCTGCCTCAGCCTTGTGAGTAGCCACCATGCCCAGCTAATTTTTTTTTTTTTTTTTTTTTACAGAAGGGGTCTTGCCATGTTGTCCAGGCTGGTCTGGAACCCCTTGCCTCAAGCAATCCTCCCGCCTCAGCCTTCCAGAGTGTTGGGATTACAGGCACTAGTGCCCAGCTGGGTCATGCTTTTCTATGGGGAAGTCACTGGCCCTCCAATGCTCATTTAGGGGAGCCCTTTCAGGGGGCATCAGGACTTGTTTCCTGCAAGCAGCACTCCCTTGGGGGTGACGACCCCACTCTGCCCCTCTTCCTGCTGCTCCCCAAAGGGAAATGAGTTCATGGGGCCAAGGAGATGTACCCACCCAGAGCCTGTGTCCCTCACTCAAGACCAGCTCTGCCAATAGAAGGTTCAGCCATGTGTACTTTAAATTTTCTAGTAGCCACATTAGAAAAGTAAAATGTACAAGAAGTGAAATTAATTTTTAAATATTTTTATTTAACCCAATATATTCAAAAGATTATCATCACAACATGCAATCAATATAAAATTATTCATGAGATATTTTCCTTTCTTTCTTACACTAAGTATTTGAAATAACCACATTTCAAATGTTCACTTGCCACATGTGCGTATCGGCTTCTGTACTGGGCAGCACGGCTCTAGACCATGCTCTGAGTACTTGAGACCCCAGAATTCTTTGCTCAAATGGCCCCCATCCGCTTCCAGGGCCTCTTTCCCATTCGAACTCCCCAGGGCAGATTGCACTCCGGAGCTGGAGGGGTGGCAGGGGCTAAGAGCCAGGCTTGCCCCCGAGGAGGGAGTACATTCTCCATGGATTTGTTCTCCTTCTTTCTTTTTTTTTTTTGAGACAGAGTCTTGCTTTGTTGCCCGGGCTAGAGTGAGTGCCGTGGCGTCAGCCTAGCTCACAGCAACCTCAAACTCCTGGGCTTAAGCAATCCTACTGCCTCAGCCTCCCAGGTAGCTGGGACTACAGGCATGCACCACCATGCCCGGCTAATTTTTTCTATATATATTTTAGTTGGCCAGATAATTTCTTTCTATTTTTAGTAGAGACGGGGTCTCGCTCTTGCTCAGACTGTTCTCGAACTCCTGAGCTCAAACGATCCGCCCTCCTTGGCCTCCCAGAGTGCTAGGATTACAGGCGTGAGCCACCGCGCCCGGCCCTTGTTCTCCTTCTTAGCTCAAAATCTACTCTCACCCTAGAGGCTGGGGTGATGGGAGCTATGGGGCGCCAAGGAGCAAAGGAGGAAAGACACAACCCGGAGACAGCAGGGAGCCCTCAGAGGTGCTGGGTGGATCCAGCAGAGGCCTGGACTGGCTGGCAGGAGGGAGAGAGGGTGGGGGGCTGCAGTCCACAGACAGGTTAATGGCTCCTGCCTTACACACAATCGAATTTGCCCTCATGAGCCTCCCGGCTTTGGGCAAGGGCCTCTCCTCCTGGGAGCTCAGCTGGACTCTGAGAGCCACAGGGCCTGGATCAGCCAGGCCTGATTCAATCAGGAGAAATGAAGGACGCGGGGCTCAGAGACAGCCCAGAGGGGCTAGTGGCTCAGCCCACAAAGACAAGGCTGGGAGAACCGATGCGGGGGCTTCCAGGTCCGTCCAAGCTCTGCCTTCCTCCCAGGAACTGAAAGAGCTGCGGCCCTCCCCCGACCATCCAAATACATCATCCCTCTTCACACCTTCCCATCTCTCTTAATAGTGATTGTAGGATGACTCAAAATCAGAAAACTGGGAACTACTCTCTGGTCTGTTTTTCTCTGTGTCTGTGGGGTGTCCAGCACATGCCAGGACTGGGGTGTGAGGAGGGGAGAAGAAACAAACAAGAAAGACAAGTTGCAAACTAGAGAAGACATGAGTGACTCCTACTCCTAGTCATGCTCTCTCATGCCCCGGGGCCTTTGCACATGCAGTTCCTTCCGACTGGAATGCCCTCCCCTTCCTCCTTCAGTGCCAGCTGAGCACTCACCCTTCCAGGCCCATCTTCCCTCTTCACCTTTCCCTGGTCACTCCTCCACTCCCCTTTCCTCCCTCCTCATCTGTGTTTCTATGGCATCGTTGATAGTGTATTGACTCAATCCACAAATAATTGTTTTTTCTTTTTTTCTTTCTTTCCTTTTTATTTTTTTTAAGGGACAGGGTCTTGCTCTGTTGCCCAGACTGGTCTTGAACTCCTGGGCTCAATCAATCCTCCCTCCTCCGCCTCCCAAAGTGCTGGGATTACAGGCACTGGGCCACTACACATGGCTTCACAAATAACTACTGAGCACCTCCTAGGTGCCTGGCAGTGTCCTGAGGGCTGGGGGTATCACAGGGAGCAAGCCAGCCAGGGAACAACAATAAACACATAAACGAATAATTAAACAAGGTGCTCTCAGGGAGTGTTAAGTGCTAAAAGGGAAATAAAGAGAACAGGGTACTTATGAAATCAAAGGGGTAGGAGGGAGGTCCCGGCTTTAGACAGGGAGGTGACGTTTGAGCTGAGACTTGAATGCTAGGAAGGAGATGGTCCTACAAAGGCCGGGGGCAGAGAGGGCCATGTTGGAACAGTCAGTGCTAAAACTCCGAGGCAAACATCGCATGATTCCATTTGTATGAAATATCCAGAACAGGCAAATCCGGAGAGACAGAAAGCAGATTAGTGGTTGCCAGGGGCTAGGGGAGAAAGAATGTAGAGCGACTGCTAACAGGGATGGGGTTTCCCTTTGGAGTGACAAAAATGTTGTGGAACTCAATAGTGGTGACGGTTGCACAACATTGTGAATATACTACATGCTGCTGCAGTGAACACTTTAAAATGGTAAATTTTATGTTATGATATTTACTTGTAATACATATTTGTGTATTTTACAATAAAACAAAACAAAAGCTCTAGGCGAGATGAGGTTGCTGTGGTCTAGGGACAGAGAGACCAGTGCAACTCGTGGTGGGGAGAGAGGTGTAGGGTGGGGCTTGGGGGGTGGCTGGGGCTGATCTTGAGCACGATGTGGGCTGGGAAGGAGCTTGCGTTTTATTCTGGTGCAAGAGGAAGCCACTGGAAGATTTCAAGCAGGAAAGTAACATGATAGCACTTACTGTTTTTGAAGATCCTTCTGGCTGTGGTGTAGGCTGTGGGTGGTGATAGTGCTGCGCTAAAAGCAGGGAGACCGCTGAGGGAGGCCACTGCAGTGTCCAGGGAGAGATGACAGTGGCCTGGGATAGGGTGCGGGTGCCGGGGATGGCGTGGTGTGGATATGGGACATATTTTGAAGGTGGAACCCCTGGGATTTAGTGGATTAAAGGAAGAGAGATGAAGGAAAGGGAGAAATGGAGAATAACACCTACGTTTTCAGCTTGAGCAACCAAAAGGATGGAGCTGTCATCTACTGAGACAGGAAAGCCTGTGTGGGGAACACATTTAGGACTTGTTGAGCTTAAGCTGCTGATTAGACATCCACATGGCAATGTCAGGTGGGCAGATGGGTAGACTGGTCTGGGGTTCAGGGCTGAGACACACATCTGATCCTTACCCCCATGTGGAGATGGCATTTAAAACCTGGGTCTGGCAGGGGCTCATGCCTGTGATCCCAGCATTTTGGGAGGCCAAAGTAGGAGGATCACTTAAGGCCAGAAGTTCCAGACCAGCCTGGGCAGCATAGTGAGACCCCATCTCTACAAAATATAAAAAATAAAAAATTATCCAGATGTGGTGGTGGGCACCTGTAGTCCCAGCTACTTTGTAGGCTGGGGCGGGAGGATTGCTTTTGAGCTCAGAGGTTCGAGGCTGCAGTGAACTGTGATCACCCCGCTTCACTCCAGCCTGGGCGACAGAGCAAGACCCTATCTCAAAACAAACAGAAAACCTGGGTCTGGATGAGCTCACCTAGGGGTAGGTGTGGCTCTGGAAGAGAGAAGGTCCAAGGGCTGAGCCCTGGGGAATCAGGCTATGTAGAGATCAAATCCAGGAAGAGCAGACCAAGAGGAAGCAGCCAGCAAGCTGGGGGAAAACGGCAGAGCTGTATGTCTGAAGTAAAGAAAAGAATGTTTTTAGAAGGGAGGGCCAGCTGTGTCCACTGCTGCTGACAAGGTGAGCAGATAAGAGCAAAGCAGTCACTACTGGATTTAGCAATACGATTATGTTAATAGGTCTGCCTCTCTGGTGAGTCTGAGCACCCAGCACGTAGTAGGTGCTTATTAAGGGTCACAGAACATTCTGCATTGTGTAGCATAGACTGCCCAGAGCACAGGGGTTCCAGCTAGAAATCTGGTATTGGGAGACGTGGGCCAAGGGGCTTGGGCCACCCAGGAAAAAAAAGGCGCGTTGCCGGGCGGAGGCGGGGAGCCCAGCGGCGCACAGGATTCCAGCTCGCCCACCGGCACATTTTGAGAGGGCCTTACCCTCTGCTTCTTTTCCCTTTTGCCTCTCAGGAGGTGATTCATACTTCAATATATTCCAGCTGAAAAAGGATCAGATTTTGAGCAGGTGGTAAGTCAGTACATGGAAATTTGATATATTTTGACTAATGCAGTTTGAAATTTGAAAACTGCAGACGATTTTATTCAAGATCCATTTTTATACCAACTCATTATTGGGGGGAAAAGGCAAGATTTCAGGTTTCCGGGGGAGGACGTGTGAACCCAGGCCTGTCACCAGCAGGCCCCGGCAAGCAGACTTGATCTGGCCGGCCAGCCTGCGCGCTGCCCGCTGCCTGGCTCAGCCGCCGAGCCGTCCTGCCGATCCCGCCGGAAACTCTTTCTTTAGCAGCCTCTTTCAAGTATCCCCCTGGGGTTACTAGTCCAATTTAATCTGACCTTCAGCCCCACCTCTGTGGCACCAACTCCAGCAAATCCCTGGGGCTGGCACTTAAGACAAGTTTTGTGATACAGACGATGGTATTACACAGAATTTCCACTTCCTTCCCCATCTGCCTTGTCCGTTTCCCAGCCTCCTGAGTGTGAAGCACGAGGAGAGGGAATAAATAATGAAGTTATTGGCAAGGGAACGGGACATGCCTTGTGGGAGGTGGGGCAGCTGCCCGTGGTGGCGTCGGAGGGCGATGCTGGGGGAGGGTCTCCGAGTGGACAGCGGCCTCAAAGGAGAGAGCTCTCTCCTTCCATGGCTGGATGCCAGATCAGTCTCGTTTGAATCCTGGCTCCACCATCTTGGGCAAATCACCACTGTTTGTTGAGCCTCGTTTTTCTCAACTGTAAAATGGGGATATTAATACCATCATAATGATTTTTTTTTTTTTTTTTTGAGACAGAGTCTTGCTCTGTTGCCCGGGCTAGAGTGCCGTGGCGTCATCACAGCTCACTGCAACCTCAAACTCCTGGACTCAAGTGATCCTTCTGCCTTGGTCTCCCAAGTAGCTGGGACTATAGTCAAATGCCACCACACCTGGCTAATTTTTTGTATCTTTAGTAGAGATGGGGTCTCGCTCTTGCTCAGGCTGTTCTCGAACTCCTGACCTCAAGTGATCCTCCCACCTTGGCCTCCCAGAATGCTAGGATTACAGGCATGAACCACCACACCAGACCCTTCATAATAATTTTTGAGGGAATATTTGATGAGCATTCTTGACCCCCATTGTAGGCAGGGCTGGCACACAGAAGGAGTTCAACACGGGCTAACCCCCTTCAGTTCCCCACAATGTACTCTTCATACAAGGCACACAGGCCTTGTCCCTTTGGGGTAGCTCGCTGTCTGGTCAGGAAGGCAAGCAGAGGAAAGGGTTGAGTCTCTGAAAGCCTCCACAGTTGGTGATTTTCTGGGTGTAGAACTTAAGAGCTAAATTATGAGCTAAATGTTCTGGAAGGTGACTCATCAGCAGGTGTCAAGAGGACTTTGACTCAATGAATCTGATCTAAGAAAAGGATCAGGAATTCGGACCAAGCTGTGGGCGCAAAGATGTTCATTCCAACATCATTTAGCTTTGATTTAACAGACTCTTTAAAAGCATCAATAGATACATTCACATGGTAATAAATCGAAAGTTCCTGACATATATACAGTGCCGTTTCCCTCACCCCAGTCCCGGAGCTTCCCAGCAGCCCTCCCGGAAGGTAACTATTACCAATTTCTGCTGCGATAATTTATAAGAGTGAAAAATAAGAAATAATGTGAATGTTTCACACATAAATAAATTATATTCTGTTCATACAACAGGATACTCTGCAGTCTCTAAGAATCTCGCCTGGTACCACATCATTCTTCTGTTACTTAACCGTGTGTTGCCTCCAGCCTCAGGCCCTCGCATATGCTGTTCCCTCTGGTTGGCGCCTCCCCCGCCCTCAGTCTTTCTCAACCTTCCAACTCTGAGCCTTCGGGAGAGACTAGGGGAGCCCCCACGGTTCTCACAGCTTCCTGGGTCTCTCTCTATACTCCTCTTTACAAGGTGCAATCATATTTGGTTGCGGTGTTTGATGAGTGCCTATTTCTGCATGAGACTTTACTCTCCTGGGCAGTGGGGCCACTCTGTTGCTTCCTTAGTACCCAGCCTCAAAGGTGGAGAGCCCCCGAGGGCTGCTGAATGAAGGGAATGGTCTAAGTTAAGTAGGAAATGCAGGATCCAGAGCTCCATATATAGCATGATCCCAATTTTATTTCTTTAAATAAAATTTTTATCTAAATTTTATACAGCCTTGTAAAAAAAAGAGGAAGTATTGAAAGAAGGTACAGCAAGGCTCTGCCAATGGTTGTCAAGTGTAATGGGACTGTAGTGATTTTTCTTCCTTTTTACTTCTATACTTTGCATGTTTTCCACAACTGGCAAGTATTATTTTTTAAGTTAAAGTAAACAGGCTGGGCATAGTGGCTTATGCCTATAATCCCAGCACTTTGGGAGGCTGAGGTGGGAGGATCGCTTGAGGCCAGGAGTTCGAGACCAGCCTGAGCAACATAGTGAGACCCCATCTCTATAAAAAAAATAGGAAAATTAGCCAGGCTTGGTGGCGCATGCTTGTAGTCCCAGCTACTTGGGAGGCCGAGGTGGGAGGATCACTTAAGACCAGGAGTTTGAAGTTGCAGTGAGCTATGATGATGCCATTGCACTCTAGCCTGGGCAACAGAGTGAGACCCTGTCAAAAATAAATAAATTAAAGTAAATAATGATGACCGACTTTAAAGAAAAACCTTATGAGGAAAGTAGGATTTAGGACCACACACGAAGCCCATGCTAAGTGCTACTGGGGCCACATCTCCTGGGCCTGGGGTCAGAGGCTGGCAGGTGCTGGTGGCTGGTGGGGGGTGGGCCCCTGGTGAAAGTGCAGTGCTCAGGCCAGCAGAAAGGCGGAGGTAATTCTCAAGTGTCCACTCAGAGAGAGTCTGCAGAGGGGTCAAAGGAGAAAGGTCTGTGAGGCGAGGCCTGAAATGCCTGGTGGTCATTTATCCTGTAGGCATGAGGTACCTGTAGGCATGGGGTACCCTGGGGTCCTCTGGCTGCTACAACTTATGGTCTATCTACATTTACCCACAATGAAACCACCTTGGCTAAGCAAAGCAGCTGGGATTTTTGCTGTTGGCTGGAATTCCATCAGCTAAATCACTCATTCATTCGTTCCCATGCCAGACAGCATGGAGACCTCTATATACCAGGCACCAGTTGGACACCCAGCAGTTCTGCACCTCTGGTAGTGGAGGCAGGTGATTTTAAGAGAGTAGGAGTGCTGTGAGAGGAGGGTGGGGCGTCTAATTCAGAAGGAATGGTCTGGGAGTCACGGAGTTACCACGTACATAAATTACACTTCTTTGGTTGTGAGTGAGGGAAATCTTGTCTGGCTGCCTAAGCAAAGCAGGAATTCATGGGAAGGTCTGTTAACACATGTTTGGCTGCAAGTAATTAAAAACCCAACTCAAAATGGCTTAAGCAAGAACAGGATTTATTTTGTCATATAACAAGAAGTTTGGAGATTGCAGGATTGGATGATTCACTGGCTCCACAACATCATTATGGACCCCGGCTCTCTCCATCTCTTTGCTCTGTAGTCCCCAGCAAGCTGGCTTTGGCCTTTGGGCCAGTCCCCTTATGGTCAAAAGATGGGTGCTTCAGGACCATGCGTTTCTCCCTCACCCACCCACACCCAGAGGCAGGAAGTAGAGCATCCCTTCCTTGCACCTCTGTTTAAGAGGAAGACAAATTTTCCCGGAGGTCCCTCAGTAAATTTTCTTTTGTGTCTCATTGGTCAGAATCAAGTCACATCTACAGCAATCACTGACGATGAGGTAAACTAATAAAGACTCCCTCCTGGTACTGCTGCCTGGGAGGTGAAGGAAATTTGGATGCTGACAGCCAAGAAGAGGGCTGTTGGGTGGCCTCCGCAGAAAGAGAACGGGGGAGTGCGGCCCATGGCCCCACAGGAGAAGCTGAGCAACCTGGCTCTGCGGAGGGCAGGACAGCAGGGTGGCCCTGGGGTCTTGGTGGAAAGAACTGCTGGCTAATGTCCTCAGGATGGCCCCCACCAGGATGAAAGGGCTCCAGGCAGGTTACTGTGCTTCAAGGTCAAGTTCCTGGGGGAGGGTCTGATTGGCTGAGCCTGGCCCTGCTTCCTGAATCACCTGCAGTGGAGTGAGGTGGTCTCCCCACAGAGGAACTGGGGCGCTGCTCCCACCAGCAGGCAGGGAGAGGGGAGTGGGAAGCCCCTGAGCTGAGGTGGGCAGGGCAGAGTGAGAATGGGCTTGTAAGTCGTGCTAAGCTAGAGGGACCTCGCTTATCAGTGAGGATTCTTATTTGCAAGCAATAGATACCAGCCTTGACTCATTTAAGCAAAAACCGGATTTATTTAAAGGCTATAGGCCGGGCTCGGTGGCTCACGCCTGTAATCCTAGCACTCTGGGAGGCCGAGGCGGGTGGATCGCTCGAGGTCAGGAGTTCGAGACCAGCCTGAGTGAGACCCCGTCTCTACTAAAAATAGAAAGAAATTATCTGGCCAACTAAAAATATATATAGCAAAAAAAAAAAAAATTAGCCGGGCATGGTGGCACATGCCTGTAGTCCCAGCTACTCGGGAGCCTGAGGCAGGAGGATCGCTTAAGCCCAGGAGTGTGAGGTTGCTGTGAGCTAGGCTGACGCCACGGCACTCACTCTAGCCCAGGCAACACAGCGAGACTCTGTCTTAAATAAATAAATAAATAAATAAATAAATAAATAAAGGCTATTAGGTAACTCGAAGAATGTCCCAGAGGATTGGTGGCTCTGCTGGCAGGAGCAATGCCCCACATGAAGGCAGAGATGCCTCTTCTTGCACCTCCAATGTTCCTGCCATAGTCGCTTCCCCTGTTGGCTCAGCCACTGCTGTGGATCCCACTAGGTCCCTGCTTGTTGGTATCGCTGACTCCTAGTTCGGGCTGGGGTAAGTGTGTTGAGGGGCGGAGACTGGGCTTGTGCCTTCCACAACCGCAGGAGAGGCGGCAGAGTTAGTGCTTGACATTTTCAGCTCAGATAGGGAGGGAATGGCTCATTTACATAAACTGGGAGATCTCCCAAATAAAGGAAGAGGGTTTAGCAGTTGAGTAGCCAAAAAGAGCGACAGATGTCCATGACATACTATCCTGAAGGCGTTGGGGAATACTGGCATCTTGTGGAAGCCAGGAACTGGGTTTTTGTGATCAGACTTCACTGGACGGGACACATAGCCCCAGGAGTCCTGCAAGAAGGGGGAGAACTTGGTCAGAGGCTGGGTCAGTGGGGATTAGAAACCTTTGTTTGCAAGCACCTTCAACTTCCTTGTCCTTCCTGGACTCTGCATAAAACGCCAGCCCTGGGTGAACCCTTCTCTGCCTCTGACTACACCGGATTTAATATTGCTGGAAAAACCACAAAGGCAGCCAACAGGCTTCACTTGAAATGCTCCATCACACCCCAGAGGGACCCTCCTGGTGACCAGGGCATTGTGTGTCTCAGACAGGGACTGCCTGCTTCGTCCTGCCCTCCTCCTCCTCAGACTCCCACCCTGGTCCCTGCCTTCACTCTCAGCTGATGGCCCCTCTACTTCATGGAGGGAACAGAAGCCATTAGAGGCTGACTCTGTCACTGTCCCTGTCTATGCCACATCCCTGCTGTTACAGCGCGGAAGGCGTTCCTCCGGAGCTCTGGATCTCAGCATTTCTGTTCTCTCCCTTCTGCTCCATCAGTTTCTCCCTCCCTCCCAGTCATGCTCATCAGCACGAAAACAGGCTCTAGTTCCTTCCACATCAAACAATAATCTCTCTGACCCACACCCCTCCAGGTCCTGCTCTGTCTCTCTGCAAAACTTCCTGCACAAGTGGACTCTGGGTGCTCACAAACATTCACGGCCTCAGACTCCCCCAGGGGTATTCTTCCATGATGGCGCCGTGACTTACTTTGACCAGTGAAATGTGGGCGGGAGAGACGTGTGTCGCTTGAAACGCTCGTGGTAAGAGCCAGTAGTTGGACATGTCCACCTGTCTTTTCCCTCTGCCAGAAGCCCGGCAGTGTTCTGGGTCAAGGATGCTCTCTCGACCCGGGACCTCGAGCAGAGCCTCAGCTGTCCTGCTGTCTCATGGGCCATGGAGATTCTGGGGTCCTTGTCACTCAGCAAGCCCCAGCCTGTCCTGGCTGGCCCAGTGCTGGCCCCTCTTCCTCACTCCTATCCACTCTCCATCCTATTCCAGTGTTGTCTTTTTTTTTTTTTTTTTAATTTATTTTGAGACAAAGTCTCATTCTGCTGCCCCAGGTAGAGTGCAGGGGCGGCGTCACTGTGGCTCACTGCAACCTTAAACTCCTGGGCTCAGGTGATCCCCCTGCCTCAGTCTCCCAAAATGCTAGGATTACAGGTGTGAGCCACCTTGCCCAGCTAATTTTTCTATTTTTAGTAGAGACTGGGTCTTGCTCTTGCTCAGGCTGGTCTCGAACTCCTGAACTCAAGTGATCCTCCCACCTCAGCCTCCCAGAGCACTAGAATTATTGGTGAGAGCCACCATGCCTGGCCTCCAGTAGACCACTGTCCCCACCTTCCTGCCAAAGTGAACTTTCCAGAGTCACCAATTCCTCCCAAGTTGCCAAATCAATTGGACACTTCTCTGTCCTCAGGTAAACACTCAGCAACCCTTGTCACAGTTGATTATTTCCTCCTTGAAACACTGTTGGCTTCAGTAACGTCACACGTTCCTGGTTTTCCTCTTGCCTCATCGGTGCCTTCTGCCTGGCTCCTCCTTTCCACTCCTCAGAAGTGCTGTGTAGCCAAAGGCCTCAATCCCGCGTCTTCCCTCTTGGCTCTCGCGGGTGACCTCATCCACCCCCCAGACTGAAACACCGTCTCTATGCTGATGACCCCGGGTGTGCGGCTCACCCTGCGCTCCGGCTTGGTACATCCAGCTGCCGCCAGCTAAACATCGCCACGGGCCCCTCAGACTTTCTGTGTCCCTCACACTGCTCTTCCCGCGTGTCCTGCCAGTTCTACATCCCAACATCTCTGCAGTCTGTCTCCATGGCCCTGCCCTCACGGGGCCCCCCATATCTTTCACAGACGACAGCCACAGGCCCTCCTCCTTGCGCCCCAACAATCCACCTTCTACTAGCAGCCTCCCAAATCCAGTCACATCACTCCTGCCCTGGGCTCTTCGGTGGCTTTTTACCATGCCCAGAATTAGATCCAAACCATTCACTGTGGCTTTGAAGACCAGGCAAGGCCTGGCTCCCACCTTTCTGACCTCATCTCTTGCATCTCTCCCCTTGTCCATGGCAAGCTCAGTTCTACCCCAGGGCCTTTGCACCTGCAGTCCCCTCTGCCTAGAAGACTGTCCCTTGGCTCCTTCTTTTTTTTTTTTTTTTTTTGAGACAGAGTCTCACTGTGTTGCCCGGGCTAGAGTGAGTGCTGTGTCAGCCTAGCTCACAGCAACCTCAAACTCCTGGGCTGAAGCGATCCCACCGCCTCAGCCTCCCGAGTAGCTGGGACCACAGGCATGCGCCACCATGCCCGGCTAATTTTTTCTATATATATTTTTAGTTGTCCAGATAATTTTTATTTCTATTTTTAGTAGAGACGGGGTCTCACTGAGGCTGGTCTCGAACTCCTGACCTCGAGCGATCCACCCGCCTCGGCCTCGGCCTCCCAGAGTGCTAGGATTACAGGCATGAGCCACCGCGCCCGGCCCCTTGGCTCCTTCTTATCCTTTAGGTTTCACCGTAGGTGTTACTCCTCAGAGAGGCCCTCCAGAGCCACAGCTACAATAGGTTCCCTCATTCGTCTCCATTTTTTTTTTTTTTTTTTTTTGAGACAGAGTCTTGCTCTGTCACCCTGTCTAGAGTGCAGTGGCATCATCATAGCTCATTGCAACCTCAAACTCCTGGGCTCAAGCTATCCTCCTGTCTCATCTTCCTAAGTAGCTGGGACTATGGGCACACACCACCACATCTGGCTAATTTTTCTAGTTTTAGTAGAGATGGGGTCTTGCTCTTGCTCAGGCTGGTCTCAAACTCCTGACCTCAAGCGATCCTCCCACCTCGGCCTCCCGGAGTGCTAGGATTACAGGCCTGAGCCACCGTGCTTGGCCATTCATCTCCATCTTAACCCTCTCTTTGTGTTTCCAGCATTTACTACAGTCTGTCATTCTGGGCTTGTCTGGTCCCATTTGTTTACTTGTGTCCCCCACTCCAGAATGCAGGCCTTACGAGGGAAGACGCCAGGTCTCCTGCTGTTGCAGAGCTCAGCTTGTTGCATGAACGAGGGAGTGGGAGCAGATTCAGAATGGGGTGAACGGTGGGATATGGGCTGCGCTCGGAGCCCCCGATGGTGGTTCTGAATGCATTTTGCTGACAGTAAGGAAGGGGTGGCGATTCCAGGGACTAGGAACAAGGGCTCCTGGCAGACAGTTCTACACCTGCTTCTCAAAGGCAGGGTCCCATCATCTGTTTTGGGTCATTGACCCCTCAGCCCTGCCCAATGCCAGGGCCTTTAGGATTTGGTAGATGCCCACCCTACTCCGTCCTCCTCACACTCCTCACCCCTCAGCTCAATAGACATCTGTCACTGAGGATCACCTGCCCCAGAGAGGTCCCCCTGCCCCACTAAACCCACCTAGGATACCATTTGGGATTCAGTGGGCCTATCTGGTTATGGGCGGGTCCTCAATGTGCTATAGTTTAGGGGGAGGAGAGTTGGCTTCACAAGGTGCCCAGGGAGCAGGCAGGGCCCAGAGCCTGCACTGACACCTCCTAGGAAGGGCAGGCTCTCAGGAGCCCTTGGCCTTCAGCCCCGGAGTCTGGGCTGCTCAGCCCCAAGCTCTGGGGCCCCAAATCAAGGAGCAAATGTGAGGAACAGGAAGACACATTTTATGCCGGGGGCTGCAAGAGGTGCAAGTAGAGCCCATGGGCCCTGGGCTTCCTGCAGGGAGCTGCCAGGTCCAGGTGGGGACAGAGGGACTGGGAGAGAGGGCAGAGTAGAGAGGTCAGGGTGCTGTCCCCACCTGCAGCCAATGCTTGGCAGGGAACCAGAGCCCTGGGCTGAAGCCCCTCCTCAGCATCTGATATGTCAGGTCCCTCTGCCATGGGTCTGGGAGCGTCAGGGTGGGCAGATTGAAAGCTGCGGTGCTCTGGGGGTTGGGGAGAGCCCTAGTGGGCGGGACAGCAGCTCCCTTTGTAGTGATAGTAGTAACATAATCGTCACCTCTTAGGGAGGGTCTCCCATGCCACCAGCACTGGGCGAAGCGGCTCGGGTACACAATCTCACTGCGTGCACCCGTAAGGCAGGTGCCCTGGCTCCCAGCTTCCAGACCCCGAGGTTGAGGTTGTCCAGCTAAGTGCTCCCACTGGGGCTGGTCCCAAGCCCGGGCAGTACCTGGGTACAGAGCTGCCAGGGTGCCAGCCTCCACCCCCTGCCCCACTAGGAGACCTCCACAGCGAGGAGGAGGAAGACCCCGTGGGCGGAGGGTGGGAGAGCAGGGGTTGCTCCAACAAGGCCCTGTGAGAACCGGCAGCCTAATTAGGACGGCGTTCCCAGCCAGGCCTGCTCCAGGGGACTAGCGAGGCAGATGAAAGCTGAAAGGTTATTCCAATAAGGGGCCTCCCACTTCTCAGCTGAGAGTGATCCCGGCCTGCTGGAGGGACCTGGAGTGGGTGCATAATTCAGCGCGTAGGGAGGAGGGCGGGAGCTGAAGGCAAAGCCAGGGTGAGCGCTGAGATAAGGCCAGGACGTCTCCCAGGGTGTGTGCCTCTGCTCGGAAGAGGGCTCTGCCCCCATGTCTGGGACCGCGTGCCAGAGACACTGCAGGATGAAAGGGGCCCGGGCTGCCGGCCCCATCGACGGGCCCCAGAGACAAGCATGCTTTCATGCGCATACACATGTATTTGGATACATGCATACACTGTGCACAGCACACAGCCATGTGTACGCACACGTACACACGCATATGTGCACATAAACATGCACATGCAGACACACATGTGCACACACAGATACACATTCACATGTGGGTGCACACTAACCCCCATGCCCACACAGGCTCAGACTGGGCCCAGGCCGGCCTCCCGTCTGCCTGTTTTTCCCCTCCCCCTCCTGCATTGGGAGGTTTTAGTGGGGGGCACCCCAGCCCAGATGGGGTGATTCCTCTGTCCTGGTTTCTTTGGGACTGTCCAGATTTTAGCACTGAAAGTCCTACATGCTGGGAAACCCCTCGGTCTCTGGCAAACCTGCCCTGGTCACTGTGTCCCAGGCCTTGGCCAGGCCTGGTGCTGGACCCCCCCTTCCCAGAGGGGACAGACATCCTCTCCTTGCCATCTGGTCACCTCTGCGAGGGACCAAAGGGGGCCCCAGGTCCGAGCCAAGGCCTAGTCCCTGCTCTCCCCCTGAGGCTCTGAGTCTCTGGTTCTAGTAAAAGCTGCCACGTTTCTTGAGCCAGGCCCTGGGTCTAGGGCCTTCTGTGTGTCATCTCAATCCTCCAGTGACTCAGAAAGGTGCTTCCCTCCTCCAGCCATTGTTACCCGGCACCTGCTGGGTGCCAGGCACCGTCCCAGGCCCTGGGGGCACAGCAGAGAACACACCAGACAAATCACCGTCCTCATGGAGTTGGCACTCCGTGGAAGAAGATGGAAAAGTAAAAAATAAATAAGTAAATTATTAATATGTAGCATACTAGAAAAGGACGCATGCTATGGAGTAAGGTAAAATAGGGAAGGGACAACTTTAAAATCGGCTGCTGGGGGAAGGCCTCATAGGAGGTGACTGGGGACAGAGTGATGGTGAGGTGAGGGCAGGAGTCCCGCCCACACCCTGGGGAGTCCCTGGCAGAGGGAGCAGCACGTGCAAAAGGCCGGGGTGGAACACTCCGAGCAGGTAGGAGGGACAGCGGGAGCCCAGTGTGGCTGTGGCAGGGAAGGGGCCGAGGGCGTCTCAGATTGGGCGGGGCCTCTGGGCCGCAGTTTGGACTTGGAGGGACCTTACTGGGTGAGGTGGGAGCCATGGAGGGTTTGAGCGGAGGAGACCTAGACTTTGGCTGGAGCTCTCCGGCTGCCGTGTTAGAAGAGCTGCAGGGCAAGGGTGGGGGCAGAAGAACCTGTTGGGAGGCTGTGACAACAGTCCAGGTGAGAGAGGGTGGTGGCCCAGACTGGGCTGGTGGCCGTGAGAAGTGCATGGATGCTGGATAAATTCTGAAGTTGAGCCCCAGGATTCCTGAGCGGTTGGGTGTGGAGTGACAGAGACGGGGGAGTTGCTATGACTCCAGAGTGTTTGGCCTGAGCAGCCAGAACAAAGGTGCCTCCTTTACCTGGGGTGGAAAGGGTGTGAATGGAGGAGGCTTGTCGGGAGAGCAGAGCTGGGTGTTGAGGACCACGCGCGGCGGACGGAGGGCTGGCGGAGGCAGGTGGAGACTGGCGTCCACAGACGAGAGGCCCAGCCCGTAGCATTAAATAACTGATCCCATTTTACAGGTGAGGAAAATGAGGCTCACACACTGAAGTCTGGGAGTCAGGCTTCAAACCCAGGTCTCTCTGGCTGCAAAGCCTGTGCTCTCCTCACCGCCCTGTGCCGTGGACAGGCAGCCGCTGGCGTCCTGCGCACCCCACTCCCCGTGTCCAGCAGTGGGGGCCCCTGAGGGAAGCCCAGCTGGGCCCTTCCTTGTCTCCAGGGCTGGGCCAGACTCTGGGCGGGGGTGGGGGACGGACTCACCAGGAAGAGGCCTGTGCCTGGGTGCAGCATGGAGGGACAGTGCCAAGTGGCCTGAGGCGCCAGCAGGCCCGTGAGCACAGCCGGCCTGGCCTGAGGACACTGTCCGACCAGCAGAGAGCATTCGGTTAGCATCGATTGGCTTGGACAGCAGCATCTGGCGCGGCTGGGGGCAGTGCGGGAGGGTGCGGGGGGAGGGAGGGCTGCAGAGCCAGAGGGACTGACCACATGGCTGGCCAGTCTCCGAGAGCCCCACCGACCTGCCCGGGGGGCCACGAGGATGACAGCCACAGGGCCATGCCTGCTCAGGTGCAGGGACAGCCCTTTGGTGCCAGTGGGTCGAGGTGAGCAGGCTGAGACTTTGGGGCCTAGAGGGCCAACCAGCCCGCAGCTGAGGCTGCCCTGCCCACGCCATGCAGCATGCACATGGGGGCAGAGCCCTGGGTTCGGAGTCAGCTGGGCAAGGCCTGCTCCGCTGCCTCCTCACCAGCTGTGTGGCCCCGGCCAGTCGCTCACCCTCTGTGGGCTTCATTTCTTCCGCTGTGAAACGGTGCTGCTCCAACCCGGCCACTGTGAGGACTCCACGTGGAGAAACTGGTCCGCAGTTGAGGGTTACTTCCCTTCCCTGTTTCCATGGGCTGGGAAGCTTCAGGGCCTCTGCCACACTGGCGGTCTGGCCTGGGCCTAGGGCAGGGCCCTGGCAGTGCTGGTCCCAGCGGGAGCTGTCTGGCCAGCCCAGGCCTGGGTTCCCCAGCCCAGCAGAGCTGATGTAACAGCCTCCTCGAAAGCTCTGCCTCCGTAGAGCCCAAGAGAGGGTGAGAAGGGGCACACTCCTGCCTTCCCACCCCAGTGCCTTTGCACATGCCATGCCCTTGCCTTCCCTTCCCACCCACCCCAGCAGGTCTGGCCCCCAAGGACTGTTTATAAGCACATCTGGGGGCTGCTGAGTGGACTGGGTGCAAAGCCTACCTGTGCTCAGGCTGCTTACCCCTGCCCAGCAGGCAGAGGTTTTGGGGTTTGCAGGAAGGAGGATCTGGAAACACCACCAGCCCTCCCTGGCTGTGCTGGATGCCACACTGAGCACTGAGCAGATGACATCTCATGGGATCCTAAGGCAACCCCATGAGGCAAGGACGCTTCTGAATCCCATTTCACAGATTAAATGCCACAGGAGGGTGAGGAACTACACACATCACACAATTGACCAGTGACAGGACAGTGTTGGCAGGTGACACGGGCAGCAGGGACCCTCCCCCTACACACCCAGGCACCTACTCTGTGATTCCCCCCCACCTGCTAGTGAGCTACAGGGACCCTGGCTCATCTGGGCCCTCCCCACTGGCACCTCTGACACTCCAGGGCACAGGTGGCAAGTGCCGGATGGAGGAAGGAATGAATGAGGCCGTGGAGCCCGCGAGTGCAGACATGTGGGAGGCCGGGAGGTTTGGGGGTAGCCCGCAGTCAGCGGTGTGCATGCCCTGGAGGAGGAGGACAGCCCTGGGGAAGGACTGGGGGAGCCCAGCCTTGCTTCCCTCAGCCCCTTCAGCTGCAGCAACCCCACCCTGCCCAGGAGGGGCCGAGGAGGCTGGGAGGAGGGGTTCCCTCCTGGATCCCTGCTAATTTGCAGTCTTAAAACGTACAGCAAAGGCAAGGGTCTCATTTTCAGTACATTAATCAGGCAATTAGTGGGTGGGGCTCAGGAGGAGTCTTGGGGAAGCAGTGCCAGCCTCCCTGAAGAGAAACCCAGCAGGGTGACAGCCCAGGACCAGGCACACACTGGCTCTGGTAGGGGGTACCAGAGGCAGGCGCTGTCAGCTGGGACAGCTGGGCCAAGGTCTCGGAGATGGGAATGGGCTTCCAGGGGGAGAAGCACTCAGCAGAGACCCCCAACCCCTGTAAAAAGGGCAGCTTGTCCGGCAGGGGTCCCCTACATCTGGGCAGTACTGAAGGATGGAGAGCAGCTCCCTTGGGCTCAGATGCCACCAGCCTACTTCCTGAGGTGCCCTCCGTCATCCTCGGGCCTTGGGCAGGAAGGGACTGCCCCATACAGGTCTCTGTGGCCTTGTTGCCACAGCCCCGACCCCAGCCCCTGGAGATAACAGGGAATGTGAGCTGGGCCCTGCACCAAGCCTTGGCTGGGGTCCCTGCCTCCTCCTGTTGCCCTGTCCGAGGAAGGACAGAGGGGCTCCTGCCCTTGGTCTCACCTCTTGCTGCCCCTGCTATCTGACCCCTCCCACCTGCCACAGGTCATTCACAAGCTGGATACTAGGCCCGCACCTGGAGTTTTGGGCAATTTGGCTTTTTCACCTAAACTGGGGTCCTCGTCGGGCTTCCCCTGTGCTCTGACATCCCCTGGAGGCACCTGCATTCTGTCTGAGGGGGTACGTCTCTCCGTGGGGCCCCCAGCTTCCCTAGAGATCATTTCAGATCAACCCTACCCTGGGGCCTTGCAAAGACAGAGCCACAACAGCAGGTGGAGCAGGCTGCCCCCCACACCCCCCACACAGGGTAGCTCTGAGGATCAGAGGAGCACGGCAGAAGCACTTTGTAAACTCCAATAAGCTGTACAAATGTCGAGTGGTATTAGCACTGAGCCGGCCACAGCTCACCCCTGTCCCCTTGCCGCAAGGCCTCGTCTGCTGCAGACTGAGGGAAGGAAATGCCTTTGTCTTTGCAGGATGCCTGGTGGAGGTGGCGTGGCCGAGGCCCTGTCCTCTTTAGCCTGAGATGGGGGACGAGGCCCAGTGAGCACCGTGAACACCCTTGAGCTAGGAGGGACACCCTGGGCTTCCTAAGAGTGGCAGGGTGGGGGCCGCTGCCTGGGGAGGGTTCCTGCAGGTGCAGCCTTCCTGGGAGGCAGCAGCCGGGGCAGGGCAAGGAGCACGAGCTGAGCCAGGAGAGGGAGCGTCGGCTCCGTGGAAGGTGCAGCCAGCGTGGGTTGGGCCCCCTCCCAGCCCGGGAGTGGGGGCTTTGGACAGTGGGCAGGTTCCCTGAGAAACAGCGGGGGTCTGTAGCCCAGGCTCCCACCTCTGACACCCCTGCCTACCCCTGCAGGGCTGGGGCCCCTTGGGCAGACGGAGGTGGGCAGTGGGGGCCAAGGCCAGACCTGAGCCTCTGAATGGGGCGGGCCAGCATACCGATCATCTACACATGTTAGATGGGGAAACTGAGGCCGAGGCAGCAGCAGCCTTGGCCCGGCCCACAGGCTGTCCAGTGGTGGGGTGACAAGGCACTATGGAGGCTGCATAGTGCTCGGCCTGGCCCAGAAAGGGTCCTCGAAGCTACGCTGCCACCACCACTCTGAGGTCATAATTGCTCTGAAATCGCAACCGAGCCCAATTATGCAAAAACCAAATTATGTGCGATGATTTTTATGTGTTGGAAACGTTCGGTCGAAGCCGGGTGATTACAGGGGGACGGGAAGCAGCTGCCACTCTCTGGGAGCCCATAACTCCCAACAGCTGTGAGCTGTCACTTATTTATGGCACCGTTTCGCCAGGAACAAGCGAATGACAGTGGCGGTGAGGCCTGCTGGGCTGGGAGCCTGGGCGGGTGGCCGGCAGGAGGCTGGGAATGAGGCCGGCCCCAGAGTGGCCAGGAGGGGTGGTTCTCCCACCCTACATGCGCTGGGCACAGCTGGCAGCAGGGATCTGGCTGAGCTGCCCCGAGTGCCCTAGCTCTTCCGAGAGGCCGCTGGACAAGCCGGAAGTGAAGAGGCAGGAAGCCAGCTGGGCGGGGGGAGAGGGATGCCTGGCCCTGGCCCTGGGGGGGTGTGTGCTGGAGGCCTGGAGCCTGTCCCCCCACCCCGACGCGCCTGCCGGGCTGCCTGGGGCAGCTGCGACCCTGGAAAAAGGCAGGTAATGACAATCGTCCATAATGAGGCTGCTCCAGTAATGAGCACGGGGCTATTATCCGACCACAGGCTGGACACATCTGAAAATAAATTATTTTAAGGATCCATTAACGAATGCCTAATTAATGCCCAATTAGAGGGAAGCTACAGAGGAAATGCTTTGGACAGTCGCGAGGCAAGGACTGGTTTTGCAGTGACAGCCTGGGAGGTCAGCAAGGCTGAGAGAGAGGAGGGGGCCAGGTCGGCCAGGACAGGGGCAGCTTCTATCTGGCAGCTGGTGCCAGCTGGTGCCAGCCCCGGTCCTCACAGACGTGCCCTCTCAGTCCATCCACACAGCTCTGTCCGGGAGAACTATCACTGTCTGTATTGTAGAATGAGGAAACTGAGGCACAGAGGGGGTGTTGCGTATTTGAGGACGTGGAAAACACTGTAAAGGAGACATTATCCGAGGTGAACTTTGGTGTCATGCATGCATGCTCTGCTTGTTATCGGGAATAATTTAAATAAAAACATTCCTCAGGACTGCACATGAGATATTTCCTTTATTAGAACAAGAGCAGGTGCCACCAGATCTGAGCGCAGATAACCGTAGGCCAGTGGCAGAGCTGGACGAGAGCAGGAGGCTGACTGGCTGCATCTGTGGGTCATGGTCCCCACCCCAGCAGGTGGCAAAGCCAGATGGGCAGGTCTAAGGAGATGCTGGGTGTACAGGGCCTTCACCCCAGATTCATCTCTTTGCCTGGAGTAGGGACAGGTGTCTAGTCCCAGACGGGCTCCAGGCTTGGGCGAGACCCCTGCCCTCCTCCATTCAGGGGCCAGGCTCCCAGGGGCTTCCAGCTCAGCCCACTGAGCACAGCCACACCGAGGACAGCGCCCCAGTGGGCCCAGGAGGGTCCTGTGCCAGTCCCTGCCCCGCCCCCACCTGCCTCCCACCTCCGGCCTCCCCGGGCGGTGCCTGACCCGGCTGTGCTCTCTCTCCCGCCAGGGTGCTGTGTGGAACTGCTGCTGCTGCTGCTGGCCGGGGAGCTGCCCCTGGGCGGCAGCTGCCCGCAGGACTGCGTGTGCTACCCGGCACCCATGACGGTCAGCTGCCAGGCACACAATTTTGCTGCCATTCCCGAGGGCATCCCCGTGGACAGCGAGCGCATCTTCCTGCAGAACAACCGCATCACCCTCCTCCAGCAGGGCCACTTCAGCCCTGCCATGGTCACCCTGTGGATCTACTCCAACAACATCACCTTCATCGACCCCAACACCTTCGAGGGCTTTGTGCACCTGGAGGAGCTGGACCTCGGTGACAACCGGCAGCTACGGACGCTGGCGCCAGAGACCTTCCAGGGCCTGGTGAAGCTCCACGCCCTCTACCTCTATAAGTGTGGGCTCAGCGCCCTGCCGGCGGGCATCTTTAGTGGCCTGCACAGCCTGCAGTACCTCTACTTGCAGGACAACCACATCGAGTACCTCCAGGACGACATCTTCGTGGACCTGGTCAACCTCAGCCACCTGTTTCTCCATGGCAACAAGCTGTGGAGCCTGGGCCAGGACACCTTCCGGGGCCTGGTGAACCTGGACCGTCTGCTGCTGCACGAGAACCAGCTGCAGTGGGTCCACCACCGGGCTTTCCACGACCTCCGCAGGCTGACCACCCTCTTCCTCTTCAACAACAGCCTCTCAGAGCTCCAGGGCGAATGCCTGGCTCCTCTGGGGGCCCTGGAGTTCCTCCGTCTCAACGGGAACGCCTGGGACTGTGGCTGCCGGGCGCGCTCCCTGTGGGAATGGCTGCAGAGGTTCCGAGGCTCCAGCTCCGCTGTCCCCTGCGTGTCCCCCGAGGTGCGGCATGGCCAGGACCTGAAGCTGCTGAAGGCTGAGGACTTCCGAAACTGCACGGGGCCGGTGTCCCCGCACCAGATCAAGTCACACACACTCAGCACCGACAGGGCCGCCCGCAAGGAGCACCACCCGCCCCATGGCCCCACCAGGGACAAGGGCCACCCACATGGCCATCTTCCCGGCTCCCGGCCGGGCTACAAGAAGCAAGGCAAGAACTGCACCAGCCACAGAAACCGCAACCAGATCTCCAAGGCGGGCGCCGGGAAACAGGCCCACGAGCTGCAGGACTACGCCCCTGACTACCAGCACAAGTTCAGCTTTGACATCATGCCCACTGGACGGCCCAAGAGGAAGGGCAAGTGTGCCCGCAGGACCCCCATCCGCACCCCCAGCGGGGTGCAGCAGGCCTCCTCGGGCAGTTCCCTGGCGGCCTCGCTCCTGGCTTGGATACTGGGGCTGGCAGTTACGCTCCGCTGAGGACCCAGGGCGTCAGCACCCAGCACTGCCACTTGTCCACCAAGGAACAGAATTTCTTTTCTTCTTTTTTTACAAGTGGAGGGTCTGCTGAGTTTCAGGAAAAGGCTGGTAGAGGCTTTGGCTGCGTTCTCGACCCTGCCGTGTGGATTATAAACCCAAGTGTATAGCCTTGGGCGGGAGGGGATTAGCGCATCTCACCCGGCTGCCCCAGCCAGCCCCCGCAGAGCACCCACGGACAGCGTCCTCTCCTGCAAGGTGGTAAAAGGCACACGTGAATCCTTCATTAGCAGCAATGGGACAACTGCCCCTCACGGGAGCTGGGCCCTGTGGAATCCCCATCATCTGGAGAGGTCCGACGGGCCCGGCCGTTCCTGGAGGAAACAGGACTTAGAGAAGAACCACCAGGGCTCACCAAGAGCCCGGGCCGACCAGCAGGCTGGGCGCACACAACAGGTGGCATCTTGGCTCTTGCCCGAGGCCACGTGGTCAATCTGCCCTGAATCCAACCCCACGCCACCTTCAGCCCCACCCGCGGGGGTCACGCCTCTCATTCCTGATGTCTCAGGCAACCCTGGCAGACCCAGGCCCAACTGCTGGGGTCCAAGAACCAATTACCAAAGGAAAGATCATCAGAGGCTGAAATTTAGAACTTCATCATGTGCAATGAGGTTCTCACAGAAGGTGCAGTTTTATAACTATGTCCACTTATATATATACACACCCTACATATATATATATATACATACAAATGCACAGGTCCCCCGGCCCACTCCGTTACCCAACTGTATGTCTTTTCATGTTTATAAACTATACAGAAAACTGTACCTGCTGAACTAAGGATTGTATTGGTGATTTCTAGCAAGGAAAAAGTTAGAGAGTTTTTGTCTAGAATCCCAACCTGGCAACCATCGTCCCCATGTAACCTGGTTTTGCCAGGGGCCTGGGGTGAGGTGTCAGTGGGGAGGGTTAAGGAGAAGGGGAGGCAGCAAGAATCACTTCAGGGGACCAATATTCTTAGAGACTTAGAACATCACCTTGTTTTTATATGCAACACAAGCCTGTCTGCCACCCTGGAGCACCCTGGCACCCCTGCTACAGTAGCTGTTGGCTTCGGGGTGAGAAGTGAGAAGCAGCTTGTACGCCTTGGGGGTGGGCGAGCTGGAGAAGGGAAGGAAGGGGCTTTGGGATTTCTGAGCCAGCAGGCGTGGCCGCATTCACAGTGTTAGTCCAACAGGTTGGACAGTGTTGTCAGCCTGGCCTGTGGCCGGCGACAGTCAGGACAGGCCGGGGAGACTCTGGGCAGGTGCCCAGACCTCCAGCTTGGCTCAGCTGCTGGATTTTCCTTCAGGCTCTTTGGTGGGAGACCCGGCAAGGACCCTACATGGGATGGCAGGAGGGAAGCATCAGGCGGCCTTAGCAGAAGGGAATCGATGCGGGCATTTCTAGAACCATCTCAGGCACTTCTGCATTAGAGGCCCCATCCTTCCTGGCCCTTCTGGAGATGCCCAGGGACAGGCAGAGGTCAGGGGGCCAGACTCAGGGGTCAGGAGCAGGGACAGGCAGCGTGCAGGGCACGGGGCGGACGGGCTCCGGTGGACGTTGGCCACGCTGCTGGCCAGGGGCCCCGGTGGGCACCATCTCCTTTGCGCTTTGCACAAACCTGAATTCCCCACCAGAGAGGATGTGTGTGAGGAGCAAGAAACACTGAATCCAATTAAGAGAGAATAATAATAATAATAAATTATCTTGGACAAGAACCCTGTTTTTCATTTCCTAACCCCGCATTCCTGACGGGTGGCAGATCCTGGGCTCCCGTGGGTGGGTGCGCCTGGCCGGGCACAGCTCCGAGAACGCGGCACGTTTGCTGGTGGGAGGAGCGGTAGGGGCAGGGGCACACTGACTCACAGGGACACGCAAGAACATGTACACACATGGACATGTGTGCACACTGCACACACACACATAAGCACATACGTCTCTGTTGTGCAGTTCCTCCCTCGCCCGCACAGAACATGATTCACTTCCCATGTTCTGGCTGCGCTGGGTTGGCGCCGTCTCTGGCTCTCCCTGGAGCAGGCTGGTCGTGGACCCTCCCTGGCCTGTTGCCAAGAGCCCCACCGGCAGCAGCTGCTGAGTTAGTGATTCTCAGGGGACTGGGGGGGTGGCTGGAAGGGAACAGTCAGTTCCTGGGGTCCAGGGGTGTTTCCAGGAGCAGTGGACGGGCCTGGAGACTGCACCTGCCTCTCTGGCCTCGGAGAAAGGAGAGAGCTCCCCAGACAGAGGGAGGAGGGCTGTCGTTTTCAGGCCTCGCTGGACAAATCCTCCTCAGCACAAGGCTTGGAACACGCACTAAAGGGAGCCCGGCGACTGCAGAACACATAATCTCCAGCCTGCAGTTGCTCCCCAGCGGCCTGCACGCTGACCCTGGCCGGTGCCAGGGCCTGGCTGTCCCTGAGAACCCAAGGATGTTGTTATGTTGTTGATTTCATTTTCAACTTTAGGCAGCAAAGCCCTCAGTGGGAAAATCAAGAGTCTAAGCACTTTATTAAATTTTTTAAAAAAGTCTTAGTGAGTCCTGTAATATGGAAGTGAAATGTCAGTACGAGAAATGCTAATGTTTTATAAATGATCCACTTCTGTCAAGCACAGCACAGTCTCTGGTTGCCGACTGTTATTAGAGGCGAGGCAGTGGGGCCCAGGATGCCAGGTGTATTTTTAGTAGCTTTCTCCTCTAAGAGGGAGGGGGAATAAAGGCGGCTCTGTTGCGGATGGCGTCACTCGTCACTCAGCAGCTTGTGCTATGCAGTTAGGATGCCACCATTGCCCCAAACAAGGAAGCAAGTGGACAGGTCAGGGGCTAAGTGAAGGCGAACCCTAACCCTAACCCTAACCCCTAACCCTAACCCTAAACCATTCACCAGACCCGGAGACCCTCTCCCCAGGTGTTCAGGGTGGGGAGATGTGGATTCCTGTCCTCCTCCTGGGGCTGAGGCTGCCCCTCCCTTGTCCTAAGGAGGCCGGACCCTCTGCAGTCTTTGCTCCAGGAGGAGCCATCTCTTCTCCCCACCCTCCTCCTGCCACATAGTCCTCCACTCTGGGCTGACCAGAGAACAGAGCCAGCCTTGTCCGAGGGGCTGGGCGGCCACTGGTGGTCTCCAAGTCTCTCCATACATGCTCCTCCCATGATCCCAGAACTTGGCTGACTCTATACACCTCATTCGACAAAGGCAGATCAAGAGCCTCCATGTGCCAGCCATTGTCCAGGCCCTGGGGCCATAAAAGTGAGAAGACGTGGCTCTCTGCAAGGAGCTCAGAGCCCAGGCGTGGAAACAAGCATTCTCAACCAGTATGGGATTGGTGCTAGGGTCAGCACCTCTCAGCCCCCAAAATGAGGAGCTCAGCTGGGATGGGGGGAGTTGGAGGGGGCTTCCAGGAGGAGGTGACACTCCAATGGGTCTCAGAGGATGAGGAGTTGGCCAGAGAAGAGTGTGGGGAGTATTCCAAGCAGAGGGCAGGAGTTGGGCAACAGCACGCGTCTGGGGTACCCACAAATAACTGCGAGTTGAGGGCGTGGGAGCCGGGCCTGGCCAGGGGGAGGCCCAGGCATCCCACTCAGGGACTCGGACGCTGCTCTGGGAGTGGAGGGGCTGAGTGGCTCCCCATCCAGGGTCTTCCTCCCACTGCCCCCGGCCTCTTATGGACATGCTGTCCCCGACGGTGGCGCCCTTGCCGAGATTCCTCAACAGTGGGTTTCATCAGCGCCACTTGCCTCCTGTGTTCAGCTGGATCCTTCCCCCGTGCCAGCGAGTTGGAGCGCTCACTGGAAATCTGCCTGGGCCACAGTCCCGTTCCCAGACACCTGCTGCTTCCAGGCTTGGGAAGTATTCCATGACCACGCTGTCACGGTGCGCCCTGCTTCCCTGCCCTCGGCCCCTGCCTGGCTTCCAGACGCCTGCCCAGACACCCCCCGGGTCCCTCTGTACGCACCACCCTGGCTGGCTTCGGCCATCCCCGAAGCCCCTCCCGCCAGCTGCATCTCCCCTTCTCCTCTCCTGCTAGTGCTGTTCGCTGCCAGGGAGCCAAGACTCCTATCCAGCAGATGTTTACTCATCACCCAACTAATCGCACAGCGCTCTGCCACCACACCGGAGGGGGCTCCAGGAAGGCCTGCGAGCTGGTCTGAGGGGGCTGGGAGAGCCAGGAGGACCTGGGGGGGGCAGGTGCAGGCCCCGAGGTCAGACAGGAGGAGTTTGCTGGGGAGCTCCTGGAGCCTTGGGAGCCCTCAGCAAGTCCCCCTCCGTCTGCACCAGCTCCCCAGGGTGTCCCCACCAGTGCCCGAGCAGACCCCACCTCCGGCCCCACCCGCCGCTGACCTGGAGGAGCCAGCTGTCCTCCGCGTGCGTTCTCGTGTGCGGGCTGTGACAGGGGGGCCCAGCACCCATCCCAGAGCCTCCCGCAGCCGTCGTCACGCCTGCTGAGCCAGCGCCGGGTCCCCCCAGCCCTGCCTGTCTCTGCAGCGTCACCTCCTCTGCGCCCCACGTCACCCATCCCCACTGTCAGCTCGTAATGGGCCAATTTTCTTTTACTTTCTGTCGACTTGGAAAATATCTCAAGAATCTTTGTGCGTTAAAATATCCTTTACAATTCTGTGCTCAATATCTCTTTTTGCTCTTCTAATTGTCCCTTTTAACTCACTGCGCTCTCGGGATAAATCTCCCAGCCTCCCCCCGTCTCAGGCTGTTAATAAATATGAGCTCTAAAAAAATAGACATAAACACCTATTGTTGGCTAAATAACTCACAGCGCAATCAAAAAGCCTGGAAAGAGAGAGAGGCTTGGCGCGCTTCGGCCCACCTGGACGCGCTCGCTCGCGTGGGCCTGGCCTGTCTCCCTTAGGAGGTCGCTGGAGCCGGGGGAGCTTGGGCCCTAAAGAGCCCACTGCGCGGAGGGACCAAGGGAACAGGGTGGCCGTGCTGCCAGGTTGACGGGGCTCCTTCCCAGACCACCGAGTGAGGGGTTTGGACAAAGGAGGACCTTGTGCAGGGAGCAGTGGCTGATTTAAGTGGCATTTCAGTG
The DNA here is from genome assembly GCF_020740605.2 of Lemur catta. Lineage (NCBI taxonomy): Eukaryota > Metazoa > Chordata > Mammalia > Primates > Lemuridae > Lemur > Lemur catta. Next base: position 16,407,619 of record NC_059142.1, read on the forward strand.
GGCCAGCCCACAAGGCCCCCTCCCTCCAAAAGAAGTGGGTCAGCCTTCCCCGGCACACAGCACCAGCCTGCGCGCGGATGGGGCCCGCCTCTCTCTCTCTCTCCCCCCGCTCAGCTCTCGTTTCTCATTAGAGCCGTTAGTTTCTAAGCTCCAGGAGGGTGGGGAAGGCTGTGCCTTTGTGTCACCGATTTCTGTGTGGCAGCATGCACACTAATGGCATGCCTGAACGGCAGAATTTGACATTGCTGCTGCAAAATGTGCTCGGGTCACAGTGCTTTCCAAATTGGCTGAGGCTCCACGCCACCCCTCCCTCCTGCACCCAGGGTTCTCAGAGCCCCCTCCAGCGCTGCTTCTGCAGCTCCCTCAGAGGGCCTGAGAAGAGAGGAAGTGAGGGATGTATTAAACTCTTCAATCTCTTTAAGTACCATTTCCCAGGAGACTGAGTCTAAGGAAGAAGGAAATGCAAGTGCTCAGGACCTAAACAGGTAGGAGGCCTGGGAGGAGGCACCGGGTTTCATGCCAGCCCTCCCCCAACCCCGCCACCACCTCGGGGACCGTCACAGGCAGGACAATAATGCCCTCTGAGTGGCAGCGTCCCTGTGGCTGCTCAGCACTCCAGCCAGAGAGAGATTTGAGGGATAATCACCAAATAAGACTTTCTCAGTGATGAGGGGCTGGGGGACAGACCCACGGAGGGAGCAGCAGCATAGACTGGACGGGCAGGGGAAGGTGGTTTCTGAAGACCTCAAAGGTGGGTAGCCAAAGAGTCAGAGGCAGGGGAAGATGCAGACAGACAGACAGACAGACAGGAGGGCGCCACAGGGAGAGAGGCATTTGCACACACACACACACACACACACACACACACACACACACACACCCCACTCAGGCAAGACCCTGCCAGCCCCTAGGAGCCCACGGTGAGCAAAAGGGCCGACCCGTGTACAGCAGACATTCCATCCAAGGAGGCGGCAGTGGAAAAACAACCCTCCCTTTATTGCATTGCCAGAGTGGTCATCAGGAAAAGGGCAAAGGGGTTGGTCACGCAGATGTCATTTCAGGAAGAGTGAACGGTGGGGCCAAGCCCCACCTTCCACATATGCTGGTGACCATCCTTCGGGGGAAAGGACACGTGTGTTTTAAGGGAGCAGGTTCCAGTCTGAGCCCTGAGCTGCGGGGTTCCCCACTGTGTCTTAGTCCCGATGGTCCTGAAGGGATTTATCTGACTGCTGCGAGCCCTTAGTCCCACCAGGCGCCTCGCCTGTCCATTGTGTGTTTCAAGGCCCTGCACTCCCCGGGCCAGCCGGGCTGCACTGACATTCTCCCCAGCACGAGGGGTCACAGGGCTCTCCAAGGTGTTTTTATTCTCTATCCCAGCATCTGAGCCTCCGAGGCCCTGAGGGCCGTGACCCCTTGTCTCGCCTGCCACCACAGAGTCTCTCACTGTTTTATCTGTGGTATTTGAAGTGCCACTGAGTGTCTGGCACTTTGCAAATCTAAGGTACAGGCTTTTCTGCATTTCCACACCAGCCTTCCTTCCAGGAGCTACCCCCAGGCTGGCCTCCTGGCCCGTGCCTCTGCTGGCTGTGACCACAGCCTGTCAGAAGCAGCTGGAACTCAAATTGGGTGGGTCCCACTTTGCACAATGCCCACGGAGGGGAGATGGAGCAGAGATTGGGCTTTCTGGGTGGAAAGTGCTATACGGTTGTCCTGGCTGCAAACTGCCAGGGCGCAGTTGCTGTGAACTCCAAGCCTATGAGCCGCCCCCAACCCACACTTGTCCTGTGCCCTGTGTCCATCCTCCCGAGACCACCCTGCAGACAAGCCCTCCGGCCTCACAGACGATGTGCACCGGGGGAGGGGGGTCTCCCTGTAATCAATCCCCCTGGTACTAGCTCCTCTCTCCCCCCCCACCAACCTCATGCAGGGCCCAGCACTGGCCTCAGCTCCCCAGCGGCCCCCAGTGCAAGCTCCCCCTCCACCCACTCCCCCTTTGCCTGACTGGCTCAGAAACGGCTTCATTTCTCAGAGTCACTGACCCATTTCAGCCCCTGAGACAGGCTCCGGCCAGGCCACGGCCCTGTCTTCTTATAGATTTTCCTCCTCATCCATCTCTCCTCCAAAGGGCAGGGGCAAGTTAAAAGGGAAACGCAGCTTAGAGTTAGATAGTATTTTGGGTTTTTAAAGCCTCCCCACAGACACCACCTCATGACAAACTGAAAAGTGTATCCTCTGGGAAGATTGGATTATAATTTGCACCATACAGATGAAGAAATGGTCCTTCTAGTTAATCAGACCTGTGCTTCTGAGCCCAAGACTGGATGGAGGTCCTCCCCAGTTCGGCCTCGCCTGTGCTTCCCTGAGTGCAAGGAATTCAAGCATTTGGGCAGTCCCGAACGCAGGTTGTCACTAGGGGAGACCCCATCCCACATGATTCATGGCTAAGATGGGATGATTCTACAAGAGTCCACTTCTTCCTCTCCAGCCCCAGGAATTTCCAGCTCGGAAGAGCTGAACTGCAAAAGCCTTGGAGACAAAGTCAGAAGGTCTGTCTTCCTGCTTTTCTAGACCCCTCAAATTTTCCCAAACTAGGTCACCAGGGTGGCCCACTAGCTGACTGAAGGAGCCGGCAAGAGTCCCCTCCTGTGTGCTCTCCTTCCCACCAAGAGCAGGGCTGCAGTGGCAGAAAACCCCCAGCTGCTCCCGTTTCTCAGCAGCTGTAGCTGGTTCCTCATTCTTGCAAGGCCCCCACGTTAAGTGCAACTGACTCCAGTGGTCTGGGCAGAGGAAGAGGACCTGGCCCCATCGTCCTTCCTCCTACAGGGCACCATGAGGTTGCCATGGGAAATTCCTCCCACTGCATCAAAGGAGCACAGTGGGCAGGGGGTGACTCAACGTTGACAATCAGGCCTGCAAGAACCATGAGGGGGCTCCTCTATGCAGACATAAAATAGGTATGTTCCCAGAAACCCCCTCCCCCGCAAGAGGCTCCATTTTTTTTTACAATTCTTCGGGTTTCAAGCACTTTTGCTAATTCATTTTGGGCCTCTTCTCAGAGTTCTCGTAAATCCTGGGACTGTTCTGGGGATTTGTATTTTCTTTTCATTGTTTTTGTCTATTTGAAAAATTGACTTAAATTTTTCATATTAATTTTCAAATATGTCTACTTTCTTGCTTGGAATATTTTCATGAGTTTTTAAATTTCATTTCTAATCTCAAATTATCTAATAGTAAATTGGCTTAAAAATGAACAGGCAACTAGCTCATGTATTCATTTATCCTAGGTGATAGTACAACTTTTTACAGTTTATCTTAGTAAAGTTTTTCCTGTTTTCTTTTTTCTTTTCTTTTTAAAAAATTTTTTGTAGAGACAAGGTCTTGCTATGCTGTTCAGGCTGATGGTGAATTCCTGAGCTCAAGCGATCCTCCCACCTCAGCCTCCCAAAGTGCTGGGATTGCAGGTGTGAGCCACTGTGCCCAGGTGTTTCTTTTTTTCTTTTTATTTGGAAATAATTATAAGTTCACAGGGGGTTGAAAAGAAGGAAAGTACAAAGAGGCCCCATGTACCCTTCACCCAGTTTACTCCAATGGTAACATCTCATGTAACTCTATGTTATTTTCCCTTTTAATTTTAAATTCATTTACTTATATATTTTTTTAGAGACAGGGTGTTGCTCTGTCACCCAGGCTGGAGTGCAGTGGCACAATCACAGCTCACTGTAACCTGGAATTCCTGGACTCCAGTGATCCTCCTGCCTCGGTCTCCCAAAGCACTGGAATTACAGGCATGAGCCATGGTGCCTGGCCTTAATTTAATTTAATTTAACTTTTTTTTTTTTGAGACGGAGTCTCACTTTGTTGCCCAGGCTAGAGTGTCATGGCGTCAGCCTAGCTCACAGCAACCTCAAACTCCTGGACTCAAGCAATCCTACTGCCTCAGCCTCCCGAGTAGCTGGGAATGCACCACCATGCCCAGCTAATTGTTTTTATATATTTTTAGTTGTCCAGCTAGTTCTATTGTTTTAGTAGAGACGGGGGTCTCGCTTTTGCTCAGGGTGGTCTCAAACTCCTGAGCTCAAATGATCTGCCAACCTCAGCCTCCCAGAGAGCTAGGATTACAGGCATGAGCCACCACGCCTAGCCCCTGGCCTTAATTTTAAATTTATTTTCAGTTATGATATTAACTTTACCTATTTATGTAAAGTTTTCTTATATTCAAGTGACTTTGATGAGGAAAAAATAAAGCTTCCAAGGAAACGAATGGTCAATTATTTTTCTTGGCTATTACTGAATGAGACATTAGGATTTTAAATGTAATTGTATCCTTGGGCTGAGAAAGGAAAGATGAGAAATGTTGGCCCAGATTCCAGGTTCTTAACCAGGGTCACCCCCACAAAGGTTGGGGGGATCGAGGAGGAATAGGTGTCCGCAAACCTCTGATACTAGATGCAAGGCCTTCTGAGAATGTGCAGGTTTCTAGAGACAGCTTTTCATCAGATCATGGAAAAGGTTAAGAACTGGTCCAGACTCATTAATTTCCCTCCCGGAGAATCCTCGCACGGCCGTCCTTCCCCTCCCTGGGGCGTAGGGGGCGCTCTGCCTGCGGGATGGCGAATCACCGGCTGTCCCGGCAGGACGCGCTTGCAGAACCTCGAAGGCTGTGGTGGCAGTAGTCATTCTTGACCACTTTGTCCACTCAGCCACTTTGGTTTTGACCCTGTTGTCTACTTTCCACTCTCACACAAGGGACATGGGGACGGGGGGCGGATGGGGAGGCTGGCTACCAAAAGGAGACGGCAACAGAATGCTAAACCCCGGCACTCAGGCTTCTTTGTCTTACTAAAAGCTGTGGCAACCAGCAGAAACGAAGCTCCCTGGGAACAGTGGCTTCCAAACGCTAGTTTGGAGACAAGGGAAGCATGTGATTGCGATTTTACCCATTCGCAGCGGAACATTAATGTAGTGAGCTTTTCACTAAACCAAATTTATTCAATCTAAAGATAATCCTTTATTTTGCAATTATGTCTTTTTTTTTTTTCCACGCTTAAGGGAGGGAATGGGGTGTCTTTAAAAGATCTTTCCTTTATGAACTAAGGGTACTGGTGCATAGCAGTTGCTGTTTCTCAGGGTCTCTAACTTGGCTAAATAAAATGTTGGCAACCCAAGGTAGGCCCTCCAAATTCTTTCTGAAATCTTGCTGCTCTGTGGACCCCCAAAACTCTGGGAATGGTGATCTTGGAGAAGTCTGGCCGTGCGGTCCTAGCCTTAGCTGCCCCCGGCCCCAGTCCCACCCTACGCAGGCCGAGGGGCCCGCTTACCTGTGCCAGCATCTTCCTTGTGGCCTCCCTCCTCTTTATTACCTGGCTTCCATTATTTGCAGACAATTATCTGCAATAACTAGCCAATTACCCTTAAAGACAATTATACTCTTCTATCAGCCAACATTGATGTTCTTTTCTTGGGTCTTTTAATGAAGCCGATATTAAAAAGACGCTTTATTTACATAAAGTCGAATGGTTCCCTTTTAGGAGGGTTTGGGTTCAATGTTAATGTTTTAAAATCTTGGTGTTTGGGGCTTATGGGTGAGGCAGAAAAGGAGTTGGGAGGACTTTTTCCCTCTGGATAGGAGAGGAGCCACTTTAAAAGGTAAGATGCCCGGGGGACCTGGTACAGTGTGCAGCCCTCCCTCCCCAAGCTAATGAGATCTAAAAGTATCAATGCGATGAGCTCAGCCCTGCAAGTAAAATCATTCAGAAGTGCTGCTCTCCTAGCTCTGCCTGCCTCTTAGTGACCACAGCTTAAATCCTCCCCTCCCCCCAGCCACCTCTGGGGACCTTCAGAGCTAATCGCTTCAGGGAGCTTGATTGAAATGTGCTCCTCACCCTGGGCTGCTCATAAAAGCTTTATCCTGGGCGAAGTCTGACCCACAGACTGAACAGTGGCATCTCCCAAGTCAGGGGGCCAAAGGTCTGCTAGCTGGGCGGGGTCTAGGCTCGCAGAAATAACTCCATTATGGGCATTGTATTAAAAAGCATGGGGAAAGGCTGCAATTTTCTCTCTTCCCAAGTGCCCCTGTCTTGACGGTTTGGGCCTTACTTACCTGGTGACTATTTGCACTTGACTCGTTTGTTGTGAGCAAAACAACAGCAAGATGCAGTTTCTTTCAAAGTTAGGAAAAAAAATAAATAAAGTCTGCCCCTGCTGGGTTTCTAAAGAGCTGTTTTCTTCCTGAGCTCTATGGCGTGGTGGCTCTAATCTGAAATTCCTTTTTAATCATAGCAGGAGACCCAATTAGCATGTTGGGTAATCTTTCAAGTAGAACTGGGAGTTCCATGACCATAGAGAGCACAGGAAACATTATGTGTGAAGCCCCCGAGGAACCGGGCAGACAAGGCAGAGCAGTCGGGCCTGTGCACACACGTGTGTGGATGAACATGTGCGTTTGCAGGCTGGGTTCCCACTCCTGAGACCAGATGTGTGCACCCTGGGTCCCTTGACCCCCAATATCACACCAGGACCAAAGCGAATGTACGGAGTGTCGCCCTCGGTGCAGAAACCCCAACTTTGCCCCATCTGTGAGCCAGTGTGCCAACACACAGGGCACATATGCATACCTACCCTCCCCACTAAGGATACCGGGGGCCGGGGAGCCACACTCTGTGTGCAAGGCAGCCGACACAGAGTGTAAGGCATCTCCTGCTCTCCAAGAGATGGGCCGCACCCCCGAACTCAGCCGGCAGCAGGGCCCAGCTCCGTAGGCACTGCCAGTGACCTACTTTCCTTTGTTGTTGTTTTTGGAAGTGCTGATGTCAATGCAGAACTCAGCAGAGAGGCTGAGTGAGAAAAAAAGAGAGGCGGGTAGAGGGAGAAGAAGGGAGAGGGTGAAGGGGAGGGATGGAAAAGAGTGGAGAGCAAGACTGCCAGGTAGAGATAATGGTGGCAAGTTCCCTGCAACAGCACAAACTGTCACCGTCCCCACATGGCCTGCCCAGTGGAGCCGGGATCAGTCTGGGCCCTGTGGCTTCAGGCTAAGCAAACAGGGAAGAGGCTTTATAAGGCTGCTTCCCCCGCTCAACGCATGTGGGGCAGGAGGTAGTGCCCAGGCAGGCATGCCCAGATGTGCCTGGAGAAGGAGCCGGCACCTTGGGCACCGCCACGCGCTCTCCCCAGGTGCCTGGAGGCACTGGGTGTGCATCTGTCTGTCATGCCACCGGAAAGACGCTGAGCTGCAGCCACCCTGTCGGTTGGGACTTGGTGGAGGCTCTCCACGCTGGCTGGGGCTGGAGGAAATTGGTCTTTGGGGACTCTGAAGGCAGTGTTCTCTGTTCATTTGCTCCTTGGTAACCCACATGACAGAGCTCTGCTGGCAACTCCCCTGCTCTCACCTGCTCTCAGGTGCCTCGGGAGAGCTGTGGGGCTGGGAGTGAGGAGAGTCCTCGACTGTCTGATGCCCGGCAGCACAACTGCAGAGAATGCTGCCCACCCCTCCGGGGTCTGAATAGTGTCCCTTCTTCGTTGCCTTGTTTTCCCATTCTACAGTCAGGCTTGAATTCCAGCACTGGGATGACAAAGCCTCTGCCCTTTCTTTCTTTCTTTTTTTGAGACACAGTCTTACTCTGTTGCCCGGGCTAGAGTGCCATGGCGTCAGCCTAGCTCGCAGCAACCTCAAACTCCTGGGCTCGAGTAATCCTCCCGCCTCAGCCTCCCGAGTAGCTGGGACTACAGGCATGCATCACCATGCCCGGCTAATTTTTTCTACATATGTTTTCAGTTATCCATATAATTTCTTTCTATTTTTAGTAGAGACGGGATCTTGCTCTTGCTCAGGCTGGTCTCAAACTCCTGAGCTCGGATGATTCACCCCCCTCGGCCTCCCAAAGTGCTAGGATTACAGGCGTGACCCAGCACCCCCGGCCTGCCCTTTCAACCTATGTGCAAACCCCAGCTGCTTCTCCACTGTCCCAGCACAGGTTGCTAAGCAGACCCCATGGCCCCTACTCCTGGCCTGAGCCCTTCCTCTGGATGCTTAGTCAATATGTTCTTTTCATCATAGCTCACTGCAACCTCAAACTCCTGGGCTCAAGTGATCCCCCTGCCTCAGCCTCCCAAGTAGTTGGGACTACAGGTGTGTGCCACCATGCCTGGCTAATTTTTCCATTTTTAGTAGAGATGGGGGTCTTGCTCTTGCTCAGGCTGGTCTTGAACTCCTGAGCTCAAGCAATTCTCCTGCCTCGGCCTCCCAGAGTACTAGGATTACAGGCATGAGCCATTGCACCCAGCCCTAATAGATTCTTAATATAAAACAATTTCAGATCCACATTTTCACGAAACCCAGCGCTATAAGCCTCATGGTTCCACATATATAACACATTCCCCCCTCCGGGGTTTTCATCCATGTGCCAAAGGGACTCCATTCAGGTGGGGCTGGAAGCTGGGGCGGGTAAGATTTTCCAGCTCCCTCTTAGACGCTTCAACCCCCAAACAATCTTAGCACATGATTAAAGTAATTCTTTCCTGCTCCACAAGCTCATACATATTTCAAGTAAAGAAATATACAGAGGAGACAAAGCCTTCATATGCTGAAATTAGACCCCGAAAAATAGGTTACCTGACAATGACTTGTTTCTAAGTGGAGCAAGCGTTTCTAGAGGCGGAAGTGTGGGATGGGCTGCTGGGGTGACCGCCTTCCCCTCCCAGCTTACTGCCTCTTAACCTCACTCGGTGCCTCGGTGCCTCGGTGTAGCGCGGGGATAATAATTCTCCCCCCCTCCCTCCCTCCGCGTGCTGGTGGGAGGCGTAATGAATCAACATCTGAAGCACCCTGAAGAGGCCGGGTTCGGGACGCCGTGTAAGTACACAGCATCACCAGCCACCTCTCGAATCTACAGCGAGCTGATTTATTTACCTCCCGTGAAAGAGACAACAATCATCATATTTACACTTCACACTGCAACCTCCTCATCTCCCTCCAGCACCCCTCCCTCTGCTGTTGCTAAGGACTCCATTAAAGATGCTGCTTTTCCATGGAAGGGACCTTCCCTCTCCCAGCACCTCTCTTGCCTTCCGGATCACAGCCTCCTGCCCCAGATCACAACCCATTGCCACAAAACGGGCTGCCCCACGGTACACAGGGGGCCACAGCCCCTGTGCAGGAGGAGGAGGGGATGGATTCCATAGGCAAAAGAGCACGTCAAACGTCGCCAATAATTAAGAAGCAAAGCAGAGGTGCGTGAAAGGTAAATGGATGTCGTTTAATTGTTGGCGTCATGGAAAGAGTACCCCAGAGCTTGAGTTCCTCGTTACCATGCAGGGCCGCAGACGGGTGGCAATTAGGCTGGCACAGGTAGAGCTCACCCTGCTGAGGGGTGGGAGAGGGTCACGACGCTCCTTCCAGTTATTGCTGTTGGAGGCAGCATTTGATTCTTCCCTTCCTTTCTGTCCTTGATGGCCCCCTTCGTTTTCAGCAGCATTCAGTACTTGGTGCTTGCATGCTGAAAATAATATTAAAAGAAAAAAAAAAAAGAAGAAGGAATGAAAGAAAAGGTTTAAAAGGTTCTTATTAGTGCTGAGAATTGGAAAGGCCGCTGCCCCTCTGATATCTGAGCCTGGCCGGGAGAATCACGACGGCTGGGATGTTTGACATTCTGTAGCAACAAGGTCCGGCGCGAGAGCTCCTTGGGTACCACCTGCCAAGAGACAGGATAAATGGATCCTCTCCTCGGAGCAAAGCCCAGGGACTGATTCCCCAATACTGATGGTGAACGAGATGTCAGCAGAGGGTCCCTAAAGAATGATGTCTCTATTTCCATGCTAATCCTGGGCTGCACAGAGAAGAGTCACGTCTGTCTGAAAAGCAGGACAGGCCCACCAGAGCTCAAAGAACCACACCCAGGGGCTCTGCCATTCTCCCGGGAGAAAGCAGGGGGTGGGGGCAGCAGGGGACGGGATGGAATACCCCAAAGTCCCCACCCTGCCCGCACAGCCCCCCTGCGGACCCCTGGCAGGCTCCTCTTCAGCTCCTAAAGCAGTGCTAGCTCGTGCTTGTCTCCAAAGGAATGTCACTGCCAGGCCTTCCAGCTTATCTCCCTGGTGCGTTGGAGATCAAAACCCCCAAACTCGTTAACTAAAAACTTTGCCGAGGGAACACTACCCACCGAGGTGCAGAATGTGGTGCCAATTCTCTCATTAAAGTGTCTTTCAACACGAAAACTCGCTGTCAATGACAATGGACACTTGGCTGCTGCCAGCTCAGAGTAAGATGCTGAAGGAAGGGAGGAAAACAGCTGTGTCCAGGTCAAAACAGATTACATTTACGGCTGACAGACTGTGGCTGAAGGCTGTTTACCGCACGAGCGGTGCAACTGTATTTTCTTAAAGGTGATTTTGGAAAATATTCTTCCTGTTGGTGATGTGCCTTTTTTGCATGGGACGTGAGCCCTGTGCCAACGGCCCTGTGTTCCTTCATGCTGAGGCTCGGATGTCATTAAGTCACTAAGCATACATCACACTTGTACCTGACGAGGAAGGAAGCAGACACCAGGAAGCACTTGGGGGGAGAGAAGAGTGAGTGCTGAGCCGTGCGGTGAGGATTCTAGCGGGACAGCCAAGGAACGAGGGATCCCGGTTATTAACAAGTACGGTGGAAACTTGAATGAACTCAGGGCCCCCTCACCGACCCAGCCAGAAGAACAGAGAGACTCCAAGATGGCAGGAAGATGGGCTGTACGAGTTTCCTAGGGCTGCTGAATAACGACCATAAGCTGGACGACTGAAAACAACAGAAATTCATCCTTTCTGTCCTGGAGGCCAGAAGTCTGAAATCAGGTGTCGGGCTGGACGAGGTGGCTCACGCCTGTAATCCTAGCACTCTGGGAGGCCAAGGTGGGAGGATCGCTTGAACTCAGGGGTTCGAGACCAGCCTGAGCAAGAGCGAGACCCCAACTCTACCAAGAAAAAATAGAAAAATTAGCCAGGTTTTACGGCGCATGCCTGTAGTCCCAGCTACTTGGGAGGCCGAGGCGGGAGGATTGCCCAGGCAACAGAGTGAGACTCTGTCTCAAAAAAGAAAAGAAAAAGAAGAAATGAGGTGTTGGTGGGTTGGTTGCTTCTGGAGGAGGATCTGTTACGTGCTTTCTCTTAGCTTCTGACGACTGTCAGCAATCCTTGGTGGTCCTTGGCTTGTAGGACCGCTCCAATCTCTGCCTCTCTCTTCACAGCACCTTCTCGTTGCATCCTACCTCCTTCTGTTCTCTTAAAAGGACAATTGTCATTGGACTTAGGGCCCGCTCTAATCTGTGATGATCTCATCTTGAGATCCTTCATATAATTACATCTGCAAAAACCCATTTTCCAGTAAGGTCACATTTGCAGGTTCTCGGTAGACACATCTTTGGGGAGCCACCATTCGACCCACTGTGACAGCCACTGCCAGCTGGAGAGCTGCTCCCGGGACAAAGTCTTCTCTCTGCAAGTCCTCAGCCTCCCACTGGATCCTCCGCCTGCCAGTGGGAGTTTCTCAGCAGCCCTTGGGGCATCTGTGACTTTGGATCCGTAACAAAGCCACAGAGACATTGAGACATTCCTCAAAGCCAGGCCACACTCTTCAAAACCATTTCCCTGTTTCAGAGTGTCACTCAGCCCCGAGTCCCTTCTCTCCCAGGTGGTTCCTAAGGTGAAAGGCCACAGCAGAGCACCTTGCCCACAGGCGCCCTAGGGGAGGAAGGGACCAGAAGGAAAGTGTGAGGCCGAGTGCTGAGACCAAGTCACAGCCGTCCTGACCTGAAGCTCCCGGGTACCAGGGCCAAGCACGGGGCTCTGCTTCTCCAGGGGCTTTGCAAATGTTTGCCAACCTTTTCTTAATGGGAAAGGGGTAGAAGCTCGTTATTTCTAAAGCTACCTATGATGTCATTGGTTGGTTCTGATCATTAGACAACACTTTCTTCAGTTGAGTCAAAACCAACCTACCTGCAATGCCATCCCCCCACTGTCCCAGATTTGCCTTCAAGAGCTCTAGAAATGAAGGTCACCACCAGGTTCCAGAAGCTGCTTCGTTCTAATCAGGTGAGGATATGAAACTATTCCCCCGAGGTCCCAGAGCCAGACCAACCAAAGGAATGTCAGTCCTTCCATGAGCATAACAACCGTCTCTGCATTTTAAAAGATTAGCCCACTACATGCTCGGTGCTTTATGTATATTATTTCTAATCCTCACAACAGGTCTGAAAGGCAATGCATCAGTATAATCCCTGCTTTACATACAAGGGAATGAGTTATGAGGTCAGGTAAATGGAAGATGTGGGATTCGAACCCAGATCTGTCTGACTGCAGAGTCTTCATGTTGTCTTCTCCCCCAGCTGACTCCCTCATGGGCAAAGGAACAATCTGTTTCCTACGCCTGGGGGCCGGAAAGTGGGAAAAGGATGAATGTGAGAAATGTGGGAAAAGGGTGAGGATATAGCACTAACTCTGGTTTCATATCTAAACCAAGCAATGGTATTCCAGAGATGGCCCAGGCTGGAGTGCAGTGGCATCAGCATAGCTCACTGCAGCATTGGACTCCTGGGCTCAAGCGATCCTCCTGCCTCAGCCTCCTGAATAGCTGGGACTACAGGTGTGCACCACTATGTCCAGCTAAATTTTAAATTTTTTGTAGAGACAGGGTTTCCCTGTGTTGCCTGGACTGGTCTCAAACTCCTGGCCTCAAGTGATTCCTGCCTCAGGCTCCCAAAGTGCTGGGATTACAGGCATGAGCCACTTTGCCTGGTGCAATAAGCTTTTATTTCTTTTTTTGTGAACATATAGTTCAGTTATACTCATTTTAAAAAAAATAAAAGCACAACTTGTTCTTGAGAAATGTCAAGTATTACATTTCAGTGGATCTATGCAGAACAATCAAAATGTTGAACATCCCCAAACAGATGCAAACCTTCACCATTCTCTTCCAAAGGCACATCACAGGTTTGAAAAGAGCAGCTCACGCATCTGGCCCAGTTGATTTTTCTAGCATGTAAGCTTCGTACCTCCAAAGCCTGGTTCATCCAGAAGAGAAAATATAATAATTATTATTCCTTGCACATTTATAGAATGTTTTATGCTTTCTCTTTTCCACAGATTCTTGTGTTTGGTCCTCACTTCCGCCCTATGAGGTGGGAGGGACAGGTGTTACCCTCACTGTGCATGTGAGGACATCAGGAGGTGAAGTGGCCCCCAAGTGGCGTCCACAGAGGAAGGCAGGAGAGTAACCAGGTGTCCTCTCTACTGTCTTCCTGGCAGGATTCTGCTGTCCCTCTGTGAGCTTCAGGGTCCCTGAGAAGGTGTGGCTATTCAAGATCCTATCAGAGAGTTGGGGTGGGAGGAGGAAAGATGGGAGAGGGGCAGAAGGACCATGGCAAGACCAGGGAGAGGAGCTGTGGTGTCACTGAAGCTGGAGACTTGATTACAGCTTCTGCCAAGGCCACAGGAGATCGGCGAGAGCAGCTGGGATCCTTCAAGGAGATGGAACCAGAAGTCTTTTGAAATCAAATGTTCTTCCCACTTGCAAGACCTTTTCCTTGGGACCCTGAGGTTGCCCTCAGCAATGACTGTGTCGTCCCCAGAGAGACCGGGAAGGCTGGCAGCAACCAGTGCCCTCTGGTGTGCCTGTGGCCAGAACAGAGCTTAGATACAGGTGCTGCTTTGAGGTCACCCAATGAATTGGCTAATGAATTAAGGCTAACAGCTAAACAGGGAGAGAAAGGGCACTGAACTTTACTTTGCTACCACTTTGCTTCTCAGTAAATACTTTGGGGATTGCCTCAGCCATCAAATACCAGTAGTTCCACTGAACAACAAGCTGATGGCCCCCAGTGGGCCTTCATAATACATGAGCTGACTCATCCTTCCTTGAGATGGCCAGACTGATCTTTGCTTCATGCAAAACTCCCAGGACACAAGAAAAGCTTGACAGTTGCACTTCCAAAAATGCTGTTGGCTTAATACTTCCTACCCAGAAGGGCACTGGCTCCTGCAGCAATGGGTCCCCAGGGCTCACGCCTTTCCCCATGGCCTGGGAGCCCTCCCCACAGAAGAATTTCCCATAACCCATTTTTTTCTATATCTGGGGATCACTCTGTTCTTGCACATGGAAGAAGGAAGAGCAGAGGTTTACATGGTCATTTTTGTTACAGTAATGAAAGCCTTGAAATGATCACAGAAGGAAAGTAGGAAAATATGTCTCCTAAAAAGAGCTGAGGCAAATTATTATAGCAACCAAATCCTAAAAGGAATTTTCAAGTAAAAATATGGCTCATGTGAAGTTGTTATGGCAACTGACATTTAAAAGTAACTGGATTTGGGCAAGTTTCTTTCTCCACCCTCTCTGCAAAGTCTTGCAGGAACTTCATGCTAAAATTATGCTTTAATTTTAATTAGCCAAATAGGTCATAAATATAGCTTATTCCCAAATCCTTACAATTTCTACCCCGTAAGCAGCTGATCTACTAATGAGAAAATATTTCTCCAAAAGCCCACTTACCATTAAAAACTCCTATCCAATATTTTTCTAATATAATTTATCAATTTAAACACATTGCATAATGTGATATTCTGTAGCATTCCATTAAAATGACAAATAGCAGTGGGGGGGGGGAAACCCAAGAGATTAAACATATTGCAAGCAGCGTAACTATATTTAAATAACTCAGGCCATCGCCGAGGAAAACACACTGTTCCCATCCTCAAATGCAATCTCAACTCAGCTGCATATCCCTGGCTGTACGGGGTATTAATAGGACAGAAGGGGGGGCAGTAAAAAATGACAAGCAACTTCAAAGAAATAAAATTTCTATTAGGCTTTGTTATGAGATTACATCAAAGCAGTTCCTATGTTTTAATCTGGGGAGAGAGAAAGCCAGTACTTGGGGTTTGTTCCTGGGGGCTGCCTCTGTGTACTGAACCAGACAGTTTGCATAATGAACAATTTTCATTCAATCAGGATCTCAGCACAGATAGCTCCCACTCAAAGATCCCAGGCGCGGGCTGTTTTTATTCTCCCAGCTCCACCTGCTGGAGAAACAGCTTATGACAGGGACAAAGAGAGGCGGGGAAGCATTGTGGAGCCACTCCTAAATTCAGGTGCATAAAGTTAGCGACCTGACTCGAAGCACCCCCTCCCGAGGCGAAGGGCCTCTGCGAGGTCCCGGAAGGCACTGTCTTCACCAGCTCCTGCTGTGGGCAGGGTGCAGCGTGAAACCGTTGCCCTCTCCACCGCTTCCCAAAATAGGAAATTTAGAAATCTGTTGTTTGCCTTCTGGGCCAAACACAAGGGAGAATGAAGTTGCTGGAAGGCGGTTTGGCCCGCATGACTGACGGACAAGGTCCCTGGTTTAGAACCCCAAATGCACTTCCTAGCTGGCTAGTCAATCCTTCAAATTTCCCAGCTGTCTGGGTCTTCGTAAAACACAACGGGGGAGAAAAAGCTGCCCACGTGGAATTGCATTTTCATGCACAATGGAAAACTTAAAAGCTGAACAAATCGTTTTGAAAAACTGGCGCAGACGACATGGGCTTGGAGGAGGAAACGTCCTGGGCGAGCCGGCAGCGCCAGGGCCCGGGGCTGCGGCCTAACCCGCCTTCGCCCGGGTTTGGCGCGGTCCCCCGGAGCCCGGCCCCACCTGGCAGCGACCCAGCGCGACCGCGAGGCTGCGTCCCCGAGGGGAGGCAGCGCCGGGAGGGGGAGCGACATCAAGCCGCGTGAAACTGTTTTTGAAAACCTGGGATGATCATTTAAATGTTTAAAATATGCACATGGTAATTCAAAACTAATTACCCCGAGCACATTTGAAACATTAATGCCATCATCTCTGGATGCTGCCTACCGACTGTGCGCCGCAGCTCACTCTGGTGTTTCTATAAACTGCTTCAGCGATTTTAACTTCCAGGCTAAATCAGGCAGCGCGGGCTCTGCCTCCCGCCCCTGGTTGGTGGAGAGACCCCTTCCCTGACTTCCCGGAGAGGAGGCTGCGCCCGGTTTCCCCGGAGAGCCATTTGTCACGGTCTTGTAGCTCTGGCTGCGGAATCATTGCCCTCATTGTGTTCATAATTGTCATTTCCATTATTTAATTTGGGTTAAAATGACCTCTCTCCCCACCTATTCCTTTCATTGTTGTTCCTCCCCATTTTCCCTTCCTCCGCCTCACAGCACGTGGCCTCCGGTTCCTAATTCATGCAGGAGCATTGAAAAGTTGCCTGGACCTCCATAGCCCACCTCCCACCTGGTTATGTCTCCATTTGGGAGCGAATACAGGACGTTTTCAGGGCTTGTAAGGTGGCCACGTCCACCAGCCATAGTGAGAGGCAGAAGTGGGCCAACTGGATCAACTGCAGCCACTGCTGAGCATGTCATCGTAGCAACAGCCACACACCACACGCTTGTGTGCACACACACCACACACTGGGAACACGCACCTCACACACAGAGCAAAGCCTACTTACAGACTAGACTAATTAAAGCCAGGCAGGTCCTGAAGCAAATTCATTTCCCCATTTTCCAGAATAAAATGAGTTCTCTTCCTTTGGGGGCACTAAACCAGCACACCAGTGGCTAAGAGACCGAACGTGGTGTTGCTGTGGCTGAAATGACTTTGACTTGCCGAGTCTATCTGAGGAGACCCGGAGCTGGAATTGGAAGAGGTACAATTCTGGAGCCCAGAAATTAGTGCTGGCTTATAAATATGTTCCAGGAGACTGATGAGTGAAGGCTGCCTCCTTATTAACACTTTGAAGATGCCGGTGGCGGGTGTTAGATGTTTAGAAATACAAAACTGGGTTAGATTCCCAGAGTCAGCTGAAGTTTGATGGAGTGATATTACCGGGCTCAACTAGAACCATTAAGAGACTCTTCATTATCCCCACACCACTGCCACCAAAGTTATCACGTAAGAGAATTTTCATTCCATCAAGAGAGGGAGCCGGTCTATCTTTGTCCAAAGAAAATGAGCAGCCCAGCGTGAGGTTTGCGAGGGATTGAGTGTGCAACTCTCCAATAACATCCCCTGCAGGATTTCCTCAGCCCTCCGCTGGCCGCGCAGAGGCAGGCCGCACTGGAGCCATCTTCCTGTGCACCGGCTTGCCGAACGCCAGCTCTGGGCAACGAAAAGGTCAGTTAACAAAGGACACTCGCTAAGACCTACATTCCACGGGGCTTTAAGCACTAAGCTCCAAGGAAATCAAGATCCAGGCCGCTCTCCTGACGTTGAGCAATCTCATTTATTTTTCTACAAAAACCTACCAATCAAATGAAGCCAATTTTCTTGGCATCGCTTGCACCGAGTTTACTTTCTCCTGTGAAGTGTGCCGTTCCTCCAGCTTGAAATGGATTCTCTTTTCTTCCAGCCAATCCATCTTTCACACCTTCGCAATGACAACTCACAAATTTCGTGGCTGTCTCCAGCAGACTTGTCCCCTCCCCTCCACTGGACTCCTTTCCCACTCCGAAAACTCAATCTACTCCATACTACTCTGCTTGTTTACAAACAGTGTTGTTCCATTTTTGTGAGCCTTCCTCCTTAAGGATGAAAATTGTGAGAAGGGATCAAGTCTTAACGTTTCCTTTGCTTTTCTTGTGGCATCTCAAGTCGTATTAGAGACGCCACGTGAGATATATTGACGGACCTAGTTTTATAGCTGGAGTTGGATGACCCGTAAGTTGACCCAGCACACCCTCATACGCCGAGCAAAAATTGCACCCCTCGTTCAGATGTTCCTGGCATCCTATAACTTGCCCAAAGCTAGATTTATTGCTCCTGCTGTAAAGTGTATCTTCTCTAAGCCTCACTTAAAAGCTACCACTTGGCAGAAGATCAAGTTGGAAGTGCAGGGTAGCAGGTGATGGTAAGGGTGGGAGGGGCGGGGTGGAGCACAGAATTGAAGCTCCAATAACTACCAGCTCAATATTTAACCGAACTGGTAATTTGCTGTGACAATTATGCCACAAATGGAACACTACTACTCTGCAAGAATGTCGCTCTCTAATTAAGAGGGCTCTGCTTTTCCTAGTCACCCACACCACTTTAATAACACACACAAAATGAGACTTGGCTCCAGGAGCTAAAGGTTCTATTAGGAGGCATGTGCAGCGCGCGGCTGCGGCAGTGTGCACATCAGTGCGTGAGTGATGCTGCCCCGGTAAGCCTGCTAACACCTTCAATTCTCCCTCAGACGGAGAAGGGAAGAGAGCCATTCAGTCCCTCTCAACGACAAGAGCCCCGTTTGACTGACAGGCATCTTCCCGGAAAGCCTGTGCGTGCCTCCACTGCAAATCACACGCTTTCCCACAGCACCTCTTTCCAGCCGGGAAGGCTCGGTGTGGGTTTGATCCTTACAGAGTAACTTTAATAAGGGTTTTCATAAAAATGAAAGTCCACGAAACAAATCTTCCTCTTAAAGATGGAGAGCAAGACAGGAACAGGGACACACACACACACACACACACAAACACCCTAACTGCTGGTTAAAGACTCCAGTATGAGACAAAAGAATATTATTAACATCACGGCTATAAAGAAGGATGTTGCCATCTTCTAAATTGACTGCTGGATTCCTGAAACGTGGCTAAGCAAGACAAACCATTTTGTGCTTAATTAGTGGCTCCTTTATGGAAGGTTTGCTGCTTGGAGAGAGCCCATTAGAGGAGGAGAGCTCATTTACACGGATGCACCTTATAAAGTGATTCAGATTTTAAATAAATAGTGGAGAAGAAAATTGGTGGTGGTGGTGGGAGTAGGGATGTTATGGAAGCAGAAAAGCTTCTGCAAAAGACAAGCTTTGCATTACAAGCCTAAGTGCTGAGGGGATCAGCTTTCCTAGGCAAACACATAAGCCTCTAAAATTTTAGGCCAATAGAAATGACCTCTGTACCATGGCTGACTGAAGATATAAATAAACTTCAACATGAACAGCAGTGTCAACGGTGAGAGGAGATGAGAGTCCAATTGGGGCTTATTTTTAAAAAGTCCTGGTTGTTCTGCCTCCATTTCAGGGCAGGGCGTTCAGAGCACAAAGCTCCCGCTTCCTGCAGCGAGCGCTCCTGCTGGAACAGGCACCAGCCCTTAGGTTACCTGACCGTTGAAAGGAAGCTGCACCACACACGAGTTAAATATAGGTTTGGTTATCTGCATTTTACAAGCACCGAGAATGTGAGCCGAGGAAGCTGTCATTTTTAATGACAGCACAAACTTCCAATTACCAACTGGGTAATACACTAGGGAGCAGGTACGATTTTATAATGGCTCACAATTATGAAAAGTTTACATGATCACTTTTGAATTGGATATATAAATATTTCTCATGAGGCAGGTGGGTTTAAGTTTTTCACATGGTCTATTCAAGGCTGAAAATAAAGATTCTGTTTGCTTGAAAATTATACATTTTGAGATTTATCAACAACTAAGACAGGCAGGGGGTGGGGGGGTGGGGGGGTGCAAGGTGACAGCCATTAAGAGCCTGGCAATGCTGAAAGGCTGTAAAAATGGCCAGGTGGTTGGTTGGTTGGTTGGAAGTCTCCAATACACCCACAAGTTCACTGGCAAGTCAGAAACTCTCATGACAAACTCAGTGCAACAGTTAGGGGTCTGGCACAGACATAACACAAGTCGAGACCCTCTAATACAACCTGTGGTCAAACATTATTCACACAAAGAACCCAATTTCCTTTGGTGCCTTCTATCCAACTTCCATGGCACCGAAAGCTTTACCTGTCAGTGACAAATACAGAATGAGTGACTGTTACCAAGTATTGGCTTGAGTTCTTCCATATAGACCAGACAGCCCCAGACCTTAAACGAAGGCTACAACTTGTGAGTTTCAAATCATCCAATTCTTTGTAAAGTCTTTCCTGACTGACTCCAGTCCTCCAGTGATCTATCAACTGAATTTTAATTTCACTGTGATATGACTACTTGGCCCCAAGCCTTGATCCAATTACTCCACAGTTCTTAGGGACAGGTATTTTGATTTAAAATCACCTACTGAGAGCTGGAACAGGTCAATGAAGACACGTGACTACATACTTTTCTCAATGACTTATTAAAACTGTCATCACAAATATAATTAAAAGATTTAATAATCACTAATAGCTTTAAAGAATCAGGTTGATTTATAAAGCAAGTTAAACGTGTTCTTAAGAGATCATTTCTGTCACGCTGGTGGAAAAGAAGAGGGTTTTGGCCTCTTCACAGCCACAACCCCCATCCGTGTGGTAGTACGATGAATCTGTCTCTGGCTCCAAAGCCTTCCAGCCTTCCTGTCCCCTCTCCTCCCTACATTCATCTACCTGCTTCTAAGGGCCTGCTCAAATTACCTGCCAGCCCTGACGGTACACAGGGTTAGAGAAGTTATCACTGGACTAAGGCAAAGGAAAAACAATCAGAGAACTGAATAGAACAAGAAAAAGCACAGATTTTCACAGTGCCACAAAGTATAAACGCTCCTGTCCATCAAGACCTGAGTTTGTAACAATTAGGAAAGTATCAGAATCCAGCAAGAGTGGATTGGCTCAATACATTTACACATCCACATAGTCAAACACGACTTAAAATTATGCAGACTTTTATCAAAATAGAAAAGATATCCATCCTATAATGCTAGGAGAAGACTGTTACGAAATGATAAACAGAGTATGATCCCATTGTTATTAAATCTAGATTGATACACAAATATATGTAGAAAAAAGCAGTGAGCTATGTAAGTGGTTATTGCTGGTTGGTGGAATTATGGGTAATTCTGTTTTTCCTTTATCTGCAGATTATTTTTGTAAAATGAACCTGGATTACTTGCATAAGAAACAATCAATGGTCCAAAGAGTCCCCTTTTTTATCTTTTTGATATATTTGTTCATATTTATGGGGCACATATGAAATTTTGCTACATGCATAGAATGTGTGATGACCAAATCAAGGCATTAGGGTCCATCACCTGAGTATTTACCTATGTGTTTGGTACACTTCAAGTTCGCTATTCTAGCTATTTTGAAAAATATAATACATTGTCGTTAACTATAATCACCCTACTCTGCTATTAAACATTAGAACTTATTCCTTTTGAGAAACTGATTATTTCCAAAGTGTTTATAAAAGCCAGAACTCTACCAACATAATGGATTATAAGACTAAGAGCTAACAAACCATGTAAAAGTTGGTGGAGTGGACAGGGGAGATTGAGACAAGGAAACAATCAATTTACTAGGGGAATAGTGGCCTTCTAACAAGTGGAAAGAAGGAAAGGAGAAAAAACAACCTGTTTCATTTTCTATAAATAAAACCTTAGAAGGCATATTGCCAAAGAAACACAAGTCAATATAAACCTTTATCTACTGGGCTGCCAAACTTCACTTTTGGACAGTATATTAATTATGTAGTCAATAACCATGGGTTTCATTAGTGTATTAAATACCACGATCAATATTATTTATACTTTTCGAAGACAGGCCACTCAGGAAAAAAAAAGCGGGGGAGGGGAAAATTTTTGACCCTGTAGTTCAAAAAAGTTAGAACAGCACACTAGAGATTAGCAAGGCTTTAATGGAAAGCATAAAACACTGAAAATATGGACAGAAATCAGATTATTACCCTTTTATTTTCTTTCCCTGCCTCTTTCACAATGGGACTGGAGGGAATTCAAGAACCATTTAAAATAAAGGCGAAATGATTAGATTTTTTCCTAATTGCTTAACACTGATGTCATGGTATACGCAAAATAAACATTGATCTCTAAGTGAAAGATGAGAAATGGAACATGAACAGCCTTTCGAGGTAAACCGTATCCAAGAGAATTCTAAGAACTGTGGGCCAGAATCTATTTAGGCAACCCCCAGGGACCTAAATCTCCTAAAAGCATAAAAGTGGAGCCAATTTCTGAGACTCCTCTACTGGTGATCTGATTTTTTAGTAGGGAAATCTGTTAAACATCCTCCCTTGAGGGAACACCTCCCTCCCCGCCCCCGGACTTCTAATCACACCCATGTAGATATGCTGGTGTTGTCACTGGCCACTGAGGCGGCACAGGGCCTGGGTGCAATGTTCTCTAGATGCACCCTGGGACCACGGCTACCTCTCACTGTGTAGACGAACACATGGGGAAAAGAAGAGAATGCTGGGAGTAGTAGACATAAAAGACTGGTTACTGGGTTGAACGCTAGATTACCACTTCCCACGCACAATTTGTCAATCCAGAATAGTGTTGAAGACTGTATTTTGCTAGTCAATGCTTTATAGGCAAGGTCAGACAGAAAAGAACTTCTGTAAAAATCACTGAGGCCTCAGCCAGAGAAGCAAGTGTGACCCAGTTACCATCTCCTGAGACTAGAGAAGGGGAAGGAGAAAGGAGGAATGTGTCTGAACAATTAGTGGGCCTGAGAATAAGTCTCTGTGTGTCTGTTCTCAGGAATGGGAGTCGTCTTGTCTAGGGCTGGCTGGTTCCTCCCACAAGAGGACAGCTAAGGACAAAACAGATAGGATATTATCACTCTCCATCTCCAAATAGACTCCATATGCTGCATTTGTACAAATTAAAAACCAAGGCCTCTGGCTGCAGGCTGACTGCAACACAGCCTGGATACTTAGAGATGTGCAGCAAATGCCAAGCAGTGGGTTGCAGCTACCGGATAGATAATTAATATGATTAGGAACACACAGAGCAAGCATACTCTTGCTGACTGAAAAGCCCAGTAGCATAATTACTGTTTTCTTACTAGCTCACTGTCTGTACACATTTCAAAGCCTGGCTGGTGTGAGACTGCTGTGTAAACATCAATAAAATCCCAAAGTGCCGGATCGTCAGCATCCTTGGGCACAATGGCTTTTTGTTTTTAGTGTTTTCATTCTTTTAAAGATGCATTTCAGGGTTGCAAACATTAGGAAGAATGATCTCCACGCCTTGGACTAATCTTCGAGTTTGTAATGAGTTAACATCTCCCCCAAGTGAACATTTATTATGAAGGTTAATTAATTGCTTTCCAGTTACAAGAACCCTTTGCATTCAAAGAAAATAGGATTCACAAAGAATATACTGTTTATTAAAACAAAGTAAGGGAAACAAAGGGCCTCTCCCTTCAAACTCCTTTCTATTTAACACAGCTTTAGTCAAGAAATGAAACATACAAATGCAAGAAGTATGTACAGGTAGAAAAAGTGTGCATCCATCACCAAAATGTAACATTAATTGAAGTGAAAACTAAAGCAATGCTTTGTAGTTGCCTGGATGTCCCTAGGGGACAGCAAGTCAATGCTTATCAGCCGTCCTCAGAAGAGACAATTTTGATTAATATCAGACCCATCTGACTCAGTCTATTAAACCCTGAAGGAAGGATATTCTTCAGATATAAAAGATATGCCTTTGATTAATAATTCTATGCTATTGCCATTCCAAGCATTAACAACTATGTGGCACCTCTACAAAGAGAGTGCCTTTGAATTCTAGGAAGACACACTTACTAAAATACCCAGGTTCCCCACAGCCACTTCTCAGCTCTCCCCGCAAGAAGCAACCCAAGTCGTGAAGTTGTCACCACTCGGACAAACAAAATCCTAGTTACATAATTTATTTCTCTGTCTGCAGTTAGGGTCAATTACTTGCGACATAATTCCTGCGTAATGATAATGAAGTCTTAATAAAATTAACGAAAGTCTGAAAGACAGAGAGTGGTACTATACTACCTGCTGGCCGACCCCCTAGGCCTGACACAGCTTATATACCACAGCCATCCAGCATATTTTCCTTTGCCTACCAGTGGGTTGCGAGACGCACACAAGAGAGGAAATTGCTTAGAGTCCACCATAAAGAGGCTCTCTGCACGGTGTAGCTAATGTGGGATTATCACACAGGGGTGGGAAGAAATCGATTCCATCTGGGATCTTTATTTGCCAACTTCTGCCCAATCAGTGCTACTCTCCTCACATTACTGAGTTTCTCCTGATGTTTGTGATCAGCCTTCTGCCATATTCTCTGTAGTCCACAGGCTTCACGTCCATCACCGTGGCCTTGATTCGAGACTCGTCCTTCAAAAAGAGAAAAGCAGTTTGTGAACCATAAAAGCCCATGGCATGGAGCAGTGATGACAACCCCCTTTGCTTTGGGGTTTCAGTGAGTCCAGCAGGAGAAAACAGACACACTGGATTCAAGAGTCCAGTAATTCCAATGAAGAAAACACCATGAGTGAGAGCCTAGTCCAGAATTCCTGAGGCTGGGAGAGTGGACAGATCCTTTCCTCGTGCTCCCAAACACTCAGAAACCCAGAATCCAAATGGGATGGACTTTAGAGGGCTCCTCTAGTTCAGTTCCGGGTGAATAAGAGCCTGGAGAGGATATGTGACTCACCAAAGCCATAGAGTTAGTTCTGAAAGCTGAACTTTCATTTCAAGAAAAACTGAGTTGTAAAAGAAAAAGCACCCACAGCAGAGGGGACGGCCTCGTTTGGGTCCTATCTCAGCTCTGGGTGAGGCAATCTCTCTGCACTTCACCTTCCATGTCCATCCCATGAGGGAGCTGAAGGACCCTAAAAATGCCCCCCAACTTTACCTCACTCCCTGACATTATACCACACTGACACTTGACCCCCTATCTCATTTAATGCATACAATAACAAACACATCTATGAGCAGGTATTAAGGTTAAGGTCTGATAATGAAACAGAATAAGTAAACCCTACAAAAAGCAGGGTGTTTTCAGAATTCTCCCTTTTTGCTTGTACATTTACATCCAGGGACTGAATGGTGCCTTTAGAGGCAGAATGGAGTGACGCCCAGAAAAGCTGCAGAGTTGAGCTCAGGGGTTCTCACACTTTAGCATGCTCAGTTGTTACTAAATCCAGTGATATACACAAACATGGTATAGAGCAAAGCTCTGAAATTGGACTGCCTGGGTTGGACTCGTAGCTCTGCCCCTTGCTAGCATATGACTTTAGGCAAGTGACTTACTCTCTGTATGCCTCCCTTCTTTCACTGGTGCCATGAGGATAACAATAGTTCCTATATATAGGGTTATTATATGGATCAGGCGAAATAATACGTGTATAGTAAAGGATGAAGAACAGTATCTGGCAGATAGTATTCAATAAATGCTGTTTTATTATGACTATATAACTACCTGACATTATGGGCAATTTAAGAAAATTTCAAGGTAATTTTAACTGCATGTGGTCTTTGTTTCATATATTGAATGACTGATTTAGAGACAGGGTCTTGCTATGTTACCCAGGCTGGCCTAGAACTCCTGGGCTCAAGTAATCCTCCTGTCTCAGCCTCCTGAGTAGCTGGAACTGTACCTCCACACCCGGCTCATACACTGACTTTAGAACTTAGACCTGTAGAAGATGTGATTCCACTACATGTGTCAGTTTTTGTTAGAACACAGACAAAAAAAAAACCAGGTTTTAACTGAAAAGATCATATAGCACTTTCCCCCCTAAATGTTTAGACGAAACACTTAACCTCTCTATGTTTGTTTCCTCATCTGAAAATGGGGAAGAGACAATTAGTAATGAACACAGGGTGCTCAGCACTGGGTCAGGTACACAGCAGACAATTCCCTGACTGCTAATATTGTAATGTTGCTGTCAGCAACAAACAGCAATTTCCCACCACTAACCTTTCTGCCCGTGTCCTTACTTACATTGTAGTTCTCTAGTTTGACCCTGATCTTGAACGTGAAAGATCGAAAATTGGCATTTTGAAAAACTTCCTCATATGCCTGTTCATTCTGAAAAAACAAATATAAAACTTTAGACATGAAAACTACTGGACAACTTGAAATCATTGATAAGACTTCTGAAAAGACTTTGAGAAAATCATTACCCTCAGTGGTTTGAAATTACTTAGGAATGACAAATCTACAGGTAACATTACATAAAACTGTTTAAGTAGAATTTTATTTAAAATGAACACACTCTACACCTAGAGTAATCAAATTCATAGAAAGTAGAACAGTAGTTGCCAGGGCCTGGAAGAAGGCCAGTAAGGGGAGTTATTTGTTTTGTCCCTTTTGAGACAGACTCTTGCTCTGTCACCCTGGCTAGAGTGTAGTGGTGTCATCAAAGCTCTCTGCAACCTCAAAGTCCTGGGCTCAAGCGATCCTCCTGCCTCAGCCTCTGGAGTAGCTGGAACTACAAGTGTGCACCACCCACCACATCCAGCTAATTTTTCTATCTTTTTTGTAGAGATGGAGTCTTACTATGTTGCCCAGGCTGGTCTTGAACTCCTGGCTTCAAGTGATCCTCCTGCCTCACCTTTCCAAAGTGCTAGGATTACGTGTGTAAGCTACTGCACCCAGCTGAGAATGTATTTTGTAACTATACATAAAATAAACTTATCAGCCAAGTATCTTTGCAAGTCACATGGAACACGAAAACAACTTTGTTACATAGAACTCTTTTTTGTAAAGGTTACTTGACCCCACCTCCAAAAAAGACATCCCCTGGACTTTCAGAATGTAAATAAAACAATGTATTAAACCTTCAGAAAATTATACTAGCTGTCATTATTCTTCCAAGACTGGGGAAAGCATGAGCACGTACACCAAGATCTCATGGTTCCTCGGGGGAAGAGGATCTATATGTCCTAATTCACCAGCAGTAAAGACAGTCAAATATAATAAGCTCATAAAAATCCGGAAAGGCTGACTCGAGCCTTAAAATCTGATGTGAAAATTGAGGACCAGGCAAAACAGACACAGGAGTCTACCACACTAAAGTCAATTCCAGTTATGTCTGTAAAAGGACTTGCTGGGACTACTTTCAGAGATCTCATGGACAATTTAAAAAGGAGGCAGGGGCAGAACCAAAGAGAACTGAGGATTGGAAAGAACAAGAAAAATGTCAAAACAAATGGCAAATCCTTTTATCTTTGTGAACTATACAAGTATTCCAACCAATTTGGAGGACACAGGGAAAAAACCCACCTATAGACAGATGCCAATTTACGTGGCCCAGAAAATACAACTTTTACTGGTCTTCTTTATATGTTTTATCTGACCAACTACCTTTAGCATAATCAGTAATCTATTCTCTGCATTAAAAAACCTAATATGTGATAAAAATGCAAATTTATTAAACTGAAATGGATAAAGTTACCTTATGAAAGAAAGTCACTTCATAAGAATTACATACGACAGCCTAAAAGAGCAAGCACTGGGTATGTGCATTTAAACCAAGATTTGACTCAACTTTTCTGGCAGGTGTTTATTATGTTAAAAAGGCACACCTGTACTTTAGTTTCCAGCTCGCAAGAGAGTGCAGGGGCACCAGCTCTGATGTGCTAATAGGAA
The DNA here is from genome assembly GCF_020740605.2 of Lemur catta. NCBI lineage: Eukaryota > Metazoa > Chordata > Mammalia > Primates > Lemuridae > Lemur > Lemur catta. The sequence goes on from NC_059142.1 coordinate 16,434,910, forward strand.
TGGCTTATACCTATAAAGTGCTTTGGTTTCAAGGCACTTTTATATACACTATTTCATTACCTCATTGCCAAACACATCCAAAATGGACAAAATTAGATAAAACCAGATAAGCTCTTAAATAATCATCAGATTGAGAAACTGTATACGACACCCAAAAGAAACAATCAAAAAAATATTAAACAGCAAAAAAGGGGTCAGCTGCACAGCAGGGGAACTATTATAGTTATAATAAATAGTGGCTGACCTTGTCTTTCAGTTCCCCCAGATAAGCAGTGTTTTGACCGAGGATGGCTTCAGCAGACTCCTGGAAACAAGTCACCCACTGATTGTCTTGAAAATCTGCAATATTTACCTAAAAAACACAACTCTATTATTTCAGCAAAGAAATAATTAAAGGAAGATACACTAAGAAGACTGGGAGGTTACCTTTTCCTACTCATTAAAAGAATTTACAGAGAAAAAAAACCACTATCATTATATATACTATTAATATATATTCTTTCTAAAGAATATGAACGTATCATAAAAAGAAGTTTAAAATGTCAGTCTGGATCACAACAGGAATATAAGATGCTGCAAATGTGTGATTTCAGATCTCAGTGGAGACACAGCCCGACTGAACTCTCCTTCAGATGCAGAATCCAGGCACACAAGACTCAGCTCCCCTCCAGATGCAATGAGCTTTGTACTGAGGGTTTTGAGGAAGTCTCTAATAGGGCAAGTTGTCTGCATGTTAAATTGTATATTCTTCAGTCACTAGGAGGAGCTCCCTGAGACCGCTCCAAATCACCGCTGACCAAACCAGACAACTTAAGAGCTTGCACTAGGGCCAGTCACCAATTTTACCCAGCAACAGAAATGAGCAACCTAGTGTCTCCAGTTGGACTATGGTGTAAAATTAAATAGAGGAGAGTTCAGGGAGAAAGTAGATCTCAAAGAATCTAATTGCTAAAGTAAAAAACTTTGTTAGAAATGACAGCAAAGTTCTTTTTTAAGGCATCATTTGATATTTTACAAATTCCTTTTGCATGTACATGAGGTTTTTAATACAGAATGTTACAGTGAAAAATAAGGTGACAAAAAATTAAAAGCACTCATAAATACACGGTAATGGTAACACATACTGGGACTCACGCTTGCAGCTTACACCACGCTATCCTTCCAAGACACAAAGAGCATCTCACCATACAGGGCAAGAATCGCAATGGTGCAGACACACCACAAATGTCGAATCAAACAAGTGTGCAGGAGCTCCCATTATTTAGGAATTTAACAGAAAGGCTGATGGAATAAAGTATTTAAAACAATTTCCTTCATCTTATTCAATGAAAAATTTATAGTTTATAAGAAATAAGAAGCTTAAATGTAGAACTTTTCTGCTGAACTAACATTTTAAAGAACAATTAGAATGCAGAATGGGTAGGTGAAATCTTTTTTTTGAGACAGCATCTCACTCTGTTGCCGGGCAGGGCTAGAGTGCCATGGCATCAGCCTAGCTCACAGCAACCTCAAACTCCTGGCTCAAGCGATCCTCCTGTCTCAGCCTCCTGAATAGCTGGGACTACAGGCGCAAGCCACAATGCCCGGCTAATTTTTCTATTTTTAGTAGAGACGGGGTCTCGCTCCTGCTCAGGCTGGATTACAAGTGTCAGCCACTTCAACCAACTGGAATCTTTTACTTTTTTGAATTTAGGAAGAATTTTAAAAAATTTCCTACTATAAGAGTATTTGCTGAAGGAAAAAAAGTAGAAAATACAGAAAAATGTATGGAAGAAAATAAAAGTCTACCAGAAATAACCAATACCAGTCTGGTATTCATCCTCCCAGTCTGTTTTCTGTCTGTATACAGACACCAAGACCATATAAAACATACCTGCCGGGCACGGTGGCTCACGCCTGTAATCCTAGCCCTCTGGGAGGCCGAGGCGGGTGGATCGCTCGAGGTCAGGAGTTTGAGACCAGCCTGAGCGAGACCCCGTCTCTACTAAAAATAGAGATAAAAATTATCTGGACAACTAAAACTATATATAGAAAAAATTAGCCGGGCATGGTGGCACATGCCTGTAGTCCCAGCTACTCGGGAGGCTGAGGCAGTAGGATCGCTTAAGCCCAGGAGTTTGAGGTTGCCGTGAGCTAGGCTGACGCCACGGCACTCACTCTAGCCCGGGCAACAAAGTGAGACTCTGTCTCAAGAAAAAAAAAAAACAAAAAAACAAAAAAAAACCCATACCAATTAAAATTTGCTATTTTCAATTAATAAAGCCTGAATATGTACTATACCTAACGTTGCTTAATAGTGTTAGTTAGCAATGGTTTTTGAACATTTTAACTGTGGAAACTGTCAAATAAATGGCAAATTCTGAGGCCTTCATAGTCTTCCAAGGATATTCAATAAAGCAATTAACCAATGGAATATGAAGGACATTTAAATTGTATCCAATTTTTCACAACAAACAAGTCTAACAGACAACTTTATACAGATGTTAAGAGCTCTGATTATTTCCTTAGAATAAATTCCCTCCAGGTGTTTACTATGTCAGAAAATATAAACATTTTTAAGGCTTCTAATATATTACTGCCAAATCATCTTCTAGAAAAATGTAAGAGTGCCCATTTTCTTGAACCTTTATCATTTAGTACTATCTTTTTTTTAAACTTATACCATTCATTTTAAAGGTGTTTTCTTTCTTTTTTTAAATTTTTTAACAGGGTCTTCCTCTGCTGCCCAGGCTAGAGTACAGTGGTGCCATCACAGCTCACCATGACCTCAAACTCCTGGGCTTAAGTGATCCTCCTGCTCCAGCCTCCTGAGCTGGGCCGACAAGTGTGGGACACCACACTAGCTAATTTTTAAATTTTCTGTAGAGACGGGGTCTCGCCATGTTTCTCAGGCTGACCTCAAACTCCTGGCCTCTAGCAATCCTTCCACCTCAGCTTCCCAAACTGCTAAGATTACAGGTGTGAGCCACCATACCCAGCCCATTTTAAAGGTTTTTAAAACAGAAAGAAACAATTCTTACAATGTGGAAAAGCAACAACCCCACATCAGCATGTGGTTACATTCCTCTGAAGTCAGCTCTACTAAGTCCAGAGAAATTAGATTATTCACAAGAAAAATAACCAAATATAGGCATCGGCAGTATGAGTACAATTACTGCTCTCTAGAAAAGACATTTCAAATTAATTTATCTTCACAACAGTTAGCAGGTGAGTGCCACCAATGCTGTCATTGCACAACATACACAGAAGGCTATAATCAGCTGGGGGGAGGTAATCTCAACTCAACTTTCTTGCATGAAAAAAAGCTTACTTTGGTAGGCAAAGCTAGAATGCTATGTCAGTTGAATGAAAGGCCCTCACCTTCTTACTTAAAGACGATTAGTAAGCTCTTCAGCACTTAGTCATCTGCAAGCTTCCTACCACGACTGGCCTGTTTATGCTGTTGTGTCTACAGTGCCTGGTACATGGGACGGACTCAATAAAGCCACAGAGGTTCCCATTCTACTTACTGACAGGATCATGCGGTACTTGAAATTGGGAAATTCACGGTTACACTTCTCACAACGGTATAATCCATTCTGTTGATCAATCACTTTCTTATTGCAGTCCTGAGTCGGGCAGGCCTGGTACATAGAGTTCTCTTTGCGAAGAAACACCACTGTTGCCACCGAGCTAAAATAGTCTGCCTTTAGGAGAAAAGAATGGCGTAAGACACAGAGCACCAACCCTACATTCAGGATTGGACTTAGAGGCAGTTCAAAGCTTGCCCTTACTTACAAGTGGTAAGTGTTTATAAATTCTAACTCTCAAGATCACAAACTGATTACAGGGAATAATTCACTCTGTAGTTTTAGAAATCACGTGTGCTGAGTACAAAGCCCAGGAAGGTAATAAGCCAAGTTCTAAAGCATATAATTCCTTAAAAATAAAAGAGTTAATTCTAAATTAGACTGAGTTAATTAAAACTGAAGTTGTTTTCCTCTTCGCTTGAAAACTACTGAGAAGACAAAGACTTGTTCCTACTGATCCTCTGATCCTCCAAAGAAAACAGATCTAAGAAACAAGAATAATGCAGACCACAAAAATCTAGTGCAGCTATGATCAACTATTCCTCCCACATTAAAAACAACGGCAGTGATTTTAAGGCCTAGGTTCACCTTTGTCTTTGTTTAGGGCAGGGATCAGCAAGCTTTTTCTGTAAAAAGCCAAACAGTAAATACTTTCGGCCTCAGGAGCCATTCGGTCACATAGTCTCTGTTGCAGCTACAGGCAGCAGAGCTCATTTTATTGCACTCTGCCTTACTGCACTTTGTAGATATTGTGCTTCTTACAAATTGAAGGTTTGCGGCAACCCTGTGTCAAGTAAGTCTATCAGTGCCATTTTTCCAATAGCATGTGCTCACTTTCTGTCTCTGTGTCACATTTTGGTAATTCTCACAGTATTTCACATTTTTTTGTTATTATTATTATGCCTGCTATGGTGATCTCTGATCAGTGATCCTTGATGTTACTATTGTAGTTGTTCTGGGGTGCCACGAAGCATGCCCATACAAGACAGGGGACTTAATAAATACTGAGTATGTTCTGACTGCTTCACCAACTGGCTGTTCCCTCCTTCTCTCCCCCTCTTCTCAGGCCTCTCTATTCACTGAAATGCAACAATATTGAAATTTGTCCAGTTAAGAACCCTACAATGGCCTCTAGGTGTTCAAGAGAAAGGAAGAGTTGCATTCCCTCACTTTAAATCAAAAGCTAGAAATGATCAAGCTTAGTAAGGAAGGCATGTTGAAAGCTGAGATAGGCTGAATGCTATGCCTGTCGTGCCAGTTAGCCAAGTTGTGAATGCAAAGGAAAGTTCTTTAAGGAAATTAAAAGTCCTCCTCCAGCGAACACATGAATGATAAGAAAGCAAAATAGCCTTAATGCCAATATGGAGAAGGTTTTAGTGGTGTGGAGAGAAGAACAAACCAGACACAACATTCCCTTAAGCCAAAGCCTAATCTAGAGTAAGGACCCAACTCTCCTCAATTCTATGAAGGATGAGAGAGGTGAGGAAGCTATATAAGAAAAGTTGGAAGCTAGGAGAGGTTGGTTCATGAGGTTTAAGGAAAAAAGCCATCTCCATAACATAGAAGTGCAAGGTGAAGTAGTAAGTATTGATGTAGAAGCTACAGCAAGTTATCCAAAAGATCCAGTTAAGATCATGGATGAAGGTGGCTACACTGAACAACAGATTTTCAATGTAGGTGCAAGACCCTTCTATTGAAAGAAGATGCCATCTAGAACTTTCCTAGCTAAGGAGGAGAAGTCAATACCCGGCTTCAAAACTTCAAAGGACAGGCTCTCATGTTGGGGCTAATGCAGCTGGTGACTTTAAGTTGAAGACAATAACTGTTTGAAGAATCCTAGGGCCCTTAAGAGTTATGCTAAACCTATCATACTTTGTCTGTGCTCTATACATGGAATAGCAAAAGCCTGGATGACAACACATCTGTTTACAGCATGGTTTACTGAATGGTTTAAGCCCACTGTTGAGATCTAGTGCTCAGAAAAAAAGATTCCTTTCAAAATGTTACTGCTCATTGACAATGCACCTGGTCACCCAAGAGCTTTGATGGAGATGTATAGTACAAGGAGATATATTGCTTTCATACCTGCTAACACAACATCCATTCTGCAGCCCATAGATGAAGCAATAATTTTGACTTTCACATCTTATTATTTAAGAAATACACTTTGTAAGGCTACAGCTGCCATAGATAGTGATTCCTCTGATGGATTTGGGCAAAGTAAATTTAGAACCTGGAAAAAATTCACCATTCTAGATGCCATTAAGAACATTTGTGATTCATTGGAGGAAGTCAAAATATCAACATTAACAGGAGTTTGGAAGAAGTTTATTCCAACCCTCATGAATGACTTTTGAGGATTTAAGACTTCAGTGGAGGAAGGAACTGCAGAGGTGATAGAAATAGCAAGAGACTAGAATTAGAAGTGGAGCCTAAAGATGTGACTTAATTGCTACAATCTCATGATAAAACTTAAATGGAGTTGCTTCTTATCTACTCCTGGTGAAGATGCTGTGAACATTGTTGAAATGACAACAAAGGATTTGGAATATCACATAAAATTAGAAAGCAGCAGCAGGGTCTGAGAGGATTGACTCCAATTTTGAAAGCTCTACTGTGGGTAAAATGCTATTGAACAGCATCATATGCTACAGAGAAACTTTTCATGAAAGGAAGAGTCAATTGATGCTGCAATCTTCACTGTCGTCTTATTTTAAGAAACTGCCACAGCCACCCCAACCTTCAGCAACCACCCATTAACACAGAAACAAAACCTACCACCAGCAAAAAGATTACAATGCTGAGGGCTCAGATGATTGTTAGCATTTTTAGCTATAAGTGTGTGTGTGTGTGTGTGTGTGTGTGTGTGCACGCACGCATTTTTTTTTTTTAAGAGATGGGGTCTCCTATGTTGCCCAGGCTAGTCTCAAACTCCTGGCTCAAACGATCCTCCCACCTCAGCCTCCCAAGTAGCTGGACTACAGATGCACACCACTGCACCCAGCGACAATAGTTTTAAATTAAGGTATGCACATTGCTTGTTTTAGACTTAATGCTATTACACACTTAATGACTACAATATAGTGCAAACATAACTTTTATGTACACTGGGAAACCAAAAACTTCATGTGACTCACTTTATTGTGATATTCACATTATTGCAGCGGTCTGGAACTGAACCTACAATATCTCCAAGGCATCCCTGTTCTGAAGTTGTGGGGCAAGAATATCCGTGACAGTATGTACATGGAGGACATGTGGCTGTGTTCCAATGAGCTTAATTTACAACTGGCAGCAGGCAAAATTTGGCCCAGGGCCTGGTTTACCAACCCCTGTTCTAAGTTGTCAAAAATACCTACAAGAGCTGTACCTTCAGAGTGGAGCAATCACTGATAAATAAACCTAGAGAGGACATGTGTTTGGGTTCTTTGTTACTCTTTGTTTTGCTTTTTAAACCCCTACAGAGAGGATCCCATATGAATACTTTGGGGGGGTATGTTTAATACTATCAGAGAGCAGTTCCCTCTGGGTGAACCCTGACTTCAGAGATAGGTCAACAACCTCTGGGGCTTCCTAACGTCTCAGACCAAATGAGGCAAAACAAAGATGTGGATGTTTAAAGAGCTTGGGCTAGGCCCCAGTTTAGAAGGCTCTAGAGAAAGTAAGTGTCCTAGGAGAATGCCTGAAGGGTCTTTCTGTATTTCCAGGTTAGGTCCAGATTCAAAGCTACTTGAAAGTTTCGGTGTAAAACGTACTCTCTAAGCCTAATTTCTTATTATGTATTGCCTACCTTTAGATCTAGAAGAGAAACTGGGTGACAAGAGAACCAGAAGAGTGGGTTGTTCCTATGAAAGGACAAAACAGATCTGCCCAGTGTCGAATTCTCAAGAAGTTATATAATAGCATTATAAGTTGCTGTTGATGACAATGATGGATAAGGGCATACGGTGAAATCAGACAGTAAGGAATAAAACCTATATTGTATATAATAAAAATAAAAGAGCAGGGATTGCTATTTGGGGGAGCATAAAGGAGAAATAAATGATTTAAATACTGAACTGCTGACAGAATACAAGTTTAAATCAAGATGGAAGGAAGGTCATTAAATATAAACACTGAAAGGAAAGCTGCAAATAAAGTCAAATACCAGAGCCAACCCTTGTCACAGAACACTGGCAATTCTCCGTCTACGAGAGGTTAATACACCATATGCCACAGCCAGTGACAGTACACACGAACTGCATGACGTCTGACACTGAGTCTGACCACTACTCATCTCAAAACACTTCTTGATATTTGGGCACTTGGATTTGCAGGAGCAATCACAGAAAGGAAACTTGGACCTGAAGGCCGTTCACGCTAGGACACAAAGCTTGGTTTTTACCACTTCTTCAAGATCCCTCCAGGAATCAACTCTCTAAGAGTTCATCACACTGTCCTGCCCCAACACACCCGAGGGCTATAACACATTCCCATCAGGACACTCAGCTCCTTCACTCTGGCAGTGATTCAACCACCACATCATGCTCTGGTCAGAGTCCCAGGTAAGAATTACAGGTCTGAGTTAACATCTGACAGCTGGTATCAGAAACCAGGTTTCCAAACTGATCCTTTGTATACTTCACATGCTTTTGTGAAGACAGGAATGTCAGATACCTTGTCACCTTGGCCCAGGTTCTCTGCTTTAACGTCATATAAAGTTTTCCAGTTGGTGTTGCTCCCTCCTACTCCTCCACTCTTGAGATCAGAGATGGAAACACCATCTAAGTCGTGTCCTTCTGAGTCGAACCTGAAAAAATAAACAAATAATGATGACATGCACTTGACACGCTTCTCGAATGTGCTATTTGTTTCTGTATGCCAGATGCAAGCTATCCACCACCCACCCAGCTTTCAGATAGGTCGTGATCATGTGGGCTGAAGTTAGTAACTTCCTAAGTATACCTTAAGTCTACTAAAGAAACTAAATGACCTTTCTTTTTATCTCAATTGCTTTGATGCCCCCCAGTGGTCAAGACAATCAGTGCCAAAGCACCACAGAACCTTGTCTTAAATCAGCCTTGCATATCAACAGTGGCCAGAGGGCCCAAGGCCTAAAGACAGAAACCAGGAAAGTGAACAACCGAAAAAGCAATAATGCAGATCTCTGGTATAGTCCTTTGGGCAACTAATGCTCATTCTCAGTCAGCAGCCACATTTTTATCATCACTGAAATGTATCAGGATGGAAAGGGACAGTCAACATACTGCGACAGGCTAGCAAAAAAACATTTCCACGGTGAAAGACCTTTTAAGCCTGATACATAGTCCAAAAGATTATGTAACCCAAAGTAATTTATCAGGAGGCATTATCCATTTTCGTGTAGATTTACCTTCTTTTCCTTATTTACTTATTTTTTTGGGACAGAGTCTTACTCTGTTGCCCAGGCTAGAGTGCCGTGGCATCAGCCTAGCTCACAGCAACCTCAAACTCCTGGGCTCCCCAGTGATCCTCCTGCCTCAGCCTCCCGAGTAGCTGGGACTACAGGCATGTGCCACCATGCCTGGCTAATTTTTTCTATATATATTTTTAGTTGTCCATATAATTTCTTTCTATTTTTAGTAGAGACGGGATCTTGTTCTTGCTCAGGCTGGTCTCAAACTCCTGAGCTCAAACGATCCACCCGCCTCGGCCTCCCATAGTGCTAGGACTACAGGCATGAGCCTCCATTCCCGGCCTAGATTTACCTTCTTAGTGAGATTTTACTTATGCCAATATTAAAGTTAAATTAATTTGTGTTACATTATTATTGATCACAAGGAACATGTGGCAGAGAGGAGGCAGTCTGAGATTAAAAACATGCCAAATGTTGTCCAAAAGGTGGATAACTAAAAGCTAACCATCCAGCCTGAGCAAGAGCGAGACCCTGTCTCTACTAAAAATAGAAAGAAATTAGCCAAACAACTAAAATATATACACAAAAAATTAGGCGGGCATGGTGGCACATGCCTGTAGTCCCAGCTACTCAGGAGGCTGAGGCAGTAGGATTGCTTGAACCCAGGAGTTTGAGGTTGCTGTGAGCTAGGCTGATGCCAGGGCACTCTAGCCCGGGGAACAGAGTGAGACTCTGTCTCCAAAAAAAAAAAAAGCTAACCACACACAGAACAGGCTCCTCAAAAAGAGACCATCTACCAGAATGGATGTTGTCCTAGCCTGTAGACAGTTGCCTTCTTATTCTGTCAGGTAAGCAGCTAAATCCCTCACAGAGGCACAGCAAGCTCCATAAATCTGTTTCACCACTACTAGCTACGCAAGTTTACAGATTCAAAAACTCCAAGGAGACATTTGCCACCAAAGACAGCTCCCCAGGAGTAAACAGAGCAAGGAGAGAGGCAGCCCTTATCACAATAAAAATTCTACATTGTTATAGCCAAGATCTAAACCTCTCTAATCCTTGTCCAGGTGGGGTGTGTGCACTGAACTTCTCTTTGATCAATGCCAAGTCACTTTATTCTGGGGACAGCCATGTCTTTTTATGTAGGGATCATCATTATTGACAAGTAAAATATGAAGACCTTCATGTGGGCATGCAATTAACCTGGGGTCAAGCTCTAGAGCCTGAAAGAAAATCAAGCAGTAAGAACAAACCAAAACTATGGTTATTTCTGGTCAGACTATTCATGGGCCGTGCCTTATTGTGCAATGCCAGCTAGAGAGCAGTTAAATAGATATATGTGCACCATACTCATGAGGATGGCTTAAGTGACATGAACCTCAGGTGTTTCATGAAACTATTCAAATACTAGTGCCACTAGTTCACAAGACTCAAAACAAAGGAGGAATACGTAATATGAGCTGTTTCTTGAGTCACTTAAACCCTAAGGCACAGTTGGAAACAGACATACTTTCCCCTGTGACTATAGCTATACTAATTATTTAAGCTTGGGCTAGTTAAAGTGTTTTCCCTGACCACATCAATTCTTGCACACTGTGTTTCAGTTTGAAGTGTTCTTTTAAGGCAAAGTTTTAATGCCCTAAAAAGCTAGATATAAAAAGCTAGATACAGTGAGGAGATTTAAACAGGCTCTCCTCATCCCTTGAGTGCTTTGGGAATAACAATATAATCCCAACAAAAAGCCCATTGTTCCCACCACACTTTATCAGAATCCAGTGAATACACACTAGAAGATGTGACCGGCACCAAAGACTTGACAGAATAAGAAAGCGTGTACTCCCCCCACCACAGAAGCCCACAGCTTAACCGTAGGAAAGAAAGATGCCTTCAGCTTAGAGTCCTTCAGCGCACACAGCTGCCAAAGCCTGGCCATACCCTGCGCCGGCAGGATTGAGGTCAGCGTGCAGCACACACATTCTAATTGCCTCCTCTGACTCTCTAGGTTTGTCATGGGATTACAGGTTTGTCAGTTTAAGGGCTTTAAAGCCATCCTCTCAGAAGGCCAAATGCCTCCGAGAAATACAGGAACTGCTTCATTCAGTAACGCATCCTTCTGCTTGGCAGAAAGCTCACATACTGATTGTAACCAGCTCTTCTCAAAGCCCAGGCTCAAATAACCCTTTGTTTAGCCCCACGAAACCTACCATCCACGAAGTTTATAGGCCTCTGGGATGTCAGGATTCACAATGATAGTGCTTGAAGACAGTACAGACAGGCTCCGTCCACCAAAATCAGAAACTCGGGCTCCTTTGATAGCCATCACAGGCTGTCTAGAGCCATCAAATTTATCAGCCTGTAAAATAAACACCAAACATATACGAGTGTCACTGGCAGAAAGAACACAGAACATTTTTATAGAAAACAAGGAAAACAGTCAACAGTAGAATGAATTAATCAACATACACAAAATTTATACAAGACAGACTTCACACACAAGAATTTGCTCAGAGACACATTGAAACTAATCTATCACTACTTTCCTAGAGTTAGAGGAAAGAGCATTTCACTAAATAATAGCATTGTCTAATAATAGCAAATCTCACAGAAATAAAATAAAGGCTTTCAAATATTCGCTCAACAGCACACCTACATGCCAAAGCCCCATAACTCACAGGACAAGACAACCCTAAAGAAGCTCTTTCTGTACACACTCTGACTGCACAATGCAAGTACTTACATCTTCCCCCCACAGAGTAGCAGTCACCACTTTCCCTGAAGTGTCCATCAGATAGATATTTCTCTTAGCAACCTCTCTGTTGTTAGACTTCACTATGATTTTAGTGGCATCTTCATAGTTCTTGCAGATCCCGATTATGTCTAAAACACATGCACAAAGTGTCAGCAGGAGATAGTGAAGGCTCCCATTATAACATGACCAAAGGCTGAATGGCAAGCACTTAACTCTTATACCTCCCCTATACACTGCAAAAACTAGTAATCACCACTCTGTTCTCATATGCAGACTTACCTACAAGTGAGTCTTTGGGCTTGCTCTCTAGGTCACCAATCCCTGTGAAATCAAACTGAACTGTAGGTAAATGACGATCATCTTCACAGGGCATGACAGTGGTCTCGTTACTGAAGGTCATCTCATAGTCATTTTTAACAGCTGAGAATTGTTTGTTAGCAATCTTCAGGGTACCTTTTGAGAAATAATACACCTGCCAAGCCATAGAATGTGGGATAGTCATCAAATTGGACATAAAAAGCCTCTACCATCACACCCCCCTCCACTGGACCAGAGTCCCCTAATTCTCACTTCACCATTGGACAGTGTCAGTTCTAAAATCAATGCTACCACATACCTTGTTCACTTCAATAAGGGGAAAGAACTTGTCCACTTGCTCATTGAAAGCTGTAGCTCTGATTTCACCCTGCAGAAGCATGGGAGAGCAGGTCAGGATTGTGGCCTTCAACATCAAGTTTGACCAGTATACACAGGGCACTGGAGCATCAAAACGACACCCTTAGAGCAGCAGCACAAGCACAAATGGGCCCCACAGGGCCTACAGACATCTCAGAAATACACTTTATAGTCACACATTCACGTTATTAGCCAGATGAAACAAGAGAAGTTCAAATAGCTGATCCTGTAATCATGCTTTAATAACTCCAAGTTAGAAACTTAAAACAAAAACCAACAACGAGTTTAAATATTCTGACAATAAAAACAAAAAAACTTTGAATATTGAGTGACACGACTGGAGCCCACGAGGAAGCACGATGAACTGAGATGATTCACCAGCTTCCCTTGCGGCTGCGTGCTAAGTGACGGATTACTTCATATTTGGGAGTCACTGCCAAAGATGCTATAACAAGTCATGTTTTCAAGTTGCTTGTGATTTTTCACTTTTACTTTTCTGTCAGTCAAAATGCTACGGATGGATAAGAAAAATAAATGGCTGAAATTTTAGCCAACTGCTGTAGATTAGACTGATAATTTGTAAGAAATTAGGTTCTGATATTGATTCTGCCATGACACAAACATTTGGGGTGTTACAACCATTTGCCAAAAAATGAAAAAAGGAAAAAAAAAGCAACTATTTTTTTCCGCCTTCTTGGAGGTTTGAACATATAAGAAATATGCTGCAGTTTGAAAAGAATGTGTGAAGTATATTTTAGGAATTATAACAAAACTAATGGACAGACAAGCAGCTATCAAGACTGTCAAGATTCCACAGCTTGGAGTTCTTCGTCTCATCATCATGGTTTTGTTTAAGCAGAGCATATAGAGAATGTGCACAGAAAGTGCTCTTAGCAAGGTGGCTGCTGCAGGCCGCCTGCTGTGGCCCAAAGCTGCGCCTTGCTCCTGAGCAGATACTACATCCTGGGGCTTCACCTAAGCCTGCCAGCAAAGCAGACATAGCGTCTCTGATTTCTCCTAGCCATGGAGCTACTTATATATTTAGAAAATGAATGTCTATTGCTACAAATGTTTTCATTTAAGATCAAGGATTTATTTAGGACCTTTAACCTTCTACCCCTAAACAGCATCAAAAGTCTACAACAGGGGGAAAATTGCAATAACCATCATGTTTCTTTCCAGACTATTACTTTTCACCTCACAAGCCTGCAGGGCTTGAGCCCTTTGCTTCTCAATGAGTCCACTACTGCTACCTCCCCACTTGACAAATACTCACACTTTCATCAACTAGTTCTAGAGAGAAAAGCTTCCCTTCTCCTCGGGAATTGCTCCAGGTACGGATCTGACTTTTGTTGGTTACACGAGCACAAATAGTCCACCTAAAAACCAAAAAAGGATTGTATTAGTGTTTGGAGTCTTACTTGGAAAAGATCAAGTAAGAAATCATCTTCATATGGCCTTTCTTATCCTATGCATATTCCATTTTTCAATGTTACCTGTATTTTAATCCAGCTAATTAAAACCCCAAGATGACACGCAGGTTTGACAGATTACAGAATAAGCAAACAGTAAAACACGCAAGATGATTTCACACTAACTCATTCTCCTGTCAAATAAGTAAATTTATAAACTCTCTCCCTTCTCCAAAAGGCATCACCAAGGCAACAATATCCCTTAATGAAAGGTTCTAAGCTAGAAAATGCTGTAATACCAGCAATTATATTTTGCCACTATTTTCAGTTATGGGAACTGATATAACTGGTGTCAAACTTCGGTCTCGTTTCTAATGCACACTGAATATAAATACAAAGCTACACTGAACATGATGTGTGGGCCACCAAAAGAAAACACATTAAAGCAGTATGACCTTGGAGAGAGGCCACTAAAAAAGGAGGCACGAGATCCAAGATGCAGTCTTGGTGCCCATCCTAAACGTAGGCGCTGGGCACATTAGTTATAATTTCACAGGGGAAAATATTTTTCCGATATTACAAAGTACTGAAGAATAAATAAAAATATACCTGAAAGAACTGTGAAAAAAGAACTCACTAACTTTCAACTGCTCAAATTAGTTTTTAAAAATTACTTTTTAGGCCGGGCGCGGTGGCTCACGCCTGTAATCCTAGCCCTCTGGGAGGCCGAGGCGGGTGGATCGCTCGAGGTCACGAGTTCGAGACCAGCCTGAGCAAGAGTGAGACCCCGTCTCTACTAAAAAAATAGAAATAAATGATCTGGACAACTAAAAATATATATAGAAAAAATTAGCCGGGCATGGTGGCGCATGCCTGTAGTCCCAGCTACTGGGGAGGCTGAGGCAGTAAGATCGCTTAAGCCCAGGAGTTTGAGGTTGCTGTGAGCTAGGCTGACGCCACGGCACTCACTCTAGCCCGGGCAACAAAGTGACACTCTGTCTCAAAAAAAAAAAAAAAAAATTGCTTTTTAATGCAAAAAGTCATATAAAAGAAATACACGCTCAGGGTATATTAATGTGGTTAATACAAACAGTATAGAGTATCTTAGCCAATTAAATCACAGACTAAAAGTCACCTATTTATATGAGGTGAAAGGCCTTCTGAATTAGCACAAATATTTATTTTTACTCACAAGACTATCAACTGATTCTATAAGCATTAAATATTTTAAATTTCAAATACTTTCAAAATGAAGGAACCCTCATAGTCTACGGCAGATTGCTATTGCTGCCATTCTTGTTGATAAAAGAGTGAAAGGTTGCTACAATTTGTATCCCCTCTACCTCACGGAAAAAAAAAAAGAGGAAACCCATTTTATGTGGTGGTGACTCTGAAGTTCATGCATAAATAACTCCTTACACTTTTTTGTAAGTACACTCTGAACTTATCTTATGCAACAACTCACTTGGACTGGTATGGAGTGAGGCTGGCAATGGGCACCACCTTGGCCTGTGTGCCCCCAGAAGTGTTCGAGAGACTGGTACCTCCAGCTTTTCCAAATGTCTTTGAGACACCATAAGCCTTGGAAACAGTGGAACCTTTAAAAACAAACACAAAGAAAAAGGACAATCATTATTCTAGTGAACTTTTACAATAAGTTTTGTAATAATGCTCAATTATTGAGGTGCTACAACCTGAAATCATACAAGATTGAGAGGCAAAGTGTTCCTTTTTAGTATCCAAGAGATATGCAGATCAAACAGAGAGTGAAGCAGGAGGCTAGAAAAGCAATCTAGAATGAAGGCTGGGCACACAGAAGTCCACTATTATATTTGCTGACTTAAGGCCTGAGGTCAAGATAATAATGGTAATGAATCCAGACGCTGCTGTTTCTGAGGTCCACCCTCTTAAACGTTTCTCTAATGGGTCAAAGAAAGAAAATCAACTTTCTTGACTGGTAAAACTTACAGCAAGTCATCAGTCATACAAGAAAAAACGCAAAAGGCAAGGCTAGGAGGTAAGGGATCTAGTGGATAAGCCATCTTGAGGTAAAGGATATCTATCACAAATATATTAATATTACCTCAAAATAGCCCCAGAAAACTCTCAGTTCTCAACTAGTCCAGAGGACTAAGAAGTCTAGAAGGAAGTCTGTAGGACTGTGTTCAGTTGGGCACAAAGGACAAGAACCAGTGTTTGGTCAAGATATGTAGGTAGCTGGCCACTATGACTCTTCTGCCTCCTTTAGCCAAACCTAAGCAGTTGCCGTGCTGCTTAGAGAATTAAAATTATTCAGTAGATGGATTCCTTTACACACACACTATATCTATAAAGCTTCAATCTCCAAATCCAGAAAATATAATTTAGTTCAATGATTTCATACCTTCTACGCCAAAACATTTCTTGAGAATAGAATCTGGCTAAAAATATAAATACATCATTTATCCAGTATTTATTTATTGCGTTTCCACAGCACGTACCACACTCTTCTAGGTATTTGTAGCACTTAGTAAAAAATATACATAGGGATGTCCCAGATTCTAAAATTTTCTATTCTAACTGGGAGTCAGCAGAGACCAATACACATACACACACATTAATAATTACCCCAAGATTATGCAAGGAAGCACATGTGCTTTGTAAAATATGTGTGTGTATACACATACATAATACATTATGTACAATTTTATAAAACAACACACACATAAGCATCCATTCAACCAATTGTTTCATGCTGCATAGGCTCCCCTCAGTACACATCCAGTTCATTTTCTTTCACCACCTAGTTTAGGGAATGTAACTGATTTTTAATAATAAATTTCAACATAAGACAAAGATAGACAGCCAGAAAAATAAGTGTGTGGATGGAGGGAGAGAATAACGTCCTATTTGTATTTTGTCCTGAGGAAGTGATTTCTACCACCCCCCTTCAACAATACATAATTTGAGAGCTGTATATAAATAGGTCCACTTATAAAGGGAGACAGATAGATACTGCAAGGTATATAAAAACAAAGACCAATGGGGGAAAAGTCACATGTCCTGAAAGTTTCACAGAAACATTAATGACGTCTTAACCTTGCTTTTCCTAGAATTTCAGCATTGAAAAATAGAAACTAATAGTTGAGGGGAAGAGAGGAGGCGTATGTGAAGCTGTGACAGAAAAAAGGACCTCTAAAAATAAATTCAGCTACATTCTACAAATCATAATTTTCAACGGTGACTTCCCAGATCAAGAGGCTCCCACAGCAAAGGCCAGAAAGTAAACAAAATGATTCCATTAGGGCCTCTCAGGACTCCCTGCAGAGAAAGTTAAAAGAAGAAACTATTTCTCATCCACGAGACTGAAAAGTAGAACCTATGACCAATATAAACTACGCATGAGGGCCCAAATGGGAGACTTGGGGAGAGACAAGCCAAATGTAGTGAGTGGATCCTAGATAGTTAACAGGCAAGGACTGAAAAGGTATGCAAATTCACAGGAAGTCAGAGGGTACACAACCTAAAGATGTGAGAAACTACTGGATAAACTATTAACATAGAAGAGCATATCATTCTGATAAAAAAAGGCTTATTGTTAAATATATTTAAAAGACTATCTTTAATCATTTTTTCAATTACATACTCTACAATAAGAACTAGAATTAATCTTTGCAAGATGCAACTCTGCCATGAATGGCATTTGAAAACTCCCTTTAGTCTCAGATTAAATTTCAGAACATTATTCAAAAGCTCAACACACACAATAAACCCATGTCCTCATGAAGCGACCTTACCCATTCCCAAGCTCCCATTCTGTGGCTGGGGCTTGTTGGTTGCTGGACTGGCTGCTGAGACTGGAGACGGAACTACTTGCTGCTGCCCATGTCCTGAAGATCAAACGGAAAAGGCCATTTTAGTGCAAATAATTTGGGTTAAGAGATTTAAACTTAAGTAAAAGAACTACTATGGGAAAGTGTAAAGTTTATTTTGTCAAGGACTCTCATGGGTCAGAATTCACGCTGAGGTGTCCAACTACATGCAGTGAATTTGCTAGGAGTTCATTTTTTGGTTTTGTTACACAAAAGGTTGCCTCCATTTACCTTTCACCTGCTTATAATTGATAGCTTTCAGTTTTAATGAGGTTCTCCCCTAAAGCCTTGCCCATTTCTCCTGCAAGAACCTGCAGTAAAGTCACCAGGCTGAATCTGTGACATTACCACTATTTCCATAGCAACAAATCGATGTCATCAACAGAACTGTGTTCACGGCAGGATCAATCAGAAGAAAAAGCTGGGTGGTAAGAAAAACCTAAAAGCAGTTCAATTGTCTCTGAAGTGCTCCTGCTTCAAAGGAAAAGGAGACATTCAGAAAGGATTCTACCCTTTTCCTCCCAAACAAAGCAACCTTATTTTGCAACTGACAGTTGGTGGAAAATAAGAGTTGAAAGAGTCTTAGGTACCATGAAGTGCTAGTGAACTGTCACAGCAGGATGAGATGAGAATGGAGTTCAGAAGCAGGTGTGTCAAGGAAACAGGAAGATTAAAAGGAAAGGAGGGGAAATGAACATGTCTCTCAAGCAGAAAATAAGAAATGCCATACTATGAGGATATTTATTTGCCCTTCACCTTTTATACAAATGTTTATGAAGTTCAAGAATGTTAAAACGGTAAAATATGTCTCATTTTTTTAAAATAACAGATTTATGGAATTTGATTTTGCCTTAGTGGTTGGCTCTAAAGGCAGAAGTCAACCTGGGCTGCTCAGCAAGGGTGCTTGCAGCACACAACGGCAGCTCAAAAAATTCCTAGAGTACCCTAAGAACAAAAACGGTAACCACAGCCACAAAAGCGTCCCGCTTGCCACCCTGTCTCTGTCTTCTTCAATTGCGAAGTTCATGTTCCTGCTGGGTTTTCCAAGGTCCTAACTCAAATGGGCATATTACACATCAATTTAATTTACTTATGCCAATATTACTCTTAACTGGCACAACTAAATGAGAAGCAATTGTGCCATGAGAGTAAAACAAATTTAGCATAAAATTAAATAGGGTAAATAGAACTGTTTACTCTTTAGTTCTTCCCACAGAAAATTGAGAGACTTATTTACATAGAAAAAGAACCTAGATTATTTCCAGCGAGATTTTTGTGTTTATATTTTGGCTTTTCCATTATCTCTGAATTTACCAAGTGTCACACAAAATTGCACAAGAAAAGTGCTTTTCTTTTACAATGTGTCTCATGAAGGAACAGTCTGAAATTCTACAGTGAAGCTTTTTTTTAAATCAGTAGGAAAGAGATGAATTGCTCAGTTAACAGTATTGGGACTAAGTGGTTGGCAAAAATAAAATTGTAACTTTACCTGTTTCATGACTTATACACAGAAGAATAAACAAGAATTAAACATTCAAAAATGGAACCATAATCCTAGCACTCTGGGAGGCCAAGGCAGGTGCATCACTCAAGGTCAGGAGTTCGAGACCAGCCTGAACAAGAGCAAGACCCCGTCTCTACTAAAAAACAGAAAGAAATTATCTGGCCACCTAAAAATATATATAGAAAAAATTAGCTGGGCATGGTGGTGCATGCCTGTAGTCCCAGCTACTCGGGAGGCTGAGGCAGAAGGATCGCTTAAGCCCAGGAGTTTGAGGTTGCTGTGAGCTAGGCTGATGCCATGGCACTCACTCTAGCCCGGGCAACAAAGTGAGACTCTGACTCAAAAAAAAAAAAAAAAAAAAAAAAAGGAACCGTAAAAACATACAAACCCCAGCTACACTCTACCCTAGCTCCTTTCTCTTCTATGGTCTCAAACTATCTAAACTAGAAAGTCCCTTCCTCACTATTATGCCTGCTTCTTTAAGTATCTTGTTGAACAGGACATGGTCATTAGATCTTGATGATCACATATATTCAATTTCTATAACAAAGTAACGCTTAGGAGGTACCTAGAATTCACAAAGAGACAGAATTCACAGAGATGGAAAGTAGAATGGTTACCAGGGACTGGTGGGAGTGGGGAATGGAGAGTTATTGCTTAATGGTCCAGTTTCAGTTTGGGATCATAAAAAAGTTCTGGAGATGAATGGTGGTGACAGTGGCACAACAGTGTGAACGGACTTAATGTCACTGAACTGTACACTTAAAAGTAGTTAAATGTAAATTTTGTGTTAGGTACATTTTACTACAATTTTTTAAAATGTCACTTACCCTTGTTTTACCTATTCTAAGATGTACATTTTTTTCACATTTTGACATATAAAATTAATGTTAAAATTTCTTTTTAGTAGTGCATAATATAATGGTACAGTCTTATAATCATTGGATTCTTAGATTCAATGAAATACAATATATTTCACAAGTCTCTAATTAAGTCCTATAATATATATTAACAATAGCTACCATTTTTTGAGTACTTACTATGCATCCAGTACTAGGTTAGGTACATTATCACAGTAATTGTCAGCTCTATGATGTAGACACTCTTATTATACCCTTTAATGGATGAGAAGACTGGGTTAGGGAGGTTACGTAGCTGGGAAGCAGAACCTAATCTTGAACCCAGGTTTGTGTGACTAGATTCATGTACTTCACCACCATCCAGTTAATTTTTAATTGTAAATAACTAATTATAACTCTGGCAGCCATAACTCTAGTTATATATAATAAAATATAACTAATAACCATAGTATCTGGTAATTTGGAAAAGTTACTAATCCATTTACTAGAGCAATACTTAACTCTTGCTTTGGACCACATGTAAATCTGGCACAAGAGACACCCCTGAACCAAATGGACAGCAAGAATCCTAGCACGTTCTAAACAGCAACAATTGCCCTTCAGTTAATGCACTGTACCACAAAAGCTGACCACAAGGCTTGAAATACATCAGTCTATAGCTAAATAGAAATCCTTCTAAAACTTAAAATTATACCCCAAAGCAGTAATACAGAGACTCAACTGATAATCTTCTGTTTTATGCCACCTACAAATCAAACCATTCCAGAAAGATGGGTCAATACCACCATTCTTAGACTTTTTAGCTCTGTGCTAGCTTCGTATCACTGGCTCTGACCTAAGAGGGAAATATTAACAGGACATTTCAAAGCAGACTCTATAGCTCCTCAGTTACTAGCACTCACACCTATCAATTTTTATTGTCATTATAATGTAAGTGAGGCTGGGCAAGGCGGCTCACACATGTAATTCTAGCACTCTGAGAGGTCAAGGCAGGAGGGATGGCTTAAGGTAAAGTGTTTGAGACCAGCCTGAGCAACACAGCAATACCCTATCTTTACAAAATATAGAAAAATTAGCTGGGCATGGTTGTGTGCACCTGTAGTCCCAGATACTTGGGAGGCTGAGGCAGGAGGAACACTTGAGCCCAGGATTTTAAAGTTGCAGTGAGTTACAATCATGCCACTGCCCTCATGCCTGGGCAACAAAGTGAGACTCTATCTCCAAAAACCAAAACAAAACAAAATAAAATACAATAGTAAGTAAGCCACTGGCAGAGAAAAATTAGCTAACAGAAAACGGAGTATAAAAGCAACAAAAACTCAGCTTCTATGAGTAAGTGCTTTCTTTCTTTCTTTTTTTTTTTTTTTTTTTTGGAGACAGAGTCTCACTCTCTTGCCTGGGCTAGAGTGCCCTGGCGTCAGCCTAGCTCACAGGAACCTCAAGCTCCTGGGCTCAAGCGATCCTCCTGCCTCAGCCTCCTGGGTAGCTGGGACTACAGGCATGCGCCACCATGCTAGGCTAATTTTTTCTACTTTTAGTTGTTTGCCTAATTTTTTGTATTTTTAGTAGAGATGCGGTCTCACTCTTGCTCAGGGTGGTCTCGAACTCCAGAGTTCAAGCAATCCTCCCACCTCGGCCTCCCAGAGTGCTAGGATTACAAGCCTGAGCCACTGTGCCCAGCCGAGAGTAAGTGCTCTCTTAACAACTACCAAGAATATACAGACGAGTCATTCCCATAATTACGATTTCCTATTGGCAGAAAATGGACAGAATTAAGCTGAAAAAAATATGACTAATATCTTTCAATAATGCTAACAACTAAGTATTGTGTAACAAATTTTAGTCAAAGGAAAATATTGTTAGCAATAGTATAGGTACATAAAACTAATATATATATACTGACAGAAACTGTAGTGGTAAAGATCAGCTGTGGTGGCTCACGCCTGTAATCTCAGTACTGTGGGAGGCTGAGAAGGGAGGATCACTTGGGGTCAGGAGTTTGGGACCAGCCTAAGCAACACAGACCCAATCTCTATAAAAAATAAAAAAATTAGCTGGCTGTAGTGGCGCATGCCTATAGTCCCAGCTACCTGGGAGGCTGAGGCAAGAGGATCACTTGAGCCCAGGAGTTTGAGGTTATAGTGAGCTATGATCACACCACTGCCCTCATGCTCAAGCAATAGAATGAGACCCTGTGTCCAAAAACAAAAGGTAAATATTATGGAAGATTTAAAATCAACCAGCTCAAGATTGCATGAATTATGTTTGAAGTTTTATTTCTCACACTTTGAAAATTCTACAAATATCTTTATTTAACGTGGTAGTTGTACCATAAGACAATTTCAATGCACATTTTGGAATTCCTGTCTATTTCTGGGCTGTTTTTAGTCAACTTATTTTACTGGCCACCTAACACACGGTTCCCTATTTTCACAATAGAGAATTAGAAACCACTGCTGTGATACACTGTAAGGTAGTAATCACTATAACAAAGCCATTTCCATGATGGAGCAAGTAACAATGTATCACCTATCTGGTTACAATGAAATTTAATAGTAAATAATCCTGAACAGCAAAATCTTCTCATCCCTCTGTACTTTAACAGATATTGAAGAAAGGGAAGGGCCAGTGGAACTATGTTTTGAGATAAAGAAGTTTTTTCCATAGCCGTATATTTCTGACCCCCAAGTAATAATTATATTTCAACACCTTCACCTCCATCTTTATCGCAAACACTTTTGTCCCTGAAACACAAAATGTCCAAAGCAACCATTCAATTAAACACAACATAAAAAAATAAGAAACCTGGCAAAAGGTGATAAAGTTGGGCACAATCACTTTTCCCTTGTCCCTACTGCACCCAAAGATTTCAGAAAGCCCTGCTTTTGTCTTAGCTCCCCTTCCTAAAAGCTAAAAATATGATAACCAATGCACTCATTTTAACAAAACTTTACTGCTGTGAAACAAATGTGATGTTCCAATTTAGAATTGTACCTAATAGGCTCCAGTATTCCCTCTCCAGTTTAAAGCATCAAATTACTATAATTTGTGTAAGTAAAAAATAATACCTATCAGGTTCCATTTCTTGAAAGAGCATGGTAATAGTCTCGTCCCAAATCTTCTCACTTCTAAAAACCATACAGAGCAACAAGAATCAATATCCCCCCCACACACACACATATCCCACATACAAACTACATCTTTAGGGGACATCTTATCACAAGTTCTAAATTATGTGAAAGTGAAGCCAAAACACCACAAATCAAGAAACTACAACAGTAAGACAGAAGCACCAAGAATGATTTAAATGTAAAAACTGAAATTGTGCAAGTATTAGAATAAAACATAGGTGAATGCCTTAATAACTGTGGAGTGAGTAAGACCTTTCTAACTATGGCTTAAAATTCTGAAGTTGGCTGGGCTCTGTGGCTCATGCCTATAATCCCAGCACTTTGGGAGGCTGACGCAGGAGGATCACTTGAGCCCAGGAGTTCAAGAGCAGCCTGATTAACATAGCAAGACCATGTCTCTACAAAAAGTAGAAAAATTAGCCAAGTGTGGTGGTGTACACCTGTAGTCCCAGCTACTCCGGAGACTAAGGCAGGAGGATGCCTTGAGCCCAGGAATTCGAGGCTGTAGTGAGGTATTATCAGGCCATTTCACCATAGCCTGAGTGACAGTGAGACCTTGTTTCTAAAAAAAAAAAAAAAAAAATCCAGAAGTCATCAAAAATAATCAGCAAACTCAACTACACAAAAGTAAAACTGTCACATAGAAAAAAACAAAACAAAACAAAACAAAACACCATAAGCAAAGTCAAAAAGATTTAACTCATATCAATGACAAAGGACTAATCCTCCTAACTTTTTAAAGAACTCTTAGACAAACAACCTGAAAGAAAAATGAGTAATATAAGAATAGTCAGTTCACAGAGACCAAAAACAAAACCAGAAGGCCTTTAAACACTTAAAAGGACGCTCAACTTTGCTCAGAATACAAATTAAAAACTACACTGAGATACTATTTTTCATCTATCAAATTGATTAACAACATGCTCTGTTGGCATGGCTGTGAAGCAACTAGCATTTTCATGTGCTGCTGGTGGAACACAAAATGAAAGGTATCGACAGAGGAGAATCTAGCTATCTTAGCCAGCACAGATAGTTACCCACTGACCCAGCAATCTCACTCTGGCAACCACGTCCTCTCTGCCCCATACCTGCATAGGTATGAAGTTATTCAATGAACCACTTTAATAGCCAGAGCTTGTGAACAACCCAAGTATCCACCAACAGAGGGCTGGTTAAATAAACTATATGTAACAGCCATGCAACAGAATATTCAATTAAAAGAAAGAAACAGAGAATAACTATTTTTGTAAAAAAGAGAAAGATTTCTAAGCATAATCAAGTACACAGAAATATCTCTAGGCTAAAAATTTTTTAAAAAGGATTAAAAAAGAGACAAGATAGTGCACATAGTATACTTTTGTGTAGCCAAAGTAGAGTATGAAATGAGAATATACACTATTTGTATTTAGTTATATTTGCATAAAGAAACACCTAAAGGATAAAAAGAAACCATTAAAATTTGTTGCCTATAGTGACAGTGGGTGGGGGAGGCAGGAGTAGGAGTAAGATTTCTCTAAATATATAATTTTGTGGCCGGGCGCGGTGGCTCATGCCTGTAATCCTAGCAATCTGGGAGGCCGAGGCGGGTGGATCGCTAAAGGTCAGGAGTTCGAGCAATAGTGAGACCCCCGTGTCTACTAAAAAATAGAAATTATCTGGCCAACTAAAAATATATATAGAAAAAAATTAGCCGGGCATGGTGGCGCATGCCTGTAGTCCCAGCTACTCGGGAGGCTGAGGCAGTACGATCCCTTAAGCCCAGGAGTTTGAGGTTGCTGTGAGCTAGGCTGACGCCACGGCACTCACTCTAGCCCCAGCAACAGAGCAAGACTCTGTCTAAAAAATATATATATATATATAACTTTGTAGTTTTGACTTTTGAAATCATGTAACTATGTTATGAATTCAAAAATTAAAACAAAATTATTAGAGAAAACAGATGTCTGATTCTCTTAAATGTATTTCTGTTTTTTTAATTATACAAGTTTTAATGGATAAATATATCAATATGAAATAGAGATAACTTCAATTAGGTATATAACATTCCTGTAATAGATTCACTCACACAATCTGTGTACTTCAATACAATTTTCACAGTAGGCAAAAAGTTTGGTATGAAGGTGAATCTTCAAAAGCCTGGATACAATGGAAAGTGTCTTTGGAAATCCTGAACAACGACTCTCATTTCTTGAAGCAACTCACTTGTTGTATGACCTTGGGCAAGTTACTTTATTACCTCATCCACCTTTGTTTTTTGTTTTTTTTTTGTGATTAAAAACCGATCAATTGATCTCTAAAATAGCTCCTTCTAGTGCTTACTTTCCGTGATTGTGCTGAATATTCTCCTAAGGTTCAAGGCCTGGGCTTCTCCAGCTTTCCTTTCCTTTCCATAACCTCACTTAGGCAAAGGCCAGGACTGAGCCCCAGGCAGGGGAACAAAGACAGGATGCCATTCACCTCCAGCACAAGACTTACTGGGTTCAACTCCATTTGTCCTTAAGCAAAAGCCCTACTAATACCAAAAGTTAAGGATAAATTGAAGAACTATGTTTGATAAGTTTAAATTAAGAGTATATACTTCAGTGGAAATCACCTAATCCTTTTCCTATTGGGAGCAACAGAAACAGTTTAATTTTTATAGGAACAGCCACTTCTCTGAGATCAAACTTAACTTCCTACTGAGAAATCATGTGGGAAAGAGGAGGAAATACACAGTGGAAGACATCAAATAAGTCACATATATAACTTCCAGCATCTTATGCTGACCAGCTAAGAGTCAATTTTATATTTCTTAATGTCACATTTGTAATTAAAATAGCTAATAAGCTGTATAGTTAATTATTTAAGTTATTAAGCAAAATTATTCAATACATTCTTTAAACATGTCTTTTTCATAATTTACATATAAATTTTTCCAAATATTCTTAGTGACTCCAGATTTAGTTCAAAAATTAGCTCTGTTCAAAATAAATTTTTAAAATTTAATTTGGGTAATTAAAACAAAATTACCTGTTTTTCTGATTATTATAAAAATGAAAATATAAAAACCATTTGAAAACAGGCTCCCACAAGTGTTTGGAAAAATATTTAAATTTATAACAAAACAAGAATATGTTTCATAGAAAAATTTAAATCTGGTCATTTAAATTGTGATCTAATCTGATATAGACATCTAATCTCCCATCTGGACAGCAAGGAGAGGAGAGGTGTAATAGAGCTACATTCTAATCTTCCATAGTGTAAAGTCAATAAACAAATGTTTAAATTGAAAAATCAAGAAGGAGCAATATAAATGTGTTGTTTAGGAATATGGAAATAAACACAGAAGCCGCTGTAAGATTTGAAGCAGCCAGCCTCTGGACAGGAATCAGAAGCCAAAGAAGAGTAAGGCAGGCGAATGCTGTTTTATTTTTTTAAATACACACCTTGCAAAAACATTTGACTTTTAAAACTATGTATAGGACAAGATGGAGTAACAGAGACCAGGTTTACCCTACCACCTCAAGTAACCCAAAAACGAACAAACGGTTTAAGACACTAGACATTAAGCAATAAAGGACAGTGGTCGCTGTGACACAAGGAACAAAGTAGGACTCCACCACTAGCTGGCTGCCCTGAGGGTTTCCAGCCCATGATGCAAGCAGTGAGCCTGGAGGAACCGCTGGAGTGAGGATATGGGAGCTGAGAGTCTGGGGAGATCAACACCTAGAGTTTACAGGACAGAGCAGCGGAGAAGAAAGAGCTGCAAAGAGAAAAATTCAGAGATCGTGGAGGGTTTCCGTTGAGTACTCAGCAGAGTACTGGCCGGCCTCTATGTGTAGAATCTATCTGAGGCCAGGGTGTCATGTGAGAGGGCCAGGGGCACAGTGCCTGGTGCGTACGGAAAACTAGAAGTAGTACCTGTTTCTACCCACCAGAATGGAAAATCTCATAATAATGAGGCATTAAGTAGAATACTCTGACAGGTCTTGCTTCAGCGTTGGGAATAACTAGACCTACCTAAAATAAATGTGGCTCTCTGATCCCACCTAACAAATCTCAAAACAACACCCTAAAAGATCAAACGATTTCCCAATAATTTAAGTGTATCCCTGAAAATAGCTCTAGAATTATTACAGGATTACAAAAGTTTCCAGCACCTAAAAAGGTATGAATCCCAATGTCTGGTATTCAGTCAAAGATTACCAGCCATGAAGAGCAGCAGGAAAATATGGTCCATATGGTGGTGATGGGGTTGTCAACTGATTGAAACACCCAGAACTGACAGAGATGTTGGAATCAGCAGACAAGAACACTAAAACAAGTATTATAAATGTACTTTGTATGTCCCCAAAATTAAGTAGAAACAGAGGATATATTAGAAGACCCAAATCAATCTAGAAATGAAAATTACAACATCTGAGAAGAAAAATACATCTGACAGGATTAAAAGCAGATTAGACACTGCCTAAGAAAAGACTAGTGAATTTGAATACATACCAATAGAAAGTATCCAAAATGAAACAGAAAGAAAAAGAATTTTAAAAAATGAAAAAGCATCAATGAGCAATGGGACAACCTCAAGCAGCCTCGTATACATATAATTAGAAATGAGGAGGCAGGGAGTGGCAGAAGATATTTAAGAAATAATGGCTGGCCAGGCACAGTGGCTCACGCCTGTAATCCTAACACCATGGGAGGAATAGGTGGGAGAATCACTTGAGCTCAGGAGTTCAAGCTCAGCCTGAGCAAGAGCAAGACCCATCTCTACTAAAAAAAGAAAAATTAGCCGGGTGTTGTGGCACGCACCTGGAGTCCCAGCTACTTGGGAGGCTGAGACAAGAAGATTGCTTGAGCCTAGGACTTTGAGGTTGCAGTGAGCTACAATGACACCACTGCACTCTATCTACCCAGGGTGACAGAGCAAGCCTCTGTCTCAGGAAGGAAAAAAAGAAAGAAAGAAAAAAGAAAAGAAAAGAAAAAGAAATAATGGCCAAAAAATTTCCAAATTTGCCAGCCTGGCAATAGCGAGACCCCATCTCTACAAAAAATAAAAAAATTAGCCAGGCATGGTGGTACATGCCTGTAGTCCCAGCTACTGGGGAGGCTGAGGCAGTAAGATCGCTTAAGCCCAGGAGTTTGAGGTTGTTGTGAGCTAGGCTGATGCCACGGCACTCACTCTAGCCCGGGCAACAGAGACTCTGTCTCAAAAAAAAAAAAAAAAGAAAAAAAGAAAAATGGGCCCAGACAAAGGAATCACGAATACCAGAATGGCAATTACATGAGTATATATATATATGATTTTTTCTTATTATTTAAATCTCTTTAAAAGATAACTGACAGTTTAAACAAAAATAACAATGTTTTGTGTGGCTTATAAAACAGGAAAAAGTCAAGTGTTTGACAACCATACAACAAAGACTGGGAAGGAAGTAAAGGAAGATTCTCATATTACACATGAAGCGATATAATATCACTCAACGATAGATCATGATAAGTTAAAGTGCATGCTTTAAATCTTAAAGCAACCACTAGAATAACAAAACAGTTATTACAGTTAATAAGCCAACAAAGGAGATAAAAGGAATCATAAAAAATACTCAATCAAAAAGAAAGCAGAGAAAAGGGAAAAGAAAACCAGAGGGGACAAATAAAAGACAAAGAACAATGTGACAGACTTAAACCTAACTGTATCAACAACTATATTAAATATAAATGGTCTAGGCCGGGCGCGGTGGCTCACGCCTGTAATCCTAGCCCTCTGGGAGGCCGAGGCGGGTGGATCGCTCGAGGTCAGGAGTTCGAGACCAGCCTGAGTGAGACCCCGTCTCTACTAAAAATAGAAATAAACTATCTGGACAACTAAAAATATATATAGAAAAAATTAGCCGGGCATGGTGGCACATGCCTGTAGTCCCAGCTACTCGGGAGGCTGAGGCAGTAGGATCGCTTAAGCCCAGGAGTTTGAGGTTGCTGTGAGCTAGGCTGACGCCACGGCACTCACTCTAGCCCTGGCAACAAAGTGACACTCTGTCTCAAAAAAAAAAAAAAAAAAAAAAAAAAAAAAAAAAAAAAAAAAAAAAATGGTCTAAACACCCCAATTGGGGCCGGGCGCGGTGGCTCACGCCTGTAATCCTAGCTCTGGGAGGCCGAGGCGGGTGGATCGCTCGAGGTCAGGAGTTCGAGACCAGCCTGAGCAAGAGTGAGACCCCGTCTCTACTAAAAATAGAAAGAAATTATCTGGCCAACTAAAAAATATATATACAAAAAAAAAAATTAGCCGGGCATGGTGGCTCATGCCTGTAGTCCCAGCTACTAGGGAGGCTGAGGCAGTAGGATCGCTTAAGCCCAGGAGTTTGAGGTTGCTGTGAGCTAGGCTGATGCCACGGCACTCACTCTAGCCCGGGCAACAAAGTGACACTCTGTCTCAAAAAAAAAAAATAAAATAAAAAAAAAAAAATAAACACCCCAATTGAAAGGCAGAAATTATCAAACTGGACAAAAAAGCAAGATCCACCTATATACTACGTACAACAAACACATGTTTAATATAAAGACATAAAAGGTTAAAAATAAAAAGATGGAAAGAGATACATCAAGCTAACCCTAATAAAAAGAAAGCTAACGTGGCTATATTAATAATAAAGTAGATTTCAAAGCACAGAATTTCACCAGGGATAAAGAAAGTCATTTCATAATGATCAACGAGTCAATTCACGAAGAAGGCATAACAATTCTAAATGTTTATACATTTAATAACAGAGTTTCAAAATGCATGAAGCAAAGACTAATAGAACTGCAAGCAGAAAGAGAAACTTACAATTACAGTAAGAGATTTCAATATCGCTCTCTCAGGAACTGACAGAACAAGTAAACAGAAAATCAGTAAGGATACAGAAAAACTGAATAACACTATCAACCAACTTGACTTAACTGACATGTACAGAACACTCCACCCAACAACATAGAATACACATTCTTTTCAAGTATGCACAGAATTTACCAAAGGAATTTACATTCTTTTCAAGTATGGGACATAAAATAAGACTCAATACATTTAACAGGATTCAAGTCATACAAAATGTTGTTTCATCACAGTGGAATTAAATTAGATATCAGTAACAAAAGGATCTTTAGAAAAGTTTCCACATTTGGAAACCAAGTACACTTTTAAATAACATGATCTCAAAGAAGAAATTAAAAGTGAAATTAGAAAGTATTGTGAATAGAATAAAAATGAGAACATATCAGAATTTGCTAGATGCCATTAAAGCCGTAATTAGGGACCAATCTGTAACACTACATGCCTATATTACAGGAGAAGAAAGATCTCATATTAGTGAACTCAGCTTCTACCGTAAGAAATGAGAAAAAGAACATAGAAAACCCAAAGCAAACAGAAGAAAGAAAATATTAAAGACCAAAAGCTTAAATCAATAGAATAGAAAACGCAAGAGGAAAAATCAGTAAAACCAAAAGTTGGCTCTTTGAGAAGATCAATAAAATAGATAAACCTCTAGTCAAATTGATCAGGAAAAATATAAAGAGAACACAAATTACCAATATCGGGAACGAGAGGTGAGATCACCACAGATTCCATAGACACTAAAAAGATAATAAGGGAGTATTATATTTTTTTATCCATCTGACAATTGGGTGTTTAGAATATTTACATAGACCAATAAATTCAAGAACTTAAATGATTAAATTCCTTGAAACTCACAATCTACTAAAGCCCACTCAGAAGAAATAGATTACCAGAATAACCCTGTATGTATCTGTTAAAGAAACTGAATTTTTAGTTTAAAACCTTTCCACAAAGAAAACGTCAGGCCCAGATGGCTTCACTGGTGAATTCTACTCAACATTTCAAGGAAGAAGATAAGACCAATTCTATACAAGCTCTTGCAGAAAATTTAAAAGGGAACACTTTCCAACTCATTCTATAAGGCCAGGACTACTCTGATACCAAAATCAAAGACATGACAAAAAAATTACAGAAAAACATCTGTCATGAATACAGATATAAAAATTCTAAACAAAATCAAATCAAGTAGATTTCCTAAATCAAATAGATTAAGCAAATCAAATTCAACAATATGGAAACAGGATAACACATCATAATAACATGGATTTATCCTAGAAATCCTAGGTAGGTTTAGCATTCAAAAATCAATCAATGGGCTGGGCACGGTGGCTCATGCTTATAATACCAGCACTTTAGGAGGCCCAAGTGGGAGGATCGCTTGAGTTTGAGACTAGTCTGGGCAATAGCAAGACCTGTCTCTACAAAAAATTTTTTAAAAAATTAGGCCGGGCGCAGTGGCTCACGCCTGTAATCCTAGCACTCTGGGAGGCTGAGGCGGGTGGATCGCTCGAGGTCACGATTCGAGACCAGTCTGAGCGAGACCCCGTCTCTACTAAAAATAGAAATAAATTATCTAGACAACTAAAAATATATATAGAAAAAATTAGCCGGGCATGGTGGCACATGCCTGTAGTCCCAGCTACTGGGGAGGCTGAGGCAGTAGGATCGCTTAAGCCCAGGAGTTTGAGGTTGCCGTGAGCTAGGCTGACACCACGGCACTCACTCTAGCCCGGGCAACAAAGTGAGACTCTGTCTCAAAAAAAAAAAAAAAAAAAATTAGCCAGGTATGGTGGTATGTGCCTGTAGTCCCAGCTACTCGGGATTCTGAGGCAAGAGATGGCTTGAGCCCAGGAGTTGGAAGTTGCAGTGAGCTATGATGACTACTGTACCCTAGCCCAGGCAACACAGTGACACTTTGTCTATATCAAAAAAAAAAAAAAAAACAACAATGTAGTTTACCATATTAAACAACTAAAAAAGAAAAACCATATGATCATCAACAGACACAGAAAAAGTATTTGACAAAACTACCATTTCTGATAAAAATTCTCAGCAAACTAGGAATAGAAGTAAACTTACTCAATCTAATAAAAAAAATCTAAGAAAAACCCACAGTTAACATAATATTTAGTGGTAAAAGTCTGAATGTTTTCCCCCTAAGATCAGAAACAAGACAAAGATGACCGGTAAGGCTGAACAATTTTTCTTATGTATTGGCCATTTGTTTTCCTCCTACAGTGGACAGTCTATTCTTCTCCAATGTCTGCTTTGCTATTGGAGTTTTTCTTCCTTGGCATGTAAAAAATTCAGTAAATATTAAAGATATTAACCTTTTGTTAATCCTATCAGTTGTAAATATTTTATCCCAGTTTGTTTACATTCGCTTCTATTTTTAATATATAAATTTTATTCTGATATAATCAAATACTCATTGTGAATTATTCCAATCCATTTATGTAGCCACTTCCTCTTTGTTTTTATTATTTTTGATGATTTTATTTTCTAACTCTTAAAAATATATCTGGAATTAATTTTGGTGTAAAGTGAGGTTTTAATTTTATTTTTATTTGGACTTGGTAGAGGGGCAAACAAGCCTTCTGTTATGGGTCCAGTGATTTGATAATTATTTTTATCTTTCTCTAGGACTATAATTATCTCTCCTGAGTTTTTCTGATTTCATTGTGCTTTTTTATGTATTTCCATAAGAAAATAAAATCGTTGGTAATTTCACCAATAAGAAATAATCACAGTTAAATAACATTATATTTTCAATTCAATGCAACAAAGACTTATTAAGGGCCAACTACACGTTAGGCACTAGGGATACAAAAATAGAACAGAACAAATACGGTCTCTGCCTTCACAAAGTTTACTTATAGCCCAACAATAAACACAGATAATTCTAAAAATTATCAGTGTGGTGAGTGCTATCAAAGAACTATAGATTATATGTTCCACACTTTTTAAAACCAAAAGTGTATATAAGATAAATCTTAACACATTTCTCAACAATAAGCGGATCTTTGTCCATCACATTCTCTAATTATTCCCTCCTTTCTTCATACATCATTTCTTTAGTATTGGAAAAAACTGACAGAATAATCTGGTTCTTAGACCCCCAAATCACTATTGTTTTATTAAGATTAAAAAGTCAAACTGAATCCAAAAGGTAGAATTCCAGATCTATAAAGAGGTATTTAATTGAGTGCTACAACCTATAAAAAAACATTTTACCTTCGTTATAGGGCACTGGATTGCCAATCTTTAATCCAACTTCTTCAGCTGATTTCAAAACTTTTAATTCCATTAAAATAACTACTCTCCTACAAAGGCAAACAAATAGAAACAAGTTAGAAAAATAAATTCAGCAGCTCTTCAAATGAGAAGACACTTAAAATGTTTTCCTTCAATGATCATTTTGATAAAACTATTTCCCTTTATAAACTCTTTTTCATAAATATTTCCCTTAATCTTTCACTGCATCACCATCAAGGCTTTTTATGATTGCAGGGTTTTCATTCTCCATCTAGCTCCTTAATTAAAATGCAGTGTTCTTGCTCCATACCATATCTTCAAAGAGCAAGTGACACGATAAGAATTTAGATTATTAAACTCAAGAATATGTGGCACAAAAAAAGATGATCTGTTTTCAGAAACATGTACTTATCTAAACAATTTTTCCCAGTGAAAATCAATTATTACAGTAGATATTTGTTTAAATATAATTATTAACTATCTGTAAGAATTTACAGTTCTTTGACTCATCTTTAACTCTGATCAAAACCTTTGGGCGGGGCACAATGGCTCACACCTATAATCCTAGCACTTAGGGAGGTCAAGGCAGCAGGATTGCTTGAGGCCTAAAGTTCGAAACCAGCCTGGGCAATAGTAAGACCCGTCTCTACAAAAAATAAAAAATTAGCTGGGCATGGTGGCGTGTATTTGCAATCCCAGCTACTAGGGAGGCTAAGGCAAAGGGTCGTTTGAGTCCAAGAGTTTGAGGTTGCACTCAGCAATGGTGACACCACTGCACTCTAGCCCAGGCAACAGAGCGAGACCCTGTCTCAAAAACAAAAACAAAACCAAAACCATTTTGATAACTTCCAAATGAACTTAGGCCAAAAATAAAAATGCTTGATGAGGCTTGCCAGGCTCTGCATGGTATGGCCCTGCTAAACATCTCTCCAGCTCATCCCATATCATTCCTGTGTTCTCTGGCCATACTGTTTTCTCTAAGTTCCTGGCATAGTCTATGCTCTCTCCTGCCACAGGGCCTTTATACCTGCTATTTTGAGACTGCTACTCTATCTCATTTTGCCTTATCTAAAACACATTTTTTAGCTCTCACCACAAATATCACTTTTTCAAGAGTGATGTTTCCTTAATCTCTAGTTTAGATCAGTTTTTTTTTGTTTTACTCTTTCCTATAGCCATGATTTCCTTCCCTCAGAACACTTCTTTCAGTTTTTAATTATGTATTCGTTAGTGATTAGGATTATCTATCTCTCCTACTAGACTGTACTTTCAATAAAGGCAGGTATCCTCCAGTGCTTAATGCAGCAAATGGCCCAGAGTTGTTGCTTAATACATACTTGATGAGACTATCATGATCATGACTGTATTTTAAACAGAACTGCAATACAGAGAAGGAATCTGCGGGGGAACACAATTGGAGGCAGGGAGACCAACAGAAGAGAAGAAATGACCGTGGCGTGAATTAGGTTTCTGGCAGTGGGGCTGAAAAAAGTGGATGGTTTGAAGCAATATTTAAGCAATAATAAACCCAATTTCATCATGTTTTATTCTTTAAATGGTCTGATTGCTGTATTTTGGATCTTTACACAATTAGTCAGTTTCTGCTACCTTTATCAGGTTTTCATATCAGGGTTATGCTACTTCAGTAAAATAAGCTTGAAATGATCTGCTCCTGAAAATTAGATACAGATTCCCTATACAAACTATGTAATACATATTTTGTTGGAAGATATTTAACTACTTTCCAAAATTACCCAAATCACTCTAGAACATATAAAAATGGAAGGCTTATTTATCATGTAGCATTACCCTAATACTAAAACCTAAGACAAAAACAAAAAAACAAAAAAAAATCAAAAACTAATTTCATCCTTTAATATACATGCATACTAAACAAAATAGTAGCAAGATAAATCCAGCAGCATATTAAAAGAATACACCAGTATCAACTTACAGAGAATACAGATGACAAGGACATGTTAAATGACTTTACAGGGATGCAATCAGCAAAATCCGGACAGCGGGAAACTACATGAGGTAAAGGACAAATGACCTAGTTTCTTCAAAAAATAAACAGTAAGGGGAAAAAAAAAGATATGGAGGCAGAATCTACAGATTCAAAGAGACTTAAAGGACTATCAATCTACTGTAATGTAAACTTTACTTTGGATCCTTATTCACATAGATTGTATACATACACACACACATACACACACGAATAGTTGGAAATTGAACACTGACAGGATACTTGTTATTTTAGGTATTGTGGGTTTTTTTCTTTTGTTTAAAGTCCCTATCTTTTGGCAGGGCATGGTGGCTCAAGCCTGTAATCCTAGAACTTTGGGAGGCCGAGGTGAGAAGATCACTTGAGGTCAGGAGTTTGAGACCAGCCTCAGCAAGAGAGGGACCCCATCTCTACTAAAAATAGAAAGAAATTAGCCAGACAACTAAAAATAGAAATAATTAGCCGGGCATGGTGGTACATGCCTGTAGGCCCAGCTGTTCGGGAGGCTGAGGCAGGAAGATCCCTTGAGCCCAGGAGTTTGAGGTTGCTGTGAGCTAGGCTGACGCCACGGCACTCTAGCCTCGACAACAGAGTGAGACTGTGTTTAAAAAAAAAAAGCCCCTATCTTTTAAAAATATATACTAAAATATTTATGGATGAAATAATACTATGTCTGAGATATACTTCAAAATTATAGAGGAGAGTAGACGTGGAAAGGCTATACATAGAGCAAGACTGAACACTGGGTGATAACTTGGAGCTGAATGATGGACTGTACAGAGACTCATCATACTATTGTATATTCTGTCTACTTTTGTAGATGTTTAAGGCTACCCAGAATAAAAACCAGATTTAAAAACAAGAAAGAAAGAGAGCAAGCTAAGAGAATTATTTTTTTAAGGCAGTATTCATTATGGAAAGGAAAGAATAATTCAATATTAAATAATCTATTGAAATAATTCATTATGGTTTTTTTTGTTTTTGTTTTGAGACAGAGTCTCACTCTGTTGCCCGGGCTAGAGTGAGTGCCGTGGCATCAGCCTAGCTCACAGCAACCTCAAACTCCTGGGCTCGAGCAATCCTCCTGCCTCAGCCTCCCGAGTAGCTGGGACTACAGGCATGTACCACCATGCCCGGCTAATTTTATATATATATAAAATATATATATACATATATATATATGTTCTTAGCTGTCCGTATAATTTCTTTTCTAGTTTTAGTAGAGACGGGGTCTCACTCTTGCTCAGGCTGGTCTCGAACACCTGAGCTCAAACAATCCGCCCACCTCGGCCTCCCAGAGTGCTAGGATTACAGGCATGAGCCACCGCGCCCGGCCAATTCATTATGTTAAAGGATTAAAAACAATGATTATATCAAGATGTAGTGTAAAAGCTTTTGAAAAAATTTAAGAGCCATTCCTGATAAAATCTGGAGTAATACAAGGACCTAAAAAACTTTCTGAACATGAAAAAGTGCATGTGTTTACATGATAAACACTATGTTGAGCACTGAAACTATAAACATTTTCATTAAAATCAGTGTAAAAAAGTGGATGGTCTGAAGCAATATTTAAGCCATAATAAAACCAATTTCGTCACATTTTATTCTTTAAATGGTCTGATTGCTGTATTCTGGATTTTTACATACAAAGATACTTAACTACAAAGAAGATACCTACTGACACTACTGTCCAATAATGTTTTGAATGCACCAGTAAGAGTAAAAAAAAAACCCAAAAGCCAAAATAAAGGACAAAAATATTAGAATAAGGATATAATTGTGTATCTAGAAAATCCAAGGAACTTTAAATGGACACATAATGTTTTCTTGGATGAAAAGACTTAATATCAAATATTATATAAATTTAATATTATTATTTGCATTTCAACAAGACTTCTGCTTGTTTTTGGAACTTGATAATATAACTCTAAAACTTACATGGAAGAATAAACATGTGAGCTGCCAAGAAAATTTTGGGAGGAAAAAAGTAAAGAGTGACACTGCCTATAAGTTACTAAATATTCTACAGTTTTTTTTTTTTTTTTTGGAGACAGGGTTTCACTGTATCACCCAGGCTGAAGTTCAGTGGCATGATCATAGCTCACTGTAGTCTCAAACTCCTAGGCTCAAGGGATCCTCCCCTATCAGCCTCCCGAGCAGCTGGGACTATAGGCATGCACCACCATACCCAACTAACTTGTTTATTTTTTTGTAGAGATGGGGGGGGTCTTAACTATTTTGCGCAGGCTGGTCTTGAACTCCTGGCCTCAAGTGATCCTTCTGACTTGGCCTCCCAAAGTGCTAGAATTATAGGCATGAGCCACTGAGCCCCAGATAATACTTAAAGTGAAACTCTATAGCACATAATTACAGGTGTTGGAGAGGATGTGGAAAAACTCCACACTCACACACTGCTAGTGGAAAGGTAAATTGATGTAGCTTGTTTGGAAAATAGTCTGGTAGTTTCTCACAAAGTTAATCATAAAGTTATCATGTAACCTAGCAATTCCACCCCTAGACAGATATAAAAGAAATGGAAACGTATGTCCACCCCAAAACTTGTACACAAACAGCATTATTCCTAACAGCGAAAACATGGAAACTCAAATGTCCATCAACTGATGAATGGATACAAAATGTACATATTCATACAACAGACTGTTACTCAGCCACAAAAAGGAATGAAGTAATGATACATGCCACAACTTTGATGAACCTTGAAAACATTATAAGTGAAAGAGGGCACTCACAAAGGGCCACATATTGCATGATTCCATTCATATAAAATGTTTAGAACAGGCGCATCAAAAGACAGAAAGTAGATTAGCAGTTGCTAATGGCGAAGATGGGGAAGGAAAATGGGGAAGGATGGGGAAGATGGAGGGTTTGGGGATGACAGCTAAAGAGTACAGGGGTTTTTGGGAGGCATGATAAAATGTTCTAAAATGAATTGTGATAATGCTTGCACAATTGTGAGTATAATAAAAATCATATTACATTTTAAGTGGATGAATTGTATGGTATGTGGATTATATCTCAATAAAGCCGTTACCAAACCCCTCTCCCACAAAATATGAATGTGAGACTGACACAGGAACAGACAAACAGATCAATGGAAAAATGGCAAACTCAGAATAGATACCAGTCTCTCTGCATCTACTTTTGCTACCAACCATCAGTTCTCTACATAGCTCTCAGAACAATCTTTTGGAAATTTATAAGAACTTAAATCAGATCAGACCACTACTCCCCCATCAGGGGTGGGGAACCTGCAGCCTTGGGGCCACATGTGGCCTTCTGGATCCTTGAATGTGGCCTTTTGACTGAATCCAAATTTTACAGAACAAACCTTTTTATTACA
This sequence comes from Lemur catta, assembly GCF_020740605.2. Classification (NCBI taxonomy): domain Eukaryota; kingdom Metazoa; phylum Chordata; class Mammalia; order Primates; family Lemuridae; genus Lemur; species Lemur catta. The sequence continues at coordinate 16,473,503 of NC_059142.1, forward strand.
AGGGATGCAGCAGAGAAAGATGAAGCTTTTCTTGCCTCCTTTGGTGCTTAAAAAAAGAACAATCTTGAAATCAGAGGCCACAGGTTCCCCAACCCTGCACGGATGGCTTTTCTCATACTCAGAATAAAATCTAAACTTCTTACTGGGGCCTACAGGCTCTCTGTGATATGTGCTACCCATCTGAAAAAAATTAAGCTAGATTCCTTCCTCAAATCCTATGTAAAACTAAACCTCAGATGAACTAAAGTCTATTTAAAGAATTCACAGAAGTTTCTAAAGAACTAAAACATATTTTTATAACCTGATCAGTAAGCTTCCTAAGCAAGATAAAAAATCCAGGAGACATAAAGGAAAAAAATGGACAAATTTGTCTAGATTTTTAAAAAATTCTTTAATTTCATTACACGAGACATCATAAACAGACTATGATAGTCGGATAAAACATGTAAAACAGAACACAAAGAGTTAATCAATACCCCAGTTTATAAAGAGCTCCCACAAAATAAAAGGAAAAGAAGAAAGAAAAAAAAATGGACAAAGTATATAATAAAAAACTATTCAGGGAACTATAAATGCCCAATAAATAGATAAGAAAACACTTGACCTAACAGGAAAATTTAAATTAAAATAATGATGACTTGTAATTATTTTTAAAAGTTAATAATACCCACAATGTTCACAGGGTTAACAGGAAACAGGTTTGGTTTTTAAAAAATAACATCTTTATTGAGATATAATTCACACGCCATAGAATGCACCCTTTCAAAGTACACAGTTCCATGGATTTTGTATATTCATAGAGTTGTGCGAGCATCACCACTGCCTAACTTCAGAACATTGGTATCATCCCAAAAAGAAACCCTGTGCGCAGTGGCAGTCACTTCACATTCTCCCACCCCTGGGAACCACTAATATAATTTTTGTTTCTATGGATTTTCCTGTTCAGAGATAGACACCCTTATACATTTGTTAAGTATATTTGGTACACTTTCTACACAAATGAATGTCCCTTGACCCAATACTAACTCTGGTAATATACCCTTGAGAAATAAAATCATGAACACATAAAGATAAATGTACAAGGATGATTGCTAAAGCCCTGTTTAGAATAAACCTAAATGACCACCAAAAAGGTAAGGAGTAAATACTCAGACATGTATACAGGCTCTCAGCAGAGGTAGGAAGGAATATAAAACATGCCATCATGCTGAGGGGGTGAAATAAGGCAAAGCCCATGGGAGTGGAACTGTATCCTTGACTGGAGAGGATGGGCTTTGAAGAATTTCCCAGCAAGGACTATACTCTACCCTAGTAAAGCTCTCCACCCTCTCCCACAACTGTGCCCTGGAGGACAGAAAAGTGGATAGAAAACACCACTTAAGCACTAAAAGATAGCATGAAGTGGAAGACAACAGGTCCCACATGAGAAGGTTGGCAAGACATACCTAGCCTAGACTATGTCAGAGCAAACAGAAACTCTGGACAGAACTGTCCACATTGAGCGTGAACAAAATAAAAAGAAATGGCACAGCAACAATGCAATACCTAACAGTATATAACGATGAAAGGAATAGGGGACGGAAAGACAATTAAACATCCCTGTCTAGAAGAAAGCACAAGCCAAGAAAGGAAATAATACTTCCCTAAAATGATTTGCAAAATAAATAAGACTACAAATTCAATAAAATAACAGCCAAAACATCAGCTAAAACAAGAGACTGAGAGGAAAGGGAGCTTGAAAAGCTAAGAAAAAAATAGAACAAAAGTAACATGAGGTGGGGCGTGGTAGCTCACACTTGTGATCCTAGCACATGAGGTGGGAGGATCGCCTGAGCCCAGCCTGGGCAACACAGCAAGACCCCGTTTCTACAAAAAAGAAAAAAATTAGCCAGGTGTGGTGGTGTGCACCTCTAGCCCCAGCGACTTGGGAGACTCAGGCAAGAGGGTCACTTGAGCCCTGGAGTTCAAGGCTGCAGTGAGCTATGATGACGCCACTGCACTCTAGCCCAGGCAACAGAGTGAGGCAACAGAGTGAGACTGTCTCAAAAAAAACCAAAAACAAACCAATTACTTAAACCTCTTAGTATTGTTCATAGTTTTCTTTTTTTAATCTTAGTGGAAACTTAACAGAAACTGCTCTTATGGTGGAAAAAAAAAATTATCTGATTAAATCCAGTTATTCCTTTAGTTTGTGTTAAGTCACTTAAAGGTTTTAAAATTAAATATAATATGAATATTTAAAATTTTTGTTTAATTAACAAAATTTAGAAAAGTTTATAGAAAAGTTGCAAAAATATTACAAAGAACTTTTGTGTTCTGAACCACTTGAGAGTAACTTGCCAACATGATACTTTATAATTTCAAGACATTTTCCTACCTAACCACAACACAACCATCAAAATTAGGCAATTAACATTGATACAATACTTCCATCTAATCCACAGAACCCACTCAAGTTTCATCAATTGTTTCAAAGATGCCCTTAATAGCAAAGGATCTAGTTCAGAATCACTTGTTACATTATCATCTCTTTAGATTCAGTCAATCTAGAGTTTCTCAGTCTTTCCTTTACTTTCATGTTTAGAGATTTTGAAGATCAAAGGCCAGTTATTTTGCAGAATGTCCCCCAATTTGCCTGAGGCTTCCTCATGACCGGATACAGATTACACATCTTTAGCAAGAATACAACAGAAGTGACGCTATGTCCTTCTCATTGTAGTCTATCAGATGATACACAATTTCCATTACCCAATACTAGTAATGTGAACACTGGTCATTGGAATACGGTGCATCCGCAAGGTTTCTCCATTATAAAATTACCTCTTTTACTTTTATAATTAATAATTATGTTGTTAGAGAGGTTCTTTAACCCTATAAGTAACTTCTCGTCAAACTTTCACCAATTTGTTTCATCACCTGTGTTAGGCTGAATAACGACAACTCTACAAAAAAAAGATATCCATATCCTAATCCCTGTAACTTGTGAATGTTACTTCATATGGCAAAAAGACGCTCTGTACATGTGATTTAATTGGGACTGAAATGGGGAGATTATCCTAGACAAGCCATAAATGCAATCACATATATCCTCTTTTTCTTTTTTGAAACAGAGTCTCACTCTGTTGCCCGGGCTAGAGTGCTGTGGCGTCAGCCTAGCTCACAGCAACCTCAAACTCCTGGGCTCAAGTGATCCTCCTGCTTCAGCCTCCCAAATAGCTGGGACTACAGGCATGTGCCACCATGCCTGGCTAATTTTTTCTATATATATTTTTAGCTGTCCATATAATTTCTTTCTATTTTTAGTAGAGACGGGATCTCACTCTTGCTCAGGCTGGTCTCGAGCTCCTGAGCTCAAACAATCCGCCCACCTCGGCCTCCCAGAGTGCTAGGATTAGAGGCGTGAGCCACCACGCCCAGCCCATATATCCTTATAAGAGGGAAGCTGAGGCAGATTTGAGGGACACAGAGGAGAAGGCAACGTGACCATGGAGGCAGAGATAGGCCATAAAGGATGCAGCCAGCCATAAACCAAGGAATGCCGGCAGCTACAAAAGGCTGTAAGAAGTAATTTTCCCATAGAGCTTCCAGGCAGGAACACAGCCCTGCTGACACCATGATTTCATCCCAGTAAAGCTGGTTTCAACTTCTGGCCTCCGGAGATAAAAAGTTGCTGCTGTTTTAAGCCACCACAACTTTAGGCCAGGCACAGTGGCTCATGCCTGCAGTTCCAGCTACTCGGGAGGCAGAGGCGGGAGGCTGAGGCGGGAGGCTGAGGCGGGAAGATCACTTGAGCCTAGGAGTTTGAGGATGCAGGGAGCTACGATGATGCCACTGCACTCTACCCAGGGGGACAGAGCAAGACTCAGTCTCAAAAAAAAAAAAAAAAAAGTTGTACGTGCATTTTCAACTGCACAGGAATCAGCGCACTTAACCCCCACGTGGTTCAAAGGTCAACTATATTCAACTTTAAGTATAATAAGAAGGAAAAAAAGAAAAAGAAAAGGGTCAACTGTATTTATTTATGAGATCATTCCCCCCATATGTATCCAGTCTCCCGTCAGCACCCTGACTGTTGCATGCATGGACCCTCACCTCACTATGCTCAGGCACCTTGACCCCACTACGAACACCCTCCTCTCCACACTTGGGCTCTAACACCTCATGCTCACCTGCTGCCACTCCTCACATAGACACCCTCCTCACCTCACTTGGGCTCTGACACCTAAGAGGGGTTCCAGGCCATCACCACCACTACCTTCTCCCCTTTGGACACCTACTTTGCTTGGCCTCACCTAGTGGTTTTTGGATTGAATTATTCAGGAAGAAAGCAAGCAAAAACAGTAGTTATATTATCATGTACTATCAAAATTATTTCTATCCACTAATCATTTATAAATATGCGTGGAGAGATATGTGGAATGATGTTCAATAAGTAATATTGGATATTTCTGGGTACGAATTTTGGACAATTTATGCCTTCTAATTTTTTTGGTATTATTTGAAATGATTATGTGTCATTTTAATTAAAATAATCATATTCTCTAAAAAAATTGAATGTACATATAAAATAGACTACAGATATAGTCAAAGAAACACTGATGACAATGTTAAAATAGTTAAATACTACATACAATTTAAATATTAACTAAATTACACTAAAAAATAAATTAGGATAAATCCAAACAATGGCATACTAAGTAATATATGACAGAGACATATGTGTAGGGACATGTAAAAATGATCATTATAAAGCTAAAAAGGGATATTATAAAATCTTATTTATTATAAAGCAGTTCTTAAAGAAAACATGTATTTATAAGTACTTATATTCATAGAAAAAATTTGGAAGGATATTGGTACAACAAAATGTTAACATAGTAGGATTATAGTTATTTTTCTCTTTATGGGAGTTTTGTAGTTTATGTATATATTACTTGTGTAATAAAAGTTTTAAACTAATTTGTTTCTTTTCTTTTCTTTTTTTTTTTTTTAGAGACAAGGTCTCACTCTGTCGCCCAGCCTGGAGTGCAGGGTGCAAGTATAGCTCACTAGCCTCAACCTTCTAAGCTCAAGCGATGCTTCTGCCTGAGCCTCCCAAGTAGCTGGAACTACAGGCATGCACCAAGACATCTGGCTAATTTTTATTTTGCATAGAGATGAAGTCTTGCTATGTTACCCAGGCTGGTCTAGAACTCCTGGCCTCAAGGGATCCTCCTGCCCCAGCCTCCCAAAGTGCTAGGATTATAGGTGTGAGCCATTGAGCACCCCCCAGTTAAACATATTTAATTGAGAGTCACATATACACATTTTTAGATTATAGAAATCTTTACCATTCACAAACTCTCCCTATAAGTTGCTAAAAGATGTATTTTAGGAAAGTGGAAATTGAACCAAGAAGAAAGAAGTATGATTAAAGAGGCAAAAGTGAGCTAACAAACTATGGGTAAACAAACCACTTGATATACAACCGAATAAACTAACTGGAGCAAATAAAAACAAAGGTGAAATACAAGATCACTTTAAGACGTTAGTTTTATTTACAAGGATTTAAAAATATTGATCTATTTTAGCATATCTGCTAACTCAAATATGGAGTTTCTTTTTTAAGAATTACAGGCCAGGAATGGTGGGTCACACCTATAATCCTAGCACTTTGGGAAGCTGAGGCAGGAGGCTTGCTTGAGCCTAGGAGTTTGAGACCAGCCTGCGCATAATAGGAAGACCCTATCTCTAAAAAAATAATTTTTTAAAAATTAGCTGGGTGGCTGGATGCTGCGGCTCATGCCTGTAATCCTATCACTCTGGGACATCAAGGCAGGAAGACTGCTCGAGCCCAGGAATTTGAGAGCAGCCTAAGCAAGAGACCTTGTCTCTATAAAAAATAGAAAAATTAGCCAGCATGGTGGTATACCTATAGTTCCAGCTACTCGGGAGGCTGAGGCAGAAGGATTGAGCCCAGGAGCCTGAGGTTGCAGCACACTATGATGATACCACTGTACTCTAGCTGAGGTGACAGAGCAAGACTGTCTAAAAAAGAAAAAAAACTGGCTGGGTATGGTAGCATGCTCCTATAGTCCTATTTGGGAGGCTGAGGAGGGAGGATCGCTTGAACCCAGGAGTTCAAGGTTTCAGTGAGCTACGATCATGTCATTGCACTCCAGCCTAGGTGACAGAGTAAAACTGTCTCTACCAAAAAAAAAAAAAGAGAGAGAGAGAGAATTACCATGAAGACAGAAATAGAATGTATAACTTCCAAATCAGTAGGAGAAAAAAAAGAGTACAATCAATTAAAGACAGGAAAAGAGAAAAAAGGAAGCAAGTAACACAGTAAAAACACAAAATTAAGAAAAAAGAATCAATAATAAATTAAGCAGAATAAAATGACCAATTCAATCTCAAATTGAATTTTATAACTATACGGTGTTTATAAAAGACATCTAGAATTAATTTTAAAAAAGGCTAAAAGTTAAAAGAAGGATAAAGATATACCAAAAAATATAAACAGAAAAAGTTGTTTGGAAATGTACAGATAATGATGTGACATACATTGACATACCCTTACTAATATGGGAATGCTTGCCATATTTGCTTCTTGTATTTTGGTTGTGTTTTGTAATTGAAAATAAAAACTTCAGAGGCCAGGTGTGATGGCTCATGCCTATAATCCCAGTGCTTTGGGAGGCCAAGGCAAGAAAATCGCTTGAGCCCAGGAATTCAAGATCAGCCTGGGCAACATAGTGAGACTACAAAAAAGTAAATAAATTAGCTGGGCATGGTGGCACCTGCCTGTAGTCCAAGCTACTCAGGAAGCTGAGGTAAGAGTATCACTTGAGTCCAGTAGTTCAAGGTTGCAGTGAGCTATAGTCTTGCCACAGCACTCTAGCCTGGGTAACAGAGTGAGATCCCATCTCAAAAAAAAAAAAAAAAGCTCTCTCCAACAAAATAAGTCATTTTTTTAGCAATGGGAATAACAGTTTGCTCACTATTGTATCTCCAGGATTTAGCATCTTGTAGGTGCTCAATATATTCTATATTGGCTAAATACAGTGTTTACTCTAAAAACAATTCAAGCTTGTAAAAAAAGGGCAGGGCAACATTACATAATTAACCATATATTTTTTGCTATAATAAGTAACCTCTTTTAATGAAAAGATACTTTAGCAGGGAATCTTAAAAACAGTGCTGCTGAAGAAACTAGAAATAAGAAAAGTTCTGTATTCTGCTTTAATTTTCTGGTCTGAAATTTCCGATTAGTTTCCATATTTCTCTTCCTTTGGTGCCATGTTTTAGCCACCTGAGTTCCGAACTGAATAGCTATAAATCTCATTGCATTTTTTAAATCCCTAATTTAATTTGGGCATCCAATGCACTTCTCTGTTCAAAAATTAGTTCCCATTCTACAACATGATAAAACAGAAAACAAACCACATACCTTCCATCTTTCAGAGTGTTAACAATAAATCGGTTAATCTGGCAAATACAGTTGCTGGACAATTGTTCTTGCTCAATAAGAGGGTTCAACTGTGTTGCCAACATGAAAGCTGAAAAGCACAGAGATTACTTTAGCCTCCAAAACATTTTAGTCTTAAGAATCTGAAAGCTAATCATACCTGTGCTAGCAAAGAAAAATAATGCTTTAAATATGTTCCTGAAATTAAATAGTCAGAATCTTCATGGTGAAAAACTGTATAATTTGCTGCATGTTAAAAACATCTGCTGCTACCCTTAAATGTATATATTTGTTCAAGTGCCCCAAATCATTTTTTCCATCATTCGGGTTTCATGACAAAGATCAAAAAATCTTTTCTAGGTCCTTCACGTTGTAACTAGAGAAAGCAAGCACATATTCTTAAATTCTCTTCTTTCTCCCTTTTAAAACTTCCAACACAGAAATAAAAACCCCCCAAAAGGCAAGTATAGGACAGCTAACCCATCATATTCACTGTTTGTCAATATCATCCTCAGGGAAATTAATCAAAGAAAATATAGAGCACTCGTTAGAAAAAATTAATTAAGGCAGGTGGCAGCTTTCCACTATATCAGTCTATTGTTAGAATGCTCTCTGACAGCTGCAATTCTATCCAAAAGAAACACATAGCCAAGCAAATGTGCACTTCAGGAATGCCCCAAATTATTGCAATGAAAGTGTTGGGTGTGCTTTTATTATTTAAGTACTCACAAATTCTTAGATTTACACCCCATACTCACAGGATAAAGTGTTCAATCCATCACTCATAAGTAGTCGATAGCGGGGTGGACTATTCCCTGTGGTAATGGGACGAATGTTCTAGGATAAAAAACTTGATTCATTAGCCAGGTTTTCTGCCCAGCCCCAGGAGTAAGTAAACCTAAGTGGCAGGAGAGCGGGTTTGCCATTAGTTCAACACAAACTGAACTGCTTGCCCATTCTCTTGACACCTAAATCCAAGTAAAAGAAAATTGGAGTTGACGATTCTCCCACCAACCTCTCTCTACCAACATTATTAAACACAATGTAGAGGAAAAGAAAATAAGCTGCCAATTGTTTTGTGTTCTCTCACCCCTAACTCAAATTTGGCTGACAATCAATTAACAACAACAACAACAAAACACGTAAAAAGGCACCTAATACACACCAAGTACAGTGTAGGAAATATGCTAAAAATACAAAATGAAAAAAGAATCTTGCCCTGAAGGGGCTTACAACTGGGGTATAGATGGAGGGAGAGACATAAGTGACAAGTGCATATAATAATATGGGGACAGAGTCGAGACATTTATCCCAACTTGAAGGAAATTAGAGGCAGCTTTTTGAAAGAAGTAAAATCCAAACATAGAGCCTTAAGCTGACTGGCAGCTAGTATGGCAGCAGCAGGGAAAACCATCAGATCTACTGACACAAAACCTGCAGGTGTGATCTAGAATTCTACTTCTATTGATTTTTGAAATTCCCACTAAAGTTTAAGGACCCCTTAAATGAATGATGTATTAATTGAAGAATTTTAAATATACAAGTTCATTTTAGATACATCTCTCTGGAGGACATACATAAGGCAGATCTGAGCCAGACAAACCCAAGGGTAAGAATGCAAGCAAGTAAGTTAGTTATAATGACACATGGCACTGTAGTCATCTACCAACTGCGGAAAAGAACACAGTGGCAAAGCCTTAAATCTGAACCTCCAAAGGTAAAACCTTAGCTCACATAGTATTTAAAAATAAAAAAAGGCCTGGCTCCTCTCTTGGGGTTACAGTGTGGACTAGCCTATTTTTGGTAATGATGGGAAAAATTTTCTAAAATGAACAAATCGGTCTGTCCTTCATCAAATATAATTTATAATTATATGAGTCTGAAAAATATTTGACATAAAACATATGTAGGTACTTACAATGACTTGGAGGATGGGTTTTATGGTTGTATCTCCTTGTTGCATTATGGCCTGAAAGTGTATAAACAGATTCTTGTGAGATACGCTCTCAAATCATGATTAAAACTTTACATGTTGTTACAATTTGGTATTTGGAATAAACTACAGATAACACTGTTAAAAGGGCCTATTAAGAGCCTGTCATTTGAAAAAATCTAGTTTATCACTCCGGAAAAATCATAAAACCATAAAAGTGAGATACATGTTTACCAACAATATACTTACTACATCTAAAACACTGGTATTGCATATGTACTCATTATTCATAAGAGCACACTAATTTCTCTGCAGTGTAGATTAACAGGGAATTGGATAAATAAATCCTATATATGTTAAAAAGGTAATAAGGGAACATTAGGGACTTTATGAAACAACTTAGATAAAATGGATAAATCCCTCAAAAAACACAAATTATCAAAATTGACACAAAAAGCAAAAAATCTATATAGCCCTGTATCTATTAAACAAACTGAATTTGTAGACTGGGCGGGGTGGTTCACGTCTGTAATCCTAGCACTTTGAAAGATGGGCTGGGAGGATCACTAGAGGCCAGGAGTGCCAGACCAGCCTGGGCAACATAGCGAGACCCCGTCTCTACAAAAAAAAATAGAAAACTTAGCTGGGTGTGGCAGCACAGTGGCATGCGCCTGTAGTCCCAGCTACTGAGGCAAGAGGATCACCTGAGCCCAGGAGTTTGAAGCTGCAGTGAGCTATGATCACACCACTGCAATGCAGCCTGGACAAGAGTGAGACCAAGTCTCAAAAAATAAATAAATTCATTAAATTAAATGAAAAGGCAAGCCACAGATTGGACAAAATATATGTAATATTTATATTTAAAAAAAGACATATCCAGGGCGACTTCTTGGGCCCCTCTCTCAGGACCCGTGAACCTCGCCCCAAAAAATAAAAAAAGATAAAAAAAATAAAAAAGACATATCCAGGAAGGCAGAGGCAGGAGGACTGCTTGAGGCCAAGAGTTCAAGACCAGCCAGAGCAAGAGCAAGATTCTACCAAAAAAAAAAAAAAATAGAAAAATTAGCCAGGCATGGTAATGTGCACCAGTAGACCCAGCTACTCAAGAGGTCAAGGCAGGAGGATCGCTTGAACCCAGGGTTGAGGTTATTGTAAGCTATGATAATGCTACTGCACTCTAGCCCAGGTGACAGAGTGAGACTCTGTCTCAAAAAAAAACAAAACAAAGCCAAAAAAAAAAAAACAAAACAAAGCCAAAAAAACCACATAACCAGAATAAGGAATTCTTATATCTCATTAGTAAGAACATAACTCAAGTTTTTAAATGGACAAAAGGTCTGAACAGACAGTTCACAAAAGAAGATATACAAATGGCCAATAACCACATGAAAAGATCCCTAAGATCATGAGTCACCAGGAAAATATAAATTAAAACCACAGTGAGATACCTCTACACAATCACTAGAATAGTCAAAATCAAAGACTGATGAAGGCTGGGTGCGGTAGCTCACTAGGTGGGAGGATCACTTGAGCCCAGGAATTTGAGACCAGCCTGAGCAACATGGTGAGATTCCATCTCTACAAAAAATTTTTAAAAATCAGCTGGGCATGCACACCTGTAGCCCTAGCTACTCAGGAGACTGAGGCAGGAGGATTGCTCGAGCCCAGGAGGCAGAGGTTACGGTGCGCTATGATTGCACCACCCTGCACACACCAGCCTAGGCAGCCCTGTCTCAAAAAAGAAAGAAAAGAAAAAGAACATAAAGACTGATGATACTAAGTATTGGCAAGGATATGGAGCCACTAGAACTCTCATAACCACTCTGGAAAACAGTTTGCCAATTGCTTATAAAGTTAAACATTCAGATGCCATATGATCCAGCAACTGCTCTCCTAGATATTTATCCCAGAAGAATGAAAACATTATTTCCATAAAAAGATTTATACATAAATGTTCATAGCATTTCCACTTATAATAGCCAAGAAATGAAAATAACCTGAACGTCCAATAAATGGTGTTATAATCATACACAAGAATACTACTCAGCAACAAAAAGGTACAAACTGCTGAAACATGGATAAATCTTAAATACCATTTTGCTGAAAGAAGACACACACAAAAGGGTAGATATTGTTTGATTCCATTTATATGAAGTTTTATAAGTCAAAACTAACCTATAGTGATAGAAACCAGAACAGTGGTTACCTAGGCTAAGTGTAGGGGGTGGGGAAGGAGCAGGAGGAAAACTATGTGGGTTAATGTAAATGTTCTATATCTTGACTGCAGTGATGTGATTACAGGGGTGCATACATTTGTAAAAACTCATCAAACTGTACACCTAAAAAAGGTGTATTTTGTTATGTGTAAAAGGAACTTCAATGAAGGTGATTAAAAAAAAGTTTCTTGGGAACAGAACTAGGCAAGGTGGGGCAGAAGGTCAGTAATTACATTAAACACCTTTCTGTTCTATTTGATTTTAAAACCACATGCATGTATCAATTTATTAATCTTTTTAATTTAAAATGTTTCACCACAAATATTAATTGTAAGATGAATATTTTCTGGGACATATAGCATGATATATATCATCACGATAAAGTTGCCTTAAATTTTCCAAATTAACATTACTAATAAAAATACAAGGCAACATAATATACTAGTCAAGGGCACACACACACATTCAAATCTTCACCTCAGGGACAAATTATTTAACCTCTGCACTTTAATTTCCTCACCTGTAAAGCGGGGGTAATGATAAAAATCTTCATTATAGGATTACTAAAATACTGACTATTATAAAGTATCAGTCACATTGGAAATGGTCAAAAGTATTAGTTCCTCTCCCTTCCCCTCCACTTTCTTTCTATAATCCAACTACTTAGGATACAAATGCTCTTTATTCTATTTACCTCAATAGTTCCATGCATAATCTCTTATTTTATGATGTTAGCTCTTGCCCAAAACACCTCCACTATTTGCTTATCCTTTGGGGCCTGTGCCTTTTGAACTATTAATAAAATGATACTTGGTTTAGCTGATAATCAAAGCCTGACAAAGGTTCTCTACACTCACTCCATTACCACAAACATGAAAATGAAAATTTCCTTTTTCATTTATGAACAAAACGCAAATAATACTTCACTTACACTGGAAATAGGTTTCTAAAATTTTGGAAATATGGAAAACTGACTTATAAAATTATTTAAATAACTCCATGATCTTTTTTGTTTGTTTGGGTTTTTTGGAGACGGTCTCACTCTGTCACCCAGGCTAAATGCAGTGGCTTACCATAGCTCAATGCAACCTCAAACTCCTAAGCTTAAGCAATTCTCCTGCCTCAGCCTTCCTAGCAGCTGGGACTACAGGCACTTGCCACCACATCCAACTTTTTTATTTTTTGTAGACGAGGCCTAGCTATTGCCAAGGCTGGTTTCAAACGCCTGGCCTCAAGTGATCCTCCCAGCACAGCAGGGCAGAGTGCTAAGATTACAGGCCTGAGCCACAGCGCCCAGCCCATGATCATTCTTTTTTAAAGTGAAGAACCATTCCTAATTTGTTTTCAAGGTGCAAGGCACCAGCTACTAGGACTACAGTTTGCAATCACTTCCCAGGTTTCAGCATTCATACATTTCTAATTTATCTAAATATTCACTTGGCTCCAACAATGGCTCTTCTTCATCCCCTTCCTGTTTTGTTTGGCGCCAAAGCTGCCTTTCTTCTCCATCCACCTTTTCCCTTCTTTCCACTGCCTCATTCATTCATGCAACTAGCAAACGTTTATTTGCCACCTAAAACTTGCCAGCACTGCTCCGGGTATTGGTGATTCTATGCTGAGCAAAGAAAAAAATCCACACAAGATGGACTGCCTCATGGAATTTAGGATCTAGCGGGGGAGACAGAAAGTAACTGATATTAACCAATAGCGGGGAAGACAGAAAATAACTGATATTAATCAAATAAACAAGAAATAAATACAAAATTATACTTGTAATTATTAACAATAGGTAACATATACTCAGCATTTACTATGTATCAGACAGTGGGCTAAGCACTGTAAGTGTAATAACTCACTTAATCCTCCCACTAACCTTATATAATACATACTAGGTATCATTACTCTCATTTTACAGATGAAAACTGAGTTTAGTATCTTGCCCAAAATAACATCTAATAAGTGAATGAACAGGAATTAGGGTATAAAAATAAAGGGGCTTAGCCTAGTAAGGGAAGTCTTAGGAAATAACAAAAGAGCTGAGATTTGAAGATTATGTTAGCCTGTGAGGAGGGAAGTGAAGAACCACTCAGGCAGCAGGCAGAGGGAAAAGAATATTCAAAAGGCCCTGTGGAAGGCAAGAATATGGAAGATACCAGAAATTTAAATTAAAAAAAAAAAAAAAAGGTTGAAGAGGAGAGAACAAGAGGGAATATGCTACAATGGGAGTAGTGGGAGGAGTATATAGTGAGTAAATGTGAGTAGTTGTGCGTTGTCCAGGCAAGGAATGATGGTGCCAGTGTGGATGGAGAGAAGTAAATGAATTTAAGAGATTCATGTGGAGGTAAAATATACTTCGCTTGGTGATGGACTGGACACCCAGAATGATGGAGAATGTAGGAAGAATGATTTCTCAATTTTTGGCTAGCACAACTTAACGGTGCCATTCATCCAGATGGAGAACATCAAGAAGCCAAGACTTGGGAAGATAACCGATCTGCGTTGGGATATGTTGAATTTAAGATGCCTTTGAGACGTTATCCAGTAGGCAGACACATTATAGAAGTTTGTCCTTTAGAGAAAAGGTGGCTCGGAACAAATAAATTTACGAGCAACTGACATAGATGATAATAGAATTGCCTTGGGAGAGAAGAGGGCCTACAGCTGAGCCTCAAGCCAACAAAAATTTACAAAGAGGGCCCTGCAAAAAAGACGGGGAAAGACCAACGAAACTGAGCCACTGAAACCAAGAGAAGAGGGTGTTCCCAGAACGAAGCAATGCTCAACAGGCTCAAACGCTGCTGAGAACTCAGATAAGCTTAAAACTGAAAAGTGTCTGTTGGATTTAGCGACTTGCAGGCCACTGGTAACCGACCAGAGTTCTTTCTATAGCGATCAGTGGGATGACTCATTGGAGCGGGTTAAAGAGTTAATGGGAGGTGAGAAAATTAAATAGCTGAAAACGGACAAGTCCAGAGAAGTTTTGCTGTGCGTGGGGGAAGGGAAAAGACACAAAGAGTGGCTGCAGGTGGGAGAGTGTGCGGAGCGAAAGCGTTTATTTTGTTTTGTTGTCGTAAGTAGCAAAACCGTGAGCACGTTCAAAAGACAATCACAAAAATCTTTCGAGAAGGTGAAACTAGAGAGAACTCCGGCGGTTCTCCCACCGCATCCCTCCACCTCTTCCTCTAATGTTCTCTCCCCATCGCCCCGGCTCCCCTCCCCCTTCTCCACTCCGCATAGCTCCGGGCCCCCAGCCACCCTCCCCGCCGACCCGGCTCTCGGGCATCTCCTCACCGCAATGGCCCCCTCGCTCAGTTGGCCGACCATGGCTCCGCCGCGCTAACTCCCGCGCTCTGGCACCTTGGCAGCCCAACCTTCACTACCGGGGTCCCGCGCGCTGCACAACTATTGGCCCAGCAGTTGCGCGCGCCACCCACGCCCCTTACGTGCGCGCGGCACAGGGGCGGGTCTAGGAGCTGAGCAGCCACCGCATTGGCCGAGGCGCGGCAAGCGGCCTACGTAACCGGCACGAGGCGGGGTTCAAGGCCTAGTCACGGGATGGCTGAGCGGGGGTTGGGGACGGGCGCCGAGCCGAGGGGCGCGCCGAGGCCGAAGCGGATGCGGCTAAGGGCGCCAGGGGCCCAGTTCCGGGAGCCTTGTGAGCAGACTCTTGGGGCGTATCCATGTCGGTCTTTGGCGGATAGACAGATTGGTAACCCAGACGAGAGTTAGAGAGTTTCCTGATAACTCTGCTGCTAAAAACAGGCAAAGCAGCTACTTGGTTCCGTCAGCAACCCAGTGCTGACCTCCCGCTCGTGCCAAGCTGTGAGCTTGGTACTGTGAGGTCCTCTACAGGCAAATAAGACCCGGTCCCCGCCTTCAGAAGAGAGCACAGTCTGTCGAGGGGGTTTCTGCTGTAAGTAGCCCTAATTCAGGGTAGACGTGGTATAGGGCCCAAGGCTGCTGGAATCACAAATGGAAAATCAGGGAAGGCTTCCTGGAGGAGGTGCCATTTGAACCAAGTCGAAGGATGTGTGGAAATTTGTCAGGTGGACTCCAAATGAGGGTAGGGATGTTCTTGGAAACGTGAATAGCCTGTATCAAAACATTGAGGAGATGAAATAGCTTGGCAAGCTGAGGATAGCAATGAGTAAGTCAATATGTTAGGATACAGAGGAAGAAGCGGGACTTGAGAATTAGAAAGTAAGCCAAGGGTCAGGTAATGAGGGATTTGTACTGGGCTGCCCTGTATACTAGGAGGAATATTGATGAATTTAAGGTAGAGGACTGATACCTGTCGAAATGTCAGATGTATTGAAAGAAGAGCGGGTAGTGAGGCTGGGTGCGGTGACTCTGTTATCCACCCAGCACTTCGGGAGAGGGTGGCAGGAGGATCGCTTGAGATCAGGAGTTCAAGACTGGCCTTAGCAACATAGAGAGACCCTGTCTCTACAAAAAATATAAAAAATTAGCTTGGGATGGGGTTGTGCGCACCTGTAGTCCCAGCTACTTGGGAGGCTGAGATAGGAGCATCGCTTGAGCCCAGGAGTTTGAGGTTGGAGTGAGCTATGATAAGCCACTGTACTGCCCATGCAACAGAGTGAGACCCTGTCTTAAAAAAAAAAAGGGGAGGGAGAGAAAGAAAAGAAAGAAAGAAAACAAAGAAAGAGGGGAGTGGGGCTGAGGGCAGGGAGACTAATTAAGACACTCTGGAAAGAATACCAGGCAGGGCGCAGTGACTCACACCTGTAATCCCAGCATTTTAGGAGCCAGAGGCGGGAGGATCACTTGAGCCTTGGAGTTCAGACCAGCCTGAATGACAAAGCAACACCCAGTCTCTACAAAAAAAATTTTTTTTAATTATCCAAGTGTGGTGGTGCATGCCTGTAGTCCTAGCTACTTGGGAAACTGAGGCAGGAGGATCTCTTGAGCCCGGAGTTTGAGGTTATAGTGAGCTATGATCGGGCCACAGCACTCCAGCCAGGGAGACAGAGCAGACCTTGTCTCTAAAAAAAAAAAAAAAAAGAAAGAAAGAAAATGCCAGACAAGAGATGGTGAGGGCTTGAACTGAAGGAATGACCTCAGATTGAAAGAGAACATTGACCTATGTAAGAGAGAGAAATATTTGTTTATGTGATAGTTGCTGGGATGAGTAAAAAAGAAAAGTCTGGCATGTCTCGGGTTTCAGACTTGAGCAACCAGAATAGAGGGAGGTCTAAGAGGACAGGGATGGTGGCTGTCTAATTTGATTCATCTTTGTATAACCATTACCTAGCATGGTGCGTGGAACAAAATATGCTTTCAATAAATATTTCTCAATGAAAGGATGTTGAGTCAATGGGTGTGAGAGAATATAGATCCTCAGCATATAAACTACAGAAAAAAACTACAAGAATTGATTTTATTGCTTCATGTTTGCTTGAATGAAATCTTGATTTTCTAAAATTGTACATTTGTAGAAATCTGAATTCCTATTTTCTTATTCATTTTTATAGATCTAAACCGGCATGGATCTGCCTGTGGATGAGTGGAAATCATACCTACTTGAGAAGTGGTCTTTACTCCCGACATCCATTCAGCTCACGATTTCTACAGCAGAGACTTTGAGTGATATCTTTCTTCAGTCCTCTTCGCTTCTTCTGTAAGTGAATGGAAACTGTAACCAGAGATATTTTGATCTGGAAAATGTTCTCTTTTGTCGTTTGCTCTGAAGTAATATCTCTTTTTGATGAAAAATGCCTGAAATGCTGTTCCCCGTTCCTATCCACTGCAGCATGCCCCATGAACTAATTAACTTCTCTTCATTCTTCAGGATTAACTAAAGCTTTCCTGGAGCTTCAGCTGGGTCATCTTCACTTTTTATACATTTACAACACCTGTGTAATTTTCCTGTAATATTTGCATAATCATCTAATTAATATCTATTTTCACCACTAGATTGTAAACCTCATGAGGGCAGGGAACATGTCTGTATTTGTTTGTTCTTCTGTAGACAAAAACAGTGCAGTTGAAAAAATAAGTGTTCAATAAACATTGAATGACAGTTTGGTGATGTATATAAAGTTCTTAGTTCAGTGACTAGCTTATGTTAGTGCTCAATATGACATATAAATGAGAACTATATGCATATATGTGTATATGTGTGTGTATATGTATATACACACACATACGTGTATATATATACACACACATACACAGATCCACAAACACACACCTTTCAGATTCAAGGTTGACATCTTTATCTTTGTACCAGAAACTAGCACAGTGCCTGGCACTTAGTAGACACTCAGATACTGGCTGATTGAAATAATGAGTTCAGCTTAGAGCCTTGCCAGTTTGGTACTCGGTACAATTAGGCTTATATGTTTTTTTGCTTGTTATTTTTCTTTTTTATGAATATAAGATACAAAAACATTCTCATTGTAAAAGATTAAAACAATATTTAATGTAGTAAAACATGCAAGTTTCCTCTTTACCGTTCTCCTCACTTTCTTTCACACAAGTAACCACAGTTTTAGACCTTTTTAACCCTTTTTATTCTCATACGTTTGTATATAAATAGCATATATCTTTTTCTTTATTCTCTATTATATATGTATTTTGTAAGATTTTTCCAACGTCACACCTTAATCTTCTTAACAACTATATGACATTGCTAGTATAATTATGCCACAATTTAGTTATTCTTTTCCCTCCTGATGGGCAGTTATTTCCAATTGTTTAGGGATTTTTTTTTTTTACTGTGACAAACAGTGCTGCAATGAATAATCTTTATATATGTTTTTGAATATGCATTTGAGAAATTAAGATTCTTAGACCAGGAACTGCTGCATCAATGGTTATGGGCATTTTAAATTGAATAGATACTGCCAAATTGCCTTCCAAAAAGGCTTTGCCAATTTACCATGAACAGTGTATGAAAATCACTTTCCCGTATCCTCACGAACATTAGAAAGCAATAGTCATTAATTTTGCCAACCTTAAGTACAAAAAAAAACTGACTTTAATTTGCATTTTTCTGATTACTAGTAAAGTAATGCTCTTTTTCTGACATTACAGCCCATTTGCATTTCTTCTATGAATTGCTTATTTGTGTTCCTCACCCATTTTTCTAGTGGGTTGTCTGTCTTTCTCTTATTAATTTATAGGAGATCTTCATAGTCTAGCTATATAATTCTTTGCTGTATGTGTTACTAATTTTTCTCCTAGTCTGTTGTTTATCTTTTTTACCTTATTTACAATGTCTTTTATTGTATATAAATTGCGTGTATATGTTTTAACTTCAAATTGTTTTAATTAAAAATTTTTCTTTCTTTTCATAAGAGATTGGGTCTCACTGTTTTCCCAGGCTGGCCTCGAACTTCTGGATTCAAGCCATCCTCCTGCCTCAGCCTCCTGAGTAATGTGCTATTGGGCCCAGTTTGTTTTAACTGTTATACAGCCATATCTGTCATTTTCTTTTATAGCTTCTGGGTGACATGTCTTGCTTAGGTGGTTTACTCTATCCCAATTTCATAAAAATACTCTTTATTGTCTGCTAACTTTTTTTTGGTAGTTTTCTGTTTCGTCTCTCTAGTCCATCTGCAGTTTTTTCCAGCTTTATTGAGGTATAATTGACAAATAAAAATTATATATATTTGGCCAGGCACAGTGGCTCACGCCTGTAATCCTAGCACTTTGGGAGGCAAAGGAAGGAGGATCACTTGAGCTCAGGAGTTTGAGACCAGCCTGAGCAAGAGCCAGACCCTGTCTCTACTAAAAATAGAAAAATTATCCGGGCGTTGCTGCCCGAGCCTGTAGTCCCAGTTAGTCGGAAGACTGAGGCAAGAGGATCACTTGAGCCTAGGGGTTTGAGGCTGCAGTGAGCTAATTGTGCCACTACACTGTAGCCAGGGCATAGAGTGAGACTCTTGTCTCAAAAAAAAAAAAATTATATATATTTAAGGTGTACAACATGATGTTATGATTTACATACATATCTACAATTAATTTTGTGTATGATGTGAGGAAGTATGCTCACTTTTTTCCCAGATAGACAATTTTTTCTACTGCATATAGTGGATGGCCATTCCTTTTCCCAGTGTTTCCAAATGCCACACTTATTAAAAATTAAATTCCTATTTATCCATAAATTTGTTTCTAAGCTCTTTATCTGTACCAAAACCAAAGAGTTTTAATTACTATGACATTATGGTATAATTTTAGAACTCTTTCAATTTCAAGTAACAGAAACCCAGCTCAAATTATGAAATGTATTGCTATGAAACTAGGATGTCCAAAGGCAGATCTGTTTTCAGGCTAGATTGTATCCAGGGGCTCAGAAAATGTCATCAGATTGTATTTCTTCATCTGTCAGACAGATTCTTTCCATCTGGTGGGCACTATACCCATTCAAAGCCCTGAGCACACCCTGATAGCTTAATAACCCCAGGGAAAGAGGCCCTCTTTCTGGAGAGTTTTAGCAGAAAACTTCTGAGTTGGTCTCAGATCAACCTAATTTTGATCACATGTACATCCCTTCCACCAAAGATGTGGGGCTCTTCTGATTGGCCAGGTCTATATCACATACCAACCTTATTGTGAAATTGAAGTCAGCCCTACTTCAACCTCAAGGAATGGTTTCCTCACTGAGATTTGCCTGAAGTAGGGGGAAGGGGCACTTGAAAGCAGGGAAGTCTCTAGTCCAAAAGCAGTTTTGCTCTCGATTGGGCCAAATTCCCTTGCACAGATACACAGTCATTGTTCTTTCTCAGTATCTTCATTTTTTTGTGTACATTTCTCCCATGTGAACTTTCGAATTGACTTGTGAAGTTCCATGAAAAATATTGTTGAGTTTTTGATTGGGATTGTGTTGGATTTATAGATTCATTTAGGGAGACCTGACATCTTTACAAGATTAAATTTCCTAATCCAAGTAAAGGTTATGTCTTCCCATTTATTTAGGACTTCTTTTATGTCTTTAAGTAAGGTTTTATAGTTTTCTTTATATAGGTCTTACACATTTCCTGTTAGATTTATTCTTATTTGTTGTAAGGTTTTTGTTGTTATTGTGAACAAGACTTCCCCTTCCATTACATTCTCTAATTGATGACTGATGGTGTAAATAAAAGGTAAGAATTTTTTTATCATCTTATAACTGGCCATTTAACTGTACTTTCACATTATTTCGTTGTTGTGCCAACCCACTTGGACTTTTTAGCTTAAGTACCTCTATCTGCAAATAGTAACCTTCCTTTCCAATATTTGTACCACTTTATTTATTTTACTTTTTAATTTTCATAGCATTAGCTAGACTTCCGATACAATATTGAATAGTGATAGCCATTTAGGACATTTACCATAGGTTTATAGTATCTACCCTGCTAAAGTAGTTACCCTAATTTATATATATAATTTCTTAGTGATAATGATACTGTGGCTATATAGGAGAATGTCCTTATTTTTAGCAGAGGCCTGTTAATATTTCATGGTGAACTTCCATGATGGCTGCACTCATTCCAAATGGTTCAGGGAAAAAAAAAGTGTGTATATGGATGTGTGCCAGTTATTAAGCTATTATTTCCAGTCTCACTCTTCTCTATACTACTTTGGGGCTGGAGCTGGGACTTTCTCCTTTGCCAGCTGACTCTGTGAGAAGCTTTACTTCTCTAGGGCTCGAGAGAGAGAAGGCAAGATTAAAGGATGAAGGAACTTGGTTCTTTCTGTCAATCTACATGCAAAAGGCTAAAGTTGGACCTTAAATTTATACCATATATAAAAATTAACTGAAAATGGATCAAAGCCCTAAAGTTAAGAGCTAAAACTGTAAAACTCTTAAAAGAAGACATAGGGGAAAATCTTCATGACATTGGATTTATCAGTTATTTCTTGGATATGACACCAAAAGCACAAGCAACAAAATAAAAAAATAGATAAACTACACTTCAGAATTAAAAACTTTTGTGACCAGGCGCAGTGGCTCATGCCTGTAATCCTAGCACTTTGGGAGGCTTAGGAGGGAGGATTGCTTGAAGTCAGGAGTTTAAGACCAGCCTGAGCAAGAGCGAGAGACCCCATCTCTACTAAAAATAGAAAACTTAGCCAGGTGTGGTGATGTGTGCGTGTAGTCCCAGCTACTCGGGAGGCTGAGGCAGGAGGATCCCTTAAGCCTAGGAGTTTGAGGTTGCAGTGAGCTATGAAGACGCCACTGCATTCTAGCCAGGATGACAGAGCAAGACCCCATCTCAAAAAAAAAATTTTAAACTGTTATGCATGAAAGGACACTATCAAGAGAATTTAAAAAACCTGTAAAATATGAAATATTGATAATATTTGAAAATCATATATGTGATAAGGGATTAATATCCAGAATATACTATATAAAGAACTCCTGCAACTCAACAATAAAAAAATCCAATTAAAAAATAGGCAAAAGGCCGGGCGCGGTGGCTCACGCCTGTAATCCTAGCTCTGGGAGGCCGAGGCGGGTGGATCGCTCGAGGTCAGGAGTTCGAGACCAGCATGAGCAAGAGTGAGACCCCGTCTCTACTAAAAATAGAAAGAAATTATCTGGCCAACTAAAAAATATATATACAAAAAAATTAGCTGGGCATGGTGGCTCATGCCTGTAGTCCCAGCTACTAGGGAGGCTGAGGCAGTAGGATCGCTTAAGCCCAGGAGTCTGAGGTTGCTGTGAGCTAGGCTGATGCCACGGCACTCACTCTAGCCCGGGCAACAAAGTGACACTCTGTCTCAAAAAAAAAAAAAAAAATAGGCAAAGGACTTGAATTAACATTTCTCCAAAGGAGATATATATACAAATAGCCAATAAGCACATGAAAAGATGCCCAACATCATTAATCAACAGGGAAATGCACACCAAAACCACAATAAGATACCACTTCACACCTATTAGGAGAGCTATTATAAAAAAAAACTCAGATGAAAACAGTGTTGAAAATGATGTGGAGAAATTGGAACCCTTGTGCATTGCTAGTGGGAATATAAAATGGTGCAGCCACTGTGGAAAATGGTACGGCAGTTCCTCAGAAGTTTAAACATGAAAGTATATGACCCAGCAATCCCACTTCTGAGTTTCTATCCAAAAGAATTGGAAGTAGAACTTGAGTAAATATTTGCACATCAGTGTTCATAGCAGCATTATTCACAATACACAAATGTGGAAATAATCTAAATGTCCATCAGCGGATGAATGGTAGATCAGTTGTAGCATGTACATACAGTGGCATATCATTCAGCCATAAAAAGGAGTGGGAACCAGGCACAGTGACATGCATCTGTAGTCCCAGCTACTCAGGAGACTGAGGTGGGAGAATTGCTTGAGCCCAGGAGTTCAAGGCTACAGTGAGCTATGATCATTGCACTGCACTCCAGCCTGGGCAACAGAGTGAGACCCTGTCTCTAAAAAAAAAAAAAAAGACAAATATTGTATTCCACTTATATGAAGTACCTAGAATAGGCAAATTCATAGACACAGAAAGTATAATAGAGGTTACCAGAGGCTGGGGAGGAGGAATGTGAGGAGTTATTGTTTAATGGGTATAAATTTTCAACTTGAATGGTAAAAAAGTTCTGGAAATGGATAGCAATGATGGTTGCACAATATTGTGCCTTAATACCACTGAACTGTATACTTAAAATGGTTAAAATGGTAAATTTTATGTTATATATATTACAATATTTAAAAAAAATTTTTTTTAAAGAGATGGAGTTTTGCTCTGTCACCCAAGCTGGAGTGTAGTACCATAATTATAGCTTAGTGCAACCTCCAACTCCTGGGCTCAAGTGATCCTCCAACCTCAGCTTCCCAAGTAGCTAGGACTGCAGGCATGCGCCACTATGCCTGGCTCATTGTTTTATTTTTTGTAGAGATGGGGTCTCACAATGTTGTCCAGGGTGATCTCGAACTCCTGTCATCGAGCAATCCTCCCACCTTGGCCTCCCACAGTGCTGGGATAACCAGCATGAGCCACAATGCCCAGCCCTATTTTTTAAAATTTTCAAAAGTTATTATTTTTTTATAGAGGCAGGGTCTCACTATGTTGCCCAGACTGGTCTCGAACTCCTTGCCTCAAGCGATCCTCCCACCTTGGCCTCCCAAAGTGCTGGGATAACAGGCATGAGCCACTGTGCTTGGCCATCAAATTTTATCATAAGATTCCAGAAGAAAATTTGAAACAAAAAAAAGTAGATAGACATCCATTTGCTTTTCAAAACTCTGTAAGTCAATTACTGAGTTAAACTTGGTACATGGAGAAAAGAATGAATTATTGCAGCTTCCTAATTACACTGAAGAACAATTACAAAACATTGAGTCCATCATCATTTTGGACAAAGATTAAAGAATATCTATTTTTAGGCAAGAAAAGTTGCTATTATTGCTGTTCACTACAACCTTTTTGTTTGATCTAGGATTTTCAGTTTAACTTAATTTAAAACAAAACAAAAATAGAAAATAGAACAGGCTTTATGGTGTACCAGATATGCATAGGTAGTATCTTCAAATGTTCTAGACTGGAGTAAATTTAGAATAGGCAAGCACACCTTTCGAATTAAATAAAATCTTTCCTAATTTTTCTTTTTGTGTTATTCATGATTTTTCTGTATTTAAATACTAATAAAATCATATTTGATTTTAACTTTGTTTTTACCTTATACATAACAAAGATAAATAATGTGTTATGAAATTTTAATGTATACATATACAGAAGCATCATACCAAGTCACGACGTAAAAGGTATTTCTTATTGTGGGTCTTTATAAACAAAAATTTGAAAAACACTTGTAAATGTTCTGCAGTTTTGATTATGATTTCTTCTTTGACCCAAGAGTTGTTTAAGAGAATATTTAGGTTCCATATCATTTTTGTTTCCAATTTTGTTATTCATGTTTTACTTTATGACATTATAGTCAAAGACTATAGTCTATGTTATTCTATAGTATCTCTTTTTTATTGGAAAAAGGATGTATTCTTTTTTGTGAGTATATGTATCTATGTTTGTATATTTATATATAATCAACTTCATTAATTTTATTATACAGAGCTGTAGTCCCCAACCCCTGGGCCGAGGACTGGTACCAGTCCATGGCCTGTTAGGAACTGGGCTGCACAGCAGGAGGTAAATGGCAGACTAGCAAGCAAAGCTTCATCTGTATTTATAGCCACTCCCCGTCGCTCACGTCACTGCCTCAGCTCCACCTCCTGTCAGGTCAGCATGGTCATTAGATTCTCACAGGAGCCCAAACCCTATTGTAAACGGATTTAGGTTGTGTGCTCCTGATGAGAATCTAATGCCTGATGATCTGAGGTGAAGCTGAAGCGGTGATATTAGCACAGGGGAGCAGCTGCAAATACAGATTATCATTAGCAGAGAGGTTTGACTGCACAGAGGCCATAATAAATCAATTGCTTGCAGAATCATATCAAAACTCTATCAGTGGCTGGGTGCGGTGCCTCATGCCTGTAATCCTAGCACTCTGGGAGGCCGAGGCGGGAGGATCGCTCGAGGTCAGGGGTTCGAGACCAGCCTGAGCAAGAGCGAGACCCTGTCTCTACTAAAAATAGAAAGAAATTAGCTGGATAACTAAAAATATATAGAAAATATTAGCCAGGCATGGTGGCGCATGCCTATAGTCCCAGCTACTGGGGAGGCTGAGGCAGGAGGATCACTTGAGCCCAGGCGTTTGAGGCTGCTGTGAGCTAGGCTGATGCCACAGCACTCACTCTATCCCGGCCAACAAAGCAAGACTCTGTCTCAAAAAAATAAATAAAAACCCTATCAGTGAGTGGCAAGTGACAATTAAGCTATATCTGGTGACAGGCTTTATATTGGCAAGTGAGCATCTTCATTTGTAAAGCTGCATCTGGTGGCAGGCTTTATAGTGGCAAGTGAGTTGATGTACTTCAATTGTACAGCTGTATCTGGTGGCAGACTGACTCTTATTTTAGTCTGTGTGTGGCCTGCCCATTATTTTATTTACCGCTTCCGCCCACGCCTCTTTCCCCACACCGTGCACTTGTCTCAGTCACAGTTTTGATAAGCCCACAAGCTAACCCCAGCAAAAATGAGTAAAAAACAGACATCACTGGAGAGATTCTTTGAAAAGGGGGAAAGACCCAATGATGAGACAGCAGAAGACTCTTAAGACTGCCAACAAAATGAAAACTGAATGGTATGTGGCAACCGGCTATCCAGCGAAGCCAAGAGACTTTCAAAACTGTTTTGCCACGTGGAGACCAAGCACTCTGCATTAAAAGACAAGCCTTTGGAGTTTTTCAAAAGAAAAAAATGGGAACACAAAGAACAGAAGCAATTATTGAAGGCCACCACTTCATCAAATGTGTCTGCACTGAGAGCATCATTCTTAGCGACTAACCACATGCTAAAGCTAAGAAGCCCTTTGCTATGGGTGAAGTACTGCTAAGGACATTTGCCATAAACTTTTAGGAGGCTGCAGTTCAAAAGGTGGCATGTGTTCCTCTTTCGGCTAGTATCATAACTAGATGAATTAATGAAATAGCAGAGGATATTGAGAAACACTTGTTAGAGAGGATTAATGAGTCACCGTGGTATACAATCCAGGTTGACAAATCTACCAGTGTTGACAACAAGGCAACAATGCTTGTTTTTGTGCGATATATTTTTCAGGGGGATGTGCAAGAGGATATGTTATGTGCACTTTTGTTGCCAGCCAACACCACAGCTGCAGAACTGTTCAAGTCTTTGAATGATTACATATCAGGAAAACTGAATCATATCAGGAAAACTGAATTGGTCATTTTGTGTCGGTATATGCAGGGACAGAGGGGCTGCCATGACTGGACAATTTTCTGGTTTCGCTACTAAGGTCAAGGAGGTCACTTGTGAATGTGAGTCTATGGATCACTGTGTCATCCATAGAGAAAGGCTGGCTAACTGAAAAATGTCACCTGAACTAAACAATGTTTTGCAGGATGTGATTAAAATTTGGATACTTATTTTTTAAAACTTTTTAGTTTGAAATAACTTCAGACTTACTTGCAAAAATAATACAAAGAATTACTGTGTAACATACCCTTCTTCCAGAATTACTGTGTAACATATCCTTCTTCCAGATTCTGCAAATCTTAACATTTTACCACATTTACTTTATAACTCATGCCCAATATCTATCTATCTCTCTCTCTCTCTCTCTCTCTCCAGTCTCCTCCCTGTCAGCCACTCAGTCAAGTATTTTCAACACAGTTTAAATGGAGAATACTCCTCGGTGCAAAGACTCCATGTATTACATCATTCTCCACACCCAAGATCTTTATGATGTATGATCCAAAGGATGGTTCATTGACCAGTAATTATGAGATAAAGAATAAAAAATTAATCAGTACAATGAACACTGTTCTGGAGATGGGCACACTAAAAGCCCTGTCGTAAGCACTATACAAGGTATCTGTGTAACAAAAACATGTGTCCCCCATTAACATTTTGAAATTTTAAGAAAAGAAAAAATTAGCACTCAGTTCTCAGAATAGAAATTCTGGTCCCTGTGTCTCTGAGACCATGAGATAGTTTTCCTCCAGTCACGCGACACAATACATATATTGTGTTCCAGTGTTTTGCAAGCATACTTTCTTGTTTCAAGTGCAGTGGTTTAAAGCTTTCCTTGAAATAACAAATCTCTGTTTTTTTTGTGTTCTCCTTTCTTCATGAAGACCTGAGGATGAGATGTTTTTAAAAAGACTTTCTAGAGGTTACTTGGTGGGAAAGGACCCCGAAGCTCCCCTTTTCTACAGAGAAGAAGGAAACAAAAAATTTCAAGAGAAAGATTATACAGGAGCTGCTGTGCTGTATTCTAAGGTAAAACACTCCCAGCTCAGTAATTAACAATGCGTATTTCTTCAGGAGATAGAGGCCATATTGCTAGATTTCATAGCCAGTATTACCTGTTTGTCTATAATTTGTGGAATGGATTTGAAAAACAAAACTGGCAGAATTTTGCTGTTGGTTGTATTCTGAAACAAAGGGTAGTTTATATGTCCTGAATTTCATCGTGAAACTTCTATTCACATGTTCCTTCAGAGACCTTGTAGCGTAGCAATAGGCTTGGCTTTTTGGCCCCTTGCCCTGCCTTGCCCATGTCTGTCGGCTCTCATCGAATCGTATGTTGTTTTTGTTGGATGAGGCCATTAGTTTGCTAGTCCTGATTTAGAGAACAGCTAGATTTTAGTTAGCCACAGTGTTACCTTATGACAGGTATGACTTAGATTAAGTTAGAAGGGAAGATGAGCTCATTGGCAACAGCCCTGTTGAGCTCCATTTTGAAGGTTGTCAGTGAAAACATTAGTGACAGTTAACAAATATTTTAAATTACAGTAACCATCACTAAGCTAGATTTTGAGGAGGAATTGTGACTTTCAATAATCTATTATTCTCTTTTTAGTTTTTTACTGACCACTCACTCACTCATCAGTCATCAATCTATTATTCTTACTGTCCTGCTTCCGTAGTAGGAACTGGAACAAGATCCCCTGAGAGACTTCCTTCCATAGCTTTTAAGAGCTTTGTATGAGCTTAAAGCAAGAATGTATCAGTTCTTTGCACCAGATCTGTGATCTTGTATATTAAAAGAATGAGTGTAAATTTGAAGGGTGTTTCCCTACTCTGAATCTTTAACAGACTTATGTTTAAAGTATGGAATTAATTTTCCAGAAACGATCACACCTACAACAGCAGCTTCTACAGCTGATAAAATCCCTGCTTTGTAGTGTTATAAGAAAGTATTTAGCTAAATAATATAAGCTTTAGTGATTGCTGAAAGATTAAAATCCATTAGATGTAATGATCCAGTGATAAATGGCTTAATAGTTCTTTTTCAGAGCTAATCTCTTCACTGTTACACATGTGCATCATCAATGTGATCACATAGAAAGTTATTCAAGGAAAACAAGTGAAACAGAAAGTGAAGTCAGACCAAAAAATTAAGATTTGCTCTGGATATGGAAGGATATGGGCCTTCCTATTTCATGAAGCTAGTATTTTGGTGATTATGATACTTTGCAATTTTCTAGAAAGCTGCTATTTTCTTTTCTTTTTTAAAATAATATTTGTTGTTTTGTCTGATTGTAAAAGTAATATATGTTTACTTTGGAAAACGTAGAGAAGCATAAAGAGTAAAAAAAATCTCATAACCAGTGATAGGCACTGTTAACATTTTTGTTTATATCCATCCAGCCAGACTCTTTCCTCTGAAAATATGTTTATCTTTTACAAAATTGGGATAATGCTGCACTTACCATCTTGTAACCTGCTTTTTTCTGTCAACAATTTATTGTGCCCATTTTCTCATGTTATTAAATTTTCCACTGGAACATGATTTTTTACGGCTGGCTTAGTGTTCCATTACAGAGAAGAACTATGCTTGATTTAACATCTCTCAATGTTGGCAAATTGTTTGGTATCATGATGCTGCAATAAGCACCTTTCTATGTAAATATTTTTATACATCTGATTATTCCTTAGGATAAATTACTAGAAGGGTCATTGCTGGGTCAAAGAGAGTGTATTTTTTAAGGCCTTTGGTATTTCATGCTAAATTGTTCTCTGGGAAAGAACTAGTTAACATCCCTCTGGCACAGTAAGGGAATGTTCAGTTCTCCACACCCTAAGCAATACTGGTTATTATGGTTTTATTATCATTATATGTATTTACTTTTGAGAAAGAAATATGTTCACATAGTTAGATTTCAGAAGTTACAAGAGTATACAGTGTAGACTTAAGTCCCCTGGCCACCCCATTTCCCATCCCCATAAGCTAGCACTGTTAAATGTGTCTTTCCAGAGGTATTTCAGGCATATATAAATAAATACAAATAATCTTCCACTCCTGCACTCACACCCTCTTTTTATATAAATGATAACATTCTCTACATATTGTTTAGCCCCATACTTTTTTCACTTAACAATAATAGCTTGAAGATCATTCCACATCAATGCATACTTTCCTCATTCTTTTTCATAAAAAAGAAAAATACATCCATTAAATGGATATGTCATGATTTATTTAACCAGTGTTGGCTGGGTATTGTGGCTCATGCCTGTAATTCTAGCCAAGGCAGGAGACCAAGGCAGGAAGATCTCTTGAGGTCAGGAGTTCGAGACCAGCCTGAGCAAGAGCGAAACCCCATCTCTACTAAAAATACAAAAATTAGCTGGGCGTGGTGGTATGCGCCTGTAATCTCAGCTATTTAGGAGGCTAAGGCAGGAGAATCACTTGAGCCCAGGAGTTTGAGGTTGCTGTGAGATTAGGCTGACACCATGGCACTCTAGCCCAGGTGAGGGAGTGAGACTCCATCTCAAAAAAAAAAAAAAAAATATTTAACCAGTGTCCTATAGATCAACCAGTTTCCTATCTTTTGCTATTTCAAATAATACTATGATGAGAAACTTTGCCTGTATGTCATTTTGCACATATCTATAGGATGATCATATCCATAGGATAAATTCCTAGAAGAGGCATTGCTGGGTCAATGGAGATTTTATATGTATGTAAAATATGTATATATATACATACAAGATTTTGATATGTGTTGCTAAATTGCCCTCCATAATCATGAGACAAACACTCCCACTAACAGCAGAATGACAGTGCCCATTACTCTACCCCTTTGCCAGTTAATTCAAGTGTGCTGTCAATTTTATTTTTGTCAATCTGAGAGGTAAAAAATGATATCGCAATATAGTTTTAATTTGCATTTTATTGATTATGAATGAGGTTGAGCATTTTTTCATATGTTTAAGAACTATTTGTATTTCTCATAAGAACTGTTCCTATCATTTACTTATTTTCTTGTTGATTTATTGGTTGTCATCTTATTTATCTGTAGGAACTCTTAATAAAGTAAAGAAATTATTAATAGCTCTTTGCTTGTATTATGAGTTGCAGATGTTTTTTCCAGGCCAGTGTTTGCTTTTTGATATTGCTTTTAGTAGTTTTTGCCATGAAGATATTTTTTATTTTCATGTGGTCAAATTTATTACCCTTTTATGACTTCAGGATTTGTGTCATAGTTGGGACTCCTTCAGTATTGCTTTAGACTATTCCTATAGTTTTTTCCAGTGCTCTTATAGTTCTTTTTATGTTAAGAGTTTGATCCATTTGGAATTTATCCAGTGAAAGGTTTATCAAATATAGAGCCAACTTCTTTTTCCCAGTGTCTGCCTCCTTGTCCCAATACTCTTTATTGAATAATCCCCATCTTTTCTCCAGTGATTGAGATGCCACCTTTATGGTTATTAGTCCTTGCCCATTTGATGGTAGAAAAAAGTATCCCTTTTTTGCTTTATTTTCATATATTTGGCTATTCATGTATGAATTAACCATTTGTTTTCCACATATTAATTGTGTTTATTCTTTTGCGAATTTCTCTTTGTGCCACTCACCCTCTGCTATAGTCAGGATTATGCTTGCAAATATTTTCCTCAGTTTTTCATTTCAGTATTGTTTACAGTTGAAGCTGTGTCTGATGTTGCTATCTTCAAAGTGTTTTGAATATTTATTTCCTCACTTGATCTCCACAGCTTTGCTCTGAGGTAGTTAAAAATGAAGCTGAAGCAGCTGAAGCAAAAAGATTCAGTAACTTTCCCAATTTCATACAGTCTTCAGTAGTAGGGCCCCTATTATCTGAAAAGTATACTTTAGCGATGCTAGTTTCCATTTATACCTTTAACCAGTTCATTGTTTTGCAGGGAGTATCACATTCAAGGCCTAACACTGAGGACATTGCATTGTGTTATGCTAATCGCTCTGCAGCCCTCTTCCACCTGGGTCAGTATGAGGTGAGTGTCAGGATGCCTGGTGTGATTGGAGAGGATCTGTAGGTCCTTCTCTGGAGGACTAGGCCTTCATCTCTGCTGCTTTCTTAGAACACTAAACACAGGCCATGCTGCAGTTGGTTGAATTGGAAGCACATTGAAGTCTGCCCAAACTTGTTCTTTCTCCTGATTCATTTTACCTATCACAGGTGACCATGCAGGATAGTGCTGGTTGACCAGAAAGAGCTATGGTACATTCCACAGGAGCATGAACTGCATCCAAGGGGTCAGCAGTGCTCAGTGTGGATATCAGCTGTGCAAAATGTTGCTCATAATATTTCAGGTTCCAAGTGTTTGCAAAGTATATTTACTTGTTTGTTTTTTTATTTACTATTTTTAGTGTTTGAAATGTTTGTTTTTTATATCAAGTTATTAAGGGGATACAGATGTTTTTGTTACATAGATAGTTTGTATAATGGTTAAGTTGGGCCTTTTAGTGTGCCCATCACCAGAATAGTGTTCATTGTACCCAGTAGGTAAGATTTTACCCCTCACCTCCCTCCCACCTTCCGCCCTTCTTGGTACTAATGTCCTTTACAACCCTTTGTACCCATGTGTGTCCATCATTTAGCTCCAAATTATTAGTGAGTACGTGTGGTGTTTGTTTTTCCAACCTGAGCTACTTCAGTTAGGATAATGTGTTTTTTTTTAAATAACTAGAGCATATTCAAGATTATACCTATAACATTATGATATAGCTCACCCTAATAAGCATTGTGAGCGGGAAAGTAAAAGGTACCCTGAAATGCCTTGTGTATGCCTATGAGGAAGGCTCTCTATAAGTGGCATTTTTCTCATCTCCTTATTGTGACAACAGAAGAAATATTGAGAACTATGTCATTGGAGTTTTTAAAAAAACAGGAAATGACAAAAATCAGGTTAATATTTTAGGAAGATAGTCCTGAGGCATCTGAAATTTGTATTAGAGAGGTCAAAGGACAAGCTCTAAAATGCCATTTTGGTACATGGCATTTCAGAATTCCACCGAAATTCAAATTATACCCTAGAGTTAAGAACTACTGGAATAGTAACAAATTCACACTTACTGTCCTTCAGACTAAAAGCGAAGAGCAAGAATCTAACTCTAGGCCCTAAGCAAGAAAGTCTTGGACTGCTGAAGACAATGATTAAAAGAATTTGCAAAACTTTCCCATATATATATATCATATTATATATGATATAGTATATATAATTCCTATATATATAACATATTATTCCTATATAATTTTTCTATATTGGTTGTTTCTGATTTCCTTCTTATAATAATAATTACCATTTATTGAACACATACTGTGTTCCAGGCACTCCTTTCAGCACTCTAGATATATTACTTTATTTCATCCTTATAATAAGTCTTTGAGATATTATCATCCCTGTTTTTCAGATAAGAAAATTAAGAAACTGAGAAATTAAGTCCCTTGCACAAGGTCATGCAGCTAGTAAGCAACAAAGTCAGTATTTGAATGCAGATCTGTTTAGCTTCACAGTCTGCTCTCTTGATCACTATACTATAATTTTTCTATCTGTAAACCTTTTTTCCCTTAAAAATAGAAATATTGGCTAGGCGCAGTGGCTCATGCCTGTAATCCTAGCACTCTGGGAGGCCGAGGTGGGAGGATCACTTGAGCTCAGGAGTTTGAGAACAGCCTGAGCAAGAGCGAGACCCCGTCTCTACTAAAAATAGAAAAAATTAGCCAGGCATGGTGGCATACACCTGTAGTCCCAGCTACTCGGGAGACTGAGGCAGTAGGATCCCTTGAGCCCAGGAGTTTGAGGTTGCAGTGAGCTATCATCTTGCCACTGCACTGTAGCCAGGGTGACAGAGGGAGACTCTGTCTCAAAAAAAAAGAAAGAAATATTTAATGAGAACAATTAAATATAATGTCCTCAGCAAGTATTACTAATGAATTAAAAGATCACACAGTAGAATATGATTTAAATTAGCATGTGATTATACTTGTTCCACTTTTAATAATCCTTAATTTTCCTTAACTTAGATTTTTGGAAACATTTTCAGTAGACATTGAAGAGTAGGGACTAAGGGTCATTTTGGGATTTCCTTTCTGTTTTCAGATATGTCTTAAAGATATTATCAGAGCACAGACGCATGGGTATCCAGAA
Source organism: Lemur catta (assembly GCF_020740605.2). Lineage (NCBI taxonomy): Eukaryota > Metazoa > Chordata > Mammalia > Primates > Lemuridae > Lemur > Lemur catta. The sequence goes on from NC_059142.1 coordinate 16,507,067, forward strand.
AGATTACAACCCAAGATAATATTGCGTAAGGCAGAATGTCTGGTGACCCTGGGGAGACTACAGGAGGCAAGCCAGACCATCAAGGATCTTGAAAGTAACTTCACTGCCAAACCAGCCCTAGCAGATTCTCCCTTTCAAATTCTACAGAGGAACCTCCATCATCTGAAAATGAAGATACAAGAAAAGAAGAATCTCACAGAAACTTTCCCAGCAGCTCTAGCCAAAGCCTTTGAGGACATGGACCTAAGGGATGAGAATGAACAAATTTCCAGTGCATCATCATCTGTCAGCTTATGCACCGACCCTTTAAAAGGCCGCTATCTGGTTGCCACAAAAGATATTCTCCCAGGAGAGCTCCTGGTAAAGGAGGCTGCTTTTGTGAGTGTCCTTACCCCGGGAGAAATGCAACCACTGCATCAGCCCTTAGACAGCAAGTGGAGTACCAGAGTTACCAATGGGGACCTCTACTGTCACCGATGTTTGAAGCACACTTTGGCCACAGTTCCTTGTGATGGATGCAGCTATGCCAAGTATTGCAGCCAAGAGTGTATGCAGCAGGCCTGGGAGCTCTACCATAGTATAGAGTGTTCTCTAGGGGGGCTGCTTCTCACACTGGGTGTCTTTTGCCACATTGCCCTAAGATTGACTCTTTTAGCTAGATTTGAGGATGTAGGTGAAATCATAAGGAAGCTCTGTGATGAGACTAGTTGCAAGGATATCTGTTTACCTGAAAACAAGAATATGGTCAAGACACTTAAATATTATGGCCAGGGAGAGAGTGAGGAAAATGGCAAAATAGTTCAGCCCCCAATTCCTGGATGTGATGTTAATGGGAAGTATGAAAACAATTACTATGCTGTCTTCAACCTTTTGCCCCATACTGAAAACCATAGCCCAGAGTACAAATTCCTCTGTGCTCTTAGTGTTTCTGCACTGTGCAGACAGCTAGAAGCAGCCAATTTACAGGCACTCACAACAGGTCTGAAATCCTCTAAGCTGAAAGCAGCGGTGACTCCTGAGTTCTGTCCAGATTTGGATATTTGGGGAGTGGCCATGCTGCGACACATGTTACAGCTGCAATGTAATGCCCAGGCGATAACTACCATACAGCAGACAGGTAAGGGGGAAACTTACTTTTCTGCTTTACAGTATTGTTCTTGATATAGCTGATGTTTGGAGAAAAAGAACTGCAGAGGAAAACAGGAGCTTGCAAACAAATTGGTGAGCTACTGGGAAAACACAGCTGTCTTGTATTATCATTATTATGCCATTGAAAAACTATTTGATGTTAAATTATTTGATCCCACTTTGCCTCAGTTTTCTCATCTGTAAAATGGATAGTTCCATTCACCTAACTTTACACAGTTGTGTTTGTAAAAATTCTTTAAAAAGTTAAAATCCATATTGCAGAGGTTTTTTTTTTTTTTTTTTTTGAGACAGAGTCTCACTTTGTTGCCTGGACTAGGGTGAGTGCCGTGGCGTCAGCCTAGCTCACAGCAACCTCAAACTCCTGGGCTGAAGCAATCCTACTGCCTCAGCCTCCCGAGTAGCTGGGACTACAGGCATGCGCCACCATGCCCAGCTAATTTTTTCTATACATATTTTTAGTTGGCCAGATAATTTCTTTCCATTTTTAGTAGAGACGGGGTCTTGCTCAGGCTGGTCTCGAACTCCTGACCTCGAGCGATCCACCTGCCTCAGCCTCCCAGAGGGCTAGGATTACAGGCGTGAGCCACGGCGCCCGGCCTTGCAGGGGTTTTTTGATTGTGAGGGAAAACCGTCTCAATTAGTAATAGCAAGTTTGTTATAAGGATACATGCACAGGAAACCAGAGAAAGCTAAATAGTTTTTTCCCTTAGGAAGGGCAGAAACAATAGTTAAACCAGACTGCAGAAAAAAGAGTTATTGAGTAAGGTATCAGACTCTTAACATATTCAACTACTCTCTCTTCTCTTTCCAGTTGACAAATTTTTCCCATTCTTGTATGCTAAATTTCCAAGAGAGAAATCTGGCCCAGCACAGCTTTTCACATCATACTACATCATAAGGGGTTGACCAGCCTCTGTATGGCTTGTCCTTTGATCAGGTGGCCAGCCATCAAGGGGCCACCTCCAGACACAGATCAGCCAGCCTAGCCCTGCTTTCCTGGACTGGGTTGTACAGATAACACTATTTAAGCTAGACAGTAGGGAGGCTGGATATGCCCAACATCATGAGTGACATCTCCAGTATGACTGTACTGACAGCAGGTACAACTATTATAAGAAAAGAAATGGCATTTGCAGTATTTTTATTGTATGATCTCCATTTCAGCAGAAAATGTCTTTTGATTCAATCTATTCATTATACTTTTCTCAATTTTTCTAGTTAGCTCAAGTGAGAGAAGAAACTTGGTATTGGATAAACCTAGAATTTATAGACAGGTTAATATTAAATGTGGCTTAACTAAGCTATATATATTTAGCTCTTTTGATTTTCTCACATTAGGTAATCTAGAATTTATCAGCCTATTTTTGTGTGTATTTTTGTGTTTAATTTTAATTCAGCTGCCAGATTATATGATATATGGGTATCTCACAAGTGGTGTTTTGGGGCAAGACTCTATTCCCCACCCTAAAGCACACAGGCCATCTAAAATTAGCACTGGCCTGGTTCCACGATACCACTAAATCACATTTCAGGTTAGTCTCTGTTTTCTTCTCTGCCTTCCTTTGCCTGTTTGGGCCATTGCTGCATTCTGAAATGTATCTGTTGAGTGTTTTCCAGAATTGTGTTTTTCCCTTGGGTACATTCACTCGTGTTTAAAAAAAATACTCATTTTGGTTTTTCTGAATATAAAAAAATAATATATGGGGCTACCAGATTAAATGACAGAAAGTTACCAGCTCTTGATTCTATTATACGTCTTGCCTTTAAACTACTTAATATGACACATAAAAAAGATGCAAATGTCAGTAGCTGTGGGGACTGTAGAAAATATTGTCCCAGTAAATAATAGCAGTGACCACTAACTCAAGCTGAATCTCTGAGGCAGAATGACAGGGCCTGTGGGCAAAAGAAGTTAGAGTTTTACATTCACTTTCCTCCATTGGCCTAACCCTTACAGTGGGTAAACATCCTAATTAGCCTAAATGTTTTTGCTCCATGTGCATGAAATTTTATTTTAATCAGGTTTTGTTTTTCATAGCAAATTATGAGTAAAATTTTTCACAAGTTGTTAAGAGTAAATTTTTGGATAGTAAGAGTATGTATAGGAATACTTGTATATTCTGTGGCTAATAAAATCTAGAAGAATAGATATACATAGCATAATACTACTTGGGGTGATAGAAGAAGGATTGGAGACTTTGGCTTTAACTATAAGGTTCTATTTTATACATAACTTATTGTTTATATGGTGTTTTTAAAATATACACAGAAAGGCCGGACCCAGTGGCTCATGCCTGTAATCCTAGTACTCTGGGAGGCCAAGGCAGGAGAATGACTTGAGGTCAGTAGTTCGAGACCAGCCTGAGTAAGAGTGAGACCCCATCTATACTAAAAATAGAAAAATATTAGCTAGACAACTAAAAATAGAAAAAAAAAATTAGCTGGGCATGGTGGTGCATGCCTATAGTCCCAGCTACTTGGGAGGCTGAGGCAGGAGGATTGCTTGAGCCCAGGAGTTTGAGGTTGCTGTGAGCTAGGCTGACCCCATGGCACTCTAGCCCAGGCAACAGATCGAGACTCTGTCTCAAAAAAAAAAAAGAAAAAAAAAAAAAAAAAACAAGAAAATTTTTAAATGAGTTCTATACTTTTCCCATAACTCTAGGGAAAAAAACTTTTTAAAAAAACAGCTCATAGAGCAAAAGATAGAATAATAAAAATGAGTCTATAATAGTAAATATAAATGGACTAAACCCTCCTATTAGAGTCTTTAAAAATGAAATAAAGAAAATTAATATCCAACTATATTCTATTTACATAGCAACTCCTGTAACAAAATGACAGTATTTGGGCAAGAAATATCAATGACGTTGTATCTGTAAGACAGAAATGGTTGCATATGCAAGGAGAAACCGGCAAAAACTCCATTATTGTGAAAAACTTTAATATACCACCCTTGACTTTGACTCATCAAATATATTAAGTGTCTAGAAACCAAGATAACATACTAAACTAAGGGATTTACTACATATACCTATCAAAACTTGTTTGCTATAGATCAAGGATCACAAACTTTTTCTGTAAAGAACTAGATAGTAAATATTTAGGCTTTGCAGGCCATATGGTCTCTTTTTGCAACTATTCAACTCTGCCATTTTAGCATGAAAGCAGCCATAGACAATACACAAACGAATGAGCAGGGCTGGATTTAAATAAAACATTATTATGAACACTGAAATTTGCACTTTTTATTTTTCACATCATGAGAATTATTCCTTTGATTTTTTTTCAACCACTTAAAAATATAAAAGCCATTCTTAGACCACAGACTATACAAAAACAGGCAGCAGGCAGGATTTAGCCCACGGGCCACAGTTTACAGGCTCCTGATACAGACAAAGACCTCACAAATCTAATTAATAAATCTATTTAGGAAAAAACCCACAAAATTAGAAACAATGGAGGGGATACAGCCAATAATGTAAATTCATTTTTAAATTTTAAAAAATTAATGCAGTTTTAGACTACTAAAATTGACTATATTAGACAAGCTTTTTAGAAATACAGATTTACCTAAATTGTCCTAATAGGAGGAAGACACTTCAAAAAAATCAATAATTGCAGAAGAATTAAGTTATCAAAATATTTCCATAAAAACAAGCCGGACCCACTCTTTTCCATGTGAGTTCTTTAAAACCTTGAACAGATTTAACCATGATTTAAAAAAAGAAAAGAACAGAAAAAATTTCTCTCAAGAACAGATCATTTGTATACTGTATAAACTGTTCCAGAGCATTGGGAAACCTGGAACTCTTTCTTACTCATTTTACAAAGCCAAGAAAAAAGACTATAGACAGTCTCACTTGTGAATATAGATGTAGAAACCCTGAATAACTCACTGCCAGGTTACATCTAGCAATTTATTAAAGGAATAATAATATGTGACCAAGTAGGATTTTTCCTAGAAATGCAAAGGTATTTTAATTTGGTGGGATATAAAAGGTTTGGGTAACCACAAAGACATGCCATGTTCTTATTAGAAAGACTGAACACTGTAAAAATGGCAGTTTCCCTGGATTAACCTGATCACTTTAATCCAGTTTCAGACAAAATCACAATTGGGTTTTTCCTGGAACTTGACAGTGTTTTAAAGTTCATCTTGAATAAGTGGGTGACAATAGCCATCTTTTTAGAGAACTGAAGGGTAATGGTACTATCAGATTTCATACCAGCATGAAAGCATTGTTACAATAATTAAAAACAATGTGGAACTGATGGCAGCCCCCCAAAAAGTATTAGATTCTTTCTTATCATTAAAAGTGAAATATTTAAGGCCCGGCACAGTGGCTCACGCCTGTAATCCTAGCCCTCTGGGAGGCCGAGGCGGGTGGATCGCTCGAGGTCAGGAGTTCGAGACCAGCCTGAGTGAGACCCCGTCTCTACTAAAAATAGAAATAAAAATTATCTGGACAACTAAAAATATATATAGAAAAAATTAGCCGGGCATGGTGGCGCATGCCTGTAGTCCCAGCTACTCGGGAGGCTGAGGCAGAAGGATTGCTTCAGCCCAGGAGTTTGAGGTTGCTGTGAGCTAGGCTGACGCCACGGCACTCACCCTAGTCCAGGCAACAAAGTGAGACTCTGTCTCAAAAAAAAAAAAAAAAAGTGAAATATTTAAAAATTAAAACATAAAATATCCAGAAAAAGGTAAGTGAACATTTATATAGCCTTAGGGTGGGAGAGGCTTTTTAAAGTACTACATAATACCAAATTTAAGTAATTAAAAGATAGCTAAGTACCACATATCAAAAGCACCATAATGGGTGAAGAAGATAGAGAATGCAGGTGAAAGAAGTCCTTGGAAGAATGAAAACATTGGATGGGAGGCAGAAGACCTGATTTTCTGATCTCTGTGTGTCTCTGTATTCTCATCCATCCAGCGAGGGACTGGATAAGCCTCAAAGCGTCTATTTGCAAAGATGACCACAACAGTTTCTCCTATCCCTGTTTGCCTCTTTGTAACTTGACGTTGCTTTCCATCTCATCAAGAGGTGGAGTCTTTCCCCTCCGTTGAATCTGTGCTAGCCCTGTAACTTGCTTTGATGAATGGTCTCCAGAAGTGATGTTGTGTAACTTCAGCTTTAAGAGCCCTAGCAGCTCCCGCTGTCACCTTCTTGGAATGATAGGGTAGCCATGTGAACAAGCCTGGGCTATCCTCCTTGATAAAAGACCATGCACCAGATGCATGCAATCACATGAATAATCCCCAGGCAAAAAACCAGGAGAAAAAAATATTCAATTGAGCTCAGCCAAAATTGCTGGCATACAGAGCCGTGAATAAACAAAATTGTACTTGTTTTAACACCCCCACCAAAAAAAAAAAAAAACCCTCATAAACAAAAATGAAGATGTGAAAGACAAAATGAGGGAACATCTCTAGCAACTATACAAGTCTTAAAATCAACTTTTAAAAACACACATAGTGATGAAAATGTTCTAAAACTGGATATGGTAATGGTTGCCCAACTATGTAAATTTACCAAAAAAAAATCATTGAATTATGCACTTAATCAAGGTGAATTTTATGGTAGATATATCTCCGTAAAGCTCTTAAAAGTACACATGAGCAAGCACTTGATCAAAATAGTAATACAAATGGTCCATCTCTAAACTCTCTCTAGTAATTAAAACAAATGCCATTTCTTCGCCTATCACATTGGCAGAGTTGTTTTGTTGGTTTGTTTTTTAATTATATGCATTTTAGGTTAGGGTATAAAAGACAAAATGTTCTATCTGCTTGATAGGATTATAAATGGTTGTCATTTTCTCTGTAATTTTCAGTATTTAAACTTTGTCTGATTACCATATATTCCTTTTGTAGTTTCAATTAGTTTTTTAATAATAAAAATAATACAAATGATAAGAACACTTTTCTATGAACATTTTTAAGGCATTTGATACATTTTGCAAAATTGCCCTCCAAGAAAGTTGTACTGGTTACGTACCCACCAGCAATGTTCATTTTCATTTTTTAATTCAATCTAATTTTGTTTTAGTCTGCTCATATTTCTAATCTTGTTATATTCCTTTTTATTATATCTTTGGGGTTCCAACACCTCCCAATTTAGTGTTCTCATTGAATTTCATTAGCAGCTGTTTCATTAGTAGCACAGAAGAAGGATTAAAGTGTTAACTAGGATAAACTTTGACAAAAACCTATAAAAATGTATGTTATTATCTTTGCATAAATCCTATTTAATCAAAGTTCCTCAGAAACCTCTCACTGGTACTTATCTCAAGGGACAGAATTGGCCGCCGATGATATCCTAGACCTTGATATATGTGGTACCATCTTAGTGGGAATGGTACATTCATATCTCTCTGGATTCATGTCATGTCAGGGCTTTTTTTTTTTTTTTTTTTTTTGAGACAGGGTCTCGCTCTGTTGCCCGGGCTAGAGTGAGTGCCGTGGCATCAGCCTAGCTCACAGCAACCTCAAACTCCTGGGCTTAAGTGATCCTACTGCCTCAGCCTCCCGAGTAGCTGGGACTACAGGCATGCGCCACCATGCCCAGCTAATTTTTTCTATATATACTTTAGTTGGCCAGATAATTTCTTTCTATTTTTACTAGAGACAGGGTCTCGCTGTTGCTCAGGCTGTATGTCAGGGCTTAATAAGGTTCTGTGTTGCTCCACGTCAGTTCACTGCCCTCTGCTTTCACTTTTCAGCAACCAGGGAATCCATCTTTAGTTTGGGTCCTTGATTACTTCACACATCTACAAATGTCTCATTTTGCAAAATATACATACCAGAGTAAGTATATGCTGGAAGTACTGTGACTGAATCCTTTTTTTCTTTACTTGAATCCCATTTTGAATGCACTAGGGATATTACAGAGGTATACTTTTGGTAAAGAATCACTCCCCCTTTTTTTTTTAAATACAAAATGTCAACATTAAATTTGGTTGATGAGGTGCATACATATTCTCACTTTCTATTATCTCTTGTAATAGATGATTAATACAAAATATTGAGTAATTTTTAAAAATCAATACTTAATTTTTTAGAAATGATTAGAGAGATATTCAACTGTGATATAAACACCCCACTTAGTTCCTGGGCCTGCTTCTGGTAGAGGATAATCTATAAATAATTCACAAAGCTGACATTACTCACCGTATTGTGATAATTTTTTCTGGGAAAATTTTAGCAACTGTTCTAATATAGATTGCCAGTTATCAGTAGTTGGGAATGCAAGTCAACTTTTAATTATGCAGAGGCTGATTATTCAGACTACAAATTGTTCATGCCCTGTACTGCTCCTTCCTGCTGCCTACCTTTTAGCATTTTCACAGCTCATTAGCACATGTACCAGAAGGTAGGCATTGGACAAGGGGGAAAGGAGAGGAAACAAAAATCAGTTAAGCACTTACGAGAAGCTCTGATGAAAGATTTTAATACAATTTGTAGAATTATTGACAAAAATTGAGTCATTTGGTTTCCCTGTGAATCATATTTACTTGTTCTATTCTTGTCCTTCATAGCAACAGATAATAGAGACGTTATTCCTATATTTAATGTTTTCCTTTATAGAACATTTCATGTGATAGTTCATGATATTTTATTTATTCATTACATTTGTACCTAGACTACTAATTTCTTTGGTGAATGGTTTATTGAGATTCCTAGCATATATACAGTGATACCACAATTATCTGATGGTTTTCCAGTTTTCCAGAAAACTAAGTGTTTTCCTTTAAGTACCAGTACCTTTGCACTTTCAACCTATTTTGTTGGAAATACGATTTTCTTCATACTTAAACTGAGGCTACTGAATATAATTTAATCCTTTCTGGATGTCCAAGGTTGTCTATACTGTACATACTCCTATGTTTGGCTATTGCAAAAACCCATGCAGGCCTGGCACAGTGGCTCATGCCTGTAATCCCAACACTTTGGGAGGACAAGGCATGAAGTTCATGTGAGCCCTGGAATTCGAGACCAGCCTAGCAAGACCTCATCTCTACAGAAAATTAAAAAGTTAGCCAGGCATGATGTGCATGCCTGTGGTCCCAGCTGAAGCAGAAGGATCCCTTGAGCCCAGGAATTTGAGCTTATAGTGAGCTATCATGACCTATGATGACATCAGTGCACTCTAACCCGGGTGACAGAGCGAGACCCTGTCTCAGAAAGAACCCCATGCAGATATGCTGTCAGTCTAGAGTTTCTGGTTAAGTGAAATGTTGCAAGTGTAGTAAAACTTGAGTGGTACTAGTGTTTTCATTTGCCCTAAGGCTGATGTTGTTATATGAGTTTTCTGCCTTCTTCCCCAGTCTGTCACCTGTCATTTTTGCCATTGTCAGAAAAATCTGTCTCTTATCTTCTCCCCTTATTAGTTCTCTGCATTTGGACTATTGTGGCCTCAGAAACTGAATAACCAAGATAGTTAGAAATGTGTCTAAAACAAGAACAAATAGGCCTGCACATGAGTACAAAAACACTCACATATGAATATAAGTGCGTGAGTTTGGGTGCAGAAACCATCACTGCTTAGAGGCCTTTTACTTTCTTCCTTAATAATTTTCATTCAAGTAGTTAAGCTGCTGTCTAACTGTGTTTCAAAAAGACTGTTTGGGACATGAGACTATCTTGAGTAAAGCTAGTACAGAGAGTTTTCTTCAATGAGAACTGCTGCCAATTGATTTCCTGTAAAGGTGGGAAATACATTTTTTAAAAACATATTTAAGCCTGCTTAAATACATAAAGTTTGGGATAGTAACTAGGTCACTTGTTCTAGGTCACCGAACAAAGACTGGATAAACAAAAGCACGTGGGCTATAAAAGTCTTTGGGAAATAATCTCAACACTTTCTCTGGTTTCTATGTCCTCCCTCCTGAACACTGAAACTACCTCTCTAGAAATCTCCCTCCTGATAATTCCTTTTTTTTTGTTATTTTTTTTAATAAATTCTGATCTTTGGATTTTTTGTGGTATAGAGACACAATGGTTAGGTTCCAGGATTCTGGTGGACTTTTTGTGTGTTCATTCACCTTGCTTCCTGGGGACCAGAGCTTGCTGTGAGTCATGTTCCATCTAATTTACATTGGATCCGGCTGCGGAGCCATGACTCAGACGGGCCTCAGGCCCAGCTGCCCAGCTCATCTCCTGACACATCTTTCCTTTTTCCTCTTGCACTTTCAGGATCTAAAGAGAACATCATTACTGACAGCAGGCAGGTGCGCCTTGCCACAGGCGTCTTCCCTGTGGTCAGCCTCCTGAACCACTCCTGCAGCCCCAACACCAGCGTGTCCTTCATTAGCACTGTCGCCACCATTCGGGCATCACAGCAGATCAGAAAAGGGCAAGAGATTCTCCACTGCTATGGTGAGCCATCTCTCATCACTACTGTCCTGCCCTTCGCCAGCAGAAAAGGACAGGGTGGACAGGAATGAGCAAGCCACTGAGCAGGTGACTTCACCTGTCTAGGGTTTATTTCCTGGAAGAGGCTGTACATACTTAGGCCAAAAAAAAAAAGAGAAAGACCCTCTTACTAGGGCCCTATTGTGGCTACACTATGTCTCTCACTGCTTAATCCCTGTAAACTTCCTATTCTGAAAATGAGCTAGGAACAATTTCTTGGCTTCTTTTTCTTCCTGTGTCAGCAACTTGGAAGCTTATTTTAGTATCCAGTTCTACAAATGTTTGAGTAAAGGTTAAGCTATCACATGATAAATAATTGTCCAGGCCCTCTGTTAAGCTGAAGGTTTTTAAGTAGTGTTTGACTCTCTCTTGCTTTAAATATTAGCTGAGTGTGATCTCTCTCCAGGGCCTCATGAGAGCCGGATGGGTGTCGCTGAAAGGCAACAGAAGCTGAGGTCTCAGTATTTCTTTGACTGCACCTGTCCAGCTTGCCAAACTGAGGCACACAGAATGGCTTCAGGGCCCAGGTGGGAAGCATTCTGTTGTAACAGTTGCAGAGCACCCATGCAGGTAAATCTCTCTTCTCTACTTGTCCTGAAGGTCAGTTTTCCAGCCCAAAGGTGATAAATTTTTAGGAGGAAGCTATCAGGGACTTAAAGGTGCCAAAAGCAGTAATATCACTGTCATTTTAGCCAGTCATCCCCACACATTGGTTACCTTTCCAAAGGAACCACAGGGAAAGGTTGGATTTCATAATATTTCTCTTGTAAATGACAAAAGATCACACCTAAACTGGTTTGGGGGTCGGGGGAAGACTGGATTTTATTTGCTCAAGTAAGTCATTGAAAAGACCCAGGGTAAGGCTACTTCAGATGCAGCTTGATCCAGCGGCTAGGATAATGTCACCAGAACCCAATTTTTTTTTTTTTTTTTTTTTTTTTGAGACAGACTCTCACTCTGTTGCCCAGGTGAGTGCCGTGGCATCAGCCTAGCTCACAGCAACCTCAAACTCCTGGGCTCAAGTGATCCTCCTGCCTCAGCCTCCCAAGTACCTGGGACTATAGGCTCTCGCCACCATGCCCGGCTAGTTTTTCTATTTTTAGTAGATTAGTAGAGACAGGGTCTCGCTCTTGCTCAGGCTGGTCTTGAACTCCTGAACTCAAGTGATCCTCCTGCCTCGGCCTCCCAAGTAGCTGGGACTACAGGCATGCGCCACCATGCCCAGCTAATTTTTTGTGTATATATTTTTAGTTGTCCAGCTAATTTATTTCTATTTTTAGTAGAGATGGGGTCTCACTCTTGTTCAGGGTGGTCTTGAACTCCTAAGCTCAAGCGATCCTCCTGCCTCGGCCTCCCAGAGTGCTAGGATTACAGGTGTGAGCCACCACACCTGGCCAGGACCCAATTTTTCTGTCCATCTCTTTCAACTCCATTTTTTCTGTGTTAGCCCCATCCTCAGACAGACTTCCCTGTGTGGTGGCAAGATGGCTGCCAGCAGCCCCAGCCTCCTGTCCTCCTGCCCAGGAGGGTAAAGACATGTGCCACTCTAACAGCAGTCTGGGCAGAAATGTTACTGTGTTTCATTGACCCAATAACTGGCTGGAGGAAAATCAGAGCCACATGTCACCCCCTCAGCTATAGGGCACTGAGCATGGGAGGGTGAGAAAGGATCCTCAGGAGAAATTAGGTTGCTGCTACCAAATGAGGAAATAGATACTGGCATCTGAAACACAGCAAATGTCCACCTCAGAGGTTTTCTCCTCTGTCAAGGGGTATAATATCCTTCTTAGAGGAACCGTTAGTGGAATGCAGAACTGGTTGTGTGAGAAGCAGAAGTTACAAACCGAAAGTCAAATGTGGGGAAACCTCACCTAGCACCTTTTTCTATTGGTTTTCCTATGACTTTGTCATAACCACTAGAAATGTGTTTGTCATCCAAAGTCCTGGCTCCAAAGAGAGTAAAGAGAGGGACTATAGAAATGGAAAGAAATTGTGGACTATACCACTTCTGTTCCAAAAAATTAAATCTCAGGTAGGATCAGCTACTGCCTTCATTAGAATTGCTGCTATCAAACCAGACCTAGTCGGCTTTGGTTATGATGTATGTATTATGGCAGGAGGCTCTTTCCCCCATGGGCTCAGAAACTACTGCGCAATCCTTTAATATAAGCACATGCACCAACTCTGACAGAGGAATAAAGATAAAACTGACTTTTCACAGGGAGATGACGTGCTGAGCTGTGGCAACAGATCTTGCCCAGAATCCATCAGCAGGGACCACCTCGTTTCTCGGTTACAAGACCTTCGGCAGCAGGTTGAGATGGCCCAGAAGCTTCTCAGAAATGATAAACTAGGTGAGACTGGCTTCCTGCTTTGGTCCTCCAGCTCCTTCTCTTTTATTCATTTTGATAGCACCTTGGACTCAAGAATCCTCAGTAATGGTTGAAGAATTTGAATTGAATTGAATTATCCCCATACCAGCCACAAGATGGCTATATAGGCCAGTGAGACCAAACCCTAACCAGCTCGCTTCCTGTGGTGTCCTTGAAAAGGGGCAGATGATTTAAGCTGTTGTTTTCTTATGTATCAGATACTAAGTTAAAGTATCCCTGGCCACTCAAGGGTTATCGCTGATATCCACGAGCTTTATGCAGTCCCAGAAGTTCCGTGTCATTTATTTTAATTCCAGGGCCTAATGACGTGACTTCTAGAAAGGTTGTTCTGCCCTCATCAGAGCCACTCTCTTCTAGAAAGTAGTGGGTCATGTGCCCGATGGATATAAGTACTCAGCTTTTTTCAGGAAGGGAGTTGTGAAACTCCCCATTGCCCCTGAAAACTCTGCCTTAGAGCTTGACATTGTGGGAATTTATTTCGCTTACTTTATGAAAGTTGACCTTTAGCTTAGATTTCAGGGTCAAGAGAAATAGTTGACCATAAGTAGTATGCAGGGTTGGTTGTGTTAGAAAGCTGATGTTGGAAACCCAGGGTAAATGTGAGGCCTCACCTAGCACCTTTTTCTCTTGAAAGAGAAAACGTAAGAGAACAATAGCTTTATTGGAACAGACACTGTGGGTTGGTGACAACCCAGAGAGATAAAGGGGAGTTTCTACATTCAGCCCAACTAAGATAGAATCTGAGACCTGGGTTCTCATTTTTAGGACCGGGTTTGGTCTGCAGCGAGCCATTTTTCCTTTGACTTGACAGAGCAAGCCATTGGGCGGTTGTTGGGGTGCCGGCACGATGCTGAGAGCTTCCTGTCGGCAGAACACACCATGGTAGGAGAAATTGAGGATGGCCTGGCCCAGGCCTATGCTGCCTTAGGTATGGCACGTGTTTTCATTGTTTGCTGTCAGGAGCAAGTCTGCCCTGTGTTTTGTCACAATCCTGGCCTTGTCTGATTAGTTATCTCTCTGTCTAAACTGAGGCTGCTGTCCTTGCTCTTCAGCTTTCCTTAGCCTGAAAATGTTCATTTTTAGGTGATTGCAGTTCTTTTCTTAAATACAATTTTTCTTTTCTCACAGGGGATTGGCAGAAGTCAGCTACCCATCTACAGAAGAGTCTCCAGGTGGTTGAGGTTCGCCACGGGCCATGCAGTGTTGAAATGGGCCATGAGCTTTTCAAACTGGCCCAGATCTTTTTCAGTGGGTAAGTCTTTCTCTTTCCTGTCACTTTGCCAGGGCATATACTGTTGTTTCTTTCACAAGGCCCTTCCGTGTGTTACTTTTTTCTATAGTGCTTTTAAGCATGTTGAAACTTTTTTATTTCCTCTTTAGGAGAGATCTTTGCCTTCTGTTTTGCTGACAGTTAAAGCTTGAGAATTTCCTCCTGAGAGTGGGAAAAGCTCTTAGATCTGAAGTGAGTTTCCCAGGGAGAACTTGCCAGGCAGTCTCACCCACCCACCAGCAGAACATCCTTCTCATTCCTCTCTGGCTAATCAGACCTCTTGGCTGTCTCATTCCCAGCACCCTCAACTCCAGGGTCTCTGGCTCCTCCCTAGTCTGCATCCTATTCCTTTTAAAGCATTTGTTTCAACCCGGAAGTGATTTTGACTCCAGGTGACATTTGACAGTCTGGAAATATTTTTGATTGTCATGATATGGAAAGGGAAGTGCTACTGGCATCTAGTGGGTAGAGGCCAGAGGTGCTACTAAATATCCTACAATGCACAGGGCAGCCCCCCTACAGCAAAGATACATCTGGCCCAAAATGTTAATAGTGTCAAGGTTGAGAAACCCTGCCTTAAAGGTTAAAAGGAAAGGACAGCAGGTTGATGGGCCGATGCTTCATTCCCTTTTGCTACTGAGGTCATTTGGGAAGTACTAATTCAGTATTTCTGCATAGAATACCTCCAGCCTTGGTAAAACTGCCACTAGTGTACATTGGTATGAGAAAGTGTTTGAAGCTTAAATCTAAGATTGTGAGTGGTGGGTTGACCTGATACTCAAGACATAGAGGCAGCCCATTTGGCCAGAGATAAAAGGGCTGCCGCATTAGGTCGGGGGTCAATTTGGTTACCCTAAGATGAAGACTGCAGTGTAAACCTTGGGGTAAATATCAGATAAAAGCTTTGAGATCTGCCTGTTTTTCCCAGGATCCTGGAGTCTATACTTTTTAATAACTTTTTTCTCAAACTCTGCCTTGCAGTGTGTTTGTGAACTAGATTATAAGATCCTTGAGGACAGAAGTGATCTTGTATAACTATTCTTCACCATGTATGAGTAGGCTCTCAATCAGTGTTTGCTGAACTGAATGAGTGAAGTGACTCCTCTTCTTCTGTTTGGTTCAGGTTTGCAATACCTGAAGCTCTGAACACAATACAAAAGGCAGAAAAGGTTCTCTCGGTGCACTATGGCCCTTGGCATGATGATATCCAGGAGCTCCGAAAGATGAAATCGTGTTTATTGGACTTGCCACCCATCCCTGTGGGACCTTCAATGTAGGATCCCAAGGGGACTTCACCAGGAGAGAAGCCCACAGAAGATAAGTTAAAGGGGTTCTGTCACTGCTGAGCTGTCGTCAGGAAAGACAGGACTTTCCTGACAGTCCCAAGCCTAGTGTATGAGGGGCAGGAGGAGTCCAAAAGCATTGCAGTTGGAGAGAGACACTCACCTATTTTGATGACTGTTTCCTGCAGTAGTTAACTATCCTCCAATAAAAACTCCCAGTTCCCAGAAAAGACTTAAAACTAGTATCTGGAGAGTGCAAGTCCTTTAAAAGGGTTTTAGCTGATCTGCAGGCATCTGGATGTTAGCCTGGGGTTTTGGCGAGATTCCACCTCACTAAATGATGAGAGTCTGTTTCCCTGGAACATTCCTATGGTTTCTAGCAGTAATGAAATGTTGTGCACCACTCCAGTGGGAACTTAAACTCTTAGTAGTTGTGCTGTAATTGAAAAATAATTATAAAGCAAGAAATCAGTAAGGCTGCTTACCTCTGGAGACACACAATTCCACTTACGGTATCTGGCTTCTGCACATCGTTCGTTAAAACTGGTGGAATATGAATTGTGAATTGGGAAATAAATATGGAGCCATTTTATTGTTGAGCAGTTTCTTCCTGGGATAACAACTCTAAATTTGTTTTCTACCAGTTTTCCAGTCCTTATTCTCTGGCTTTCATTCCATACTTTTGGCAGACTCACTGACCAAACGCTACTAATAAAATCAAACTTGTAGTAATGACTTTATAACACATGTGCCTCCTTTCTGAGTTATTCTATTTGTTAGCAAGCCTGAAAAGAAACTATTCTTTTCTACCAGACCTCTCCAGGCTGACAATTGAATTATGGACTCAGTACCAGGAAGAGGGGACTTAAGAAAATGCTGAGGGTATGGATGTTGCTGCTTGTGGTTTCAACTGAAGAGACAGAAGGTGGGGATGATTGCTCCCTTCCACTGGATGTGTAGCAGTAATCCGGACCCCATCCTGGTCAGAAGGTTGCAGGATTCTCTAGGTCTGAACTCGGGTTGCTGTTTCACCACTGGTGACCAGGTGGTTCAGGTGCGTTAGGGAGAAAGAATGCCAGGTCCACACTGCTTTGGAGAGCTTGCCCACCCTGGCCATGCCCAAGAAGTACCTGTGGGTTACTGTGGCATTATAATCAGGAAATCAATAGCCCCGAAGATGCCTGGCAGTAGCTTTTCAGGAAGCTGATTGGAATAAAGTTAGCACTCAAACATTTGTCAAATGAAGGGCAGGCAGAAATTCATTTCTCCTCTTTTCTAATAACTCACTGTGGCAAAGGAGTGGCCAGTGAGATTTTTTGGTAGACCTAACTTTTTCAGGAAAAAAAAAGTTAGTCCTTGGGACTGCAAACTAGTACAACCTCTATGGAAAGTAATATGGAGATACCTCGAAGAGCTTGAAGTAGAATTACCATTTGATCCAGCAGTCCCATTACTGGGCATCTACTCAAAGGAAAAAAAGACATTCTATAATAAAGACACCTGCACTCGAATGTTTATAGCAGCATAGTTCGCAATTGCAAAGATGTGGAAACAACGTAAGTGCCCGTCAATACATGAGTGGATTAATAAAATGTGGTATATGTATACCATGGAGTTCTACTCAGCCACAAAAAACAGTTGTGCACTAACACGTCTTGTATTATCCTGGGTAGAGCTGGAGCCCATTCTCCTAAGTATCACAAGAATGGAAAAACAAGCACCACATGCACTCACCATGAAATTGGTACTAATTGATCAACACTATGTGCACATGTAGAAGTAACATTCATCGGGTGTTGGGCAGGTGGGGGGCAGAGGAGGCGATGGGTATATTCACAGCTGATGGTTGCAGTGTGCACTGTCTGGGAGACTGGGGGATGGGTGTGCTTGTGGCTATGGCTTGGGCAGAACAAAGGCAATATATGTTACCTAAACGTTTATATCCCCATAATATTCAGAAATTAAAAAATACATATATATAAAAAATTTAGTCCTACAAACAATTCTATAGTTATTCTATTCCAAACATGTGGCATGTTTCATGTTCCTAAAAAAGGTTCTATTATACTTTGTAAAATAGGGACACTTCCTTAAAAAGAATATGTATAGAATCTTTACATACCATTTTATGTGTCTCATTTTATGTGTATTTGAGAGTTTTCTTTAAATGATTTATAAAACTAGTTCCTGAAGTTACAAATTACCTCTCTTATCCATCCATGTGTTGTCCCATATTGTCACATGTGACATTAGTTTGACTGGGGAATACCTGTGCTAGCATTTAAAACCTAAAGTCTGGACCAGCCCCAGTGGCTCACGCCTGTAGTCCCAGCTACTCAGGAGGTCACTGAGGCAGGAGGATCACTCAAGCCCTGGAGTTCAAGCTGCAGTGAGGTATGATTGCGCCACTGCACTCCAGCCTGAGCAACAGAACAAGACCTCATCTCAAAAAAAAAGAAACAAAAACCGAAAGTTTGGTTTATTTAAGAGTATGCAGGAAATGCCCTCCTGGGAGGATTAGTGATCCTAGTACATAAACACCCCCAGAGCAGAGAAGCAGCCCCTGCATTATACAAAACAGATAACTAAAAGTTCTTACAAATGGTGACTTTCTGTGGTAGGATGGAACCAGGCTGTAAGTATACAACCAGCAAATTCCAAAAGGGCAATTTATCTTCCTATAAACTTAGCATAGCTCAAAACAGGAAGAGAAAGTAACAAAAGTTAAGGATAAAGCTCTTTTATTGTATACATTGATGAAACATTATAGGGGCAGCCTTCATGTAATGTATAATATGCCATCCTTCTGGGGTTTTCTTCTAGGGTATTGGAACATTAAACTGGAGGATTAAGTGCCCCTGGGGTCCAGAATTTTGCCTATGAAGAGAAGGGCTCCTGTGTCCGTGTCCCTCAGTACAAAGATGAAGGGTTGGTTAAGGTGATAGTCCAAGGGGAAGATAGGGTGGGAAGACTGGGGCCCTGGGCTAGGGGTGGTTCCTGCCCCATCCTCATTCCACTCGAAGCCAGCCCGGTGTTCCACTTGAGTAAGCTTGATAGGTTTGCCTGTGATCTTGCTAAAGTCTGGTGAATCAAACAAGGATTGCAGCTCTGCAGAAATTGAGAGAGACTTCCATTATAATCCTGCCTTACCCAACACCCCAAGGGAGAATACAACCGCAAGCAAGCTGGGAGTGGAGCACCACTTCTGACCCTTTGTGAGGTATGTAGAGCTCTGAGCTAGTTGAAGGTTAAGTGACTTGCCCAAGAGCACACAGCAAGTGACGTTACCATTAGGAATCAGGTCAAACAGACTTGTCTTAAGAGGCAGTGGCAGTGTTCTAAGCCCCTGTTACAGGATGTATGCTCATGGGACTGAGGAATGAGTCCACAAGGAAGGCAGTTCAGTCTTCCCCTCCAGCACTCTTAGAATTAAGGAATCACCCATGGCCTCCCTACAAGGCCATGAGTGCCCTTGAGTTCTGCTTAGCAAGGTAGAAAGCTCAAAGACTCAACCCCACCCGCCAAGAGCAAAGGAGTCTTGCAAACATACTCATCTCCTGCAAGGACTTGGTAACTTCGCCTTCATAACTCAGCTTCAGCTTGGGGATGGTCAGGACTGCTTGGACAGTCTTCAGTTCTCGGTCTATGTCCTGAATGAACTCAGAGGTGAGGCTCTCTTCTATCAAGGTCAAGTTCTGGGTCACTTTCACGGGCAGAAAGAAGATGATACTCATGCTTCCGGTCAAGGGCAGCTGGCCAATCTGAAACAAGCGAGGAAACACATAGGTTAGTCCTTTAGAGCCCAAGAGCCTTGGGATAGAGACATACACCAAGAGCTGCCTTCCCTTCTATGGTGGGGCCCTGGCGTCATCTTTCTGCCAGCCCCTAATCTATCCGACAATTGTCCGTCGAGGTTACTGCATTGTGGCAACAAGTCATTTCCTGAGGTTCCTTCAACAAATAGACTGTTGTCTTTTCTTACCTCAGCCAGTTACCAACTGAAGTTATCTGCTGAATGTTTTCCTGCAGTTCTGGGGAGCTAGATTTGAATTTCAGATCTTTCACATATGGAAGTAACATTCATTGGGTGTGGGCAGGTGGGGGGAGGAGGGGAAGGGTATATTCACAACTAATGGGTGCGGTGCGTGCTGTCTGGGGGATGGACATGCTTGAAGCTCTGACTCGGGTGGTGCAAAGGTAATATATGTAACCTAAACGTTTGTACCCCCGTAATATTCTGAAATTTAAAAAAAAAAGCATCAGACCCAAAAGGGAAAAATTATAGGTGTAATTCATTTAGATGTCACATTTTTATTAATTGCATTTGCTGCACCAGGCACTGTCTATACTATGGATATAGATATAATAAAACTCAGTCTTCACATCCTTAATTAATTAATTAACTTCAGGTCTTTGTTTTCTCCCAAAGTCCATCTGCCCACAGTTACTGATCGTCTGATATGTAGAGAGCACTGGACTAGAAACGGCAGCATTGGGCACAGCAATGCAGAAGCAGCAATAAAAAATGGGTCCTTTGAAGACACGGCCTTAACCTAAGGTCCATGGAATGAATGGTGTGAGGGGTCTCAAGAGCCCCCTGAAACCATGTACAGAAATGTGTACATGTGCACACATGGCATTTCTCTGAGGTGTTCCAGGCGCTTTTGTCAGATTCCCAAAGAGATCCACGGCCCATAAAAGGTTAAGAACTACCAACTTAGAATTAAAAGAAGTCGGGTACATATGAAAGCCTTAGAATGCCCATGATTTGGAGTTTGTGATAGTTCTTCAAAGTTTGGCTTTGAAGTCTAGAAATAAAAGGTCTCAAAAAAAGAAGAGAAGAGAAAAACAACATGTGAGTGCCTATTTCACATTACCTTATTAATCCTTATAACAAATTCTTAAGAGAATAAGTTTTGATGACTATCCCCCACCCCATTTTTTTTTTTTTTTAAGAGACAGGGTCTTGCTCTGTCACCCAGGCTGGAGTGCAGTGGCCCAGTCACAGCACACTGTAGCCTCAAACTCCTGGGCTCAAGTGATCCTCCCACCTCAGCCTCATGAGTCGCTGGGACTACAGGTGTGAGGCGTGCACTACCACACACGACTGTTTTTAAACTTTTTTGTAGAGATGGGGTCTTGCGATGTTGCCCAGGCTGGTCTCTAACTCCTGGTCTCAATCCTCCCAACCTGGCCTCCCAAAGTGCTATAATTAGAGGTGTGAGCCACCACACCCGGCCTCCCCCACCCCATTTTAAGAAAAGGAAAGGCTCAGAGATGTCATTAGTTTGGTCAAAGTCACACAGCAGGCAAATTTAGACAGCTGTTGGACCTCAAAGTTCATTATATTTCCACTACACCATTCTGCCTGCCTGTGTCCTCTCCCTCCACCCGCCCCCCACCCCACCCCTACAGACCTTGCAGTTGAGGTCAGAATCCAGGCCATAGCGTAAAATAGCCTGAGTGTCTGACATCATGGGGACCCTCACAGTCCTATCTTCATCCAAGTAGAAATCCTTGAGGGAAGTCTTTCTTGAGTCAAACTTTGTTAGCCACGGCCCTGGAATGAAACGAATGGTGTGTCGTGAGCCCCAAGAGACCAGAGAGGCAGTGGGACCAACTGTATCTCCAAAGCATGTTACTGAAATCGCTCCACTAAAGGAATCTTAGTCGTCAGGGGCTCTGACACGTCGGAGAATAGCTTTATCTCAGCACATACGGTATGTGGTTTGGACCACAACGTTTCCAGGACCCTGAATACTTTCCATAAGCAAACTCAAACGGAAATCAGTTGATTTTTGTCAATTTGACTCCAGAACTTACAAGTTCTGTGATGGCCTACAGGAAAAGTAAATGGATGTACACTTCTATGGCGGGGTTTCTGTGAGACAGAATCAAAGGTCAGAGCAGGAAGGGACCTCTGAGAGCCTCTGATCACCCTTCTCATAGCTGGAAAAGGGCTGAGCCCAAAGAGGTGCAGTGACTCGCCAACACTCAAAAGCGAGCTGATGGCCGGGCTCCTTCAGTTTGGCGTGGCCTTTGGTATGCCGGATCTGCAACGCTTCTCCCACTCACTGGAGGTCCGTGCTGGGAGCAGGAAGCCATCGGGCTTTTCGCTAAGAGTTTAGCAGTCCGCTCTTCCCGCTGCCTGGCACACGGTTACAAAGCATTTTAAGGGGGAGGCTGCCCAACCCTCCCGCCCCGCCGCAAGGGCTTATCGGAGTGGGGCTGGCCTCACGCTGGGCCCGTGGAATGGTCTCGGGCACATCACCACAGCCTGGAAGGAGGATGCCGTGCAGCACCTGCCATGTCCTAGTTATAGTTCCAGGCTCGTTGTGAAAATGAGAGACGACATGTGCGAGGTGTCTGTGAAGTAGGTGTATTAGCCTCACATTAAAGATGATAAACAGGCCCAGAAAGGTTACAAAATTTGTGCAGAGTAAAGGTAGAGCTGGGATTTAAACCTTGTCGGACTCAAAAGCCAGAAATGGAACACAGCGCCTGGCCCCAGACAGGCCCCGTGCTCGTGCTCGTGCTCGTGCTCGTGCTCGTTCCCTGTCTGCCGTCCTTTCTCCACGAGCCGCTCGCGCTCTGCAGACGCTCGCGCTTTGCCGCAGCCGTGATGACGTGTGACGTGCAGACGTGATGACGTGCCGACGTGATGACGTGCAGCCGTGAAGACGTGATGACGTGAAGACGTGCTGCACGCAAGGGCCGTTCTCAGGCTTGCCTCTGGCTCTGCCCAGGCGCTCGTGTTGGGCGAGGTCTTTGACTTGTCCCCTTTCCCTGCCCCCTCTGACGCCTGCCACCCACCCTTGGTCAAAAAGAAGGGGAGAAGCCCTCACCCTTGAAGTAGGCCACGCCGAGAAGGAGGATGCTGATTTCACCGGACATCTCCTTTGTGGACCTGGCGACCTTCCCCTTCGTCTGGGCCTGCACCCAGCCGTTAATCTCCTGCAGGTCCACGCGGGGGTTGCCAGTCAGGATTCTGGGCCTGGTCCCGTATGACTTCTCCAGGGGTGCCACAAAGCTGGATTTTATGCGCAGCTCTGAGAAGAGGTAGAGGAGAAGTTTGTATACAAGAGTTAAACCAGCATCCTCTCTGGGAGAGCATGCCGGGCTTAGCTTCGGGTTTACCACTCAGTAGGCCCTGACTTCCTGCCCACTGTCTGCCCGTGCCTTGCTGGGACTTCTGCCGGCTTCCCCGGGAACTGGACAGGGAAGAACAGAATCGGCTCATTGCTGTTTCTCTTCACATTGCTGCCCTCGCCACCCCTGCCACTGTCTGCTGCAGCTCACTTCCTCTTTCTCATCCTCTCTGGGCGCACGGGGCCCTTCCTGCTCCCCAGGGCCAGGCCTGGCCTGGGTGCATGTAAGCTCTTGTTTAGAAAGAAACCCCTGGCGTGGAGCACAGAGCCCACGCTCCCCAGGCAGCGCAGGCTAGAAAGGCAACTCACTCTTCTCGAGGACGATCCGGGAAGCACTCTTGAAGTTCTTCTGGGGGGCAGTGACAGTTGCGAGGAGGTCCTTGTAGGTGCCATGGATGTCTGGGTTGTTGATCAAGTCATAGTAGAGAGCCCGGTGAATGACAGATTCCGTTCGCTGCTCAGCTCCTACCAGGGAGATGAGGATGTGAACCTTGGTCACTGCCCACCAGGGCCCAAATCGGGCCCTCTCCCAGGACAGGGATACTATCCTCTTATTCTTTTTGTCTGCTGAGGGCCTGAGCAGGCTGGTTTTGGAGATATTCTACATGGGTAAGGAATTCTAAGGCAGTGGAAGAAATAGTGATTGCATCCTTGGAGATTTCCCTAAAGGAGGTTCAAGGCATCAGGCTAGAAAGAGATAAGGGCAGGAATAAGGGACACAAGTCTCTGCACTTCTCCCATCACAGTACATAAGACTGTTTTGCAGTGACTTGTTTATTAATGTCCCCTGTGCACCCATCTGTAACCCCAGTGAGGGCAAGCCCATGCCTGCCCGTGGGCAGTTACACCCCCAAAACCTAGGCAAATGGCAGGCACACAGGAGCTTGTTTAAGAAATAATTAAATGAGTGTTGAAGTCACCGTGTCATGCGTGGTGCTCAGCACCCTCCCAGAGAGTGAGGGAAATGTGTGTTTGCAGCCCTCGAGCTCCCAGGTGCATGCGCTGGGAGCCCCCTGGACCAGCCTTACTGAGCTGAAGTGTCTCCAGGGCTTAGAGAGCCACGTATGTGCAGGGGCTGGACGGGGCCCCTCAGGTGTGTCTGGGGCTTTGTGCATCTCAGCACTCACCCAGCGAGAGAGCAGAGAGAGCTGTGGCCACACTGAGTGGAGACAGGAGCACGTTGGTTGTGGGGCTCATGCTGGACCGCACACGGTACAGGTCATAGCCAAAGTTGGAGACTGCTGCTGTCAGCTTGTTCACAGGGACCTTGAAGAAGGGGTCCTCCTCCTCCACTGGTGCCCCTGTGCCATCGGGGTCTGGGGAGCCCTGGAGGAGAGAGGAAGTCCTGGATTTGAGTACAAGTACCAGTGTAGATGGGCGGTGAATAACTCCACTCCTCATGGCTTTGCGTGGGATTGTCATTCCGGCCCCTTGGGGCTGTCCTTTCTAATTCTGGTATGTTCACCCTAATGTTAGAATGAGTCTGTACTCCGATTATGCATGAGCTCTCTGTGGGGGAGAGGCAGCCCAGAAGAGAGATTAGCAGGCCAGGTTTAAACACTTGTGACCTGTGAGCCGTAAGCCTATGACACATTTTTAAAAATATTGGTGAGGAACCTCCAAGAAATCCTGTCCTCAGGCTAAACAGCTAAACTAGGCTACCATCTGCTCACCCTTGCCTACTACTCACAGGCCTCTGCCAGGACGCCCCCACCAAACCCTCCTGTCTTTCCTGGCCCTGGTCAGATGTCTCCTCCTCCATCACAGTTTTTTGGGTTTTTTTTGAAACAGGGTCTTGCTCTCTCACCTGGGCTAGAGTGCCATGGTGTCACCCTAGCTCACTGCAGCCTCCAACTCCCAGGTTCAAGCCGTCCTCCCACCTAAACCTCCCAAGTAACTGGGACTGCAGGCATGCCCACCACGCCCAGCTAAGTTTTCTTATTGCTTGGTAGAGAGTCTCGCTGTTGCCCAGGCTGGCCCCATTGCAGAGTTCCCTGACTACTCTAACCCGAAGGAAACGTTTGCTTTTCTGACCTTCTTTCAGAGGCAGCTACTGCTTACTTATTAACCACCTACCACATCCGGGCTCTTTGCTAGTTCTTTTCATTTGAGTCACTTCATTTCATACTTGCTGATAATGTATAACATCTCAAAAGATGTAGTACCTTGAAGGCAAGAACTAAGCCTTTTGTATCTCCACCCATGCCCAGCACCTACAGAGCAGGTGTCCAATAAATGAGAAAGAAACGAATGGCCACATGGCCCTGTAAGGATGGGTATTTTCATCCCATATTATAGGTAAGGGAACAGAGACTGAGGTAAGAGTGACTAGTCCAAGGTCACAAAGCTAGTGAAAGGTAGAGCCAGAATTCAAACTCAGACCTCATGGCAAAGTCCAGGGCTCCGGCCGATACATTCACCTGGCCTTGTCCCTCATGTGACAGGCACCTGCCCCCGTCATTAGCACGGGCTTCCCTCCCTGTGCCTATAGCTGCCTTTGCAACCCCGCTGTGCTCTCTCTGGGCAGCAGAGAGGTCTGTCCGTGCTGTCTGATGCCCTGCACCGCCCTTGGCCAGCAGCTGAGCAAACGTCTGAGAACACTGCCCACTCAGTGAGCCGTGCAGTAGGACAAGGTAATGAGAAAAGGTCTTTACTGAAGGGACAGTCCTGGACTTGTTTAAGTGCTTTGGGTTTTGTCTTTTTTTTAACCCATCAGATTATCTAGGAGAATTTTGGATCTTATTTTTGTCCCCACCTTGTCCACTGACAGGCAAGGCAAGATGTTTTCGCTCTGCGTTTGCTGCTAGAGAAACCAAGACACTGGAGACATAAGAGCTAGAGCCTGGCCTGGAACCTGGGCACCCAGCTCCCTGGTTCCCTCATGTTGCCTGCTAAGGGGGGCTGGGAACACCGATGCCCACCCCATGCCAACCGCATGCCCACCCCTACTGACCTCCTCCGGGCTGCCGGCGGTGTTCTGGCAGCTGCTGTGCCCGAGGAGGGCTCCCGTCCAGAGGAGTAGCACAAGGACCTGCATCCTGGGGCCTACAAGAAAAGCACGAGGCACAGGCCTCACCCACCACCCTGCCCCACTGGGCCCCTCTGGGCAGGGAGCAGGAGCTGGGTGGGGCTGAATGCCTTTCCTCCAGCCCCTCAGCCTGCAAGTGGGCAGCCGGCACCCAACTTGATGACACCTCCTGGTGGTGTCCTCCCACCCCTCCACCTGCCGCGTGGCCCACAGTCACACCACAAGCTCGTGCCTTCATCCCGTTGTCTGTGTCGGGGACCCACATTCAGACCTAAAGCTCCAGAGCTGCGAAGCCCCAGCCGGGCTCCTCTGTGTGTGGAGTGTGGTCTGGCACAAACGTCAGCAAAGGCTTGTGCCTGGAGGCAGCCGGCCTGCTCACTGGATAGGATTTGGGTTGATGTCTCCCGTGAGAGTCGGGGCAGGACCCAGGTCTCTCCCATTAGAATCACAGGATACTGAGAATGGAGCTCCAGCTCTCCCCCTAAAATTCTCAAACTCTCTTCTTAAATTCCTCTGGCCCAAAACCTGCGGCCTCATAAGGAAGCTCATTCCCTTCCCGGATAGTTCCACTTCAAGAATGCTCCCTCTCATGGTCAGGAGTGCAAGGGCTAGGGTCAGAAAGCCTGGCTTTAAATCTCAATTCTGTGTCTTTTTTTTTGAGGCGGGGGGGGGGGGGGGGGGTCTCACTATGTTGCCCAGGTTGGACACAAACTCCTGGGCTCAGGTGAGTTGAGCCTCAGCTTCTGGAGTAGCTGGGACTACGGTCATGTGCCGCTGTCTTCCTGCCTCAACTGTAGCTTAATAGCTCTCTAAATTACAATTTTTTCTCTTGTAATGTGGAAATAAAATAGTACTTACCTATTGTTGTGAGGATTAAATTAGATAATTAGATAAGTTAGATAATGCCTTAACAGCACTTAACAGTGCCAGAGATACGTAAGCTTGAAAAAATGATCCTGGTTCTGATATATTTCTCCCTTCTACTGGAATCCCACGGCCCCACCTCTGCCCTGTGTCCTCTTCCCCCTATCGGCTCGAAAATAGCTCTTAAATCCCTGGAACGAACTTTCCTTCGGGTTAAACACCACCACTTCTCAGTAAGCCCACCCGAGTCCCTTCACCTGCACAGCTGTGGTCTCTGCCCAGGCTCTGGTCTGGCACCTGGACCACAAGGGAAAACTCTGAAGTCTGGGTGCAGGGCCCCACCCTCCTGCATTCACCTCCCCTCTGAGCTCACCCTGGAGTCAAGATCTGGGGGGAGCGGGGCGTGGGCAGGGGGGCAGGGGATGAGGGCAGCTGGGAGTGGTTCACAGATAAGATCTTCCGAGAGACCTTCTGGTTAGAAAGGGGGACAAGCCCCCACAGCCAGGACCTTTGGCTGGTCCTTGTCCCTCTCTCCTCATCGCCCAGTCAAGAACTTACAATCTGAACTACTTTGTCTCCCCTGGCCCTCGCCTCCCCTGCGATACACACACACACCATTATCCTTCATTATGCTTTTACAGACACATAAACACCCACCCACACACGGCACACATACTTCTCTGCCTTCCCAGAACAAATTGGATTAGAAAATGTGGGATTGCAGTATGTGACTGTTGGCTAAAGTCCCTAAAATTAAGCTGATAATCCACTGGACAACATTGTAGAGCGTGAGAGGCAACAAGAGATTGCCTCTGAGTTTGCTCTGCTTAGGGCGGGAGCCACCCCGCCCTCCTCCTAAACCCTGGTCTGCAGCTCGCATCTCTGCCTGCCAGACCCTCACCGGCAGCCCTTCTACGTGGCTGCCCTGCCACTCACGGAGAAACCTTCCCTTGCGACAGCAGGAAAAGCTTTCTGCAGTGAGATAGAGACGTCGACAGCACCCGGGCCTCCAGCCACTGTCCACGCAGCGGCCCCACCCAGGGCTGGCAGGGCCCGCCTCGCCCGAGCCTCTGCAGACTGGTCTGCGGAGACTGAAAACTCCAAGCCGCATGGGAGGGAGGCTGGAGGGAAAGCAGTTGGCTTTAGTCCCTCTGGCCAGGCAGGGGGTTGAGAGAGCAGATGGGGGTCATCTTGGCACAGTGTTTGAGGAAAGTAAATTCATGATTCAAATGCATGTGAAGGTGGGACCTTAGTCCCTACAGAGCCTAAGCCAAGCCCCAGATCGGATCATCATTGTCACAGTTTGGGTGAGGTGAGGGAAGCTGGCAGGGGCAGGCACAGGGGTCCAAAGCTGGCCCAGGCCAGACACAGGGACACGCAGTATTAACGGCACATCTTTGAATGCTCCACCTCGAGCCATGGAGATGAGGGAAGGGGAGAGGTTGTTGAAAGCCCCCGACGAGGGCAGTGAGAGGGCAGAGAGTAAGGGTCTATGTGGGGCCCCTCAGAGCACACCCAACACCCTGTCCAAGGTGATTCTCCTGTGGGCTGGGGCTAGCTACCACTGGCTGGCCAGGGGCACAGGGACAATGATGCCATCCTGTCCAAAGGGCAGTATCCAAGCCAGACTCCTGTCCGACCAGGTGGGGGAGGGCATGGGGAGGAGGTAGTATCCTCCCTGCTGGGCCAAGGTCAGGCTTTACTTGCTGCCACATTGCCCAAATTAAGAGACACAGGAACTGCGATTTTTTGTGATCTTGCCTCTAAGCTAGGAGGATAAATTCAAGCCAATACATGTGTTTCAGATTAAAGCCAGTTATGAGACAAACACCATCCCTCCTTCTCCTCCTCCTCCTCCTCCTCCCAGAACCACACAGCCTTCAAGCCACATGGCAGTGGACGTTATAGATAGTGCGGGGAAGGGTTCCTCCCTCTCCCTGGGCTCTGGGCCGAAGATCCTGGTGGGGGCGGGGCTCTCTTCTGGCCCACCCATGGTGACCCCAGCAGCCCCCAAGCAATGTTCTTTCTCAAGTCTTGGAAGCTGAATGAGTCAGGCCAGGACACCCCAGAGCTGCAACTCCCCACACCCCAGAAGAACCAGCCCTAGGAGGAGAACTTCCTGGGTCCTCCCCCCTCCCCCCTGCCTGGGGCTGAACTCCTGGTAGACAGGCATGGACCAGACAGTGGTGGGGTTCTGGGAAGCCTGCAGCTTTTCTTTGGCCCAGACCCACTCGTTGCTGTGGTTTGCTTCAGGGAGCAGAAAGGGTGTAGAGGGGACAGCTCTCCTCCCCAGCACTAGTGGCCGAGCCCTCAAGCCCCACACACTGGCTGGGCTAAATAGTGGGCATTGTTTGAGAGGCCACGACCTCACTGTTCTTCCAGCTCTTACAGCTAATCTGGCCGAGAGCATGGGTGGGGGCTGGATGGAAGGACCCAGCTGTACTCCATCCCAGCCCTCAGCAGGGCTCGCAGGCCGGCTGCTTGGTGGTGCTGGGAAATTGCCTTCCCAATCAGCACTGGTTGATTTTGAAAAAGCAGCAGGGAGCCGAGGGAGGGAAGCCAGGGCTGGGCTGCAGGAGAGGCTACCTTCCTGACTGCCCCTGGTGCAAGCAACTCTGAGAACGGCCTTCCCTCTGGGGTGCGCTCAGACCTGACCCAACACTCCCACCCCCTCCCTTGTTTCCCACTCACTTCATTCAAAAGTCTTTCCAGCCTCTTCTGCTGCTGGTGCAGTGGGGTTTGGGGATCACTGGGTCCTGATCTCCTGACCCCCCCATTCCCTCTGCCCTCTCTCGTCCACTCACCCTCATGCCCAAACTAGAGCAGCTGCTCTCTCCCCACTTCCTCTTCCTTGCACCCCTCTTTTCTGCTCCCTGGGGTGCCCTGCCTCTCCCTAGTCCCCCCAGCCCAGGGGAGCCTCTCTCGCCTTCCCTGGCACGCAGACCAGCCAGGGAGCTGCTTTACCTGTGGGTCCGCTGCAGCTCCACTCCCAGCCTGGGTCCCTCCAAGCCTGCACACTGAGGGGGCTCCAGCAAGTACAAGAGCTTTTTTTGCTGCCTCCTAATCCAGCGTCCAGCAGGCTTCAGATTACAGCTACTCCTTTCTTAAAGCGACCTGCACTCAATTTGGACTCTGTGATTGCATCATTGTCTGGTGTTAGCTTTAACCCACTGCTGCCCTGCCACCCCACACCCCCAAGATGCGCACATTCACTCGCACACCCTTCTCCTCTACCAGCTGTTCCCTCGGGCCCTGGCCTTCCTTGCAGCCTGCTGGAACTCCCTGCAAGTTAGCTGGCCCCAGAGGGCACCCGGACCTGCCAGAGGTGGGAGACAAGCCTGTCTTGCAGGAGGAAGCCCAGAGGCAGGCAGGTGGAATGGAAAAAACACTGCCCAGTATTGGAACTCTGGGTTCTTCCTGGTCCTCGGCTCTGTCACTAACTGGGATATGGGGCAAAATAACTCCCATGATTCCCCCCTTTCCTCGGCTGGGAAATGAATGGATGGAACTGGAATGTCTCCATGCTTTTTCCAAAAAATTCTGAAATTCTGTGATTTCTGTAGATCAGAAAAGATAGTGGGGGACAATCTCTGACCAGAGGAAGAAATGAGATGTTCCGGACACGTGCGTGCTGAGAGGAGGCCTGCAACACACCTAACACCAAGCTGGGCACGGCAGAGGCTACCTGAAAAGGAGAGCACAGGCCAGGCTCCCCTCGGGATGTTTGCTGACATAGGAAATAACTAAAGACCATACCAGGGGGGGGAGGGTAAATTCACACCTAACAGATACAATGCACACTACCTGGGTGAAGGGCACATGCATAACTTTGACTCAAACTGTACAAGAGCAAATTATGTAACCAAAACGTTTGTACCCCTGTAAAATTCTGAAACTAAGGAAAAAACTTAGTAAAAAAAAAAAAAAAGACTATCACAAAATGTTTTCCAAGCAGATATGAGTCCTGGCTGAGAAAATCCAAAAGTCATTCAGAGAAGGAGAGATCAGAGAAGGCAAGTGCTGGGATATTTACCTCAAGGAAGAGAAAATTTAGGGGAGCCTTCAAGTATTCTCATGTGAGGCTCCAGGGAGCAGAGCTAGGGCCCCTGGGGAGAACTTTCCAGTTGGCAAGGTTCAGCTTTATATAAGGAAGAGTGTGTCAACAGTAAGAGTTCAGTCCCTTTCAACAAAAAATTGTGGAGCACCTCTCTTCAAGGTGCTATGCTAGGTACGCAGAGGAGGAAGAGCATGAAGATGAGGAAGACTCAGTTCCCACCCTCTGGAAACTTACTGGCTAATAACAGGCTGCTCCGAGAACAGATGCACATTCTATGACAGCTGTCTCTACAGCTGTACTGGCCAATACAGTAGCCACTAGTCACGTGTGACTAAAGAGCACTTGAAATGTGGCTGAATTGTGACCTGCTGTAAGTATAAAATACATACTAGATATTGAATACTTTGTATGAAAAAAGAATGGAGACTATCCCATTAATAATCTTGACACACAATACTTTTTATATTTGTTACATATATTGGGTTAAATAAATTATTTAAATTAATTTATTTATTTATTTATTTTTACAGATAGAGTCTTGCTCTGTCCCCCTGGCTAGAGTGCAATGGCGTCAGCCTAGCTCACTGCAACCTCAAACTCCTGGGCTCAAGGGATCCTCCTATCTCAGCCTCCCAAGTAGCTGGGACTACAGGGGCATGCCACCATACCTGGCTAATTTTTCTATTTTTTGTAAACATGGGGTCTCACTATGTTGCTCAGGCTGGTCTTGAACTCCTGACCTCAAGCAATCCTCCCACCGTGGCCTCCCAGAGTGCTAGGATTACAGGCATGAGCCACTGTGCCCAGCCAACCTATTTATTTTTAATGTGGTTAACTAGGGAATTTTTAATTACATATATTCTTTTTTTCTTTTTTAAAATTTTTTTATTTATTAAATATGGAACAGTTCATGAATTTGCATGTCATCCTTGTGCAGGGGCCATGCTAATCTTCTCTGTATCATTCCAATTTTTTTTTAGTATATGTGCTGCTGAAGTGAGCACTAATTACATATGTTGCTTTTTTTTTTTTTCCCGAGACAGGGTCTTGCTCTGTCACCCAGGCTGTAGTGCAGTGATGTCATCATAGCTCACTGTAACCTCGAACTTTTGGGCTCAAGTGATCCTCCCACCTCAACCTTCAGAGTAGCTGGGACTACAGGTATGTGCCACCACTCTTGACTAATTATTTTTCTTTCTTTCTTTCTTTCTTCCTTTTTTTTTTTCCTGTGTGTGTGTATGTGTGCGTGCGCGCGTGTGTTCAAGTACGTGGCTAATTTTTTTTAAATTTTTTATAGAGATAGGGTCTTGCTATGTTGCCCAGGGTGGTCTCCAACTCATGGCCTCAAGCAATCCTCCCGCCTCAGTCTCCCAAAGTGCTGGGATTACAAGTGTGAGCCTCCGCACCTAGCCTCCCTTTACATTTCTATGAGACAATGCTGCTCTAGAGGGTACTATGGCCACCCAGTTGGAATATGTGAATCTAAGCTTAGTCTTGAAGGGTGAGCAACAGTGAGCTAAGCATAGCTGGGGCATGGTGGCTTGAGCCTGTAGTCCCAGCTACTTGGGAGGCTGAGGTTGGAGGATTACTTGAGGCCAGGAGCTCAGGACCAGCCTGGGCAACATAGCGGAAACCCCATCCCTAAAAGAAAAAAACAAACAAAAAAGGAGGCAAGGGCAGTCCAGGTGGAGGCAATATGCAATAAATGATGTCGAGATAAATGATTATCCACTTGGACAATTAAAATTAGATCTCTATCTCATTCCATACTCAAAAATTAACTCTAGGTGCATTAGAAATTTAAATGTGGAAAAACAATTTGTTTCTGCAGAACTTTTTCTAGTGACTTCTGATTTAAATTATTTACTTATTTAGGTATTTTGTTCATATAGTTCAAAACTCAAAAGCAATAAAAAGTATACAGTGAAAAGTCTCTCATTCTGATTTCCAGTCACCGATTCTTCTCTATGGAGGCAGCTGGTGTTAATCTCTTTCCAATGTATCCTTTTAGAGATATTATTATGCTTTAAAAAGCAAAAATACAAACACACATAGGCCAAGTGCAGTGACTCATGTCTGTAATCCTAGTACTTTGGGAGGCCAAGGCTGAAGAATCACTTGAGGCCAGGAGTTCCAGACCAGTCTGGGCAACATAGCAAGGCCCCATTGCTACAAAAAATAAAAGTTAGCAGGGCATGGTGGCTTGTAGTCCCAGCTACTTGGGAGGCTGAGGCAGAAGGATCGCTTGAGCCCAGGAATGTGAGGCTGCGGTGAGCTATGATGATGAAACAACACTCTATCTAGCCTGGGGTGACAGAGCAAGACCATGTCTCAAAAAACACGCAACACACACACACACACACACACACACACACACTAGGCAAAATTATAAACACTTGGTGTGGTGGCACAAACCTGTAGTCCCAGTTATTCGGGAGGCTGAGACAGGAGGATGGCTTGAGCCCAAGAATTTGAGGCTGCAGTGAGCTGTGATGGTGCCACTGCACTCTAGCTTGGGCAACAGAACAGGACCCTCAGCTCTAAAAGAAAAAAGAATTTTTTAAATCATAAACATTTTAGAAGAAAATATAGATGAATCCCTTTGTGATCTTCATATAGGAAAGGTTTTAAAAAAAAAAACAAGATGCTAAAAGAAGCACAAATTACAAAAAAAAAGGTTGATAAATTTGGCATTAAAATTAAGAATTTGTTTTCATGAAAAAATACCATAAAACAAAGTGAAGGCAAGCCTCACACTGGGAGAAAATATTTGTAACACAGATAACTGACAAAAACGATTGCTAACTGTAATATACTAATAGAAAGGACTATAAATCAGTGAGAAAAAGAAAAACAATTCAACAGAAAAATAGACCCAGGTAATTCACAGAAGAATCCTAGGGGGGCAATAAATTATGAAAAGATGTTTTTTCCTCACTAGTAATCAAGGGAATGCAAATTAAAACCACAGGGAAATTCTATTTCATGCTCATAAGATTGACAAAATGTAAACGTCTAACAATATACCAGGTGTTGGTGAGGGTATGGACAACCAGGATCTCTTACGCCCTGCTGGTGTATGCTAATACAGCCACTTTGAAGAACAGTTTGGCAATAAATGTCACAGTTGTGCATGACTGTAAATGGCAGGCCTGGTAGTTAAAGGTGGGCAAGCCCCAAACTGCAGCTCAGCAATTCCACTGCTCAGCATGTGAGCTAAAATCCCATATATGTGCACAAGGAAGTATGTATAAGAACATTATACCGGCATCATTTGTAGCAGCAAAAACTGGAAATGCCTGAATATCCATCAACAGGAGACTGAGCAGTGGAAAAGTCTACAGCCATGAAAAATAATGTCGCCAAGCCTCATATATCTACACAGGTTTATCTCACAATGTGGAATGATACAAGTTGCAGAAGGGTAGAAACAGTATGATACATTTATGTAAGGTTTAAAGACATGTAAATTGATACTGTGTATCATGTGGGGATAAAAACTTACATGGTGAAAGTAAAAGAAATACATGAAAATAATAAAAACCATGCCAGGCTGCAGTGGTGCATGTCTGTAGTCCCAGCTACTCAGGAGGCTACTTGAGGCCAGGAGTTCAGATCCACCCTGGCCAACATAGCAAGACCACATCTCTAATAATAACATAATACCGAAGTTCAGGTTGGTGGTTATGGGAAGAGGGGAAGGATTGGGGAGGGAATATATACGGCTGTTGCCATATTGAAAATATTTCTTAAGCAGCACAGTGGTGTTATGCAATTCATTATACCTTTTGTATGTCCTAATTATTTCATAATAAATTATAAAGAAGGAAGATTACTCTTTTGCTTGATCACTGTGAAAGGAGTATGTCCTGCTCCCACCAAAGGTGAGGCCTCCACGTGTGTTCCTCGAGGACGTCACCCTCACGGGCAGTTCTCTCCTGCATAGTCAGTGTGTCCCAGTCTTCAAACAAACTCTATTCCCTAGCACTCTGGGAGGCCGAGGCGGGTGGATCGCTCGAGGTTAGGAGTTCGAGACCAGCCTGAGCAAGAGTGAGACCCCGTCTCTACTAAAAATAGAGAGAAATTATCTGGCCAACTAAAAATATATACAGAAAAAATTAGCTGGGCATGGTGGCGCATGCCTGTAGTCCCAGCTACCCGGGAGACTGAGGCAGGAGGATCGCTTAAGCCCAGCAGTTTGAGGTTGCTGTGAGCTAGGCTGACGCTACGGCACTCACTCTAGCGAGGGCAACAGAGCAAGACTCTGGCTCAAAAAAACAAACCAAAACCATACTCTATTCCACCCTCTCTAAAAGACACCTCCTTTATGCCACATCCCCTAAAGCCATGGCCCATTTCTCCATTCTTCCTCAGAGCCACTCTGGAAAGAGCGATTTCCTCATGTGCCTAGCTGCCTCTGCTCCCATTTCCTCTAACCCCAGACTTGCTTCTGTACCCACCTCTCCTTTGAAACTGCTGTCACCAAATTCATGGGTGGCCTTGTGTTGACCACCAAGTGGACACCTCTGTCCTTGGAAGAGCAGACTATTCCTCCTCCTTGAAACCCCGACTCCACCCACACACTTCTGTTTTTCTGCCACTACCTGCACCCCATCTTTTCTGTCTCCTTTGCTGGCTTGATCCTGGGGCCCCTTTTCCTCTCCTGTCTACCTCTCCCCTTAGCTGGTTTCTGCCAAGTCCATGCTCCCGATACACACGTCTAGCCCTGACCAAAATACCCAATTGCCAACTTGACATTGAAGATGGATAAACCCAAACCCAAACTTGGCAATTCCACTCCTGCCATATCCACATGGATGCCCAATAGGTAGGATGAGCATACAATTCATCATCCCAACAGGGACACTTCTAAGAGCTCAAGGGGGTTCTATTAATTAAGCTAAAACCACAGACATGACTTGAACTTTTCCAGGCAAACTGGGACATAAGATCACCCTGTATTAGTGTGGCATTTCCATCCTAACATGTTCAAAATGGAAATCTCCGATCCACCTTAAAATCTGTCCCTCCCTCTACTCCCCACTTCAGTAAAAGGCGGTGGCACCTGCCCATTTTCTCGAGATAAAAACCCAGGAATGAAAATGATAAAGCCCATGATCCTTGCATGTTTCTCTCATCTCCCACACAATCTACCCACAAATTCTATGATGTCAATCTGCAAAATACATCTGAATTCTACCACTTTCCCCATTTCCACGGCTGACACCCTGGGCCAAGCCACCTCTTGCCTGCCAGCCAGTCTTCCTGCTCCCACTTTTGTCCATCTCCGATCTGTTCACACAGCAGCCAAGGGAGCCTTCAGGTCACGGCACCCCGAAATTAACAGGCCTCCACAGTGAATGAATTATCACTGTCCACAATAGCACCGAGGAGTCTCCCAAACACGGGGTGGAACGAGAGAAGCCAGACATGAGAGAGCACGGATTGTATGATTCCTTTATAGAAAGTCCAGAAACAAGAAAACACTAACCTATGATTCTACAAGTCAGGAAAGTGAGTTCTGGTTGTGTATCTGGGTGCTGGTTGCACGGGGGTATTTTGTTCAAGAAAAAATTCATTAAGCTTATATATGGTGGTGACCTGTGTACTTTGCCTATTATATTTCAACTAAAAATTTTAATAAAGCAAAACACCCTTCAGCAACTTGCCTTCGTACTTGCAATAAAATCCAAACCCCTTGCTCTGGCCTGCGAGGGTCCGTGTGGTCTGGCTCATCTTGCTCCATCCGGTTCTCTCTGGCTTGTCACTCTCTAGTCACATTGGCCCTCTTTCTGCTTCTCCGGTAACCCAAGCCTGTTTCTGCCCCAAGACCTTTGCCCTGGCTGTTGCCTCTCCCCCTGTTTCTGAATGGTCAGGTCCTCGTGTCATCCAGTTCTCAGCTCCAACATCACCTGGGAAAGGACTTCCCCTCTTACTGAGCATCACAAAATCTCACGAATTTCACAGCACTTCTTCTGTTTCCTGTATCTTGTCTTTTGTTTAGTTGTTGTCTAGACAACCTGCCATCACGCTTAGGCTCCGGGGCAATAGTGATCTTGTCTGCTTGTCGGTTGCTGGGTCCCCAGGGCCTGGTGTGTCGCTGGGCCCTCAGGAGGTGCTCAATAAGCACTTGCATGGTGGAGGATGCCATTAGGGCAGCAGATCAGCGGCAGGGGCCTAGAGGCAACGGCAGTGACCCTAGGGAGTGCTGACCAGGCCCAGCCCAGGGCACTGGGGGCCAAAATGGAGAGGAAGAGAGTGCTGAGAATGACTTAGGTAACATGAGGTTGGTGGGCTTGGAGATTTAACCTTCCAGTGACTTTTTTTTTTTTTTTTTTTTTTTTGAGACAGGGCTAGAGTGCAGTAGTGTCATCATCATAGCTCACTGCAACCTCAAACTCCTGGGTTCAAGCGATCCTCCTGCCTCAGCCTCCCAAGTACTCCCTGGGACTACAGGCATGCACCACCATGCCTGGCTAATTTTTCTATTTTTTTGTAGAGACAGCTTCTTGCTCTGCTCAGGCTGGCCTTGAACTCCTGGCCTCAAGTGATCCTCCCATCTCAGCCTCCCAAAGTGCTGGGATTACAGGCATGAGCCACTGTGCCTGGCCTCCAGTGACTTCTTACCACTCACAAGTTAAAAACCACCGTCTTTGCCGTGGCCCTAGAGCCCTACGGGATCTGTCCCCTGCTCCCCTCTGACTCCTTCCTCCTCCTCCCCTCACTCCCTCCACTCCAGCCCCAGGATCCCCTGCTCATCTGGAGCTTCCCAGCGTGCTCCGCCCCAGGACCTCGGCACATGCCATTCGTCTGCCAGGCTGCTCTTCCCCAAGACCACAGTGTCCTCCCTCACCCCCTTCAGGTCCCTGATCCCATGTCACCTGCACAGCGAGGCCTTCCTTCCGAGCCCTGTCCCCTTCCCTGCTTCAGTTTTCACCACGTCTTACAGCAGCTACCCTGACACGCCACGCACTTCCCCCGAGTGTTTGTTCTCTCTCCTGACGCTGCAGCTTGCGAGAAGAAGAACTCTATGCCAGGTCTCTCTGACCCCCAGGTACTGGCTCTTAACCACTGCACATTAGGGCTCCAGGTGGCTGCTGCTCCATGGACACCCTGCAGTCCTGCCAGGGAAGCGTGCCCACCCACATGGACACCCCTGCTGCCCCCTCTCCTGGGCTGGGGCACAGAGGAAGGCGTCAGCCCCGTGCCAAGGTTCCCCCACCTGCTTCCCCCAAATCCCCAGGCACTGACAGTCTCCAGCTGGAGCCGGGTGCTCCCGGCAGCCTGGCACCGGCTGGCGGGCGCCAGCTCCTGGCAGAGGGGCTGGTGTGTAATTAGAAACTCTGTAAGCTCCCTAATTGCCAGTTCTTCTCCCAAACGGGGATGCTGGCGCTATTCTCAGCCGCCCTTATTGCCGGCTGCCTGAGGCACGGAGAGGGGAACAGGCCAAGAGCAGAGCCAGGCTGGCTTGGAGGTGGCCCTGCGCAGGGCTGGCGAGGTCAGAGGGGACTGCATGGTGGAGGAGGGCTGGCGAGGGGCCCGAGGCCAAACGTGGCACCGAGAGGGCTGCTGCCCCTCCTTGGGGTCCAGCCCATGGCTCAGCACAGTCTGCTCTGTGGCCACCTCCCTGCCTGCCCTGCTCCCACCCATGCCCAGAACAGTGACAGCAAACCAGCACAGCCATTCATTCTTTATTCAGGTGGCATAAAAATCACTACAAAAACTTTACAAAAGAGCCTCAGGGGGCTAATGGGGCCCTTCCCTGCCTCGGCCCCTGAGCTGTTGGGCAGAGGAGGAAGACAGGAGAGAGGAGGGAAGGGGAATCCCGGCAGTGTTGGCATCTCCAAGGAACAGAGGGGAGATTGGGGCAACAGGGCATGGGGCGGGCTGGGGGCTGGCAGGCCTTCGGCAAGTTACGGCAGAGTCAGGTTATGCTGGACATGCGACCTCCACCTACAGAGCAGGACACGAGGCCCCAGGATGGGCTGGGGCCGCCCAGGGTTGCAGCCCAGGACAACGCTCTGCCTCCTGGGCCATCACTAGGGCCTGTCTCTGCTCTCCCTACCCAAGGTGTCCAGGGATGTGTCCAAAGGCAGCCTCTCCCTCCTGTCCCTCCCTCTCTGGTAAACAAAAGTGGAGGTGTCCCAGCTGGCAGGGAATAATAGAACCCATCTCAGGACAAAAGTGGATCCACAGCTCCCCATCACTCAAGCCTTAGAATGGGATACCCTGTGAGCCCCTTTGGAAGAAGTGACAAGGGATCAGGCTCGGGATTCCCTGACGCCTGCCCTCCTCCCAGCCCCACCCCACCCTGAACTCCCCAAGAGGCCACGGGAAAGAATGGCTCCTCTCCCCTCCGGCCACCCGCCCAGGCCCTGCCCCTAGTCCCACAGCGCTCGGTGGAAAGAGTCACATGAGTTGAGAGGCTGGTCCAGGCAGGGACTCAGGATGCTGGTGGCCATGGCCCCTCACTTGGGGCTACTAGGCTGGGGGTAATCCTCCTCCAAAGGAGGTGCAAATTTCAAGTCAGGGACGAAGAGCTTGTCCCCGCGGGGGAAGGCTTTCTGGTCCCAGAGGAAGTCCTTGCTGTCAGGGGAGTCCTGCTGCTCTTTGGGCTCCCGTTGTGCACTAGGGTTGGGGTTCCTCACGCTGCCCACAAAGAGGGGCAGGCCTGTGGTGTCCTCGACGATGAGGAAGAGGAAGGGGCGGTTCACACTGAAGGAGGAGAGGGACATGCGGGACATGGCCGTGCTGGTTGCCGCGGCCGCCTCCACGCCAACCTCACTGAGCTCCAGCGTGGACTGATGCTGCACACTGGACACCACCAGCCTCTCATCAGAGATCCCATGCAGGTCTGGGGCCTGGAACAGCTCCTGCAGGCCTGCCCAGGGCCGGAGATGTCTGGTCAGAGCTGCTCTCTGCTCCACAGGCTGCCTGCATCTGATTGGGGGGGTGTCTACATCCCAGCCAGGGAACACCTCGAACTCATAGATCCTGCTTAACTCCTATTAACCTTCAAGTCTCAGCTTAAACATCACTTCCTCCAGGAAGCCTTCCCTGATTCTCAGCTCCAAAATCCAGATTGGGTGCCTTTTCAATGTTCTCCTGGGTGAACTGGAGAGAAGCCCTCTGTCTTAGCCACTTACACTTAATTGTAAGTACCTGATTCCTTGTCCGCCCACCCCATTAGACCGAGCTCTCTGTATACGGTGCCTGGTACGGTGCCTGGTACAATGCCTGGAATGTAGCAGTTGCTTAGCAAATGGCTGAAGGGTAGATGCATCTCTTTAACAGCATGACCCCCCAGCTTCTCCTTCGCCCTCTCCCAAGGGAGCCAGTGAGGCTCACATGCCACCCCAAGCTCTCTACCTGGGATTCTTTGCAATGCTTGGTCTTGGGCAACAGAGCAGGCTCCCATTTCCTGGGGCACCCCAGCTTGCCGTAGGACAGAGGTTCCAGGGGCTCATATCAAACCCGCTCTCTCTCCCGAATCCATGGAAAACCCAGGACACAGGGCCGGCTCTGACTCAGACTCACTGCCAGCTAGAGGTTTCCTCCTCACCCACCCAGCCCAGCCTGACCTTGGGGGCTGTCCCACACCCAGCCTCCTTACCCAGCTGGCTGAGGGTGGCCACCAGGTCCAGTTGGTGTTTCAGACACAGCTTAGGCAGCCGGACCTTGGTGGGCCTCTCCCGCAGTGAGGGCTGGTGCAGGGTGTCCCAGCTCAGGTTGGCCAGCACTTGGGATGCATTCCACTCAAAGTGGGTGGGCACAATGACCACAAAGGTCATGTTGTTCTTAAAGGGGAAGTGAGCCACCTACAGATAAGGGAAGGAGGGAATATGAGAACCAGAAAGCACCCAAACCTAGGTGGGGGCTGGCCAGCATGTACTTATTTTTTGTTTTGTTTTTAGAGACAAAGTCTTGCTCTGTCACCCAGGCTGGAGTGCAGTGGCATGATCTTAGCTCACTGCAGCTTCCACCTCCTAGGCTTCAAGCAGTCCTCCTGCCTCAGCCTCCTGAGTAGCTGGGACTACAGGCGTGTGTCATCATGCCTGCCTAATTTTTTAAATTTTTGTAGAGACGGGGTCTTACTATGTTGCTCAGGTGGGTCTCAAACTCCTGGCCTCAAATGATCCTCCCACCTCAGCCTCCCAAAGTGCTGGGATCACAGGTGTCAGCCACTGCACTTGGTCAGCATGTACTTCTGAGACCCCAGTCCATCCTTATCAGCTGTGTGCCTGACCTCACTGACCCTTCACTTCCTCACCTGTGGAGTCACACTACCTGTCCCATTGTAGGTTGACATGTGACCAAATGAGGTAATCCTTTTAAAGCTCCTAGCAGTGTCTGCACTAATAGGCAGCACTCGATAAATGGTGGTTGCCTCTCTCTTCATCTGCTACCAGCTAGCTGGGTAACTTGGGGTAAGGAATCGCCTTCTTCACCTCTCAGTTTCTCCATGGGTACCACAGACAGGGTCACTGGTTCTCAGACTTCACTCCGGTTCTGTGGAGGCGCCACGGCAAAGGGTGGTACTCTCCCCAGCCTCTCTCACCTCCCCCCAGTGACTTTGCCAGCTGTGTGTATACACTGTGATTTGGGGTAAAGATTTCATTTGAAGGGATTCTGGAGCTAAAGCAGTGTGGACACCACTGGCCTTGGGGGGCATTCGCAGGCGGAGTGTCTGTGCACACCCCTGCCCATGGAGGAGGAGAGCCAGGATCTGGCTGCCTGGGCCCGCCCACACAGGGCCTAAGGAAGAGAAAGGCTGAAGGAGACAAGGAAATGGAGACAAAAGGATGCAGGATGAGTATGCAGCACATAGCCTGGACGTAAGGGGCAGCAGGAAGAGGGGAGCTGGTGAGGAAGCGAACCAGACTGTTCCCCTTTCAGAGTGAGCTGGACAGAAGCCAGGACACTGCTCCAAGGAGCTGCCCAAGTGGCTCGTTGGCTCCTTCTGGCAGCAGTGGCTATGCTCTGGGTCATGCTTGCCTTGTGAAACTAACCAACACCGCAATGTCAGCCACAGGTGACTGGCCCAGGGATCAATGCCCAAGCCAAGGGGACCACATTTAGGCTAGAACCAAGAGATGCCACATCTGAGAGAGTTTTGGCACAGAACTCTATCCAATCAGAATATTCCATGCAGGATGCTGAGAAATCCAGCCCAATCAGATCCTCCCTTCTAAGGATCAAACTGCCTGAGAGTTCTGGTCAAATTGTCCAGGCTTAGGAGTGCTGAGACCTTGAGTGGCTACATGGCTGCCGGGGTGGTCCCCATCCTGTCCCACATTCTATGGGTCCTTTTAATAAACTCCCATCACCAAAGGTCACCTGGGTCCCAGCTCAATGCCCACTCCTCAAATAATTCTCCCTGACCACTCTATCTAAAATGCTTTCCCCAGCCACTAACAGATCACCTTCTTTTTAAATTTTTCTTTCACAGCACTTACCAGTCTGACATTATCATTGATTTACATTTGCTCGTGTATCTTCCCTTCTAAGAGCAGGGACCTGATATCTCCCTTGTGCTCCACAAAAGCCCCAGTGCCTAGAACAATATCTGGCACACAGCAAATACCCAGTATATCTTTGTGGAATGAATGAACCTCAAAGAGCCCGGGGCTTCAGTCTTCCTAGGTGGGGGCACCTAGGAACCTGTCAGAGCTGCCTGCCCCAGGGACATGACTGCAAGGAAGGTGGGGGATGCCCCTGCACTCACACCCCTGCTGGGCAACCAAGGGTGACCTGTATCTCAGGCTGCTCCAGCAAGAACCAGCGCAGAGGGTACGTGCGGGCTTGCATCATTTCCACCGGCACCGTGAACTGCTCGTCCAGGTGGAAGGAATCTCTCTGGGTGAGGCTCGGGTCAAACTTGCTCCTCCAGAAACCTGCAGCCAGGCAGAGGGCAGGGGCCATGTAGACTGGGACCAGCGTGGGTTCTACACCCACAGCCTCTTGCTCATCCCACCCAGAACCCATTCAGGGGACGAGAGGTGGAGGCCGAGACCCAAGGGGTGCAGTGCCAGTTGGTGCCCAGCTGGTTTGAGGCATTCCCTGTAGCATTTTTGAAACCTGGGCTTGTATTTTCCCCATCCCCTACATTGCTCCCAGGAATTCCCCCCTTGTTGTTTTCAGATTGTTTCCTCCCAGGGTACTCTCTCTACAACAACCTTATCCGGTTTCTGGACCC
The DNA here is from genome assembly GCF_020740605.2 of Lemur catta. Taxonomy (NCBI): domain Eukaryota; kingdom Metazoa; phylum Chordata; class Mammalia; order Primates; family Lemuridae; genus Lemur; species Lemur catta. The sequence goes on from NC_059142.1 coordinate 16,549,873, forward strand.
TCCACCCACCGCACCCAGACAGCCCCGCTCCTCATGTCCCAGGCTGAGGAGGAAGAGGGACCTTGAGGACAAGGCCTGCTCCACCCAGCCCAGCCTACGGCGTGGGAGTGGGGCTGCCAGGGCAGGGCATGTGAGGAGAGGAGCAGCGCACCCTGGAAGTGGATGGCATTGAGGAGAAGCAACACCGTGTTATCTGGCAGCTCCGAGAGGAATTCCTGAATCTTCCCCTCCGTGGCGTCTTTCACCCATTGGTTGATGTTTGCCAGGTCCTCCTCCTGCCTTCCCGTCAGGCTCCTAGGCTTTGCACCAAAGAGCTGTTCTGATTGTTCCAGGAAATCCTCTTTGATGGGAAATCCTACGCACAGAGGGCCACAAGCTGTTCCCAGGGCTCAGAGCTCCACAGCCATCAATGCTGGGACTAGCCGATGTCCCTCACCATGCTCCACCCCGGGGAGTATACCACCTAGGGAGCTCCCTGCCACCAGCACCTACCTTTCTGCACATACATTCTGGCAGCCAATCGGAATGCCCCAGGGCCCAGGTTCTGGCAGAGGCGGCTCAACAGGTGGGGGAGGCAGGGCCCTGACTCTGCATGCAGCACCTGCTGCAACCTCTGCAGCGTTTGGTTCTGAGCACCTAGAGGGGACCACATGTTCTTGCTCACCCCCACTGCCCACTCCTGGAAGCCCACAATGAGCATGCCCACAGGACCACACACGCTCCTCCCATATCCACTGAACTGGTCTGAGTTACAGGGCCCCCGAGTTCTACTTTCATCTCTGCTGCTGACAGGCTGGGTGACCTCACCTTATGCCAGTTGCCTTCCCTCTCTGGACCTCAGTTTCCCACAGTGGAACCCTCCAGTACAATGGGAGATACTGTAGCTATCAAACCCTTGCGTAACAATCACCTGGAGAACTTGTAAATAAGCAGATCCGCCAGCCCCATCCCTGGGAATCAGATTCACAGAGACTGCGTTTTTACCAAACATCCGAGTGACCCTGACGGAAGAGCTACCCGCTGATAACCTCTGGAGTAATGAGTTCCTACTGGCCTCCCAGCTCTGTTGGTCTGGACACATGCTGCCACAGTACCTAGTGCCAGGTGAGACAATGCCAGGGCCACACTGAGGGGTGACAGGATGAGGTTGGGGGAGGTGGATGTTTGGGCCACCAGGGAGAATAGGTCAACAGTGAAGGCCATCATGGCCTGGGCCAGCCTGCGGGTCTGCTCTGGGGTTGGGGCTCCCTTGCAGTATTCTGGGGAGGATGTCTTCAGGGCAGTGTGGCCACCCAGCTCCTGCAGGAACAGATCAGGGGTCAGTTAGGTCAAGGAGTCAGCTCCAGGATCTGTGTTGAAGGTCTCCTTCATAGCCCCTGTGCCTGGGGACAGCAGGGCCTTGTCCCAGTCACACAATGGGCACTCCTGGGCCTTTATTCTATTTCTTTGGTCCTTCCCACCGCCTCCCTCTGGCCTGCGAACTCCAGAGCCTCAGCCTCAAGGCCACGCCCCCTGCCCGTGCCCCTGCGGATTGGCCCCTCTCCCTCTGGCCCCGCCCACTCTTCCCCAGCCCCACCTGGTTGTACCTGGTTGCCCAACTTGAGGAGGAAAAGCGGGGACAGCTTCTCCTGGCTCTGCCCGTCAGTTAGCTGCGAAAAGGCGGAAACAGATGGAGAGGGACCCTTCCCACAGGTCCCCACCCTGCCCAAGCCGCAGGCGACACCCTTGGGGCCTTCCTCCCCCTCACAGGCTCCTCGCTCCCCGGTACCTGCTGGGCCACGGGCTCCACGGCGCCCACGGGAGAGAACTGTTGAGAAAGGGATGAGGATGGGAGGGCCCCCTCGGAGCCAACCCTCCCTCACCCTAGCGCTGCTCTCCTCCCCTCGGACGGCGGCCTCGCCCACCCCCGCTGCCCTCCCTCCAGCGCCCCACCCGGCCTCACCACCGAGCACGGGCCTTGCAGGCAGGACAAGCTGAGCACTAGGAGCCCCCGGAGCAGCGCCATGTTCCTGCGTAGGGGACAGGAAGCCTTAGTTCCCGCCGCCCCTGCGTCTGGCCAGGCCATGCCACCCACACGTTCACGGACACGGCCAGGTCCGGAGCCAGCGTGGCCAAGGAGAAAAAGCCGCTACAGACCCAGATCACACACCCAAAGCACATCAGCAGTGGTTCTCCTTTCTGAGGGGTGGGACTTCCCCCCCACCGCCCCCCTACCCCCGCAACCGTCTGGTTTTTCACATTTCATGCACCTGAGGATTTTTTGGTTAATGGGAGGAAAACAAAAAAAAGTCCTCATTCTTCAAGGCCTTGCACGGTGAGTCAGACCTGGGTCTGAGTCCAGCCTCTGCCTCTTGCCCAAGGACCTTGGGCATCTTCCCTAAACCCTTTGGGCTTTGTGCCTTGTCTTGTAAAATGGTGGCAAAAGTCCCTATCTCCTCTCATGGGCATTGTGAGGACCAAAATAAGAGCCTTTGTAAACCCTGAAAATAATGCCTGGCACTCCGTTGATGGCTGCTGTCAGCCTGGCTCAAGGTCCCTTCCTCTGGGGAGCCTTCCCGAGAGCTCCCACCCCAGAGTTCCTACCCAACCTGCTGTCCATTTGGCCAGCTTTTCCCAGGCTGGTCAGTTGGGTTTCAACCAAAAGGCTGGACAGGCCTGTGAGGCCCTGAGGTCTCAGCAGGGGTGGTGAGGTGGCCAGAGAGCTGCCTGTTGACCCAGCAGCAGAGCCCGGTGAGTGACTCTGGCCAGGGCCACCTTTGGACTTACTGGAATCACAGGCCTCAACCCCTACTCTGCCCCAGGCTGGCTCTGGGAAGCCAGGCTGGCAGGTGGGCATGGCAAGTCTTGGTCTTGGGAGGATCTATCAGAGCAGGTCTCACACCCCCACCCCCATCTCAGGGCCAATCCTTCTGGAGGATCCTTCTATCATCCCCGGCCCCACCCCCATCACACACAAGAGCCCTTGGCCAGGGCCCTGAACTCCGACCTGGGTATTTGAATCTTCCTGGCAAGAAAAGGGCTCCAGTTTTTCAAGTCCTGGAGGGACTCCTCCTGAAGCCCTCACCTTGGCTCCTCACCATCCTGGGAGGCTGGAAACTACAGGCCTCCTGAATAAATCCAGTCCAGACCCCTCAGCCAGGCTGGGTAGCTTCCCCACCTCTCCCCTGCTCAAGGAGCAGGCCGAGCCACCTCTCCACTCGTACCTCTGCAGGCTCCTTGCTGTGCACACCATGTTCCTCTGGCCCCACTTGGATGCTCCCCACGCTCTGCCCCGGCTCCCGCCGTCCAGCCTAGCCCTCCCCTCCCACCAGGACCTTTGCTCTTAGCCAACCCCTGTTCCGATTATTCAGATTGCTTTCTCTTCTGGTAAATATTGACCTGCATATCCGGTTAAACATTGATATTGGGACCAGAAGCCCCTTTCCCACCAGGACATCTAATCCTGAGACAGCCACTCAGAACCCCCATGGATTTGGGTCCCACTTGAACCTGGAAAAAGCAAGCTCAGTAGGAGAGACTTGAGGAGGTTGGGTCTGGCCAGCCAAGAGGGCAGATCCAGAAAGCACAGGAGCCTGGCACAAGCCTTCCAGAGACCCCGCGAGGTACGGATTATCGCTGGATCAGTCAGGCTCAGAGAGGCTGCGTGACCTGTCCAAGGATACAGAGCTGGGCCCAGAGTCACATTCAGATGCCCACTTCCAATGTCCTTTCCTTGCCCTCTCCCAAGGGGAGGCTGCAGGAGCCTCTGCAGAGAACCCAGGACAGGATGCCCACCCCCACCCTGACAAGCCCAGGATCCTGGTTGGCTGCTTTCAATCTGGCCTGAGAGGCAAGGGGTGGGGAGAGGAGAGATGCAGGGGGCACAGCCTCTCCCAGCATCCTACCTCTTCAGGAACGATGCCTCCTTATCCAACCCAAGGGTGAGGGTTCCGGAAACTGGCCTGGGGCCACACAAACCAGAAGCCCTGCACTCCATGCTGCTCAGGGAGCAATGAATGATCAGGCTGCCTCCCCACCCTCCCGCCCTACTCCTCACCCCCTCCTCACTGCCCTGGAAGCTGCTGGCCTCAACTTTTCCTCACCCTGCCACCACCATCAAGACAAGCCACACTCCGTTCCATGGCTCTTCCAAAGGATTTATTGGTCATATTTACATCTATTGCAAATAGTGAGGAGGCAGCCGGAGCCAACCCTCAGATCTCATCTCTGCTCCAGAACGTGAGGACCCTGACAGGGACCTGAGATGCAGGGATGATTCTTCTCTCCCCTTCTCTCAGGGGCTCTGGGCCCAGGGGCTGCCTCCTCAGCTCAAGGCACAAACACTGTGGTTAGAAGTGGGCAGGCAAGGCATGGGGTCACTCCTAGCAGGCACCGACTGGCCAGCCCACCTCCTCTCCCCTGGTCCTACCCTTTATTCCCTCCTGGTCCGACACTGGGCAGGGCCTTGCTGGGTGGACACGTAAACCCCAGACCAAGGCCCTTAACTCCTGGACTATGGCCAGCTCTCCTTAGGCTGGAGTCCAAGCACCATCAGTGCCCTGGACTAGGGTAGCTTCCCTGTCCTTGAGGGACAGGGGCAGAGAAAGCCCAACAGGAAGGGGGTGGTGAGGAAGTTGGCTAGAGACTGGCTGGGCAGAGCCAGTCTCCCTTCCCCTTCCCGGAGTTTCCCTGCCCCCACGTGGACCCAGAGAGTAGAGTTGGGGAGAAGTGAGGATAGTGATGCTTCTTCCTGCTCTCCATCTTGCTTCCTGCTGGCTAGGGGCAGCATGTCCCCAAGCCATGAATGAGAGCCCTTCTGGCAACCTTGGTGACTCTGGGGATTCAGGGACCAGGACCCCCCAACCCCAGCTGGAGGCCCTAGCAGGCAGGCCATGCGGGTACACAGGGTGTGAGGCCTGGGGCCTGCCTGAAGGGAGCCACTAGGAGAACAAGGGTGAGGGGACGGACTCCCAGGGGATGTCTGCCTGCACCTGCCCAGCCAGCTCCTGCCTCAGCCTATGCCAGGAGGCGGATGACCCCGTTGTCTGAGCCCAGCAAGAGGTGGCGTTTGGTGGGCAGCAAGGCCAGGCTGGTAAGCGTGCCGCGGAAGTTCTCAGAGCTGAGCTTGGTGGTGGCTTGGGAGGGTGGCTCCAGCAGAGAGCAGACACCAATCTTGTTGGCCACGGTGCCGGTGACCACCTCGCTGCCATACAGGTCAAAGGTGTGGATGGGGTCGGACGCTGACTTGTAGTGATGCGTGGGCTTCTGCTCCAGCTCCTTCCAGACGGTCAAGGAGTGGTCAGAGGAGGAGCTGACCAGGACACTGCCCTCCACCGCCTGCCCAGGGAGAGGACAGCCTCAGCAGGGGCCTGGGCCCTCCCATATGCTCCCAAGGCCTCCCATTCCCTCCCCATCTCTTAGGGAAGACAAGCCATCCTGAGTGGGTGACAGGCTGCCACCATGTCACATCATATTAATGTTGGTTAACAGCAATATATTAAGTGTCAATAGCCCAGTCACCACCCTAACTAGAGAACTGTGAGCAGGCGCTGTGCTAGCCATTATCACATCTAATCTTCCAACAACCACATGAGATCGATGTTGCCTTTGTCCCCATTTTACAGAGAAAAAACTGAGGCTCGGAGAAGTTAAGTAATCATACAAAGGTCAGACAGCCAGTAAGTGGCAGAGCCAGGATTAACACCCAGGCTGACCCCAGAGCCCTCCTAACGCTTTCTTAGAAAGTTGGAATCTACAGGCACCTGGAGTCCAGGTCTCCCTGGGGCCCTGGAGGGAGCCGGCAACAGCCTGCCCTCAGCATGGCAATGCACGTCCCTGGCCTCCACCCAAGCTGGGAGGAGAGTCCCACTTGCCTGCAGAAATCCTCCCACAAGTAGCCATGTTCCTCCCCTCCTGGCCCTCCCTGAGAAGCTCCCCGAGGCCTGTGACTGAGAATGGGGGGAGGGTTCCCATGGTCAGGGCAGCCCAGCAGGGGCATGGACTCTGCTCAGTGGTCTGGGGGCAGTAAACAGCCTCCCAGCTGAGCTTTATTTAACCTGAACTGGGTCACGGACAGGGCCTGACCCCTGATCCTCCAAGCAAGACAAATATGGACAAAAGTTACTCATTAGAACATCTCCATGAGCAGCAGGGTCAGCTCTGCCCCCTGGCTCCCACCCCCTGGCCTTTCTCCTGCCTAGGTCCCTGCCGTGCAGCTGGCTCCTCAGTTGGCCCAGGGGAGGGCCACCCTCCCTGCCCATCAGTCCCTGACCAGGTGTAGAGGAGACCAGCTCAAGCCTGTCCCTGGGCAGGTAAACCCCAAGCAGAAGTGATGGGCTGGAGCTAGGTAGTGAGGAAGGGAAGGGGACCCAGCTCATCACCTTTATCTGTAGGATGTCCCCCTCGTGGGCTGGCCAGCCTCGCAGAACTAGGCCCGTGCGGGTGTCCAGGAGCACCATGAAGCCTGAGGAGAAGCCGGCCACGACGCTACGGCCACTGGGGCTGACCGCCAAGGAGCGGACAAGCCCAGGATTCAGCCCGCCGCCCAGGCGGAACTCGTGCTGCAGGCAGAGGGAGGCTGAGCTGAGGCATCACCGTCCACCCCATCCCGCTCTCCCCAAGGTCTTGCTCACCATCCAAGCCCACACAGCAGCAAGGCTTGAGCTCTGACCCTCATCAAGGGAAAGGAAAAGCCCAGAACCCCACCCCATCACAGGCCAGAGTCCCATCCCTCAGGGTGTGCCACTGGAGGTGATCTATCTCCAAAGAGAGGCTAACAAGTGCCCCAGAACAACGTCTTGGCTTTCTCTCTTTGTGAGTCTCTCTTCCCTGCCAGGTCCCCAGAGAACCAGGCCAGTACTCAGGGAACTGGACACCCCCTGACCTGCAGGCCAGGCTTCCTGCAGTCTACAAAGCGCAGGGTAGAGTCAGAGCTGGCCATGGTGATGCTGGTGTGGGGGGCGGGCATGACAGCCACGGCGGTCAGGGGCACCCGGCTGTCCAACGGCTCCACGGTGCGAAGGGTCTTCCCTGGGAAGGAAAGGCACAGTGGATCCAGTAGCTGAGGGAGGAGCCCTGGCCTTCTAGTCCCTGGACTTACCCCACACCTGCCTCCCATCCCCCAGGGATCCTCAGAAAATGCTAAATGACTTTCCCACCTTCCTGCTTCCATGGCTAGGCCAGGCTCCTGTCCCCAGAGCAACCTCCTCTTTTCACCAGTACCCCTGACGCAAGGCCACCTCCCTTTCTCTGTCCCAACTACTCCATCCCTCTCCCCCTTTAAATCACATTTCTCCCTATAATGATGCCAAAAAGTCATCAAGCGATTGTTTGCCAAACACGTACTATGTAACATACATTAAGCCAAAGCCCTATGTGCATTATATTCTAAATCAGTTTTTCTGATTCTCATTTTACAGATGGGAAAACTGATGCTTCCAGCAGCAAGGTGACTTGCTCAAAGTCCCTCAACAAGTAAGTTGGCAGAGCGGATTCAAACTCAAGTCTAATAGATTCTAAGCCCTAACTACTTCTCTGTGCGGCCTCACTGGGTCTCCCCGAACTACGTATCATTACACCCCCACCCTCAGGTCTCCTTCCCAGAGGCCTGGCGGGGCCTGCCTCACCTGGGCCCGCTCACCTGTGAAGGGGTCCCAGACGTGCACAGCCCCATCACAGCTCACTACATGCTGTGGGGCCTCAAGCTGGCCCACGTAGAAGACACTCTTGCGGTGCTGGGCATAGATAAGGCGTGGGGCTGTCTCACTGGTACCATCCCCATAGTTGTACAGTGGCCAGAGGCGCACGGTACGATCCTTGCTGCCACTCAGAAAGAAGTCCTCACTGCTCAGGGGTGCCACGCACTTGACAGCCCCCGAGTGGCCTGGGAAGCTCTGTAGGCGGATCTGGTGGAAGTGAAAGTGTGCATCCTGCTGGCTCACGCCAATCTCGTACTGCCAGTACGCCAGCCAGTTCCCGCTCAGCCCGTGGGCACTCCGAGGAAGTTCCCGCTTCAGTGCGTTGTCCTCGCTCCCACTGCCAAGGCCTCCACCACCCACCCCTGAGATGGGGCCCAGTGGTCCAGGGTTCTCAGGCTGAGAGTCATTGGGGATCTGGATTCGATTCCCCACCAGGACACTCCCAAATGTCCCTGAGTGGCCGTCATCCTGGGGGCAGCTCCCACCCTGGGAGTCCCACTCAGGGCTGGTGCTGGGCACGGCGGGCTCCATGCTGGCAGAGTTGCGACTGCTTGGGCTGACGCTCTCCAAATACAGCCCTGCCAGCTCCCCAACCAGCTCATGGTTGGGGATGATTTTCCGGATGATGTCACCTGGATGGAGTGGGAGAGGTCCAAAGATCAGGAAAGATGGCAGGTGGCTGCTACCACCCACCCAAGGGCTTGGGAACCACAGAAGAGGGGGGCAAGTATTGGCTGTGCAACTCTGGGCAAGAAACTCTTCATCTCTGAGCCTCAGTTTCCTCTCCAGTAAAATGTGCATTCGTTTGGTCAGTGTGCACACATGAGTTTCTTCTGTGTGTGCCAGGCACCCTGCTGGGCATCAGAAATAGAACGGTGAACAAGACAGATGGTGCCCTGCCCTCCCAGAGCTTCGATTTCAGTGGAGGGATGACAATACATCTAACCACAGGGCTGTCATCCTATTCAGGGAGATGACACGTGGAAATGCTCAGCACAGTGCCTAGCCCATAGGGGATGCCACGTAAGTGGCGGGCCACTCATTTCCTCCCAGATGGCTCCTGGAGACCACCAGTACCTCAACCTGACTCTGCTGCCCTCCCCGGGGACACTACAGGCCAGCTCCTGCACCTCTCTCGCTGGCTAATGCTCAGTCCTTATTTATGTGACTCTGAGGCCAAATCCCTTTGCTCTGACCCAAAAAACTGTGCTTAAAACCCACTGTCGACTCCAGGGGAAGGGCAGAGAATAGGGCCTCTCAGGGGAGAGACAGCCACAAAGGCTGTGCAAGGGAACGTGATGGGGCAGTACCCAACAGGCAGGAGAAGGGCACGTAGATTGTGTATGCCATCTCCAAGGTGAACACCTTCTGCAGCTCGTCCAGCAGGGTGGGGTCCACCGGCCGCTGCTGCCCATCAGAGAAGGCCACTTCTGGCAGCTGACCCTCGCTGTGGCCTGCGGGACCCAGTTTCAGATCCTGTGGGCAGGAGGCCCAGGGCATCAGCCAAGCCCACAGCCCCTGCCCAGCCCACCCCTTCCAGGCAGGTCAGCCCACCTGGTGCCGAAGTTCATGCAGCTGAGAAAAGACTTGAAAGAAGGTGGCCACGGGCTCACTCAGGTGCTGCTGGACCATTTCCTGTCCGATGCGCAGGCAGATGAGGGCAATGAGGCTGATGGTTTTCATACACAGGACAGTCCGGGCCTGGGCCCCACTTGGGAACCTGGAAACAGAGCTCATGAGCCCCGGCCCCCCATTCTGTGGGACTCCACTAGAATCTATTGAACAGTTTAAACAAAAGGAGCTCAAAGGCCAACTGATCCAAACCAGATGAAGAAACTGAGGCACAGAAAAAAGGTGTGGCTTGCTCAGGGTCACACAGCCAGGATGAGAACCAGGACTCTTGTCCCCAGCCGTGTTACTTCTCTCCCCTAAGCTCCCCAGTCCCTCCTGGGTGGCCCCCTCAGCTGAGCTGCTCCCCCTCCAGTAGGGAAGGCCGGGGAGGGGCCTACCCTGTGACGAGGGAAGTGAGGAAGCCAAGCACAGGCAGCAAGACCTCATGGCTGATGCGGGGCAGGATGTCCATGAGCGTGGTGTCTGAGAGGTACACGATGATCTTCTGCGTCAGCGTCACCGCAGCCAGCAACCCCGCCTCCTTACGGCTGTTCAGTCGGCTGGGGCCTGAGGTGCTACCTGGGGCCACCTAAGGCCACAAGATAGATGACAGCCAGGCTGCCCCATGGGCCCCCTTGGTACCCCAGAGCGTCTGGGCCAGCCCTTAGGTCCTCAGCCTCCCCACCCCCGGGCCTGCCAAATCAGTGACTGACCAGGTAGCTGATGTAGGGCAGGTACTGGTAGGTAAGGACGGGCTCCCCGTACAGGTGGGCGATGTGGAGGAGGCAGCTGAGCACAGGGCCCGACACTATATCACCCAGGACCGGCCTCTTCTGGTAGATGTTGCTGGCACTCAATGGGGGACTCTCGCCACTGCTCACTGTGAACTGCTGCCGAGTGGGCCCTGACAAGGAAAGGCCAGCAGCCTTGAGGAGCAAGCAAGGGCAAGAGGGAGGCTGGCCCCTCAGGACTGTGGAAACCGCTCTAGCTCACTCTGGTTCGGGGTCCGCCCCGTGCCCTACCCAAGGAAGGAGGGAGCTTACAGACTGGGACCCAGGACCTGGCCAGGAGGTGGTTTGAGGTGGGGGTGGGAAGGATCCCCTAGAGAGGGCTGAAGGAGGGGAGGGCCCGGGAAGAAGCCCTGTCTCCAGCACTGATCACAGGCCTTACCAACATAACAAGATGTCAGCAGGCGGAGCAGGTTCCGGGCCACGTGGCGAGAGGCCACTGTGGGGCCGAGCTTGGCGGACAGCCAGCGGACCATCTTGCAGGCTGTATCTGGAGGGTGGGAGCAGGCCCTGAGCTCATCAGATAACAGGGTTTCTCACTCCTCCCACCCCACCTCGCCCACTTTGGCTGCAGTTCTGCCAAGGAGCCCAGCCTAACCCTGGCCACCCCACACCACCACCTCCGTGCAGCAGTGGCAGGGGCGCCCAGGTCCTGGCCTGCAGGACTCTGGCTGTTCCAGGCACCTCTCCTTAGGCCCAACTTGCAGGAAGGTTGCCATCCCAGTGAGGCTTAACACGCTCCGCAGTGAGGCCTGGCCGGGCCCTGGCTACCTCCCCTCTGGCCTCTCTTCCCTCCGTGCTCTCAGTCGAACCACGCTGGCCTTTCACTGCTTCTCTTTTTTAATGGACCATGACAGTCTCAGAGCCTCGCACACTGTTCCCTTGGCCTGGCATACTCTTCCCGCTTCAGACCCTATCATTTTTGCCTACTTACTTCCTACTGCTACTGGAACCTCAACTGCCCCTACTTTCGAGAAAGCCTCCTCTGATCCCTGAAAACCAGATCTAAAAGCACCATTTTCCATTCCCTCCTAGCAACCCAGCCACATTCTCTATAGCATATTACACATACATAAGATTGTCTACACGGCAGCGTCTCCTCTGCTAGACGTGAGCCCCGTGAAGGCAGGCCTACATCTGTGTCACACGTGGATCCGGCTCGATCCACTGCTTGATGCAGAGCAGGTGCTCAGCAAATGCTGAGGGAGACAGAGGAGTGTTTGACCAACACCTCCCAGACCTGAGGACTTACCAAGCAGGATCTTCTGCTCTTTGCCTTCGGACTGCTCAGGCAGTGGCTCCTCCTCTTCCTCCCCATCTCCCCCACTGCCACTGGCCACAACTGTCTCCATGGACAGCACTGTGTCAGACAGAGTCAGCTCAGAAGCCACGGTGAGCTCGTCCTGCTCCCCCTCCTCCTCCTCCAACACCACGCAGCCTTCCTCCTCCTCCTCCTCTTCTTCCTCTGAGCCCTCGCTTTGCTTCAAGTCCTGGCTGCTGTCACCTGACCTGAGGCTGCTCTTGTCCACGGGGGCACCCCCCTCATCTGCAGCCCGCTCCTCGCCCAGGGAGGGTTCGCTGGCGCTGCTCTTGTCACTCAGCCGGCCCAGGCTCACAGCCTCAGCCTCTTGGGGCTGCGGGGACTCAGCCACATAGAGCCCGGCCTGGAAGTCCTCTGTCTCGGGGAGGTCGGCCTGGTCATGGAAGCTGACGCCGGACGTGTAGTCTGGGAGCTCCAGGCCTGAGGAGGCCGCAGGCTCCCCATCCATCGGAATCTCCTCCCCAAAGGCACAGGAGCCAGGCCCGGTCCCCGGGAGCCCACTTTCCTCATCCTCGGTGGCCCCCACCAGACCCTTGCTTTCCTCCAGGGAGGCCTCCACACCAGCCAGCACCTGCAGGACGTGGGGCAGCAGGTGGACGAGAAAGGCCTGCAGGCCCAGCCGCACTATCAGCTGGGCCACAAAGCAGTCAGTGTACAGGTAGAAGCGGCCGTGCAGCCGGCAGGGACTCTCGTAGGCACCAATGAGGGGCTTCAAGAGGTATTTATTGGCATTTCTGGGGCCCAGTGCCTTGGCAACAGGTTCAAATAGGTACCAGGCTGTGTATACAGCTGTGTGTTCCTCAGACATGAGTGACAGCACGAAGGGCAGCAGGATCTCCAGGCCCTCCGGGGTGATGTCATTCAGCACCGTGCCCAGTTGCTGCCACAGAGCAAACACCAGCTCCCGTCCCTGGGCCTCATCTTCCACGCGCCTCGCCTGGTACAGGAGGATGAACTTGTGCAGCGCCGGGAAGTATGGAGGGAAGGGAACCATGGAGCTGAAGGGGCTGAGGAGCTGGCCTGGGCAGGGTGGGGGCAATCCCTGGGAGACAGGCCTGTACTCAAACAGGGGGTCCAGCTTGCCCCTCTCTGCTACCACAGTGACTTCAGATCCACTCAGCTGCAGGAGTGTGTCCAGCACAGGCTGCAAAGACACAGGGACCTCCTTGGGGTGGCGTGTACAGAGCCCCCGAACGGCCTCGAACCGTACCCACAAAGGTGCATCAGGCTGCAGTGTCCGGACCCTTGTGGCAAACACCATCTCAGCCAACAGGACACCCAGTGCCTGCATGTCCCGATGGAAAAGGTCCTGCAGCTGCACAGCTGGCTGGACCTGGGGCTGCTCAGGCACCTCCACCCGGCCCCCTAGGCCTTTGGCCAGGAAGTTGCCCATTTTCTCCAGCTCCTCCAGAGCCTGCACCGGATTGAAGCCCTCAGGAAGAAGGATCTTCCCCTCCTCGCCCTCCCCAGGCTCCGCCCCAGCAGCTTTATTTCTGCGGCCTGCTCGGGAGGCTGAGGCCACTGAGAAAGGCAGGAGGCCAGGGGAGGCTTGACTGGAAAAGGAGCCCAGCTGGTCACCTGCTTTCCCAGCAAGGGAGATGGAATCCAGAGCTTCTGTGGCCTGCTCCAAGTCATCTTCCCCTGCCACAGGCCTGTCTCTGGTCCAGCTGGCCTCACAGGGCATGGCCTCTAAAACCAGCTGACCCACCCCATTTGGAAGCTGTCCTGAGAAATCCTCTCGGCCTGTGGTCTCCTGGATGGTCTGGACCAATAACCTGGGGATGAGCGGAGGCTCAGGGGTAAGGGCAGGGGCCCCAGCCAGGCGCCGGGGGTGCGGCTGATCGAAGAGCTGCACCACACCGTAGCTGGTCAGGTGAGTGTGGGCGTCCACCAGGTGCAGACACACATTCTTCTCCTTTACTGCCTCCTTGCCCTGGAGTTTGTAGCCAAATGTGAGGTCAATCCAGTGGTGCAGGTCCTGGGACACCTCACGGCTCTCCAGCAGGGCTCGGTGGGCAGCCACAAACTCTTCACTGGAACTGCACCAGGCTGGCACGTCCAGGTCAGGCATGTCAGGGTGGATGGAGCAGAAGATGGAGGGATCAGTGTAGAACTCGGGGATACACTCATCAGGGGTCCAGCTCTGCATACGCTCCATGCTAGCTGGATACTCATGGGGCTCCCATTGCGCTCGGACATGTCCACAGAGCACCGACCGGGGAGTGCGCCGAGCTTTGTACACATAGTACGTGATGTCTGAGAGCACGTCTGAGATGTGGTGAGGAACGTGAGGTGGCTCCCCGCCACCCGCACCACCTGCCACAAAAGCCTGCCGTGTCATCTCATATGTGAAGTCCAGTTGCTTATCCCCCTTGTTGAGGCGGAACTTAGACTTGCGCAGGTCTCGGAAGCGCCCATGGGGCGTGGTGAAGTCCACCACCCAGGGTAGCACCGGGTGGTAGTTGGGATCCCCCTGCCGCCGACCTGCCAACCGATTCAGCTGCATGAGGTAGTAGAAGTTGCTGATGCGGCCGTGGACCCAATCTAACACGAGGCCCCTAAGTTCTTCCTGGCACGTGGGAAGTCCAGGTCCCCCACCACCCTCCTCGCTAGACTTCATGCCGGTTCCATCCCCTGCTACAGAGGCCTCCTCATTCTCATCCTCTTTGGGCCTCTCATAAGCACTCAGGTCCAGTCGGAGCTCACTGCAAAGTTTCTCATCTACAGCGATGTGGTGCAAAGACAGGGCGCCACAGGCCAGCCCCTGGCGGTGACAGGCATCCATGGCTCTCAGCACACGGAAGAGAATGAAGAGCACCTTGGCCTGGCTGTTAGTCAGCTTGGCAGGGCTGAAGGTGACCACATCATGCAGGGAGAACTGCACATAAGGGTGTACCACATATAACATCTCTGGTGACTCCAGCAGGGCTTCAGCTCGCAAAAGACTAGGGCAGGCAGGGCTGCCCCGAGGGGCACAGGAGCCATCTCTGGCATATGACAGGCATTGAGTAGCGTCACCCACTGGCAGGAAGGAGCAACCATAGACCCTCTGCAGAGCCTCTCTTACAGAGTCCAGGGCGGGGGCAGCTGAGGGGGCAGGGCTATGACTGTAGGGCCGCCCGTAAGTGTGGTATGAGTGGCGCCACAGGTTGCGATAGTTCTGGGCAGCCACCTCCTGCATGAAGCGAGTGAGGGTCTCAGGGCTGCAGGATCCCTCCTCCAAGGGCAGGCGCCCGCCCAGCGGATAAGACAATCTCTGTTTCCTCAGCCCGTGCACCTCCACGCGAGTCCAGCCCGGGGGCAGCCTCTGCACCGAGCGTTGCAGGAGAGTCCTGACTTCCGCTTCGCCCAGGCCCTCTGCTCGGGGGCAGGGTCCCAGGGGCAGCCGGCGCTCCCGGAGACTGGCCAGCCAGCGCGAGGGCACTAGGGCCACCACGTGGGTGCCCCCCGGGGCAGGAGCCAGCTGCCGGGAATCGATGTTCAGGTCCCTCTCCACGCTCCGGAGCAGCTCCTCCATGTCTGGGCTTGGGGGCGGGTACCAGCCCTCGGCCCCGGTGGTAAGAGGGACTTCCCGCCCCCTGCTCCCCTGGGCCATCTCCTCCTGGCCGCCTGGGGGCAGCGCGGGGCTGAGCCCAGCCACGGCCCTCCTCGCGATGGCTTCCGGGTGCCAGTCCGGGAGGGTTGGGATGGGCGCGGGGCAGGGACTGGGGTGGAGGTGGCAGGAGAGAGCCGGCGACAGAGGAGGGGCGGGCGGGGACACTCTTACCCCTCCGCAGGGTCCTGCACTCGGAGCGCGGCGGGGCAGGGGCTGCAGGGCGCCAGCGCCGGGCTCCACCGTGACGGGTCAGCTGACGCGGGTCACGTGATCGCCCCGGCACGGAAACAACCGCACGTGGCTCCAAAGGGCCGGGCGGGACCCTGCTTCCTGCCCGCGCCACCGCCCGCGGGCCTCTGCGCCCTCTCTCCCCCGCCTCTGCTCTGGCCTGGTCCGGGCTTTGCTTCCTCCAGGGGCTGGAAGGGGACCTTGCTGACTTTCTCTGCCCTCCCTGCTCCCTGCACCCGCCACAACTCGGATCTAGGGAGGCTTTTCCCGGAGATGTCAACCTTTAAGGAAAGTGTTAACCGCACAACCAGTGGCTGAGCTGGGACTTTTGACATCGAGTCCCCTCAGCGCCTCCATGCCACCTTCCAAACGAAGGAGCTTTTTAATTTTCTGAAGCACTTCATCAATAACATTCCATTTGGCTCTCACAACACTCTGTGAGGTAGGGAAGACAGTTATTATTGTTTATATCTTACAGGTGATAACCAAGAGCTGCCAAAGAGGCTTGCCTGAGTAGCAGAATGGAAACTTGAAGCTGAAGCTGGTGCCCAGATTTCTTTTGCCCTGGAGCCCTCCCTTCTGAAAGCCCTCTACGGTTTTTGTTTTTTTTTTTTTTAAACTGAGCCATCTGAGCTAGAGAAGTGGCCCAGGCCCAGAGGCCTGGAGTTCTTGGGAGGAAATGTTCCTCAAGACTTCCTGTTGAAGAACTGCCCCTGCAGTGCCACAGAACCCGCCAGCTGTGGTCAGAGCCTTGCAGATGCCACTATGGCTGGGGGGGAGGGTTGAGCACAGGAGAGGGAACGGAAACCAGAGAGCTGGCACCAAAACTACACTGCAAACTAAGACTCCTTCAAGGGGTCTTAGTTCTGACTCATTTGCAGGACAAAGAGGCCATTGTCTGGAGTGAAACCACTGGCTCTTGTTTTTATTGTTGTTTTGTCACGCTCCTAGGAGAGTCTGCTTCTTGTAAGAGTTTGGTGTAGAGGTGTGAGGGTCACATAAAAGCACTTAAGAAAAACTAAAGGCCTGATAAGAGAGAAATCAGGAATGGCTCAGCCATGATCTGATTCCGTCTGTCTCCTCTTTCTCGAAGGGCAGCTGGAGGCTCTGATCTGTGTGGTCATATGACCTTGGCAAGTAATAACTTACAGCCACCATTTATGGAGCACTGACCAGGAGCCAGTCACCTGCTAAGCACTTTGCATACCTTGTTTTATGTAATCCTCACCACAACCCTTTTAAGAAGATATTTTTAATGCCCATTTTAGGATGAGAAAGCTGATTCACTATCTTAGGTAACTTGCTCAAGGTCATGTAAGAAGCTAAGAAGCATTAGAGCCAGGATTCAAACCCAGGCCTATGTTATTCTAACACCAGTGTTCTCTGTACTCCTTGGCTGTGTACTATTGTTTTTTCACCTGGGAAATGAGGTGCTCTTTGACAATTCCTCATTCCCAACTTTGATCTAAGAACCTGAAACCAGAGGGTGTGTTTTGCTGATCAAGAGGTAGTGCCCACTTCATAGTACCAATAGAACTGGGCTCACCGGGTCATGGCTCTGGTCTCAGTTTACCTAGACTAAGCAGACACTACTTTTTCTTTCTGCAAGTCTGTGTGTACCCTGCCCTCTAGTGGTGTTGGCTTTACACTGCAGCAGTGACCTTGAGTGTACCTAACCTTACATCTGGCGATTCTTTCCCTCCTTAGAGATGTCCTTGCAATGCTGGGCATTAGTGCACTAAGATTTCTGGGGCATCAACACCCTCCTCGATCTGAGCCCTAGCACAATGGTTTTAAAACATTAGAGGATACTTCTGATTCAATAGTCTGGAGTAGGACCGAGGAATCTGAATTTTTAACAAGCACCCCAGGTAATTTAGATGCAGCAAATGTTCAGGCCACCATCTTGAGAAATAATTCTGTATAACAGCTCTACTCCCAAATTTCCCTTTCCCTCCTCCAACAAGAGCTCCCCCTGAATTCCAACTCAAGCACCCTTGGGCTTTGGGGCCCAAATTAGACACTCCCCTTGGCCAACCTCAATATTGGGTTTCTAGGAGGTCATGTCTTATATAGTCAGAGAGGAGGCTGCAGCTGCCCCAGCAGTCAGCCCATGTTGAGTGAGGTCAGCTCTTGCTGATCTGGCAGGGAGAAAAAAAGTGGAGAGAGCTAGTATTTAGTGCACCAACGGTGGGCCGGTGTGCCAGGTATCTTGCTAAGTGTTTTCAAACATAATTACTTATTTATTTAAATTTCAAAATATTAAGGGGGTACAAATGTTTTTGGTACATGGATAGCTTTTATAATGCTTAACTCAGGGCTGTGTTCCCATCAAACATAACTTTCTAAATCTCTACAACAAACCTTGGGTTTATTATTCACCCTATTTTGCAGATGAAGAAAGTATCTTCAACAAGCTCACAGCTAGTAAAAGCTGGAATTTGAACCCAAGTTTGCCTAACTCAGTGGTTCTCAACTGGGGGAGATTTTGGCCTCCAGGGGACATTTGGTAATGTCTGGAGACACTTGATTGTTATAACTGGGGTGGGGGGAGCTACTGACATCTAGGGTAGAGGCTAGGGACAGAGATGAACATCCTATTATGCACAGGGCAGCCCTCCCACAAGAAATTATCCTGCTTAAAATGTCAATAGTGTTGAGGTTGAGAAATCCTGGACGCAAAGCCTGGGCTTTTGGCTTGGGTGATGGAGGGAGGCAGTTAGTGAGCAGAACAAAATGGAAAAGGGCCACCCCAAGGGCCCTGAGTGGGAAGGGGATGGGATTTCTATGCTCAGGATAATGGAGAATGGGGGCAGCTGTGAGACTTCTCGTTCTTCCAAGCTTGGCCAGGGCCCTGCTCAGTTTCTCCCTGACTTGCCAACTCAGTCCTGGGACTTCACACTAAGCTTGTCCTGGAGTGACCCAGACTCCCAACTCAGGGTTGGGGCAGAATATTTACCTGGGTCTTACTGTAGGACTTCCCCTGGCTACTGGGGCCAGTGTGTTCCACCTGCACTGGTTAAGCAGCTCCACACTAGCACCATTGCCGTGGGGGGTGGGCATGTGGGCAGGGTACTGCTGAAAGTAAAAAATGGAGCAGCCAAGTAAAAAATGGAGCAGGTGGCATCTGAGAACAATTAGAAGTGGAGTGAATGGGCAAAGCCATTTAAAACTTTAGAGGATACTTCTGATTCAGTAGTCTGGAGACCCAGGAATCCCCCTCAGCAGGCCCCTGTCTGGGGAGAAATAAGGCAACTTGAACAGGAAGTAGGGGGCCACTGGCCTGGAAAGAGGGTTCTGACCCCCAGGTTTGCTTTCTATAGCCATTCCTCTCCCCTAGGTTTGGTCCTCAGCTTCAGTGTACTCTCCCCAGTACCCATTCCTGGAGCACCCACACACCCAGGCAGCCGCCACGCTGGGTCTCCCCAGTACTGGCCTCCCCCCTAGACGAGGGTGAGACAGAGCTGACTGCTGACAGGAAATACCTCTCGTTCCAAGCTCAGAACCTCTGAAGAACTAAGGAGCAGGTGGGAGTGGAGGGACGGTCTTGGAGTGATGGGGAAGAGGAAAGATCATACAGTCAAGTACCCCATATTTGGGGTTTCATTTCCTTCTCTCACCACCCATGGGGGGTGGATAAGGGGATGGAGGAGGATGTGGTAACAGCTGATTCGTCCCCAGAGGTCACACTTTCCAACAATCAGCTGTTACTGGGGCGGAAGGCAGGAAGTTTCCTTAAAGGCACAATGTTCTGAACACAGGCTCAGAATTCTGGAGCTCCAAGGAACCATAGCAATTACCCGGTGGAGACCGTATTTAACACAGAAGGAACTATCTCACACTCCAGGCTCATTTCTCCAGCTCAGTTACCGTCACCACCAATTTGGAGCTATGGAAAAAGTCATGGATCCCCGTCTACACGTTTCTCTTTGGTGCTGGTGGAGGGGGCGAGTGATGAGGTGGGTTAGGTCCTAGGCTTGCCCCTTTAAAAAAGCAGATCAGCAGCTTTTGCCAAGTCACTGGGTTCATTTCAGTTTTTGCCCATCCCCCGCACCTCTAGACTCTGATTGGCCCCTGGGGAAGGAGCAGCCTCCTCATTGGCCTGCGCCTTTGAAATCTCTCCCCCTAAGTAGGCCTGAGTAAGTGAAGAGCTTTGGGAGGGCGGGACAGAATGGGGGCGGGGGCGGTTAATCAGAGGATGGGATGGCTGATCAGTTGCACTTTGGCACGGCCCATCCCCTAATTTCTGACCATAAGCATTTCCTCTACCCTAAAGGGAGGACTATGCCAATGAATCTTTTGTTAGGAAGCTACCTCTGAGAGTCTGGAGCTCTTAGACTGGGACGAGACATCTACAAGAAAAGGCTCCTCTGGTTAGGAAGGGCCCAAAGGAGGGTTGGACTAGATCTCTCCAGTGAAAGCTGGGGCTGGGCAAGGTGAGCAAATCTCCCTTCCCCAGAAGCCCTCAGGAGTTCTCCAACAGAAGCATCTCTGCTGCCTTGGGGGCTGATTTCCACCTTCAGTTTTGCCCACTCCTGCTATTCCGTCTGCTCCACCTTCCCTTAGAGAGCGGTAACTTCCTGCGGAGGGCAGCGAGTCAGTTTGGGGGTTGTCTAAAAAAGCACTCACAGCTCCAAAAAGGGTTGGAGCCCTTTAAGGACCTCACCGGGATGGACTCAGAGATCAGTTTAAAAATGCCAACTCACACAGCGCGCTGGATTCTGGGAATGAGGGTATCAGGCCGAGAACTACATTAACCAGTATGCACTGGAAACACACACGCCTTTACTTTCTTCTGCTCTTTAGGACTCTCGTTTGACGTAGAGCTTTTCTAAGCAAGTCGCTTCCTCGGAGGGCTGGCCACACCTTTTCAGCTATTGGTCAGCTCGCGAGTTGGTGGGCGGGGCTTAGCGCAATTTCGCTAGGCAAAGGGGTGGCCTCCTTGCCAATCAGAGCCCAGGCGTCCGGAGAGGCGGGACCAAGGCGCGGTGCTGGCGCCCCCGAGTGGGTGTGGTCACGTTGCCCAGAAGTGGGCGGTGATTGGCCCTGGGCGGTGCGATCGCAGCTTGTGCGTCACGACGCCGCCAGCTGATCGGAGACTGGAGCCGGTGTGTGCTGGGCGCTGGGAAGAGACAGCGCCGCCGGCCGTGGGGAGCTGACGCAGTGATTTGCTCCCTTACCCTCAGCAACCCCCACACCCAGCACCAGGTGGGTGTGAGCCGGCGACCCGGTCACACGGGGGGAACCGTGGTAACGGGGTGATGGGTGAAAGTAGGGTTCTGGCGGCCACACCCTGCCCTTCCGGGGAGGGGAGAGGGGGCGGCGGGGGCAGGGGCGCTCCTAGGGACAGGGGCCTGGACTGGTCCGAGTAGTGTGTCAGGAGCTTTAAGGAAAGAGTCCAGGACAGGAGTTGTGGCGGAAGGTCCAGCGGAGTAGCTGTGGTGAAGACTAGGGGCCGGAGGGCCGGGGGCGGTTAACCTAGGCGCCCTCTGGTCCGAGGATACGGGAGCCGGCCATTTAGCCTGGGGAGGATCTGGACGGAGCGGGTGGCGGGAGCTGCTTTGCCTCTACTGGCACTCACTGGGTCAGGGCCAGTTCGGCGCCCTGGCAGGGAAGGGGTCGCTGGGCGGGCCGGCCCCTCCTCTCATTCCCTCTAGGGGATGTTATGTAAGGGGGGAGGGGAGAGGAGTAGGGGGCGGCGGTGCGGGGGCCTTATGCAACCCAAAGGTTAGGGTTTCACCGCGGTTGGGCGGGGGAAAGCGGGCAAGAGGAGGACCTGGAAACTCTAACCCCCCCTCCTCAGACAAACTGGCCGTCTTGGGCTGAGAGAAGGTCACCTCTGCACCTCCCCCCAGCCTGTCCGGTTGTGAGGCCCCTAGCCCAGGCCTGGCCCTGACCGCCTGGGAAGCCGGCTGGCTGGGTGGGGCTCCTGGGTTAGTCATCACTGGGCTCCCTCTCTCCCCACCTCCCGGCCAACTCTTGGCCCCTCCCTGTGGCCTCCGCTAGGCTATCGCCCCCACCTCCCTTCGGCCCTAGTTCCAGCCTCCAACTCATTTGGCCTGTCATCCTGGCTGTCAGACAGGGCTAGGAGCTGTCAGAGTGCCAAAGGGTTGATGGAGCAGCTGGTCAGAGGGTCAGTGCCCTGGGCCCACCCCGCCCTGCAGCCAAGGGCACCTGCTTGGCACAGACTCTTAGCAGCTGCTGAGTCCTGTGGGATGAACAGAGCCCTCAGACAGAGGGGAGTCAGACAGAGTTGGACTGGTCACCTAGGGAAAGGAAGATAACCAAAAAGTTCATGCCTCCCAGGAAGGTTTTGGAATTTGAACCCCACCCCACCCCCCAATTTTTCTTACCCTGTGAGTGTAGAAATCCCAAAGCAAGACTGCCTTGACCCCTCAATCTGGCATGGGCCATGCCCTTGGACAGAGTGTCAGCACAGACCCGCCCTCCCCAGCTTACAGCCCTCAAGCCTGCCACGCCCCCAGCCCCCTCCCTAGGCCATGCTGCAGGGCCCGGCTTTTCCTGCTGATTCATGCGTTGGAACTGTGGGGGCGGGGCTTGGAACTTGGAACAAAGTTCAGACATGGAGGGGCCGGCAGACAGCTTGGAATTCATACCAGATGTACCCGGAATGCGCAAGCGGAATGCCTGGCATCTGAGAGTCCTGGGGAAGCTGCCCAACCACCCTGCCCATACCTCCCTCCCCTTCAGCCTCTGGGCTGCTGTCCTCTCTCTCACAGTCCCGGGAATCTCTGCTGACCTTCTTCCAAACTCTGTACCTCCTCCCTTCCTCACTCTTCCCCAATCTAGGCCCCCAGACTCTCCTTCCAGCTGAACTCCCTGGGAACAAGTCAGTTGGGCTGATCACTGAACTCCCACTTCTGGAACTGAGGTACAACTTCTCACCTAGTACCTGAATGACTGATGGAGTGTGTCCAGGATCCCAGGCCCTGCTCTCTCTGATTGCTGAGGGGGCTGGGGCTCCTGGTGTGGGTTGCTACAGCAGGGGGCACAAGAGCAGGACTCTGTTTCTATAGCCTCCAGTTCTGGAAAGAGGAGCAAGGGAAGTGTGTTTAGAGCTGCCTCTTGCTTCTCACTGAAATTAACTCCTGCAGGTCCAGGTCAGAGGCCAGAACTGTTCACTAGACGGTTGAAGGTCTGCTGGGGCAAGACTTTGTGGCCACTGGGACAGTGTCCCTGTGACAAAATCCTGCTCAGATCTTTCCCATTTTTCTTCCCCTTCCTTTAGGAGCCCAATCCTCTCACATCCTCACCTGGCTGAGCCGCAGTAGTTCTTCAGTGGCAAGCTTTATGTCCTGACCCAGCTAAAGCTGCCAGTTGAAGAACTGTTGCCCTCTGCCCCTGACTTCGAGGAGGAGGAGGAAGAGGAAGAGGAGGAGCTGCTCTCCCCATCATCTGGAAGGTGACACAAATGGGGCTGGGAAGGTCTAAACAGCAGGGGTGACGATACCTTTTGGGAAAGGGAACCTTGCTCAATTGGAGAGCCTTCACCCAGATTGGCTCAGCAAGAGAGCAGTTTTAGATTAGAGATACTGGCTGAACTGGGGAATAGAAGGCTTGAACTACCCAAGGTTACTTGGTCTTCATGTGACAATGGGAAGAAGTGGAGAGAAGAAAACTCTATCTACCTCTTTACCCAGATTTCCTTCTTGATCCCCCTTCCTTATCTCCCATTCTTCCCTACTGGCTTTTCCAGGTGTAAGTTTACTCTTCAGGGAAAAGGCGATACTGAAACTGTGATCTGAGCAGTCATCCCTCTGCTCTTACCTTTCCCTGTCTTTCCTTAGACTGGCCCTGACTCTAGATTCAGGTGTACTTACTTATATCTGGGCCCCTTAGACCTCCTGTCTCAGTTTCTCCACCCGTGAGGTAGGGAACCACACAGATAAGTGTGCATGAGGAAATAAGAAGCCCACCTGTGCAGACTCAGAGCCTGGGCTCTCCTCCACCTGGGGGTGGGAATAAAACACCTTTCACATGAGCTATTGTCCCTTCCTCATCCCTGACACTATACTCCAGGAACTGGGGAGGGTGGAGAATTGGAGGGAGGAGCTGGGGTTAGACCAATGCAAGGGACTAGGAGGAGCTCAGTATCTACACTGGCTTCCCACATGCAAGGGTGGCCCAAGGTTTCCCGTGCCATCCAAAGCAGGATGGCAGCAACCCCTGATGCCATTCTTATTTATTTATTTATTTTTGAGGTGGGGTCTCGCTCCGTCACCTAGGCTAAAGTGCAGTGGTGTCATCATACCTCACTGTAACCGTGAACTCCTGGGCTCAAGCAATCCTCCTGCCTCAGCCTCCCTAGTAGCTGGGATTATAGGCATGCACCACCATGCCTAGCTGATTTTTCTATTTTTTATAGAGGCGGGGTCTTGCTCTTGCTCAGGCAGGTCTCGAACTCCTGACCTCAAGCAATCCTCCCACCTTGGCCTCCCAAAGTGCTAGGATTATAGGCATGAGCCACTGCCCAGCCCCCTGATGGTATACCTGCTGCTGCTCTGTTTCTTCCCTCACTTTGCTTCCAGGATGGTGTGTAAGACTCAGCTCAGGCCTGTGCAAGCAGGAAATTCTCCCTTCCAGGAACCAGGGGAGATGGGTTATGGGATGTGATCCCCTTTTGGGCATCAGGCAGTGCAAACCTGCCACATCCAGCTCCTGATCCATTCTTATTCTCATGCTCAGGCTTTGATGTTGTTCAGCCTTAGCCCAGTCTCCCTGCCTGAAGGTAGCCAAGTTCGGGTCTGCAGGAATCTATTTGTCTGTGTGGTAGGAGGAGATATGCAGGGAGGTCTATCTTATTCTCGATTTATGAGAAACTGAAAGATGTAGAGGAGAGTAGACCATTGAGCCCCATCCCTCTGCAACCTAAGCTGAGGGGCAGGATATGTGTGGGATAGCGGTAGAGGGTGGCGGGAAACTGAGTGGACTCATAGGCTGCAACAAAGATCACTGCGTCCCTGGACATTGCCTCCGTCGTTTCTTCCCCTCTTTGCTTCACTGGCCAGTGTCCCCCTCCAGCCCTGGGAATGTGGCTGTGCCATCTTCACCCATCATGGAGCAGAGGTGAGGAAGGGCAGCCTGGGAACACGGAGACCAGTGAAGGACCAGGCCTGGACAGCACAGGGCCCTATTTGGACATCCAGCAGAGGGGCCCATAAAGGCCAGGAGCACCCCAAGAGGAGGGAGAACAGCCAGCCTCTGTCAAACGACAAGCTTCCAGCCATCTCCTACTTCACTCACCATTTCTCTCCAGTCTTTCTGCCTCCCTCAGAGATGTGGGACCATAGGAAAGCATCCTGTAACTTCACCCTCCTACTTCCACCTTTTCCCCAGCCTGTAATTTTTATATAAGCAGCCTCAAGGAGCAAGAGCCAGCTGTGAAAGGACATACACAGGAATTCATAACAGAAATTCAAATGGATAAAACCATGAAAGAAATGCATGCTTCATTAGTAAGTAAAGAAAGGCAAATATATAATAGCTGAAAGCATTTTTCCCTTAGCAAACTATAGCAGAAAAAAATAAGGCCCAACATTGGCAAAAGAGTACTGAAATAACATTCTCATACATTGCATGTGGGAGTATAAATTGGTTTAGCCTTTTGGATGGCAGTTAGGTAATATGTATCATATACCCTAAAAGCTTCCATGTCCTTTGACCTTGTAATTTTATGTCTGGGAATTTATCCTAAGAAAATAATTAAGGATTTAGTTATAAGATGTTCATCCCAGCATTGCAATAGGGAAAAATGAGAAGCAACTGTTTGATTGGGAATTCATTCCTTTTCTGCTATAATGAAAATTTGCAATAGGGGGTTGCTTAAGTAAATTATTGTATATCCATCCAGATGGCGGAGTACTGCACAGCCATTAAAAGTCACATAGAAAAACATTTGACTAGAAAGAAAAATGCTCTCTGAATATTAAAAAGGTTATAAAAAGTATATATTATGTGATCTCAATTTTATTTTTAAAAATATGAGTATATACTTGTATGCATAGAACAGATAAAAAAGATTGAAGACATACTCAAAAATGTTAATAGTGGTTATCTTTGGATGGTGTGATTTTCCTCTGGTTTTTCTGTAATTTTTCAAATTTTCTACATTAATTGTGTATTGTTTTCATATAATAAAAATTTAAATGATCGGTGTAATTTTCTTAAACCTTTGAAGAAGTGGGTGTAGAAGAATGAAGGTGAAGCCCCCAGCCCCTTAGTGAGAATGTGTGGTTGGGGCATCTGTCGGTTTACGAATGTCATTCCTTAGGAGTAGCTGGAATCCACCCTCAGTGCACAGGAAACAGCTCTCTGAATTGCTGGCTGGGAGCCAGCTAAAGAGGTGTGGAATGGAGTAAGATGAAAGGAAAACAGTAAAAACCTGTCACTCTCTTCAGGCGATGAGGGGTTGGGGGAGGATTTTCCTCCGGAGGCTGAAGCTTTCTAGAATCCTCACAGTCCTACTTAAAGCACATGAGTCTTTTGTTTTTCTCCTCTGATCTGCCCCAACATTGAAGAGACCCTGTGTTACCTTATCTTGCCCTCATGGAAGAGATATTTTCCTACTCACCTAACAGGTCCCAAGCCCTGGGGGAGGGGATGCTTTTCAAGACCATAGTGGTGAGTGATTCCCTTTTGCCTCCCCTTCCTAACAAGGCTCCTCTGTAGGGCCAAAAAAAGGTTGGGTGTGGAGGCTCTCAGTGGGTCACTTCTCCAAAAGGGGGACTACTGTTTCATTTGAGAGGTACTATGTAAGGGGTCAGGACTCCTGGAGTTAAAGGTTTGCTGCCATGTGTTTAAGGCCTGGAAACCTCGGAAGGCAGAAGAGGTCGCTCCAAGAAAGCGAGGCGCCTCCTCCCCCACAAGTGACACTGGGAGGGAGGGGCAGGGCGGTGGCTAGGCTTAGGCAAGTGGGAGTGGGTTGCGCTTGCCTCTACCTTCAGGGCTGTGAGAGTGGGGTGGGAGGGACGAGCAGTAGGCGAGAGGTGCGGGAGTAGGGAAGAGGAGGTGAAAGTTAGTGGGGTGGGGCCCTGGGGGTGTCTGGTTAGATTAGACTAGCGACCCATTTGTGGAACTGCGAGGGGTTCAGGACACACGGAGTTGGGGGAAGACCAATGTTAATAGCATCCCGGAAGCCCCCCTGAGCGCCATTGCACAGCTTTGGTGCCCGGGAGCCCCCAAACAGCTCTCCCCGGCCGGGGCCGGACGCGATCGGTTGCCGTGGCTCCAGGGGCGGTGGCCCCATGGCTGCTCCAATCGCCGCCCAGCCGAGGAATGGGGCGTGGACAAGCCGGGGAAAAGTTCCCGCAGATTCCGAAGGCCGGGCGGGTGCCGGAGCCCAGGCACCCAGCCCTGCCGGGAAGCCGGTTCACAGTCCCCGCGGGGGCATCGGATGCGTCCCGGTCGAGAGCGCAGGGGCCAAAGAGACCGATCGGAACTTAGCCGGCCCGCCAGGCCATGGCGCCCTTGGGGCTCCTGATGACTGGCGCCTCCTTCGCCGCGTTCTGGGGGCTGCACTGGGGGCCATAGCTGCTGCCCACGCCGGGATCTGCTGCTTAGGGCCGTTGGCAGTGGCGGAACCTGTGTGTCTCCCTGGTGCGCAGCCTGCTCGCGGGGGCCGGGGTCGCCGCTCTGGCGCGGGGCTCGGGAGTTCGAGGGGCGCGGGGCGGGGGTGGCAGGCTGAGGTTAGAGGACACGCGGCATCTTCAGAATTGATGCCAGACCTTCAGAGTCTGAGACTGGCCTGGGAGCGTGCACGGCAGGGGGATGGATGGGGTATTCAAGAGGCTGTCCATGGCTCCCCCGTCTCCCCCAGGCTGTCGCTGTACCCTCAAATGAATGCCGACCTGATTCATGGCCACCCGCCCTGGGCCCTGGTGCTGGTGGCTGCGTCTGTGGGTGAGTCTGCAGGGAAGGCTGGTCCTGTGGGGGTGCTTGGAGGAAAAAACTCGAACCATGTTTTTCTCTACTCTTACACCACAACAATCATCAAGATTTCTGTGGCCAAATGTGGGGGCGTTTTCTGCCACACACGGAGCAGCAGATACCAGCTGGGTGTCCTTTAATTCAATTCCGACACTACCTGCCTGAAGATAGCCTCAAATGCCACAGTGTGAGGGCTCAGTCCCCAAAACTGCCGCCCTCCTTCAGAAACTGGTCACAAGTCTGGGCCTCTGGAACTTCTGACCGACTGGCTTGAAGTTGGGGTTCACACGACTGCCTCTTTAGGTTCGATTAATTTGCTGGAGTGGTTCACAGAACTCAGGGAAACGCTTAGTTACCTGAATCTCCTCATGCTCAGCTCTCTGGAAGCTTCCCCAACCCAGTCCTCTTGGGTTTCTATGGGGGCTTCATTATATAGGCAAGATTGACAACCATGTAGAAATGGGATTGGACAAAAAGTGCATGATCTAAACCCAGCAAGGCCTGTCTGTTTAGATTCTTCCTGGCCTCTGTGCAGCATTCGGTATTCCATGCTGTGCAGCAGGACCTTCTCTGGAATGAGGGTCTTAGGGACCCACCATCAGATTAGAGTCCTGCCTTGGACAGGTGAAAGGAGGGCAGGAAAAGGTCAGAAGAGAGATTCTGTCTACTGTAACACGGTCTGTGAGAGTTATGAGTCAGGAACCGTGGATGAAAAAATACATACACATATCAATCAATATCACAGGGGACAAACTCCAAGGGTAATTCCAGGTCCCCTTCCCACTCCCCCACAGGGGTTAAATGTCTCTGGAGGCTCTACTGAAGGAAACTAAAGATCTGGGAAAAGGGGGGCTGGAATCCTCTCTAGGCCATGCACCTGTTCTGGAGAAAGCCTACCCGCCCCCCCCCCATCCCCACAGGTTATTTCCTGGCAGATTGAGCTGACAGGCTCAATGGAACCAGACCTTGGGACAGGCCTGGGAACTTCTCTGTCACCATTTGGTGGTGAGACTCTTGGGGGAGACCCCAGACAGGAAGGGAGGCCTGGCTTCCCAGTCTCTCTTCAGCTTTCTGTCCTTCCCAGAGAGTCTCCCGCCCCAGCTGTCACTTCATCCTCCCAGTCTTAGGCTAAGCTGGGGGCTGGGAGTGGACTGACTGCTGACCACAGCTGGGAGTCTTGGCACTGCCTAAGGAAATTAGGTCCCTCACAGGGGTCCAGCTGGTCACAGAAACGTTGACTACAGAGCTTTTCTGAGAAGGAGCCTTGGTATAGGATTTGGGGATGAGGCATGAAAGCCCAGGAATGGCAGTTGGGGGGTACTGTGTAGCTGCTGCAGTCCCAGGGTGAGGCAGCCCGTTGGCCAAGGCTGCTTCCATCCTGTGGAAGGGCTGTTTTAAGGCCACTCAGGCCCCAAGATAAGGATAGGCATAAAAGTCAGGTGTAGGCCTGGCATGGTGGCTCATGCCTATAATCCCAGCACTTTTGGAATCCAAGGCTGGAGGATCATTTGAGGCCAGGAGTTCAAGACTAGCCTGAGCAAAACAGTGAGACCCCATCTCTACAAAATACAGAAAAATTAGCTGGGCATGCTGGCACATGCCTGTAGGCCCTGCTGCTCAGGAGGCTGAGACAGGAGGATCACTTGAGCCCAGGATTTTGAGGTTGCTGTGACCTATGATGATGCCACTGCACTCTAGCCTGGGAAATAGAGTGAGACCCTGTCTCCAAAAAAAAAAAAAAAAAAAAGATCAGGTGTTTAGGGAGTCCCACAAAATGCTTGGGAGCCCCTTTCTTAAGGACTGTATGATTGGGACATGATGGGTGGCAGATCATGGAGGTCCTCTGACCTCTGACCCTGGCTCCCAAGTAGCAGGCTGCCTCAGCACTGCTGTTCCATCTAGCCACTACGTGGGCGTCTCCATGTTGTCTCTGCTTCTGGAGCTGAACTCTGCCTGATTGCACCTGCGGAAGTTGCTGCTGCTTTCTTACCAGGCCCCATCCTTGGCCCTCAGCGTGACTAGCTGGGCTACCCTGGCCACCCTGGCCTTCTTCCACCTGGTGGCACTGCAGTGGATGAGTCTGTGGCTACTACGGCAGCACTACCAGGTGCCTCTTGCTTTGGTTGTCCTTGGTGGAATTGGGCTGGTCACTGTGGGTGTCATGAGCATCACACTAGGTGTGCACATTCTGGTCAGTGATGTCCTGCAGTCTTGGCCCCACCCACCTATCCCTGGGCACAAGGAAACCAGGGGGGCTAGGACATGTTGGGATGGTGAACCTGTTACCACGGGTGATTCCACTCTCAGCCTGAAAGGCTAGAAGCCACAGGCTCCTCTTCTGTCAGCCTTGAGGGAGGTGAGGACAGGACAAGGATATGGTAGGTCTTCAATGCACAGTCCCCCACTAGGGTAGGACTGGACTGGATCATCAGTCTCTCAGTTCCTCCTCCAGCTAACTCACATCCCTCCCCTTCCTGGGCTCTAAGAAGAAATGATGTTGGTGGATGGATAGGAACCTCTGTTACTGTCCTCTGAAATCCGTCATCAGATGACCACTCTTTCCTGCAAACAAACTTAAGAGGTACAGCCAGAGCTATCAATAAAGGGTGGCAGGAGGCATGAAGCTGCAGGAAACTGCCAGTGGAAACAGATACTCTGCTTTAGCACAGAGACAGATGAGGGGAGGGAAGGTCTTATTAGAATCAGAGAGAGCTGGAATGGAGGGGGCAGGTCAGAGGGAAGAGAGACCTCACCTATGACCAAATTCTGGCTGTGGGAGGAGGGCACAAGAGAAGCTATCTATAGCCAGTGGAGATGGACTTGATAGTTGCCAAGAGACAGAATCCAGGCCACAGCAATTGCTGCTGATATTTCTGGTTCTCAAAGCCATACTGATTGGGCACAGTGGCTCATGCCTGTAATCCCAGCACTTTGGGAGGCCGAGACAGGAGGATTGCTCGAGCCAGGAGTTTGAGACCAGCCTGTGAAACATAACAAGACACTATTTCTATGAAAAATTAAAAAAAATTAACTGGGCATGATGGCACATGCCTGTAGTCCTAGCTACTCCAGAGGCTGAGGTGGGAGAATTGCTTGAGCCCCAGGACTTTAAAGCTGCAATGAGCTATTATCAGGCTACTGCACTCCAGCCTGGGTGACAGAGTGAGACCCTGTCTCTAAAAAAAAAAAAAAAAGAGCCATACTATTATGTCTGTACTTAACCCTAGTCCTACTTTGTCCAGCCTTTTAAATGTTTTTAGTATCTTCTGACCTTTTCAAAGAAAACACAGATTCTTAAAGGAATGAGCATAGGGCTAGTTCTGTCTTCTTAGGGCAGTGCTGAAGTCCAGTGTCATAGAAGGGACTCAAACACCCATTCCGATGCCCAGTGGAGGGTCTTCCCAGGCCCAGGCTTTCATGGAAGAATGGGGGCGGAGGCAGAGCAGGGGAGAGAAGGCTCCCACTTGGCAGCAGAGGGAGGGAGGAATAGCCGACCCTCTTCTGAGATTGATTCGCAAGCTCTCCTTCCTCCCTGCTGCTTCTGCTGCGGCTTTTCTATTGCACAGGACCCTCCCTTCTCAGTCAGAACATCCAGGTTATGGAAGTGTAGCGCAGATAACGGTTGCTGTTCTCCTACGCAACGGACAGAAAGAGATAACCCTTAATCATGCCCAGAAAAAAGATACACGAGCAAAGCGAGAGGCAGGAAGACTTTTTTAAAAAAAAATCCTGCTAACTTATCTAAGGCAGAGAAAGACACAAAGGATGACAGAGACAGACATACATAGATTGGGGGACAGATAGGAAGAGAGGATTCATTGCATAGAGGGGACGGAGGCAAAGAGAAATTAAGGGCAAGTGAGAGAAAACCCTTGGCAAAAATATTGAGGAAAACAGTCATAGATGCTAAGAGAGACGAAAATCATAGAATTGGTAAAATGGTCGTAAACAAAGAAGACAAGAGAAGTAGAAATAAAGGCTGTCAGGAAGGGCCCCCAAGGGTGGAACACACGGATAGTCTAGACAGGGAAATAGCAAGAGTGAGTGACAAGGACCAACAGACTCAGGAGAGATGAAGGAAATAGTGGCAGATAGAGAGATTAGCAGAGCGAGAGAGGAGTGGGGAGGAAATAGAAGCGAGGGGGTAGTCAGGGGAGCCCGAGCACCGCAGCAGAAGGCGGAGGAGGCAGGCGACGGGAAGAGTCACTGACAGAGCAGCAGGAAATGTGTGGAGTTAGAGACAGGCAGAAAGACAAAGGACAAACAGCTACAGTGCAAAACACAAAGACAGATGCTGACAGTAACCGATAGGCAGAGACTGGTAGGAAGATGAGGACAAGTCAGAATCAGGGATGTCATCAGAGATAGAAGAGTAGGCAGAGGGACTGACGAGGAGAATCACAGAGAGAAAAAAAGGTAGGGAGGGCAGAACAATTAAATAAATATCCAAGGAAAGGAACAAAGAAAAGGAGGGAACACAGAGATGAAGAGAGAGAGAACAAGAAATAATAGAGATGTGAGAATAAAAACGAGAAGGAGGGATTGTGTGAGCTCTCCATCCCAGAGGCATGAAAACTGAGGGGCAAAGGGGACAAATAACAAATGGAGACAGCCAGGAGCTGTGACAGTTGGAAGGAGATGACCACAGGTAGAAAGTAAGAGCAGGCCGGGCATGGTGGCTCACGCCTATAATCCTAGCACTCTGGGAGGCTGAGGCGGGTGGATCATTTGAGCTCAGGAGTTGGAGACCAGCCCAAGCAAGAGCAACACCCCGTCTCTACTAAAAAATAGAAAGAAATTATATGGATAACTAAAATATATATATATATATATATAAAAATTAGCCGGGCATGGTGACACATGCATGTAGTTCCAACTACTCGGGAGGCTGAGGCAGGAGGATCACTTGAGCCCAGGAGTTTGAGGTTGCTGTGAGCTAGGTTGATGCCATGGCACTCTAGCCCGGGCAACAGAGTGAGACTCTGTCTCAAAAAAAAAAATAAAAAACCCTCAATATGCCATCTTA
The DNA here is from genome assembly GCF_020740605.2 of Lemur catta. Taxonomy (NCBI): domain Eukaryota; kingdom Metazoa; phylum Chordata; class Mammalia; order Primates; family Lemuridae; genus Lemur; species Lemur catta. The sequence goes on from NC_059142.1 coordinate 16,582,064, forward strand.
GCTGAATACCTTGGTGAACAAAAATGTCTGTCCGTTGTTTAGAACTGTTCTTGAACTCCTGAGCTCAAGCGATCCCCCTGCCTCAGCCTCACAGACTGCTGTCTGTCTTGAGTTTTCAAAGAAAAAGAAACGTGACTAACCCATGTGAGGAACCTACACCTTAAGTATGTGTTGAGGTCAGAATTCATTCATTGCAAGTCATATACCTTTTCTTTTGCCATTGCCATAAATTCATGGTTTGGGTGAGTACTCTTCTTGGTAATACTTGATTATATCTATGACGGATGCCCAAGAACTTAACCATTAGGGAAATGTGGCTGTTTCTGTGGGTTAACTAGTAAAACCCATACAGGAAGCTGAGATTAGCCACCCTTCAGACCTTACCATGGCCCAGGGAAATGTTACTGCAGATTTACCCCGTGCTGGCAAGCTGATGAATTCTTTGTCTTCCAGCACAGGGGAGCGGCTTTCCTGGATGGGGTATACACTATCCTGGATATTTTATGGTTTTGGAACACTATCCTGATTATAAGTTCATAAATTGCTATGCAGATAATTGCATCAGTCTCTTATAAGTGTGGTTACTTTGAGTCACTTTTGTTGGCTCCAGTGGTGTCCTGATTTACAATGCCATGCTGGATTGTAGAGACTTTGCCTTGGACAAAATTTCCTCTTATCACTGACTCCTTTTGCCCTACAAAGCCGTGAATCCTCTAATATCAAAAAGCAAACCCAATGTATTCAGTAGAAAGGAGTTAGAGCAAGAGAGTGGATTCAAATGGTTTGAAATGATTTTCAGTGCCAAGGGTTGAAACCAAAAGAATCCTTTAGCCAAATTAATCCTGAGTTAACAAGAAAATTAAACAGAAAGCTTCCATAACTAAATTGTCAAAACTTTATCACATATAAAATCTGGATTTCATTGGGCAAAAAGTTAGGAGTCCTCATTCTGAAAGAAACTATGTGAGAGAAGTTTCTTTTGACCACACGGCGCTCTCTAGCCTGGGCAACAGAGTGAAACTCTGTCTCAAAAAAAAAAAAAAGAAGTTTCTCCTCAAAGAGGAGTTCCTGTGCTGAAATGAAATGTTTGTTTAGGATCATTAACTTAAAGTCATAACACCCTTGGCTGAACATTTGTTGTGCTCCTATCATGTCAGGCACCTTTTATATGTTATCCCATTTAATCCCACACAACAGAGATTCATCTATTTATTTAATATTTACTTATTTAGTCAGGGTCTCACTTTGAGTAGCTAGGATTACAGGCAGGCACCACCACACCAAGCTAATTTTTTTTGTTGTTTTTTGTAGACATGGGGTCTTGCTCTGTTGCTCAGGCTGGTTAGAACTCCTGGCCTCAAGTGATCCTCCCACCTTTGCCTCCCAAAGTGCTGGGATTATAGGTGTGAGCCCTTGCACCTGGCCATCTCATCTTTTAGATGAAAAAATGAGGTTCTGAGAGGTTGAGTAATTTACTCAGGGTAACCTGCCTAGTTAATGACAGGGCCCAGACTCAAGCCCATATTTTTTTTCTATTATACCACCTGTGGCCAACATCTGCTATTTTTGCCTCCCTAGCAGAGTAGGGATTTTCCTCTGAAAATCACCCCTCTCTCACTGCACCCACCAAAGGCATGTGACCCCCGCCTAGTCAATCAGAACACCACATCCTCTTTTGATGAACTGAGCTCATGACATAGGGAGAGACTAGGAGCCTTGGCACTTTGACTTCTGCTGGAACTTTTGCTAAGATCACTCTATGTGTGCTGACCTTGCTAAGCCAATAGTATGTAAGAGAGTTTCCTGGGCATGAAGCCAACATAAAGGAAGAGGACTCAAAAGATGGAGGGGGTTTCTGGCATCATTTGAGTATCTGGAGCAAGCTCCTGGGCTGTTCAGTTATTAACACATGAGCTAAAAAAACTCCCAGATTTGTTTGAGTAGGTATGAGTTGAGTTTTCACTGGTAACAGTGAGTCCTGACTAACACACCACCTTCAAGATTATCCAGGTTGGGCACGGTGGCTATTCCTGTAATCTCAGCACTTCAGGAGGCTGAGGTGGGAGGATCCCTTGAGCCCACAAGTTTGAGGCTGCTGTGAGCTATGATTGTGCCACAGCACTCCACCCTGGAGACTCTGTCTCTCTCTCTTTTTTTTTTTTTTTTTTGAGACAGAGTCTCCCTCTGTCACTTGGGCTAGAGTGCAGTGGTGTCAGCCTAGCTCACAGCAGCCTCCAACTCCTGGGCTCAAGCAATCCTCCTGCCTCAGCCTCCCGAGTACCTGGGACTACAGGCATGCACCACTACATACCCGGCTAATTTTTCTATTTTTAGTAGAGACGGGGTCTCGCTCTTGCTCAGGCTGGTCCTGAACTCCTGAGCTCAATTGATCCTCCTGCCTTGGCCTCCCAGACTGCTAGGATTATAGGCGTGAGCCACCGGCCTGGCTGTCTTTTTTATTTTTTTTTGATATGGAACACTTCACACATTTGCGTGTTATCCTTGTGCAGGAGCTATGCTAATCTTCTCCATATCCTTCCAATTTTAGTACATGTGCTGCTGAAGCGACTATGTCTCTTAAAAAAAAATTATCCAGTCCTGTCATTTCCTTTTGCAGAGAATCGAAGGAACTGAATTGAAGCCTGGAGAAGTCAAGTGACTTATCCAAGCACACTAATCTAGTCTATAGCACAGCCAGAATTAGAATCCAGATCCACTGTGCTTGGCCAGAGCTCCTTCTTATACACTATTTTTCTTCTTTCTTTGTAGAAAGGCTGAGAAGTGGAGAAGCTTCAAGGTAGAAAGGTAGGAGCCAGCTGACCACCAAAGACTGATCAAGTCAGATAAATTTCCTCTGAAGTGGTATTTATAAGTCAGGGTGTTTCAGTGTGAAAGCCAGACTTCTATTCACCAAGTATTGATTTCTGCACTTTTCAGGAATGCAGTTACTTTGCAGGGCAGAGGTTCATTTCAGCTTTTCTCTGCAGACGTGTTCATCACTTAACTTGGTACTGCGGAACATATTCTTTCCCTGCCTCCTGTCATATCTTCTGCAGGACCTGGACACAGAGGTGATTCTCAGGCTGAGTGAGCTTTTTCTACACACACAAGGATGCAAGCCATGCGGGCTTTGGGAATAGAAGATCGGGAGGTCATTCGTGTAGTACAATATGAGAGTCACTAGGAAGGGCTCCCTGCCTACCACCACCTGCTCCCAGAAAACAGACACCGGGGTAGTGTCTGACATTCCAGGGGTAGTAAATAATTTCCTTGGGTTAAACTTTGCCCCATCACTCTGGCCTGCCTGTCTGTGCCCGTAAGAGGACTCCTTCACCTCCTTGACCTTGGCTGGTTGGTATGCTAATCCTGGGGGCTGAGAGACTGGCGTGACAGCTCTCTCTGCCCAATTTCCCAGTTCAGAGCACTGCTAGAGGAGGACAGAGAAGCCTGCAAAACTGAGGTGCCACAGCTTCTGCTGCTGCACTGATGCAAGACAGCACCACTACCTAGCTATTCCCCCCACCCTTGGCAACTTGCCCAAATATCATTGTCTTCAAGCTCCTCCTCTTCCTTCCCCAACCCCAACTCTTTGTAGAGTAGATCCAAATGTTTCCATTCTGACAGCAAGCAGGAGTGGAGCACTGGGGAGATGAAGGAGACAAGGAAGGGAAACAGGGGACACAGTCTAGGGCAGCTGTAGCATTTCCTTGACATATATTGAATCTTTAAAAATTCATATGAACTTTGCATTCTGCTTCAAAGTCTATCACTGTTTTAAGATAAAATACCAGAGCACATCTGTAGTCCCAGCTACTCGGGAGGCTGAGACAGGAGGATCCCTTGAGCCCAAGAGTTCGAGATCAGGCTGGGCAATATAGCAAGACCCCATCTCTAAAAAAAATACATTGCAATACTTGATTTTTAAAAATTTTACAAAATGTCAAGTGAAACTGTCAGTTTTATGATCTAATGTGGATGTGTCATTTTATTCTGTGGCTCCAAGTATCACTGGCACACTTCATTTTTTTTATTCTCCTTTCAACAAATACTTATGAAGGGCCTCCTCTGTGCCAAGCATGTGATACAAAGTGTAATAACGAGTCAGTAGGCAGAGTCCTGGCCTCACAGGGCCTGCAATCAGTGGGAAATTGGGAAAGTAGGAGTCATTGAATGGAGGGAAATCAGAGGTAATAGATGTAGACACAGGACATCAAAGGACCCATATCCTGAGAATAAACAGATGACGTATAGAAGATGGGAAGGTTGCATTCTGACATCCAAGAGTTCTCCAGAACCTGACTCAGGCTCTTTCCTCCTAAACCTGCACCCTTTCCAGTAGTTGCCTGCTCTGTGCCTAACTCTGCCATCAACTCACTGTGTAAGTTGGAAACTCAGGAATCATCCTGAGCGATGCCACCCTAACCCGACCCCATACACACACTTCCAATTAATCACTGAGTTCAGAGTGGCTTTCACACACTTTCATTCCATTCTTTTTTTTTTTTTTTGAGACAGAGTCTCGCTCTGTTGCCCAGGCTAGAGTGCCGTGGCGTCAGCCTAGCTCACTGCAACCTCAAACTCCTGGGCTTAAGCGATCCTACTGCCTCAGCCTCCCGAGTAGCTGGGACTACAGGCATGCGCCACCATGCCTGGCTAATTTTTTTTTCCTATATATATTTTTAGCTGTCCAGATCATTTCCTTCTATTTTTAGTAGAGATGGGGATCTTGCTCTTGCTCAGGCTGGTCTCGAACTCCTGACCTCAAGCAATCCTCCCACCTCGGCCTCCCAGAGTGCTAGGATTACAGGCGTGAGCCACCATGCCCAGCCACGTTCATTCCATTCTATCTCTGCTGTCCCCTCTTGGTCTGAGTCACCATTGTCTCTAGTGTGGCCAACATAATGATGGCCTCATGACTATTCTCCACAGAGAAGCCAGTCTGTGATTGCTAAAATGCAGATCTTGGGCTGGGCTCACACTTGTAATCCTAGCACTCTAGGAGGCTGAGGAAGGAGGATCACTTGAACTCAGGAGTTTGAGACCAGTCTGAGCAAGAGTGAGATCCTGTCTCTACTAAAAATAGAAAAAATTAGCCGGGCGTGGTGGCGTGCGCCAGTAGTCCCAGCTACTTGTGAGGCTGAGGCAGGAGGATCACTTGAGCCCAGGAGTTTGAGGTTGCTGTGAGCTAGGCTGATGCCACGGCACTCACTCTAGCCCGGGCAAAAAAGCAAGACTCCGTCTCAGAAAAAAAAAAAAAGTTTAAAAAATATATACATATTTTTAAAAGCAGTGGAGCAATGCCACCAAAAATTTGAAGGAAGATTATTTCAAACTAGAATCTCATACCCAGCCAAACTATCAATCAATTGTGAGGGTTGAGTAAAGGTATTATCAGACATGCAAAGTCTCAAATTTATCTTCCATGCACCCTTCTCAGAAAGCTATGGGAAGATACACCAAAATGAGAGAATTCACCAAGAAAGAGGAAGACATGGATACAGAAAACAGGAGATTCAACACAGAACAGAAGAAAGGGACTTTCCAGGAAGACAGTGAAGAGAGATTTTTAGGAAGAGAGGTGTACACTGAGTGAAAGGGAAACTGTCACATACTGCTGCAGGTCAGGAAGCTCTGGGACAGGCTGTAAAAAATTATTATTATTATTATTATTATTATTTTTTACAGATAGAGTCTCACTCTGTCACTCAGGCTGGAGTGCAGTGGTGTGATCATAGCTCACTACAGCCTTGAGCTCCTGGGCTCAAGCTATCCTCCTGTCTCAGCCTCCCAAGAAGCAGGGACTACAGGCACGAACCACCATGCCCAGCTAATTTTTTAAAACATTTTTTTGTAGCGACAGGATATTGCCCAGGCTGGTCTCAAACTCCTGGCCTAAAGAAATCCTGCCTCTGCCTCCCGAAGTGTTGGCATTACGGGCATAAGCCACCGTGCCTGGCTGAGAGAGTCTCTTTTAGGGGGAAGGTGAAAACAAGAGACTACCTTATGTGAATGAACGTTCAGGGTTAATTGGCAATGAGTCCACAGAAAACTAAGCAAATACAGCTATTAACCATAGGCAAAACAAACAGTTGTTTAGGAAAGGAAATTTTTATTTTTTTATTTTTTTTTGTGACAGAGTCTTGCTCTGTTGCCTGGGGTAGAGTGCTGTGGCATCAGCCTAGCTCACAGCAAGCTCTAACTCCCGGGCTCAAGCAATTCTCCTGCCTCAGCCTCCCAAGTAGCTGGGACTACAGATACACACCACCACAACTGGCTCATTTTTTAAAAAATTTTTTATAGAGCACTGGGATTATAAGAGTGAGTCATGATGCCTGGCCTTTAATTCTTACAATAATCCTATTAGTGTCATTTCATAGCACAGATGAGCACAGATGGGGCACAGAGTCAGGTAACTTGCCCAAGACCACATAGCTAATAAGTGGCAGATCTGGGATTTATAAAAAAAATCTTTGTAACAAACTCTATGAGACTGTACAAGTTTGTAAAAATTAAAACTAAAAACATTAAGTCGTTATTTATGGTCCATTTTCCCGTCTAGAATGCAAGCTCCCAACTGGCAGAGCCTAGATCTAGTCTGCTTTCCATCGTATCCTGGGATTTGGGCAAGGCCAGCACCTGGAGGTTCACGTGAAATCTTTGTAGAGGGAAATCTTTAAGGGAATGTATGTTTTGGAAAGACTTCCTGCAATGAACGGGAGTCTGGACAAAATAATTCCTGACGTCCCTGCCAGTTCTACCATTCTAATCTACCTTTCTTCTCATCTCAATTTCTCTTAATCCTTTGTTCCAGTCCAAATTCTCGCCCTTCTTTTAAGCCTAAATTTTCAAAGGAGTGGCCAATTTCCCACTGCCTCCATTGCTTCATGATCCTTTTGAAGAGGCAATCTGGAAACCTCCTCTCCCATTATTTTTCTGAAACTGCTTTCCTTGGTCAGAGATTCTTTCTTGACAGGCTCATGGCCTTTCTCAGTCTTCCTCTACCTCTTGCAGGATCTAACATGGCAGAGAGCCTCCTTTTCTTAAAGCTCTTCCTTCGTGTGCACCTCTCTCAACCTCTCCAGCTGTTCCTTCCCTGGCTTTTTCCTGGCCTTCTCCTGTCCTTGACTGTGGTTGTCTCAAGCCTTCCTCATCTGCTTTCCCCTTTTTCTCTCTTCAGTGAACTGATTCCTTCTCCTGGCTCTCGTATCACCTTTGGTCTGATGACTCAGCCTCTTGCTCACGCTCTGGACTCCCACTTGTGTATTTCTAGCCCAAGGACACCTACATTTGTATGACCCACAGTCACTTCCAAGTCCTGTTTTAAGCTCCTCAAACAATTAAAACACTGGTTTGGTGCAATGAGTGGTCCCTAATAATGGCAGCTAATCTTTTTTGTTCAGATCTGGTCCCGGCTTTGTCACTTTCTTACTCAACTGAGCTTCATGAGACTAACTCAGACAGGCTGTTTGACAAGTTAAGAGAATTTAAGAAAAGTTCTTAATTCTTTAAGCCTTAATTTCTTCATTTGAAAACTATTTTATTTACATAAATCCTTTTCAGCTTAAAAAAAAATAAAGCATGGAAACCATTGGCATATAAGTTAAAGTAAAAACTCTGCTTGGAATTCAAGACCAACTATAATTTGACTCAAATTTTCCAATTCAACATCATCTAGGCTCGTTAGTATGAATGTAGAAGATAACATAGCAGCATGGTTAAGAACAGGAGCTCTGGAGACAGTTGCTTAGGATGGGATGAAGACTGCATTATTTACCATGTGTGGGGCCTTGAGCAAGTGGCTCAGCTTTTCTTTTTTTTTTTTTTTTTTTTTTTTTTTTGAGACAGAGTCTCACTTTGTTGCCCGGGCTAGAGTGAGTGCCGTGGCATCAGCCTAGCTCACAGCAACCTCAAACTCCTGGGCTTAAGCGATCCTACTGCCTCAGCCTCCCGAGTAGCTGGGACTACAGGCATGAGCCACCATGCCCGGCTAATTTTTTTTTTTGTATATATATTTTTAGTTGGCCAGATAATTTCTTTCTATTTTTAGTAGAGACGGGGTCTCACTCTTGCTCAGGCTGGTCTCGAACTCCTGACCTTGAGCGATCCACCCGCCTCGGCCTCCCAGAGCTAGGATTACAGGCGTGAGCCACCGCGCCCGGCCGGCTCAGCTTTTCTGAACTTCAGTTTTCTCATCTATAAAATGGGCACAATAATAGTACCCACATTATTAAATTATTGTGACAGTTAAATCAACAAAAGCATTTAAAGTTGTTAGCAAGAATCTTGGCCATCTGACCCAAGACACTCAACCTTGTTGATCCTGGGATTCTCATCAGGAAAATGGGAATAATAGGGGCCGGGTGCGGTGGCTCACGCCTGTAATCCTAGCACTCTGGAAGGCCGAGGAGGGAGGATCGCTCGAGGTCAGGAGTTCGAGACCAGCCTGAGCAAGAGTGAGACCCTGTCTCTACTAAAAATAGAAAGAAATTATATGGACAGCTAAAAATATTTATATGGAAAAATTAGCCGGGCATGGTGGTGCATGTCTGTAGTCCCAGCTACTTGGGAGGCTGAGGCAGAAGGATTGCTTAAGCCCAGGAATTTGAGGTTGCTGTGAGCTTGATGCCACGGCACTCTAGCCCAGGCAACAGAGGAAGACTCTGTCTCAAAAAAAAAAAAAAAAAAAAAAAAAACAGGAATAATATTAATACCTACCTTGTGAGGTTGTTTTGAGGATTAAATGAACTTATTTCTTTTGGTTTTTTTTTTTGAGACAGAGTCTTGCTCTGTTGCCCGGGCTAGAGTGAGTGCCGTGGCGTCAGCCTAGCTCACAGCAACCTCAAACTCCTGGGCTTAAGCGATCCTACTGCCTCAGCCTCCCAAGTAGCTGGGACTACAGGCATGTGCCACCATCCTCAGCTAATTTTTTCTATATATATTTTTAGTTGGCCAGATTATTTCTTTCTATTTTTAGTAGAGATGGGGATCTTGCTCTTGCTCAGGCTGGTCTCAAACTCTTGGCCTCAAGCGATCCACCCGCCTCAGCCTCCCAGAGTGCTAGGATTACAGTTGTGAGCCACCGAGCCCGGCCTTATATCTTTTTTTTTTTCTTATTTTTTTCCCCAAAATCGTGGCTTGTTGGACTTATTTCTTTATTAATTAAATTTTTATGTTGAAATAATTAAACAAAAAAAATTTTTTTTAGAGACAAGCGTATTTCTCTCTTGCCCAGCCTGGAGTAAAGTGGTATGATCATAGCTCACTGCAACCTTGAACTCTTGGGCTGAAGCGATCCCCCTACCTCAGCCTCCCAAGTAGCTGGGTCTACAGGTGTAAGCCATTGCACCAGGCCTATGTTGAAATAATTTTAGGTTTGCATGGAAGTTGCAAAACGAGCATAGACAACATAAAGATAAACATAGATCAATGGAGTAGAATCAAGAGTCTCAGAAAAAAACCAAATAGTTGGTTTTTGATAAACGGACCAAGACAATTCAAGAGGTAAAGAATAGTCTTTTCAGGCTGGGCTAGGTGGCTCACGCCTGTAATACTAGCACTCTGGGGGGCTGAGGCGGGAGGATTGCTTGAGCTCAGGAGTTTGAGACCAACCTGAGCAAAAGTGAGACCCCCGCCTCTACTACACACAGAAAAAATTAGCCAGGCAACTAAAGATAGAAAAAAAAAATTAGCTGGGCAAGGTGGCATGCTTGTAGTCCCATCTACTTGTGAGGCTGAGGCAGGAGGATCGCTGGAGCCCAGGAGTTTGAGGTTGCCGTGAGCTAGGCTGACACCACGGCACCCTAGCCCGGGCAACAGAGTGAGACTCTGTCTCAAAAACAAACAAACAAAAAAAGAATAGTCTTTTCAACAAATAATGCTTGGACCACGGATATCCACATGCAAAAGAATAAATTTGAGGCCGGGCACAGTGGCTCACACCTGTAATCCTAGCACCTGTAATTCTGGCACTGAGGCAGAGGGATTGCTTAAGGTCAAGAGTACGAGACCAGTCAGAGCGAGACCAGTCAGAGCAAGAGTGAGACCCCATATCTACAAAAACTATAAAAATTAGCTGGACATGGTGGCATGCACCTGTAGTCCCAATTACTTGGGAGGCTGAGGCAGGAGGATTGCTTGAGCCAGGAGTTTATTTATTTATTTATTTTTCTTGAGACACAGTCTTACTCTGTTGCCCAGGCTAGAGTGCTGTGGCGTCAGCCTAGCTCACAGCAACCTCCAACTCCGAGCCCAGGAGTTTGAGGTTGCAGTGAACACAGACAATAGAGCGAGACTCTCTCAAGAAAAAAAAAAAAAAAAAGAATAAATTTTAGCTGGGTGCAGTGGTGCATGCCTGTAGTCCCACCTACTAGGGAGGCTGAGGTGGGAGGATCGCTTCAGCCCAGGAGGTCGAGTTCAGCCTGGGCAACATGGTGAGACACTATGTCTAAAAAAAAAAGAATTAATTTGGATCTCTACCTCACACCGTGCAAAAAATAAACTCTATGAGAATCATAGACCTACAAGTAACAGCTAAAAGTATAAAAATCTTAGAAGAGAGGAGGAGAAGGGGAGGAAAAAAAGAAAAACAAATCTTAGAAGAAAACATTGGCTGGGCTCAGTGGCTCACGCCTGTAATCCTAGCACTCTGGGAGGCTGAGGCGGGAGGATTGTTTGAGCTCAGGAGTTCAAGACCAGCCTGAGCAAGAGCGAGACCCCCATCTCTACTAAAAATAGAAAGAAATTATATGGACAGCTAAAAATATATATAGAAAAAATTAGCCGGGCATGGTGGCACATGCCTGTAGTCCCAGCTACTCGGGAGGTTGAGGCAGAAGGATCGCTTGAGTCCAGGAGTTTGAGGTTGCTGTGAGCTAGGATGATGCCACGACACTCACTCTAGCCCGGGCAAGAGAGTGAGACTCTGTCTCAAAAAAAAAAAAAAAAAAAAAAGAAGAAGAAGAAGAAAACATAGGAGTACACCTTTGTGACTTGAGTTAGATAATGATTTCTAAGATCTGATACCAGAATCATAAGTGATAAAAGAGAAGCTTGATCAGTTGGACCTTATCCACAGTAAAAACTTTTGTGCTTTAAAGGACACCATTAGGAAAGTGAAAAGATAAACACAGAATGGAAGAAAAGTTTTGCAAATCACATATCTGATAAAGTACTTGTGTGGAGAATATATAAAGAACTCTTACAATAATAATAGGACAACCCAATTTAAAAATGGGCAGAGGATCTAAATAGATATTTCTCCAAAGAAGATATACATACTATAGTAAATATGAACCTCAAAATACTAAGCTAAGTAAAAGAAGCCAGTCACAAAAGACCACTCATTAGTCTATGATACTATTTATATGAAATGTTGCAAACAGGTGAATCTGTAGAGATAGAAAATAGATTTGTAGTTGCCTAGGGCTGAGGAGTAGGAGGTGGAAAGAAATGGGGAGTGAATGTTAATGGGTACAAGGTTTCTTTTGGGAATGATGAGAATGTTCTGGAACTACATGGTGGTAATAATTGCACAACTTTGTTAATATGCTAAAAATAGTTGAATTGTACACTTTAAACAAGTGAACTTTATGGAGTACAAATTATACCCCAATAATGCTGTTTTGAAACTAGTACACAGAGTTCTTGTATATCCTCAGTGAACTTGAAAACTTCTTACATAACCATAGTGCAACAATAAAACCAGAAAATTGATATTGGTATAAAATTATTAATGAAACTTCAGACCATATTAGGATTTCACCAGGGCTGAAAGTAATGTCTGGGACATAGTGAACCTTACACGGGCTGTAAGGACTTTACTACAGTGATGATCATGAAGATGATAATGATGATGCTGGACTTTCTACCACAGCCAGGTTGATCCGCAGCTGTTTTCAGAGTAGGTCGTGCTTGTTCCTCTTTCTAAATTCTTACTCTAGCAGTTCTACCACCTGGGATTACCTTTTTCCTTCATCTTTCTTTACTTTTACCAAATCATTCACTTTTACCAAATCATTCACACATACCCATTGCCATTAAATCTTTACTAATTCTCCTCTCCCTTCTTTGTATCAATCTCCAGATCAGCCAGCTATTGCCTGGACTCTCCCTTGCATTTTTCTCTATTTCACCTTTTAGTCCTAAATCTCAACTAGATTGAGTGGCTATATGGGCATAATTCCTCTGCATCCTAAACGATAAATTAGGTGGGAGTTGAAACAAATGTATCTATTGACTAAGATTTAAAGTTGTTACCAGAAACAGAGCTGCAAAGGAGGGAGGAAAGGGAGTGTAAGCTGAAACAGCGTGGCAGGAGATGGAGAGCCACTCAGGCAGCAAGATATAGGTTGAGCCTGAGCAGTCAAAAAGCATTTCACAGGGTGTTCACTATACACTCCATAGTGTAATCATTGCCAGAGAGAGAAAACAATAATAGAGAGGGAAGGAGGAAAGATACCCACCACTGGAATTACCCACGGGCTCTTTTATTTTCCAAGGTTCATTGACTAACTCCTCCCTGAGTTCACAGGCAGAATTAAATGCCCTGCCTTTGAACTTCCAACGTACCGCAGTGGAAGAGCCTGGGTTCTTGTCTGCCTTCCTGCTACCTTGTGAACTCCATGGGTGTCCTTTTCCCTGCTGTATCCCCAATCCTTGGAACATAGTGGACACTGTATAAATGATGGTTGAATGAATGAATGCATGAACAAAGGACCTGGAGCTAGTACTGCATCTCAAGCCTACATTTATGAGAACAGACACAGAACAATGTGCAATTTTGACAAATCTATTAAAACTGTGTAAGCTTCGGTCTCTAGGAGTCCAAGGTCAGTAGCCTATCAGACTCAGAGGTCTATCAGCGGGCCCCGAGATAGCCTCGGAAACGCAGGAGGCGGGGCTTGAGCCCCCGACACACCCCTTCGCGTTCAAATCCTTTCCGCCTATGGACCCGCCTCCGCCGGCGCGGTATGCAACTCTAATTGGTGACCTCGCTAATCCATCTGAGCACGTCGGCGCCTATTGGATCAACTGCTGAACCTGGATTGCGTACTTCCTGGCGTTGGCAACGCGCCGCCGACGCAGACTGGCCGCCATTGCGCTGTGGAAAAAGTGGCCGTCTGTGTGAGGGGCCGTGGGGTGCGTAGCAGAATTTCTAGGCCGGGCTAGGGGAGGCATGGTCTGGTCGAACTAAGTGGCTGCAAGAGTGTGTCCCGGCCAGGCCGGGCTCTGGATGTACTCTTAGCGAGGCGGGACTGCAGGACGGGGGTCTCCGGAGGGGTTGCTTTGCCTCCCGTGGGCCTGGGCCTTGTTTATTTTTTCTCCCCCGTCTCTTCCCAGATTCTCCGGACATGGCCGGAGTCTTTCCTTACCGAGGGCCGGGCAATCCTGTGCCCGGCCCTCTAGCCCCCCTACCAGACTACATGTCGGAGGAGAAACTGCAGGAGAAAGGTGAGGAAGGAGTGTGGGAGGGGCGCGCGGGCCCGGAGGCGGAGCTCGTGTGCGCGTGCGTGCAAGCGGGCTTGAACTTTTCTCCCTTTTGTCAGGTCATTAGATGTCAGTTCTCTTGTTAGTCCCGTTTAATTTTTTTAATTTAATCAAGTCATTTTAAGCGTCTGTTACTCACAGGAGCTTATCCGGGGTGGGGGGGCTCAATAATGGAGACAAAACTCTTGCCCTTATAGGGTTTAAATTCTAATGAGGGAAGTAGACAACAAAAAACCTGGAAGATCTGTAATAAAAATGTCAGGTAGCGTAAATGGGGTGAAGGAAAATGTAGAGTAAAATGGCAAGAAAATTGGCGAGGAGTGCTCCTCCCTGCCGCTGCCTGCTCTTCCCTCACACCCTGACAGGAGCTTACCCTAGGGCAAGGGATTGGGATAATTAGGTTAAGTTAGAGTGTGCAGTCCTTTAAACGGAGATGTCTTCGTAGCTCGAAAATGGCAGCAATTGCAGGCCAAGCGCTATGCAGAAAAGAGGAAGTTTGGGTTTGTGGATGCTCAGAAGGAAGACATGCCCCCAGAACATGTCAGGAAGATCATTCGAGACCATGGAGACATGACCAACAGGAAGTTCCGCCATGACAAAAGGGTCTACTTGGGGTAAGGAACATCCTGAAATCATTTCTTTTGGAGTATGGCCCTTTTCCCTTCTTCTTGTCCCATAGGTTGCAGTCTTGTGTAGATGCTTTGTTATTTTGGAACAGGACTCTTCTTTGACAGCCCATCTTGGTTATGAGAAAGAAGAAAACCACTAGGAATCTGTAATAATTTCTAAATCTTCTCATCGCCCTAATTTCTCTTCCTAGTTTGGAACTGGTGCTTTAATTTGTCCTATTGATGCTAGTATTAGGTAGTCCTGTCATTGAATGGGTTGAAACCCAGGGTGGGACACTTTATGCAGTCTGGCAACCTGTCACTCCTCAGTGACCAGAATTCTGAGATTGAGATATTTAACTCCAGAGGTGTCTGTACTCTTGTTTTTCTGTGGCCCTAACCTGTGTATCTGCAGGTGTAAATGTCTTAGCAAATCCCTATTCCATTTGGACACAAAAATGTTAGCCAGTTAATGAGCTGGTGTAAGACAGCCATGGAAGTTTTGTTTATTTCAACTATATATTTTTGAGAAATGTGCTAGGGCTATAACAGTGAGCAGGCAGTAATGATGTCTACCTGGTAGGAATGTACAGTCTAGTGGTGTGATAGACATGAGACAAGTGGTTACAGTATAGTATGGTGAATGTTTTATTGTTTATGAGAAGCTGCAGAAGGAATAGAATGTGAGACCGTGTAAAAGTTGTCTTCCGAGGTACAGCTGTTGATTTAGACGGGCTGAAACCCAGTATTGTGGGACTGTGAAATTGAAGAGGAAGAATGGTGCAAGGTGAATTTGAAGAGGTGGAGGCAGGGTTTCTGTTTATGGAGGGCCTGTGTGCTAAGTTTGGGAATCTAGATTATACGGTAGAATTTTATGTGGAATATGGTGCTGTGACCACCAGATGGCTTCTCTGCATGGGACAGGTAGCAGAACACTTTTTCATTTCTAATACATTTCTGTTTTCTGAATGTGGCAGTGCCCTAAAGTACATGCCCCATGCAGTCCTCAAACTTCTGGAGAACATGCCTATGCCTTGGGAGCAGATTCGGGACGTGCCTGTGCTGTACCACATCACTGGAGCCATTTCGTTCGTCAATGAGATTCCCTGGGTCATTGAGCCTGTCTACATCTCCCAGTGGGGGTGAGAAAAGCTAGAATATGGTGTGTGGTGGTTGTGGTTGGGGGACAGTGGGTGGAAACCATTGTGAGACATTCTTGCCCTCCAGGTCAATGTGGATCATGATGCGTCGAGAAAAAAGAGACAGGAGGCATTTTAAGAGGATGCGCTTCCCTCCTTTTGATGATGAGGAGCCGCCCTTAGACTATGCTGACAACATCCTAGATGTTGAGCCACTGGAAGCCATTCAGCTAGAGCTGGACCCTGAGGAGGATGCCCCTGTGTTGGACTGGTTCTATGACCACCAGCCATTGAGAGACAGCAGGAAGTGAGTGATGGGTGGAGTTATCACTCCTGTGAAAGTTTTAGGAAATCCAGGAGTCCTGGGAGAGCAATAGGTGGTATGCTATTTGATGCGGGCCCCTCTTTTTTTTTATCTTAGGTATGTGAATGGCTCCACTTACCAGCGCTGGCAGTTCACCCTGCCCATGATGTCCACTCTATACCGCCTGGCCAATCAGCTCCTGACAGACTTGGTGGATGATAATTACTTCTATCTGTTTGATTTGAAGGCCTTCTTTACCTCCAAGGCACTCAATATGGCCATTCCTGGAGGTCCCAAATTTGAACCTCTTGTTCGAGACATCAATCTACAGTAAGTTGGAGAAAATAGAGATTTTAGGCACTTTGGATTGAGTAAAATCTAGTTTTTAATCCTTAAAATCCTGGTGTAACTTCCAAATTCGTCCGCTTATCCTTGATTTTGTACCCTAGGGATGAAGACTGGAATGAATTCAATGATATTAACAAGATCATTATCCGGCAGCCTATCCGTACAGAATACAAGATTGCTTTTCCTTACTTGTACAACAATCTTCCACATCATGTCCACCTCACCTGGTGAGAGAGCTGGAACACAATAGTTGGAAAGGAGAAGGCTGGAATTTACGTTGGGCCAGGGCAGGAAAACTTACACTGACTCTTCCTTTCATTTTAGGTACCATACTCCTAATGTTGTGTTCATCAAAACTGAGGATCCTGATTTGCCAGCTTTCTACTTTGATCCTTTGATCAACCCAATCTCCCATAGGCACTCAGTCAAGGTGAGAGGAAGGAGCACTTGACCTCAGCTTTTCTAAGAGAAATTTCCTGAGGTTGACTGAAGTGTTACTAGGTAAAAACTTAGCTAGGGGAAACATTTTCCATTCTGTTAAGTGTTCCCCTTGAACTATACGCTAGTTTGAGAGTTGAGTATTCGGCTTAAAACAGGTTGATATAATTTTTGTGTCTGTGATTGTCCATCTGGGCTTTATCATTATTTCTCTTGGTGCTCAGTATAGTCGATATAGGTCTGTCTCTGTTGTGTTTTTTTTGTTTTGTTTTGTTTTTTAAAAGATGGGATGTCACTCAGGCTGGAGTGCAGAGGTGTGATCATAGCTCTCTCCAACCTTGAACTCCTGGCCTCAAGTGATACTCTTATCTTGGACTCACAAAGTTCTGGGATTACAGACATGAACCACCATACCTGGCCCTATGTTTTTTGTTTTTTTTTTTTTTAATGTAGTGAAATAGTTACTATACAAATCACCTATTTAAAGTATACAATTCAGGCTGGGCACAGTGGCTCACACCTATAATCCCAGCAGTTTGGAAGGTTGAGACAAGAGGATCACTTGAAGCTAGGAGTTCCAGAGGGAGGCTGAGGTGGGAGGATTGTCTGAGCCCAGAAGTTCAAGGTTACAATGAGCTATGATCATGCCACTTCTTTCCAGTGTGGTTGACAGAGTGAGACCCTGTCTCTTTAAAGATAAATAAAGTGTATAATTCAGTTGTTTTTAGTTTATGCTCAGCATTAGACAGCTGTCACCACTGGTAATTTCAGAACATTTTCATGACCCCAAAAAGAAGCCCTTAGCAATCACTATTCTTTTCCCCTCGACTTGCCTAGGCAAGTACTCTTATGCCTTCTGTCTTTATGATTTATCTATTGTAGACATTTTATATAAATGGAAACATATACTGATATACTGTGGGTTTTTTTTTTTTTTTTGAGACAGAGTCTCACTCTATTGCCCTGGCCAGAGTGCCTTGGTGTCAGCCTAGCTCACAGCAACCTCAAACTCCTGGGCTCAAGCAATCCTCCTGCCTCAGCCTCCCAAGTAGCTGGGACTACAGGCATGCACCACAATGCCTGGCTAATTTTTTCTATATATTTTTAGTTGTCCAGCTAATTTCTTTCTGTTTTTAGTAGAGATGGGGTCTCACTCTTGCTCAGGCTGGTCTTGAACTCCTGAACTTGAGCAATCCTCGCGTCTCGGCCTCCCAGAGTGTTAGGATTATAGATGTGAGCCACCATGCCCGGCCCCCTGTGGTCTTTTGTGACTGGCTTCGTACACTTAGCATAATGTTCTCAGTATTATCTATATTCCATTTTGTCCTTAACATGAGCAAACCTCCTTCCCCAAGCTCAATTTTTGGAACTTGGGCAAGAGTTGATTGCGGTGTTTACCTTCTGTGGTACTGGGGCTCCTTGGGGAGGCTTATGGTGGTGAGCCAGTTGAGGTGTGAGGAGTGATGCTTGCTTTCCTGGTTGGGCCTGGCTTGTCCTATGCTCCCTTGGCCCCCTTTGCCCTGACCCTTTACGGCTTCTCTTGTCAGGCAGCCCAGTTTCCATGGCCAATGTAGCTACTTTGCTTGGCCCCAGAGAATTTTCCTTTCATCTCAAATCTATGCTTAGTTCAGTAGGAGCTGACCTCTTGAGGGGGGTTCCTCTTTCAGAGCCAGGAACCATTGCCAGATGACGACGAGGAATTTGAGCTCCCAGAATTTGTGGAACCCTTCCTGAAGGACACACCCCTCTATACAGACAATACAGCCAATGGCATTGCCCTGCTCTGGGCTCCACGGCCCTTCAACCTACGCTCTGGTCGCACCCGTCGGGCTCTGGACATACCTCTTGTTAAAAATTGGTAAGCCTTGTACTTTGGGAGGGGAGGGGCTGGTAGTGGATATATAAGATAAAAGATTCCAACTAGGTGGGCATGCAGCCTTTACCAGAATGGAAGAAGAGATGGCCAGGCTCTGCTGGGCTTGTTTTCTCAGGTATCGGGAGCATTGTCCAGCTGGGCAGCCTGTGAAAGTGAGGGTCTCCTACCAGAAGCTGCTTAAGTACTATGTTCTGAATGCCCTGAAGCATCGGCCCCCTAAGGCCCAAAAGAAGAGGTAAGGTTCCTGAGGGCTCCTGCTTAGACTTCTGTTCTGGAGATTGTTAGTAGGCTAAGTCTTACTCTCCTTCTTATTCCCACTCCAGGTATCTGTTCCGCTCCTTCAAAGCCACCAAATTCTTCCAGTCCACGAAGCTAGACTGGGTAGAGGTGGGGCTACAGGTTTGCCGCCAGGGCTACAACATGCTTAACCTTCTCATTCACCGTAAAAACCTCAATTACTTGCACCTGGACTACAACTTCAACCTCAAGCCTGTCAAGACACTCACCACCAAGGTGCCTGCATTGGACTTTAGGGGTCTCCTGGGCTTTAGGGATAGACAAATAGATTTGCTCTGGCCCTTGATCAAGGCATACATCCAGTTGGGCCCTTTTAATGTTCTTTTTTTAATTTGCATCTTCTCCAGGAAAGAAAGAAATCTCGTTTTGGGAATGCTTTCCATCTGTGTCGGGAAGTTCTGCGTTTGACTAAGCTGGTTGTGGATAGTCATGTGCAGTATCGACTGGGCAATGTGGATGCCTTCCAGGTGAGGCTAGGTAGTCCCGACCCCTGCTCAGGTGGGGAGGCTGGATGAAACCTATGCTAACACACAGAGCTGGCTCAAGCTCCAAGTCTGATGGGGCAATTGTGTTCAGTTGGCAGATGGATTGCAGTATATATTCGCCCATGTGGGGCAGCTGACTGGCATGTATCGATACAAATACAAGCTGATGCGACAGATTCGCATGTGCAAGGACCTGAAGCATCTCATCTATTATCGATTCAACACGGTGAGACCTTGTCCTCACTGATTGACTTTCTCAGATCTTTATGTTTACATCTAATCAGGGCTCTTTTCAGGACTTACTTGGAGAGAGGCTATGAGTGTGTTGTTATTGCTCTCACCTTGTGAATCTCAACACTTCCCCCCAAAACCTACCTTTAAGTCCACATAGGGAATCTCAGTTCCTGGTTTTTGCCTTGAAGTTTCTCATTTACCCCCTTGTTTTAGATGTAGGGATCCCAGAGTTTTCCCTTTTTCCCCTCTACTGCCATACATATGTTCCTCCTGCCCTACCTCTCTGCTCAGTTTTGTATTGTTGTCTAAATGAATTGCTAACTTGTGTTCATAACTTCTGCTTGGCATCATAGGGCCCTGTAGGGAAGGGGCCTGGCTGTGGCTTCTGGGCTGCTGGCTGGCGAGTCTGGCTGTTTTTCATGCGTGGCATTACTCCTCTGCTGGAGCGATGGCTGGGCAACCTCCTAGCCCGGCAGTTTGAAGGTAAGTGATTTTCTCTGTCCAACTTCTATTATTGTTTCTGGGGTAGATCATGTGTGTCTTTGCTCCGTCTCCTGCCCTTGTATGAGAATCCTTTTCTGCTAGATTGCCTCTAGGTCCCATTCTCAAATGAGTCTGACCTGGGATTCTATTTCTTGGGCTTCTCTCTTGGGGCATTGAGGCAGTCATGCATTTCTAGGAGTGGAAATTGCTTAGAAGCATAATTGTGAATATTTGAGGTAGCTTGTCTTTTTGCATGTGCTGGGCATATGAATGCTTTGTTAATACTTAATGATTTCACTGTAACCACGGTTAGCGAAGGGCATGAAGGTAGAGACTCTTACTAAAAAACCAGGAATCTTTTAATCACCTCGGGCCACTTCATTTCTAGGCCGACACTCAAAGGGGGTGGCAAAGACAGTAACAAAGCAGCGAGTGGAGTCACATTTTGACCTTGAGCTTCGGGCAGCTGTGATGCATGATATTCTGGACATGATGCCTGAGGGGATCAAACAGAACAAGGCCCGGACAATCCTGCAGCACCTAAGTGAAGCCTGGCGCTGCTGGAAGGCTAACATTCCCTGGAAGGTGGGTGTCTTCCCAACACCAATGAGGCAGGACTATCCCTCTTGCTTGGATTAGGATTACTACTTCTGGACCCCCTAGAGACCGGCTCCCATTACTTCGTTTTTTCTCTACTTTTTTTTTTTTTTTTTTTAAGAAATGGGGTCTTGCTATGTTGCCCAAGCTGGCCTCAAACTCCTGGGCTCAAGTGGTACTCCTGCCTCCACTTTCAGATAGGTAGGACTACAGGTGCACATCACTGCCCAGCTTGATTGTGCCTTTTTGCACTTTCAGGTTCCTGGGCTGCCAACGCCCATAGAAAATATGATCCTTCGATACGTGAAGGCCAAGGCTGACTGGTGGACTAACACTGCCCACTACAACCGAGAACGGATCCGCCGTGGGGCTACTGTGGACAAGACTGTTTGCAAAAAGAACCTGGGCCGCCTCACCCGGCTCTATCTGAAGGCAGAACAAGAGCGGCAGCACAACTACTTAAAGGTTGGGCAGCGTAGGCTGGACTAAGGGTGGGGAGTGGCCAGGAGGGGTTGCTGCAGAGTTGGGACCATGTCTTGTCCTGGAGGGGTTAGTGAGAGGCTAATTTCATGTCCACATTGCAGGATGGGCCTTACATCACAGCAGAGGAAGCAGTGGCAGTGTATACCACCACTGTGCATTGGTTGGAAAGCCGTAGGTTCTCGCCTATCCCATTCCCCCCACTCTCCTACAAGCATGACACCAAGTTGCTCATCTTGGCCTTGGAGCGGCTGAAGGAAGCTTATAGGTGAGGAGTAAGATAGATAGGTTCCTGCTGGGGAGGGAATGGTATCATAGTCCAAAGAAAGAAGATTTAGCCTCAGTCCTTTCTGGGTTTGGCTTCCTTTTGGTTTTCCCATTCTCATCTTTCCTGTTGCTTTGTCAGTGTGAAGTCTCGGTTAAACCAGTCTCAGAGAGAGGAGCTGGGTCTGATTGAGCAGGCCTATGACAACCCCCACGAGGCATTGTCCCGCATCAAGCGTCACCTCCTCACACAGAGAGCCTTTAAGGAAGTGAGTAAGATGCCTCCCCAGGTTTCCTTTTTGGCTGTGCTATTCAGTCTTGGCACCCAATGTAGCAGATTTCCTCAGATGATTGGTGGATTGGTGTGAGCCAGCCTCCTTGTCCCATAGGTGGGCATTGAATTCATGGACCTGTATAGCCACCTGGTGCCAGTGTATGATGTGGAGCCACTGGAGAAGATAACCGATGCCTACCTGGACCAATACCTGTGGTATGAAGCTGACAAGCGCCGCCTTTTCCCACCCTGGATCAAACCTGCTGACACAGAACCACCTCCACTGCTTGTTTACAAGTGGTGCCAAGGTAAAACTTTTCTGGAATCACCCACTGAGGAAGGGGGAAAGAATTGAGTTCTACGTCAAAATTCTCATTTGGGCAGCATGATTGGTTTAATTTCTCCATGCATGATAATAAGGAAATGGTGTTGACGAGCAAAACTGACACCCTTAGCAATCCACATGAAGGAATGGAGTGGTAGTGGGATTGGGTTCGGCAATGTGATGATAGTTACTGTGGGTTCTAGTTCCAAAAGGAAATTTCTTTCTTTCTTTTTTTTTTTTGAGACAGAGTCTCGCTCTGTTGCCCGGGCTAGAGTGAGTGCCATGATGTCAGCCTAGCTCACAGCAGCCTCAAACTCCTGGGCTCAAGCAATCCTTCTGCCTCAGCCTCCCAAGTAGCTGGGACTACAGGCATGCGCCACCATGCCCGGCTAATTTTTTCTATATATATTTTTAGTTGGCCAGATAATTTCTTTCTATTCCAAAAGGAAATTTCTAACATACTGGACGTCTTGCGACTCTTTAGGCATCAATAACCTGCAGGACGTGTGGGAGACGAGCGAGGGCGAGTGCAACGTCATGCTGGAATCACGCTTTGAGAAGATGTATGAAAAGATCGATTTGACCCTGCTTAACAGGCTACTGCGACTCATCGTGGACCACAACATAGCTGATTACATGACAGCCAAGAACAATGTCGTCATCAACTACAAGGTATGTCTTGTGGCATGGTAGCAAGGAATTTTGTGGGGGCAGGTTTCTGGTCCACTCAAGTCAGGATTTTCTGAGGGGAGAACAAAAGGACCCTGGAGAAGCCTGGCAGATGGCCATTGGTTGTTGAGTTGTAGTTCTTTCTTTATAGGACATGAACCATACGAACTCATACGGGATCATCAGAGGCCTGCAGTTTGCCTCATTCATCGTACAGTATTATGGCCTGGTGATGGATTTGCTTGTGTTGGGGTTGCACCGGGCCAGTGAGATGGCTGGGCCTCCTCAAATGCCAAATGACTTTCTCAGTTTCCAGGACATAGCCACTGAGGCTGCCCACCCCATCCGTCTCTTCTGCAGATACATTGATCGAATCCATATTTTTTTCAGGTGAGGACTTTCCTGGATTCTTACCATTGCAGGGCATTGAGGCATATGCGCTGCCTCTGAAAGCTGCTTTTCTACCTTAGTGGACTTGCTGCTGGGTTGGGGTTTCAAAATAGAATGAAGTTTGGGGTGGGGTGTGGTCTCTGTGGAGCTGGAGGACCCATGGGGTCCCAGTACTTGGGCCTTAGTAATGTACCTTGCCTGGTACAGGTTCACAGCAGATGAGGCTCGGGACCTGATCCAGCGTTACCTGACAGAGCACCCTGATCCTAATAATGAAAACATCGTTGGCTATAATAACAAGAAATGCTGGCCCCGAGACGCCCGCATGCGCCTCATGAAGCATGATGTCAACTTGTGAGTCTAAGTTGGGGCTCTGGGAGCTGGGAAGACATTAGCCTGATGGACCCAGAGAGCAATTAGAGGATATTTATGAGTTTGTGGCCTGATTGGGAGGAGTGTAGCCCTGTTGGGATATCATCAGTCTAGCCTTTGAAGGGACGTTTCTTTCAGGAGACTGATGAGGCCATATGTTCTCTGTGGACAGGGGTCGGGCAGTGTTCTGGGACATCAAGAACCGTCTGCCTCGGTCAGTGACTACAGTTCAGTGGGAGAACAGCTTCGTGTCAGTATACAGTAAGGATAACCCCAACCTGCTGTTCAACATGTGTGGCTTTGAGTGTCGTATCCTGCCTAAATGCCGCACCAGCTATGAGGAGTTCACCCATAAGGATGGAGTCTGGAATCTACAGAATGAGGTATGGCCTAGGAAGAGGGCTAGAAGTAATAACATTACCACTACTGTTCCTCCAGGGCGAGTGGGGGTGAGGAACACAGGCATATCTTTTCATTGTCCATTGAGCCTTGTTCGGTGGGGGGCGCTTAGTGTGGTAGTCAAGAGTTGGCCCTTGTTTCTGTCGTGATTCCTGAGACAAGTTAACCTTGACCTTGTGGTTTAGGTTACTAAGGAGCGGACAGCTCAGTGTTTCCTACGTGTGGATGATGAGTCAATGCAGCGCTTTCACAACCGCGTGCGTCAAATTCTGATGGCCTCAGGCTCCACCACCTTCACCAAGGTATATAAGGCACTCACTCAGCCCCAGCTTCACTTGTGCCCTTTGCTCATCTCATGTTCTTTTTCAACTCTCTGGTTTGCTCTCCTTCCCAACTTTGCTTACTGTGCCAGTTTCCATGCTCTGTGGAAGCATAGAGAGTCAGGTCAATTCACAATTGTTTTCTGAGAATTCCCTGTAGGAATTCTATAGCCTACCTCTGTGGAGTTGTGATGATTCTAAATTAAGGCAAGAGTAGAAGGTGGATTCATTAATTTGAACAAAAAAAGCATCATTTTTGTCTGGGCGCAGTGGTTCATACCTATAGTCCCAGCACTTTGGGAGGCCAAGGTGGCAACATCATTTGAGGCAGGAGTTTGAGACCAGACTAGGCAACATAGCAAGACCTTGTCTCTACAAAAAATAAAAAAAAAATTATCTAGGCTTGGTGGCACATGCCTGTAGTCCCAACTACTCAGGAGGCTGAGCTAGTAGGATCTCTTGAGCCCATGGCATTTGAGGTTGTAGTGAGCTATGATCACACCACCGCACTCCAGCCTGGGTGACAGAGTGAAATCCTGTCTCTTTAAAAAAAGGAAAAGGAAAAAACAAAAGCATCATTTTTGCATTTTCCCAGGGGCTTGTTTATCTAAGTTCTGTAACTCATCTTTTAACCAGTAGCATAGAATACCTGTTAAAAAGCAGTTCTCACTGGGTATCTCAGTGTTTATTTCCCCTTCAGTTGCTTTCAAGGCCCAGCTGAAGGCAGCTAGAATTGAGAAAGAATAATCTGAGGATTTTTTAACTGTATATTAAGTTTTTGCAAGGTTTGAAAAATTACCCTGATTTCCCTTAGAATAACCCTTAGCTCTAACATTTTTCTTTTGTTCTGATCTTTATATCTCTTCAAATATGCAGTATATACAGGTATAGAATGTTTTATGGTTTTTAGTAAAACTTCTCTTATGTATACATTCTATTATCTTAATATTCCTTACCTAAAATCCCTCGTTACACAGTTTTTTAGAGTGTAGCACAAGGGAAAAGTCTGTCTTTTTTAGGTTGGTTCCCCCTCTCAAGGATCAGACAACAGAAATTCTGTAACTCATGTTAGTATTTGCTGATGTCTGCTGTGTTCCAGGCATTATGCACACACCAGATGTAAGATAGTGAGCTCAGAGGGCAGAGACTCTATCTAGTTGGAGAGGTAGACACACAGGGAACTCTTATAGGATGTGGTGTTTATAGAGCTTATATTACAGGTTGAGTATCCCTTATCCAAAATGCTTGAGACCAGAATTGTGTTTCAGTTTTCACATATTTTTGGATTTTGAAATATTTTCTTTATACTTACAGGGTCAGCATCCCTAATCCGAAATCAAAAATACTCCAATAAGCATTTCTTTTGAGCATCATATTGGCATTCAAAAAGGTTCGGATTTTGGATTTTTGGATTAGGGATACTTGGTTGAGTGGAGTTAAAAGGATAGGATGGGAGACCAGGTATTTGGGAATCTGAGAATACTAGGGTTAATGACTCTCTTCCAGCCCAGTCTAGGAGAGGAAGAAGAAAGGCTTCCTGAAAGAAGTAGCATGTGATGTGATGAGGGCGGTAAGGGAAGGCATTCCCTTAGCCAGAGAGGTAGAGATGTAACTAGCATAGTATATATGAAACTATAAAACGTCCAAGGTGTTTTGAGACCAGCCTGGACGATGTAGCGAGACCTCATCGCTATAAAAAATAGGAAAATTAACTAGGTGTGTTGGCTTGTGCCTGTAGGTAGTCCCAGCTACTTGGAAGACTGAGGTGGGAAGATTCCAGGAGTTCTAGGCTACAGTGAGCTATGATTGTACCACTACAGTCCCGCTTGAGCCACAGAGCAAGACCTCTCTTTTTTTTTTTTTTTTGAGAAAGAGTCTCTCTCTGTTGCCTAGGCTAGAGTGCCGTGGCATCAGCCTAACTCACAGCAACCTCAAACTCCTGGGCTCAAGCAATCCTTCTGCCTCAGCCTCACGAGTAGCTGGGACTACAGGCATGTGCCACCATGCCCGGCTAATTTTTTCTATATATTTTTAGTTGTCCAGATAATTTCTTTCTATTTTTAGTAGAGAGGGGGTCTTGCTCTTGCTCAGGCTGGTCTTGAACTCCTGAGCTCGAGCAATCCTCCCACCTCGGCCTCCCAGAGTGCCAGGATTACAGGCGTGAGCCACCGTGCCCAGCTGAGACTTCTCTCTTTAAAAAAAAAAAAAAGAAGAATTAGTTCAAAGTTTATTGGAGTAAATTATGGGGTTGGGCATGTTAGGCCATGGGGCTGGATAAATAGAGAAGAGCTTTATCATGAAGGGCATTGCAAGCCTTGTTGAAGGTCTGGTTTCATGGAAGACAATTTTTCCATGGACAGAGGTAGGGACCTCTGCAGCCTGGTCCCTAACGGGCCCCAGTCCCCAGGGTTTGGGCACTATAGATGTAAGGGTTTTAAGCATGGAGTGATTCTGTCAGATTTCTGTGTTAGGTAATTTGCTCTTACGGCTGTTGGGCAGATGGAGTTAAAAGGACAGGATAGGGGACCAGTTTTGGGGACCACTGCAAAAGTCCAGATAAAAATGATGAGAGCCGTGAAAGTAAAGGTAAGAAGAGGGGAACAAGATAAGTAATTAGCAGGTACAATCAGCAGAACTTTGTTATGGTGGGATGCCCAGGAAAGGAAAGTTAAAAAGGATGTTCAGATTTTGGCATGGGTGACAAGGTGGATGTTGGTGCCACCAACCGGAAGACTATAGGAATAAGAGGACGTTTAACAGGGAAGGTAAATGAACTTAGTTTGGGCTGTGTAAAGTTTACGGTTCCTGAGAACATTGAGATGGAGGAATCCAGCAGGCATTTATTTATGATATTTTTTCAATTCTGAGATACATATTAATGTACATATATATTCCCGCCTCCCTCCTTACTGGTGCCTGTTAAATTGATGATTTCTTAGATTTGGTGGAAAACAGTATGAGTTTGAAGCTCTAGGGAAAGAAATGAAATGAGAAACAGCCATCAGGGGTAACTTAGAGGTTCCTAAGATGTCTGGCTAGCAATCTGAAGCTTGAAGAAGAGATCTGGGTTGAAGATGTAGATTTAGGAGTCTTGTCAGCATAAAGGTTGAAAGCTTAAGAGTGAGTAAGATCGCATAGAGAGAATGTAGAGTGGGAAGAGCAGAGGGACAAAATTGGAGCCATGGGGAACACCAAGAAGCAGTGTGGCCAGAGCTTGCAGGAGAGTGCTGGTCCTGGGATCCAAGGCTGTCAGGAACAAGTTTTCAGAATTGGTGTGGGTACTTAACAGTGTCAGTTGCCTAAGAGCATTTCAGTTAGATAAGGACTGAAAACTATCCATTGGATTTGGCAGTTAGGACGTCATTGGTGACCTTAGCAAGAGCTGTTACAGAAATAGTGGGGATGGAAGCCAGGTGGCAGTGGGTGAGGCTTTACTGGAGAGTGACTGAGACAGCAAGGACAGTCTATCTGCCAGAGTTGGAGTAAGGAGGAAGGACATTAGATGCCACCTAGAGGGAGCTGTAAGTCAAGGCAGGTATTTTTGAATGAGAGTGACTAGTATGTTTACATTAAGGAGTCAGTAACAGTTTAAAGTACAACAGTAATATGTGATAATTGATGAGCAGAGTTGCAGAGGAGTTCCCTAGGGATAGAGTAAAGGGCAAACAGAGGAAAATATCCTCTGAACCTAGCAGGAAGGAAGTCTGGGTAGGTGTGAATATGGATGTGGTTAGCAGGAAGTTATAACAGAATCTTGAACTTTTAAGCTTTGGTTGGGCTGGAGTGAAGGGTAAGAGGTATGCATAGTGGACTTGAGGACAGTGGTGGGGGTATGATTATTGTTGAAGAAACTGAGAAGCATTGATTGACAGGTATGTGGAGGGCCCAGATGGGTTTTGAGAAAATGAAGATAACTGTAAGTGAGTATTTGTTCTTCCCAGAATCACCTAGCTACTCAGTGACAGGCATGGAGAAAACAGTGGTTTAGGAATGGGGTTTTGTTAGAGAGCTGTTGAGGAGTGGTAAGGGATTGGATGCAAGGGAATCAAGGGTGCTGGACCCCTTTGGGATCCTGGATGATGGGAGAGGGGAGAGAAGGAAGAGAACAGAAGAGGCCAGTGACCTTGGAAAAAAATGTAGGGATCAAGGAACTGGATGTGAGGCAAGATCCTGGGTAATGGAGGAGTGTCAGAAAGGTTAGGAAAGCAGGCCAGGCGTGGTGGCTCACGCCTGTAATCCTAGCCCTCTGGGAGGCTGAGGCGGGTGGATCGCTCGAGGTCAGGAGTTCGAGACCAGCCTGAGCGAGACCCCCGTCTCTACTAAAAATAGAAAGAAATTATCTGGCCAACTAAAATATATATAGAAAAAATTAGCTGGGCATGGTGGCACATGCCTGTAGTCCCAGCTACTCGGGAGGCTGAGGCAGTAGGATCGCTTAAGCCCAGGAGTTTGAGGTTGCTGTGAGCTAGGCTGACGCCACGGCACTCACTCTAGCCCGGGCGCACTCACTCTAGCCCGGGCAACAAAGTGAGACTCTGTCTCAACAAAAAAAACAAAAAAAAAAAAGAAAGGTTAGGAAAGCAGTTGACCGTAGTGGTTAGAAGCACAGGTCCTGGAGTCAAATTGGGTTCAGATTGTAGCTCTGTCGTATTACTGGTTGGGACCTTGGGAAATTGCCTAACCTGAGCCTCAGTTCCTTCAGTTACAAAATAGGGATAGTGATACTACCTATTTTGTGAGAACTAAATGAAACAATGCATTTAGTAGGCCATATTACTTGATAAATTGCTGAATAAATGTTTGCCATTATTAATTAGAACAGTCAAGGCCAGGTACAGTGGCTCACACCTGTAATCCTAGCACTTTGGGAGGCTGAGGGAGAAGGATCGATTGAGACCAGGAGCTGGAGGCCAGCCTGGGCAACATGTGAGACCCTGTCACGAAAAAAAAAGTTTAAAAGATTAGCCGGATGTGATGGCATATACCTGTAGTCGTAGCTACTCAGGACGCTAAGGCAGGAGGATTACTTGAGCCCAGGAGTTTGAGGTTGCAGTGAGCTGTGATCACACTATTGCACTCTAGCCTGGGGAACAGTGTGAGACCTTGTCTCTTAAACAAAAAAGAGAGAGGATTAAAGATTATGAGCAGATAGTGTAAAGCAGTTCCTGTAGTGACATATCTTGGTCTTTTGAGGTTGATAATAGAAGAAAAATCTCCAGTGAGATTCTTGTCTCCTACAGTTTTCCTTTTTCTTGGACCTTCTTATAGTCATTGCTGCTGCCACCACCACCTTAGGTGCTGTCACCACTCTTGCCTGAGATATGTGCAATAGCCCAAGCATGGAGACAAAACCCTTCTCTTGAGTCCCAGTAGTAGCTGCAAAATAAGACTGGAACATTTAAACAAGATTTCAACAAGGGCCAGGAATCACAGAAGAAAAATAGAGGTTCACCTAGTTAGGTAATCTGGCTTGTAAGATATAGCCTACTTAGCTTTAGTTCATGAGGGACCCTAAGGCTGCCTTCCTGCAAACAGCAGTCTCTCTGTGCCTTTAAGCATGTGAACAGTTCTTGAAGTCTAAAGCCAAAAAGGAAAGACCTTGAGAAAACATCTTTCATGGCAATAAATGTATTTCTCTGCTTTTTTTGTTTTGACTTTTACACTTATTGTTAAATGGAAAAGAATTTATTACATTATGTACCATAGCTCAAAAGGATACAGTAAAAGTTCCCATTAATTTTTCTACCATTTTATCATTTACAGTAAAAAGAAATTACATACTAATGAAATCAAGAAAACAGAGTTCCATTATCCTAACAGTTTGTTTCCACATTCCCTTCCAAGTTGTTCATATGTCTACACAGCTCTTTGTTAATCTGCCAGTTAAAAGCTATGTGATGGGTAAATTCTGTAATTTATTTCTTTTATGAAGACTTAAGGGCATTTTTTATGTATATATATATGTGTATGTATATAAAAGGTTCTTTTTTTTTTTTTGGAGACAGAGTCTCATTCTGTTGCCCTGGGTAGAGTGCAGTGACATCATCATAGCTCACTGCAACCTCAAACTCCTTGGCTCAAGTAATCCTCCTGCCTCAGCCTTCTGAGTAGCTGGGACTACAGGCATGTGCCACCACACCTGGCTCATTTTTCTATTTTGTGTAGACACGGGGGTGTCTTGCTCTTGCTCAGGCTGGTCTCAAACTCCTGAACTTAAGTAATCCTCCCGCCTCGGCCTTCCAGAGTGCTAGGATTACAGGTGTGAGCCACTGCGCCTGGCCTATATATAAGCTTCTTACGTGGTGCCTGGTACATGTAGACCTTAATAAATAAATATTTTCCTTCTTGCCTCTCTCATCCCCAGGATTTCTACTATTCTTAAAGGCATATTAGACTCCTTGGGAATTCGTAATCCCTCTCCCCAAGTATAAAGCACTGGTAACTGCAGCAGAACTGGAGTTCTGGATATAAATCAGCAATTCCAAGAACCAAGTGCAGTCAGAATTTACTAACCCTGGTGGTAGTTGTCCGACTTAAGTCAGTTTGCACTTACCTCCACATCTAGCCCACTGTGGCCCTGGCCTGCCTTTCTATCTATAGGTCTTTTGCCTTGGTTGTCTCATCCTGTGGACATGCTAGATGCTCATTCTAGCTTTTGTGATTTGGTTTGAGCTATTAACCTCACTCTCCAGTCCTCCTTGCTTACCCGAATATTGTTAGCTTCAGGCAAATTCTGTAACGCCAGCCAATATGCTCTTTCACGTCAGTAATTGTCCAGGAGACATAGTCTTTGCCTGAAAGATTTTATCAATTGGTATTTTGTGATTTGCTGTCTTTTTAAATTTTGTCAAAGAACCAGTTTTGTCTTCATTAATTTTACCTTTTTTCTCTCTTTTGTTGCATTAATTTCTTCCCTTTGCTTACTTTGAGTTTAATTTGCTCTAGTTTTCTAGTTTGTTAAGGTGAATGGTTAGATGATCAATTTTGGACCTTGCTTTTTTCCCAATAGGATTATTGAGTGCTGTAAATTTTCCTCTAAGCACTGCTTTAGCTGTGTTCCTCAAATTTTAATTTGTTGTTTTCATTTTCATTCAGTTAAAAATATTTTCTGATTTCCCTTATGAGTTCATATTTTACCCACAGGTAATTTAGAAGTATGCTGTTTAAGTTGTAAATATTTGGAGGTTTGCACTATTAGTTTCTGGTTTGATTCCATTATGGTTAGGGAACATACTCTACATGATCTTAGTTTTTAAAAATATTTTGAGACTTGTTTTATAGCCCAGCATATATGGTCTATTTTGGTAACTGTCCCATGAGTACTTGAATCTGTATTCTGTGATTATTGGGTAGAGTGTTTTATAAATGTCAGGTCCAGTCGATTGATTGCGTTGTTCAACTATTCTGTGTCCTTAAGGTTTTTTTGGTCAACTTCTATCAGTTACTGTGGAGGGAGTATTAGAAATCTCTACCTACAACTGTGAATTTTTTTTTTTTTCAAGTCCATCATTTTTTCCTTCATATATTTCGAAATTCTTTTATTAGGTACGTAATGTACTTAGGATTATTATGCCTTCTGAATGAATTGACTTCTTTATCATTATCAAATGTCTCTCTTTATTCGTGATAATATTCCCTGTTCTGAAGTCTCCTTTGTCTTATATCAGTAGTGTCACTCCAACTTTGTTTTGTGTTTGCATGGGCGTCTTTTTCCATCTTTTTACTTTTAACCTATGTCTTCATAATTAAAGTTTATTTCTTGTAGACAACATATAGTCAAATCTTGCTTCTTCTTTAAATCCAGCTTGACAATCTTTGCCTTACAAATGATCTAAATACTGCAGTTAGGGTTAATACAGGCTGGGCACAGTGGCTCATGCCTGTAATCCTAGCACTCTGGGAGGCCAAGGTGGGAGGATCACTTGAGGCCAGGAGTCTGAGACCAGCCTGGGCAATAGCAAAAAAAAAATTAGCCGGGCATGGCGGCGTGCGCCTGTAGTCCCAACTACTCGGGCAGCTAAGGCAGGAGGGTTATTTGAGCCCAAGTTGGAGGGTGCAGTAAACTATGATGATGCCACTGCACTCTCCAGAGTTGATGAGAAAGCAAGAAACCCTATCTCCAAAAAAAAAAAAAAAAAAAATTTAAGTATATAGATGAGTTTAAATCTACCATTTTGTTTTTTATTCTTTCTGCTTTTCTTTTTTCCTGCCTTCTGGATTTAGTTGTTTTATGATTTTAATTTATCCCCACTCTTCACTTTTTGGCTACACATCTTTGTTTTGTTTTTATTTTGTTTGCTGTAGGGTTTACAGTATATATCCCTAATCTACCATGGTCTGCTGTGACTGTTAGTCTACTACTAATTACTTCACATATAGTACAAGAACCTTACAATAATATACTTCCATTCTCCTCCTACTCCTTGTATTTTTGTAGTATGTTTTAATTATGCATGTATTATAAATGCTACAATACTTCATTACTATTTTTGTTTTAAACAGCCTTTATCTTTTTATAGAAATAGCAAAATGAGAAAAAATGTTTTTTACACTTTACCCACATAGTTACTATTTCTAGTATTCTCCATTACTTTGTGTAGATACAAATTTCCATCTGGTATGCTGTCCCTCTACTTGAAGAATTTCCATTAGCATTTCTTGTAGTAAAGGTCTACTGGCAGTGAATACACTCTGCCTTTTTGTTTGTCTGAAAAGTCTTTATTTTGCCTTCATTTTTTTTTTTTTTTTTTTCTTTTTTGAGACAGAGTCTCACTCTCTTGCCCAGGCTAGAGTGCCGTGGCGTTACCCCGGCTCACAGCAACCTCAAATCCCTGGGCTCAAGTGATCCTCCTGCCTCAGCCTCCCAGGTAGCTGAGACTACAGGCACATGCCACCATGCCTGGCTAATTTCTTTCTATTTTTAGTAGAGATGGGGTCTCGCTCTTGCTCAGGCTGGTCCTAAACTCCTGAGCTCAAGCAATCCTCCTGCCTCAGCCTCCCAAAGTGCTGGGATTACAGGCATGAGCCACCATGCCTGGCCTAGATACTGTAATTTTTATCTCTAAAAGGTCTATTTGGGTCTTTGTTAAACATCTGTTTCTTACCTCATTATGTTCATGTTTTTCTTTATTCACTGAAACATAACTCTACAATTTTTAGTAGCTGTTTTAAGCTCCTTGCTTTCTAATTCCATCATCTGTGTTGTTTCTGGGTCTGTTTGCTATTTTTCTTCTGTTTGTGGGTAATTCATTCCTACTTTGTGTACATAGTAATTTTTTATTAGATGCTAGAAATTATGAATTTTATATTGTTGATTGCTGGATTTTGTTACATTTCTTAAAGAATGTTGGGCTCTATACTGGTGTGCAGTTAAGTAACTATTAGTTTGATCCTTTTGAGGTTTGCTTTTAAGTTTGGTTGTGGCAGATCTAGTGCAGCCTTTTTTCTGGGGCCAGTTTACCTCCACTACTAAGTTGTTATCTTTCTGCAATCTGCTTGATTCTCATGTATTACAAGGGGTCTCTACACTGGCTGGTGGGAACACACAAACTGCTCGCAGCCTTGTATGAGCTGTGGGACTTATTCAGCCTACTGTTTTCCAGTGGTTCTTTCTCTGGCCTCATGGAGTTTTACTGCGTTACAGAATGGTACTCACCCAAAAAACATGAGGGGAATCCCTTTGTGGATCTCCAGAGATCTATTTCTGTGCACAGTCCTTCTCTCCAGTGCTTGTACCCTACAAATTCTAGCTTCCTTGGCCCCCCAAACCCAGGTCTCTGTCTTTTCAATTCAGTGAGACTATTTGGGGCTCTGTTTCCATTACCTTCCCATGTATGTGCTGCTGCTTGGGAACTGCCACGAGGCAATAAACTGGGACAGTTGTAGGTTTCACTTCATCTGTTTCCCTTTTCTCAAGAGTCATAGTATGTGCTGCCTGTTATCAGTTGTCTAAAAACATTGTTTTAAATCTCATTTAGTTTTCTAGTTAATTATACTGGGAGGGCAGTATACTTGGAGGCCACCAATTTCTGTAGCCTTGGTGGTTTTTTTTGTTGTTGTTGTTTTTTGAGACAGGGTCTCACTCTGTCACCCACACTGGACTACAGTGGATTGAGCTTAGCTAACTGCAGCTTTGAACTCCTGGGCTTAAGTGCTCCCACCTTAGCCTCCCAAGGAGCTAGGACTACAGGTGCGCACCACCACACCTGGCTAATTTTTTTGTTTTTTGTAGAGGTGGGGTCTCACTATTGCCCAGGCTGGTCTCAAACTCCTGGCCTCAAGTGATCTTCCTGGCTCAGCCTCCCATAGTGCTGGGATTATAGGTGTGAACCACCCTAACCAGCCATCATTAGTTTTATTTCCCCTATTTTTGATGATTTTTTTTTCCGTCCTTTTTTTTTTTTTTTTTCCTCTGCACACCCTGAGATTACTCATTGTATCTGGTCTTATTTTAACACTGTTTCTGTTGCCTCAGTTCATTTTTTTTTTTATTGAAGTGGAGTTCACATACCATAAAATTCATACTTTTAAATGTATAATTAGATGGCTTTCAGTATATCTATAAATTGTGCACCACTATCTTAATTCTATAACATTTTCATCACCCCCAAAAGAAATTCCCATTAGCGGTCTCTAATTCCTCATTCTTCCCCCTTGCCCAGTCCCTGGCAACTACTTTCTGTCTGTATAGATTTGCCTGTTGTGGACAATGTGTGGCCTTTTTTGTCTGGCTGCTTTTTCACTTAGTGTAATGTGTTTAAGGTTTGTCCATATCGTAGCATGTATCATACTTTAGTCTTTTTTTTTTTTGAGACAGAATCTTTCACTGTCACCTGGGCTACAGTGCAGTGGTATCATCATAGCTTACTGCAACCACAAACTCCTGCCTAGGCTCAAGCATTCTCCTGCCTCAGCCTCCTGAGTAGCTGGGACTGCAGCTGCTTGCCACTGCGCCCAGCTGCTTTTTCTGTTTTTTGTAGAGATGGGGTCTCACTGTTGCTCAGGCTGGTCTCAAACTCCTGGGCTCAGGCAGTCTTCCCACCTTGGTCTCCCAGAGGGCTAGGATTATAGGCGTGAGATACCACGCCTGGCCAGTTCTTTTTAAATTATTTATCTTATACCAACAAAGCAAAGGCAAAAGTAATTCAGTTCTTTTCATGGATTAGTAACATTTCATTGTATGAAAAATGCTGCATTTTGTTTATCCATTTGTAAATTGATGGACATTTGGGTTTTTGTCACTTTTTGGCTATTATATTATAAATAATGCTGCTATTAACACTTACATAGACATTTTTGTGTGTATAAATGTTGTTTTTGTTTTTCATGAGTTTGTGCCTAGGGTACAATCTTTTTTTCTGTGTTCAACCTTTTGAGGAACTGCTAGACTGTTTTCCAAAGTGGCAAAGTGCTCCATTTTACATTCCCATCAGCAGTATGTGGGGATTCCATTTTTTCCACATCCTTGTTAACACTTGTCATCTCTCTTTAATTATGTCCATCCTAATGAGTATGAAGTGGTATCTCATTGTGGTTTTGA
This sequence comes from Lemur catta, assembly GCF_020740605.2. Taxonomy (NCBI): domain Eukaryota; kingdom Metazoa; phylum Chordata; class Mammalia; order Primates; family Lemuridae; genus Lemur; species Lemur catta. The sequence continues at coordinate 16,617,390 of NC_059142.1, forward strand.
TTTCTGTATTTCCCTAATGACTCATGATGTTGAGCTCAAATCTTTCTTGAGTATTAGGGATATAACAAACTGGATTATATGGTCCCCCTCCCCACCCCTTGCAGTTCATGTATAATATACTTTCTTTCTACTATCTTTAGATTGTGAATAAGTGGAATACAGCTCTCATTGGCCTGATGACATACTTTCGGGAGGCTGTAGTGAACACCCAGGAACTCCTGGACTTGCTGGTTAAGTGTGAGAACAAGATCCAGACACGTATCAAGATTGGACTCAACTCCAAAATGCCAAGTCGCTTTCCCCCTGTTGTGTTCTACACCCCTAAGGAGTTGGGTGGACTCGGAATGCTCTCAATGGGTCATGTGCTCATTCCCCAGTCTGACCTCAGGTAGGGCTTGATTGAAAAATTATGCTAGATCTTGTTGCTTAGACCCTGAGGGAAGGGGGTATTTCTTTACTTTTAAGCTTTATTTTTTTCTAATCTTGGTTGTGCCCCAAAACAGGTGGTCTAAGCAAACAGACGTAGGTATCACACACTTTCGTTCAGGAATGAGCCATGAAGAAGACCAACTGATTCCCAACTTATACCGCTACATACAGCCATGGGAGAGTGAATTCATCGATTCCCAGCGGGTCTGGGCTGAGTATGCACTCAAGAGACAGGAGGCCATTGCCCAGAACAGGTGGGCATCTAGGAGGGCAGACCAACCCTGGGACAGGGGAAGGTGGTAAACTTTGAGTCCTGTGTAGAGTTTGGGAGCGGAGCATGCCATATTTTTCGGAGGCGAGAAGGCAGGTTCTACTCCTAACCCTAATTATCCTTGGCTAGGAAGGAATGCTAAGCTCTTCATATGAGAAAGTGTTTTGACTTTAATCTTTGTTTCTTTGGTAGACGGCTGACTTTAGAAGATCTAGAAGATTCATGGGATCGGGGCATTCCTCGAATCAATACCCTTTTCCAGAAGGACCGGCACACATTGGCTTATGATAAGGGCTGGCGTGTCCGAACTGACTTTAAGCAGTACCAGGTATGTGGAGAGAGGATAGTGGAGAGATTTTCCCTGAATCAGGAGCACCCTGGAAACCTGGGATGGTAGGTGCCTAGAAGCTTGACTCTGTCTGCCTCACTTGCCATCTAGGTTTTGAAGCAGAACCCCTTCTGGTGGACACACCAGCGGCATGATGGGAAGCTCTGGAACCTGAACAACTACCGAACGGACATGATCCAGGCCCTGGGTGGCGTGGAAGGCATTCTGGAACACACGCTCTTCAAGGGCACTTACTTCCCTACCTGGGAAGGGCTTTTCTGGTGAGGATTCTCTTCTCCTTTCACGGGGACCTATTACAACCTTTTGAGGTTGTGTGCCTTTGTCTCCTATGGTGTTTCCCAGACAGCCACTCCCAGGAAGTCAGTAGTGTGCTGGCAGATGGCAGGACATCACCTCACCTGGTTCTTCTGCTCCCCAGGGAGAAGGCCAGTGGCTTTGAGGAGTCTATGAAGTGGAAAAAGCTAACTAATGCTCAGCGATCAGGATTGAACCAGATTCCCAATCGTAGATTCACCCTCTGGTGGTCCCCAACCATCAATCGAGCCAATGTGAGTGTGATTGCTAGATGTGGGAGATGGGAAACTAAAATCAAGCTGTTTCTACTCCCTCAATTATGTTCTGAGTACCAAAGTCTCTTGATCTCTAATGCCAGATTCTCTTTTTCCTGGCAGGTATACGTAGGCTTTCAGGTGCAGCTGGACCTGACAGGTATCTTCATGCATGGCAAAATCCCCACGCTGAAGATCTCTCTCATCCAGATCTTCCGAGCTCACTTGTGGCAGAAGATCCATGAGAGCATCGTTATGGACTTGTGTCAGGTGGGCTAGAATTGACAGGAGAGGACACCACAAAAAGAGGTTATCTTGCTCTTTTGTATGTGGGCAGTGCCTCCTAGAAGCTCTGAGGATGAGACTCCTATTGCCTTATTATCTTAAATTGTACAAACCCTCATTCTAACTGGGCTTCCATAAAAATCATAACGTCTTCATCTTTGCCTTCAGGTGTTTGACCAGGAACTGGATGCACTGGAAATTGAGACAGTACAAAAGGAGACAATCCATCCCCGAAAATCCTATAAGATGAACTCTTCTTGTGCAGATATACTGCTCTTTGCTTCCTATAAGTGGAATGTCTCCCGGCCCTCACTGCTGGCTGACTCCAAGTAAGTGGCTTGTGACCCAGGTCTAGGCAGGCATCCAGGAACAACCTTAGTTTTACTGTTTTTCTAGCATTACTACTTTAGGAATTGTCCCTCTCTGCTTTTCTTTCAAACTCCATGCCAGTGCTACCCCTGGAGCTTATCAGTGCCCTCAATCAGGTCTGCTGTTTCTCTAGGGGTTTTGTTGATCTGGAACAAGCAGAGGGAGGGTGGTTTGGGGACTTGGGTGAGTGACTGGGAAGTCTTGTGGTTCTGGGGACATTAGTTATGCCCAGGGCTTCCTGGAAGCCTGACCCCCTCTCCACCCTCAGGGATGTGATGGACAGCACCACCACACAGAAGTATTGGATTGACATCCAATTGCGCTGGGGGGACTATGATTCCCATGACATTGAGCGCTACGCCCGGGCCAAGTTCCTGGACTACACCACAGACAACATGAGTATCTACCCCTCGCCCACAGGTGTACTCATAGCCATTGACTTGGCCTATAACTTGCACAGGTGAGTTGAGGCTCAGAAGCATGTATTTTCCATTAACCCCATACTTTAATGTAGTCATGCTTTTTTAGTTTGCCTGGGTGAGATGAGGTTTGGTGTTTTTCTCCTCTGGGTCACTGACTCTTTCTCTCAGCTTGTATGTACATGAGCAGACTATTGTCAGCCTGGCCAACAGTCTTTCTTCTGCTGTAGAGTTGCAATTTGCCTTGTTCCTGGGGCTGTCAGCCTGATTTAATTTTTCTTAACCCCTCCACCCTCACAGTGCCTATGGAAACTGGTTCCCGGGCAGCAAACCTCTCATACAGCAGGCCATGGCCAAGATCATGAAGGCAAACCCTGCCTTGTATGTGTTACGTGAACGGATCCGGAAAGGGCTGCAGCTCTATTCATCTGAGCCCACTGAGCCTTATCTGTCCTCTCAGAACTATGGTGAGCTCTTCTCCAACCAGATTATCTGGTTTGTGGATGACACTAATGTCTACAGAGTGACTATCCACAAGGTGAGTATTAAAAGCAGTGTAGGGGTGTGGGACTTGATATGCCTATGGGAGGGAAATAGGACAGTGTGTGTGCATATTGGGATGAAGGCAGGGTAATTGTGTCTAGGCTTTGCTAGCTAATGTAATCATTTCTTTAGACCTTTGAAGGAAATTTGACAACCAAGCCCATCAATGGGGCCATCTTCATCTTCAACCCACGCACAGGGCAGCTGTTCCTCAAGATAATCCACACATCTGTGTGGGCTGGACAGAAACGTTTGGGACAGGTGAGAAGGTTAAAGGATGAAGAGGCGATAGAACCTTGCTGCCTCTTATTCTTGAAAAGAGGGAGGCAATGAGAGAGGGAATCTGTTTTTCTTTGTTGAAACACTGAGAGCATCTCATTTAAACTTATCCTCTGAATTGCTTAATATGGGAAATATTCTCCTATAGGAGGTCCAGGAATGTGTGAGGTGCTTCATTACCAGCTGGTCTCTGCTGCCTGAATATCCCATCTCTAATCTTGAACAGGCCTACCAAAAATCATCTTTATAAAGGGAACATACATTCTTAAAGCATCACGTTTAGTAAATCTCTCTCTACCTCAAAACCTTTAGTAGCACCTTCCTTCTTGCTGAAGTATCTCTTCTTTGGCTTCGTAGGTATTTGAAATTTGGCTGGGCTATACCTTTCCAGCCATGGTTTCTCTTCCCCACCCCCCCCCACCCTTTTTTTTTTTTTTTTTTTTTTTTTTTTTTTGAGACAGAGTCTCACTTTGTCGCCCGGGCTAGAGTGCCATGGCGTCAGCCTAGCTCACAGCAACCTCAAACTCCTGAGCTCAAGCAATCCTTCTGCCTTAGCCTCCCGAGTAGCTGGGACTACAGGCATGCGCCACCATGCCTGGCTAATTTTTTCTATGTATTTTTAGTTGTCCAGCTAATTTCTTTCTATTGTTTAGTAGAGAAAGGGTCTCGCTCTTGTTCAGGCTGGTCTTGAACTCCTGAGCTCAAACGATCCTCCCACCTTGGCCTCCCAGAGTGCTAGGATTACAGGCATGAGCTACCGCGCCCGGCCCACAGTCTTATCTCTTAAGACTTATTTCTTTGTGCAGTGTTCTTTTTTATTTGTTTGATTTTGAGAGAGTCTTGTTCTGTTGCCTGGGCTAGAGTGCCATGGCATCAGCCTAGCTCACAGCAGCCTCCAACTCCTAGGCTCAAGTGATCCTCCTGCCCCAGCCTCCTGAGTAGCCGGGACTACAGGCATGCACCACCACACACCCAGCTAATTTTTCTATTTTTAGTAGAGACAGTGTCTCACTCTTGCTTAGGCTGGTCTTGAACTCCTGAGATCAGGTGATCCTCCCACCTTGACCTCCCAGAGTGCTAGGATCACAGGCTTGAGTCACTGCACCCACCATGTGCAGTGTTTTATGATCCTATTAGCCTTAATTTCTTTTGTTTCTGAACTCCTATAATGCAGTAAATGGTTTAGCACATAATCATATACTGGTTTGTGGTATTATCTATATTGTATAGGTTGAAAAACCCTCTTGAGGAAAAGACCATCTGACGCTTTTTCTACCTTCTGACTGCCTAACATTGAACACCAGTGTTCAACAGAAACAGTTAGATTATTTCAAGACTAAGATCTTCTGTTCTAGTTGATCTGGGACAGTAGCAACTCAATTTCCATTTTCTTCTCTCCTGTTTTTAGTTAGCTAAGTGGAAGACAGCTGAGGAGGTGGCTGCCCTGATCCGATCTCTGCCTGTGGAAGAGCAGCCCAAGCAGATCATTGTCACCAGGAAGGGCATGCTGGATCCATTGGAGGTAAGAGGATGGTGGACAAGGTAGAAGAAAGGAGGCCTGAGACATCTAGGCTCTGTTTCTAATCTTGGACTTGATCTTGTCGTAGGTGCACTTGCTGGACTTCCCCAATATCGTAATCAAAGGATCAGAGCTCCAGCTCCCTTTCCAGGCTTGCCTCAAGGTGGAAAAGTTTGGGGATCTAATTCTCAAAGCCACTGAGCCCCAGATGGTGCTCTTCAACCTCTATGATGACTGGCTCAAGACTATTTCATCTTACACGGTATGAAGCCACCTCAGGAAGAGAGAGGGTCACTCTAAGAGGAGTGGGTTTAGGGTTAGGAGAAGATCTTGTACCTTAGGTTTTCCCACAGGCTGCTTTAATGGGGCCATTTTCACATTTTCATTCTGTGGATGGGGCACAAACTCACGCTCATGGCGGGGATTGGAACCTTGGAGTTTAAAATCCATTCTTGGGTTTCCTGAAAGGATAGGATAGAGAAAAAGGGGAGAGCCTCAAACAGCTAACTTGCCCCCACTCTTCCAAATCTCCTCCCAGGCTTTCTCCCGACTCATCCTGATTCTTCGTGCCCTGCATGTGAACAATGACCGGGCAAAGGTGATCCTGAAACCAGATAAGACTACTATTACAGAACCACACCACATCTGGCCTACTCTGACTGATGAGGAGTGGATCAAGGTGGAGGTGCAGCTTAAGGATCTTATCTTGGCTGACTATGGCAAGAAAAACAAGTGAGCAGTGGTGCTGGGGAGACAGATGGGAGGTCCAAAAAGGGTCAAGTGGGTGGCTCAGTATATGGCTTCTGGGGTTTTGAAACATTTAGGCTCAGAAGTTTCTCAAGAAATTATCTTAGAGATGCCTATGGAAGAGTGCTAGGCAGCATCTTCAGATAGCATAGAAAGTCTGTGTTTCAGGGCTTCACTGTGGCTCTTGGCCATTGTGTCTCAGTGGAGGCACTGTTGCCATTTTGAGCAGGGCATTTCTTTACTGTCCATATATTACAGGAAGTCTTAACATCCTGGACCGCGTGTACCACTGCTGATAGCACTCTCACACCTTCTTGCCTTCCCCTCCCTCCTTCCCTGCCATCATGGCAACCAAAAATGTCCATAGATTTTCAAATACCCCCTCCGGTGACTGACAGTACCTCCTCTGATAACCAGTATTCTATGGTTTCTGGTGTTTCCATTTTTGAGAATTGTCCTGAGCCAGGGAAGTTCTTGTCAAGGAAGAGTGGGAGTTAAGGATGGTGACTAGCTAGAAGGTACACATGCAGAATGCCATCCTGCTTGCGATCTAATGAATCTTAGAGACGTATTTGTGCATCTCCACTTCACACTTCCTTTAGAAGTGTCACTTGAGGATTGTCTGGGACAAGAATATGGGCTGCCCTGTCCTACCAAGTTATACCTTTGCCATTGAAGCAGAAGTGACCAAGGGGAAGGGATCCTTGTGGTGTAACCACACTGTCTCCACAGTGTGAACGTAGCATCACTGACACAATCAGAAATTCGAGACATCATCTTGGGTATGGAGATCTCAGCACCATCACAGCAGCGGCAGCAGATAGCCGAGATTGAGAAGCAGACCAAGGAACAGTCACAGCTGACTGCAACACAGACTCGCACTGTCAACAAGCATGGTGACGAGATCATCACCTCTACCACCAGCAACTACGAGACCCAGACTTTCTCGTCGAAGACTGAATGGAGGGTCAGGTACTGTAAAGGGCAAGAGGGTAGGGATGGAAGGGCTTGCTGGCACTGCCTAAGGTGGTTGGGCTGAGAGATGCTGACATTCCCTACTTGGTTTTAGGGCCATCTCTGCTGCCAACCTGCACTTAAGGACCAATCACATCTATGTTTCATCTGATGACATCAAGGAGACTGGTTACACATATATCCTTCCCAAGAATGTGCTTAAGAAGTTCATCTGTATATCTGACCTTCGGGCCCAAGTAAGTAAATGTGCTCAACTAGTTCACCACAGCGTGTATCCAACATATTATGTGTCTAAAATTCACCTGAGATTTCCTGGAACTTGAAATGCTGGTTTCAAGATTCATGAACGAATAACTATACAAGGATAGCCAAAACATTGAGGAGGATTTTGGCTCCCAGGAGACATCAAAACATAAGGCTGTGGCAATTAAGAGAATGTAGTAAATGTAGTATTGGCCTAAAAGTTATTGGAAGAGAATAGCATATAGTCAGAAATAGATTCTTATGTATGTAGTACATTCATGTTTGTGGACTAAAGATGTCTTATGATATTGAAACAATTGGAAAAAGGCTAGATCCCTGCCTCACACCACTTATAAAAATCTAGGTATAGTGAAAAATCTATAAAATACTAAACTATAGAGTATTAGAAGAAAATATTTCCGACCTTAGTTTTGGGATAGCCTTCTTAAAAAAGACCAAAACCATAATCAAAATGAATAACTTGTAGGCCGGGCGTGGTGGCTCACACCTGTAATCCTAGCACTCTGGGAGGCCGAGGCAGGCGGATCATTTGAGCTCAGGAGTTCGAGACCAGCCTGAGCAAGAGCAAGACCCCATCTCTACTAAAAATAGAAAGAAATTAGCTGGACAACTAAAAATATATATAGAAAAAATTGGCCAGGCATGGTGGTGCATGCCTGTAGTCCCAGCTACTCGGGAGGCTGAGGCAGGAGGATCGCTTGAGCCCAGGAGTTTGAGGTTGCTGTGAGCTAGGCTGACGCCACGGCACTCTAGCCCAGGCAACAGAGTGAGACTCTGTCTCAAAAAAAAAAAAAGTTAATAACTTGTAAATGATAAAGTTTACTGCAAAAAACAAAAACAGAAAAATACTTTAAGAGATAGTGGATTAGTGTAGAGAATAAGAAATTCTCAAGTTGATTTTAAAAAAGAATCATCTGTAGAAAAATGAGCAAAGAATATGAAAAGGTAGTTCAGAAAAAGAACTGCAAATGGCTAATATAATTTGAAAATATGCTCAAACTTTATCAGAGATGTTCATATTTTAGAAAACACCATTTTGTGGCCATCAGGTTAGCAAATTTGAAAAGGTTGTTAATATCCTGTGTGGATGAGTTTACAAGAAACAATTCCTCTTACTTTGTTAATGGCAGCATAAAATTTAAAATACCACCTAGTGGGCTGGGCACAGTTGCCCATGTATGTAATCTCAGCACTTTGGGAATCCAAGAGTTAAGACCAGACTGGGTAACATAGTGACACCCCATCTCTACAATAAATAAATGAGCTGTGTGTGGTGGCACACACCTGTAGTCCCATCTACTTGGGAGGCTGAGGCAGGAGGATTGCTTGCGCCCAGGAGATAAAGGCTGCAGTGACCTATGATTGCACCACTGCACTGCATGCAGCCTGGGCAACAGCGAGACCCTTTCTCTAAAAAATAAAATGCCACCTAGTGCTGATTTTACAGATGTGTTTAGCTTGTGAAAATTTATTAAGCTATATGCTTTGTGCCCATTTGTTGATGGACACTATGTTTAATTATCAACTGAGGAGCTCATGAACAGTGTAGATTGCTGAACACCACCCAGGAGATTCTGATGTGGTTAAGCCTGGGATGAGGTCCATGTTAAAAGCATTTTTAACAAGCACCTCAGGTGATTCTGATGCAGGTGTTCTGACCACATTTTGAGAAATGCTGTCCGTGTTCTTAGGGGAGGGAAGGGAACAAAGGGCCGACAGCCCAGACTTTGAACTAGTACTAGGAATAAATAGTTTTGGTTCCTGACCCCTTTGTCTCCAGATTGCAGGGTACCTGTATGGGGTGAGCCCACCAGATAACCCTCAGGTGAAGGAGATCCGCTGCATCGTGATGGTACCACAGTGGGGCACTCATCAGACTGTGCACTTGCCTAGCCAGCTGCCCCAGCATGAGTACCTCAAGGTAAGTGGTGGTGACAGATCTTGGGAATGTGAGAGAACTGGGGCTTTCTGCTGTCAGAGAGGTGGAAGAAAGGCAGGCATGTTACTCTCATGGGTGGGATTGCTATCTGCCGATGGGATTCTGAACAGCTGTCTACTGCTCTTTGCCTATAGGAGATGGAGCCCTTAGGTTGGATCCACACTCAGCCCAATGAGTCTCCCCAGTTATCACCCCAGGATGTCACCACCCATGCCAAGATCATGGCTGACAACCCATCTTGGGATGGCGAGAAGACCATTATCATCACTTGCAGGTGGGCTTGAGCCCACTTGGGAGGAAGTATGGTGGGGTAGGCATTGCAGGCCAAGGCCCCAAATGATGGCCTGAACTCTTACTCTGTCCTCATTCCTCCCGCAGCTTCACACCAGGGTCCTGCACACTGACAGCCTACAAGCTCACCCCCAGTGGCTATGAATGGGGCCGTCAGAACACAGATAAGGGCAACAACCCCAAGGGCTACCTACCCTCACACTATGAGAGGGTCCAGATGTTGCTGTCAGACCGCTTCCTTGGCTTCTTCATGGTCCCTGCCCAGTCTTCGTGGAACTACAACTTTATGGGTACGTGGGCTGTATGTATTTATGTGTAAGTGGGGGGAGAACAGAAAAGAGGGGATGGTGTTGGGGATAATGTTAGACCATCACTCTTAGCTCTTGGGGCCTGACTCTGGCTTGGAGATGGCCCAGGCTGCATGAGGCAGGTGGACCCTTGTTAACATTTGATGTCTCCTTCTCCCCTAAGGTGTCCGGCACGATCCTAACATGAAATATGAGCTACAGCTGGCAAACCCCAAAGAGTTCTACCACGAGGTGCACAGACCCTCCCATTTCCTCAACTTTGCCCTCCTGCAGGAGGGTGAGGTCTACTCTGCGGACCGCGAGGACCTATATGCGTAGTTGTTCCCTTACCTCCTGCTTCAGACTCCCTAGAGGCTGGAGCCTCTTAGGCCCCACAGACAAGCTGGTGACATTCAGCAGCTTGGTCCCTTTCCCCTCTGTATTGTGCTTACTGTGTTGATCTGATGGCTTGTAATTGTGAACAAAATATAATAAATTTTGTATAAATAGTTTGGGGGCTGTTTTTTCCCCCTGAGCTCAAATTCTGGATGTAGGTCTGGGTAGGTTTGGCAGATTGACTAGGACAGTTCACAGCAAGGTGCTGGGCTCAGCCTTGACAAGGGGATACGAGGCCCCCTCCCTGTTCAGGGCTTTGGGGCTAGATGTCCCCTAGACTCAGGGAGCTGAGGTGGGGTCAGACTTTCACACTCCTGCTACCTCAACCACATTTGCTGGTTTCCTTCCAAAATACTGTACTTGGCAAATCATTACGCCTTTCAACCTCTCTGGGTCTAGGTGTGCCCTGCAGCTGTGGTACCCAGCCCAGCCCCTTTTAAAGCTTCCTGAGTCACTCTCAGTCAAGGAAACAAACACGAGTGGACAGTCTGGCTGCCCCGTGCCAGTCAGAGGCCAGTGACTAGCCTCGTACCTGTCACCTCTTGCCTGGAGTGGTTGGCTGCCAAGTTGCCCTCGTGACTCCAAACACGGGGGTGGAGCCTGGATAGGGCACTGTGGGGAGGGCTTGACCTAAGTGACCACTTACAGCCCTGAGCCTCTTCAATGACTGGCTGGAAGCTGGCTGTCCTGTTTCCTGTGACCTTGGGGATTGAACAGGACAGGGCCCTGGGGGCCTAAGGACTATCTCCCTTCCCTACGCCTTTTCCCTTAATCGCTCCTGCCCCACTCCCTGTCGCTTCTACGCCGCCACTACTGTCCTAATCTGCTTCCTGGGCGGAACTGTTTGGGTTTTTCCCGTCCTAGCCGCGGGGGTGGGGGGGTGGTGGGGTTAGTCATAGCCCCAGGCCTTTGGGGGACATGGAGCCCAGGAGGGCGGCGCCTGGAGCACAGGGCTGGGGGCCTCGAGTGGCAGCAGGGTCGGGGACGTCCGCAGAGCTCGTGTACCATCTTGCGGGGGCCCTGGGCACTGAACTGCAAGAGCTGGCGCGCCGTTTCGGGCCGGAGGCGGCGGCCGGGCTAGTGCCGCTGGTGGTGCGGGCGCTGGAACTCATGGAAAAGGCTGCGGTGGGGCCGGCCCCGGACTCGGTGAGTCACTGCCCCCCTCCCTTCGCCACCCACGAGGCCGGCGGGGCCGAACCCTGAGACCTGGGCCTCCCCAGCTGCAGGTGTCGGCGCAGCAGGCCGAACTGGAGCTGCGGAGGCTGCGGGAGGAGAACGAGCACCTCCGCAGGGAGCTGCGCGCTGGGCCACAGGGTGAGTGCAGGCCCCGGCCAGGACGAGGGTGGCTGGTGGCCGGCTCGAGGCCGCCCCTCCGCGGGCCGCCGCTTAGAACGCCCCTTCCTTAGAGGAGCGCGCGCTGCTGCGACAGCTCAAGGAGGTGACGGACCGACAGCGGGACGAACTCCGTGCGCACAACCGGGACCTGCAGCAGCGCAGCCAGGAGACCGAGGCGGTGAGGGCGGGGCGGCGAGCGGGGGCGGGGCTCCGTCGGGCCCTGGGCGCCCTGCCCGCCAGCCCTCACCTCCTGCTCCGCCCCCAGTTGCAGGAGCAGCTGCAGCGCCTCCTGCTGGTGAATGCAGAGTTGCGGCGCAAGCTGGCAGCCGTGCAGACCCAGCTGCGCGCCACGCAGGACCGCGAGAAGGAGCGCGAGCAGTCCCGCGAAGGTGCCCTCGAGCCGGCTAAAGAGCGGGCGCGGGGCCAGGCCGGGGGCCCCGGGTGCGAGCAGAGACAGGAGCCCGAACGGGCGGCCGTTGGCGTAGGAGCCCCGGGGATCCCTGAGGACCCAGTGAGTGCCGAATGAGGGCAGGGACCCATCCCAGTACTCGGTATCTGGCACTCGAGTGGGCACTTGGGCAAGGTTTGCTTTGCACCTCCTCTAGAGGTCCTGGACCCTCTGACCATGCCTGTCCCGCAGGAGGCGGCCACCCAGCAGCCATGGCACCCCTCGGAGGCAGGGCAGTGCAGGTTCAGTCGGGAGGAGCTCGAACAGATTCTTCAGGAGCGGAATGAACTCAAAGCCAACGTGTTCCTGCTCAAGGAGGAGTTGGCCTACTTCCAGCGGTGAGGGCTCCGGGAAGCTGAGGGAGCTCCACTCACATCTGTTCCTGGGCCTCAGATCCCCCCACCTCATTTTTTGGTTCATTGATGTATCCACAGTGACCTGTGCCAGGCCCTGCCCTGGGCACTGGGAGGACATGAATTACACAGCCCCTGCTCTCGGGGAACTTCATCCAAACAGGGGAGAGGGTCACAGCAGCAGCAGCAGGGATTTCCCAGGAGGGGTGCCACCTTAGCTAAGTCAGTGTGAGGGGGTCAGCAAGGCAGAGTGTTTCAGGTGTTTCGAGGGGGGACAACATGCCCAAGTACTTGGGGTGATACCTACTGTTGGCATCTCCACCGCTTTCTCCATGCCCCTGCCCCTGCCCTCTTCTTTAGGGAGCTGCTCACAGACCACCGGGTCCCTGAGCTTTTGCTCGAAGCCATGAAGGTGGCTGTCAGGAAGCAGCGGAAGAAGATCAAAGCCAAGATGTTAGGGACACCAGAGGAAGCAGAGAGCAGGTATGTCCCTGCCTGCATTCCCACTGAGTGAGCCCCCCCCCCATTCTGCTGAGCCTGATGACCCAGGCTGGTCACCCCCCCGAGCCTGTGTCCAGCCTGCCACCCTTCCCTCTGGATCACACTGCTCCCTCGTGCCCTGCCTGTGGTACATCCCGCTGAAGAAATCTGCTAATGCTGCTTCTCCACGTTGGTTATTCGGTAACCTGCCCTGGCTGGGTCTGAGTGCTCCTAGAGGGGTGAGACCATAGCTGCAGCCGCGTCAAGGGCCTGCTGTCTGGCAAGTTATAAAATGAAAGCCTCAAGATGTCCTGCATCTTTCCAGTGTCTCCTTCTTTTCCAGCCTTGTGGGCTCTGCAGTCACTCTGTCCTCCCCCTGCTGCTTCTGGGGGCCTGGCAGAAGGCCTAACATGATCCTGACTCCAGTCATCCCCAGGGCCTTGATAAATGGCCCTCACATCTCTCTCCTCTGTTTCAGTGACGAAGTGGATGGCTCATGGCTCCTGCTCACCAGCGATAAGGGAGACCACTCCCCACCCCCTGAGTCCAGAATACGGAGTTTGTATGTTGGGGGTGGGGGAAGGGCAAGAGTGGGGGGTGGAGGAAGGGCCCCCCCGGTTCTTCTCAGTGCCCCCTTTCCCTTTGCTGCCTGTCACCCTGCTGCCCTGGGCTCTAAACACACCCTCTCCTCCTGCTTCTCTGGCCCTGGTCCTGGTCCTCCCCATTTCTGCATGCTGCCCTTCCTTCCCTCTCTGTCTTTTGCCCTCAGCCCATGTCCTTGACCTCTCTGGCTTTCTGTCATAGAGTGCCTCTTGGCTCTCTCCCCAGCTTTGGCCCATGGTATCAGGGTGAAGCAGAGGCTCCCAAAGCTGAGACCAGCAGCGGCGCTCCCAGCAAGCTAGGGGGAAAAGAGGAGGCCTCCCTGCAACCTCACTCGGAGCCTGTGGGGAGCCCTACAACCCCCAGCCCTGACCAGCCCTGCTCTGCTCCTGATAAACATCTTTGTCTAGGAGCCTCAGCTGCCCCAGAGGCCTGACTTTGGGTGTGGGTGGATGTGTGACCTCAGATGGGGACAGGGGTCCCTCCTTCGCAGCACTGCCCAGAGCTCTTCCCAATCCCGGCTTGCACCAAGGCACGATGAGGACTGCACCTGCTTCCCTTCTCTGCACCGGGCCTCTGGGGCCAGATACGAAAGGATGTCCTGAGTCTCAGCTTCCCCATCCCAGGGGTTTGTGCAGATGGCCTGAGCTAATGTAATAAAGCAACTGTGCATAATACCCAGAAATGGTTCCATGTCTGTCTGTCAGGGGCCTGTCCCCACCTCCCAGCTCTGGCAGGAGCAGAGGAAGGCTGAGGGTTCCCCACAGGGTGTCCTTGGTCCGTCACTGGGTGGGAGGCCTCTCCCAGCTGTGACTGCACTTTGGGACTTCGGCCTGATGGACAGCCTGGCTTCCGCCCTCACACACCCCTTTGCCTGTCCCCAATACCTAGGGACCTGCCGTGTCCTCCCCTGGCCGCCTCCAGACTAAGACCAGCCCCTTAAACCCCGACTCAGCCCTTCATGCCCCTTCCTTTCCCTTTCATTTTTTAGCGTTGGTCTCCCCAGCACCCGCCCGCCCTCTCAGGGAGGTGCCTCATGGCATCCCGCCCCTCCGGCCTGGTTTCCTCAGGAAAAGCCTTGGGAGGAAGTAGGGAGGGGGTCGGGAGCTGTGGGGGCCAGATTAACCCAAGCCCTCCCACTGCATTGGCCGCCATGGGGCTGGGACTGCTGCTCCCATTGCTGCTGCTGTGGTCTCAGGGGACCCAGGGGTCCGAGCTGGACCCCAAGGGGCAGCACGTCTGCGTGGCCAGCAGGTGAGTCTTGTGGGAATCTCATGGAGGGTGGGGAGCATGAGACATTTTGGGGAAGGAGGAGGTGGGGAATAAGTCATGGGGCTGAACAGAGAGCGTTCGTTGGAGGGCAGCATGGAGGGTGGTGGAAAGTCACGGCAGGTAGGGGAAAGGCCAGGGAAGGAGAGGGGAAGGACTGGGGACACCAGGGCGATGAAGCTTGGCTAGGCCTCCCCAAGGGGCTGTGGCAGCCTCCCAACCTCAGCCAGAGACAGTGACCCGCCCTGCGGGGCCAGGCTGCCCCTCTGCTGACTCCTTTCTGCCCCACAGCCCCTCTGCTGAGCTCCAGTGCTGCCCAGGCTGGAGGCAGAAAGATCAACAATGCACGATCCGTGAGTAGCCAAGACAAACGCCCAGCCCAGGAGAAGGGAGGACATAGCCCGGTGACAGCCCTTCCTTCCCACCCTTCTGAGCCCTAGCGCCGGGGTTTATCCCTTCCAGCCCTAAGAGGGTGGCTCTTGAAGGGCAGGGCACCAAGAGCCAGTGACAGAGGCAGGGGTGTCCCCTGGTCCTGCACATCCCAGTCCTTCCGACCTGAGTGGGGTGTTTTTCAGCCATCTGTGAGGGGCTGGATGCCTGCCGGGAAGATGAGGTGTGCGTGAAACCAGGCCTCTGTCGATGCAAACCTGGATTCTTCGGGGCACAGTGCAGCTCTCGTGAGTCTCAACTGCAGGAGGAGGTTGCCGGGCAGAGCTGGCCACGGGGGTGGGGTGGGGCGGGGGAGGTGAAGCAGGTACAAACGTAATCTTAGAACATCAGGGCCAGGATCCCTCCAAGCTTCACTGAGGAAATTGAGGCCCAGAAACAGGAAGTGACACACTCCTGGGAGATTCCCTGGGTCATCTGCTTTTTACTCACATCCATAAAGCCCTGCCCACTCGGGCCCTTCACCTTCCTTTTCAACTTCTCAGAAGAGGTGCCCGTGATTCCTGTTTATTGCAAACGGGTGCATTTTCAGTCTCCCCCACACGTACCTCATAGGGGGTGGTGGGTGGAAGGAGGCCCCCGGCTGGGCTGGCTGCCTTGTCTGGCAGGAAGAGAGGATGGGAAAGGGGTGGTAAGCAGGATGGTCAGAGGGTGGGCACCAGGGGTCACTGGCATGGAAGGAAACACTGGGGGAAATGTGGCTTCTCCTGTGACCCTGGTGGGCAGCATCCAGGCCTGAGATCTGGAGGAAACCCAGCTAACGTCCAGCCCAGCGCAGTCCCAGCAGGGAAGGAGGACAGGGCATGAAGGAAGTCCCACCCACTTCTGTGTGACTCTGGGCAAGCCCCTTTCCCACTCAGGATCTCTGAGTGTGTTCTGGAATGTGAAGTGGGAGGCTGGGCCTCTGCTAAGGATTTCTGTAGTTCAGAGCCTGGGGCAGGAAGCGAACTGTGCCCAGGAGGACAGGCTGCCAGATGTTCCAAGGGTCTGTTGGCCCCTCTTCCTTGTGGGAAGGGACACAGGGCGAGGATCCGTGCCCAGCCCTGAACCCGCTGACCCCTTCCGTCCCCACCCCCGCAGGTTGCCCGGGCCAGTACTGGGGCCCCGACTGCCGTGAGAGCTGCCCCTGCCACCCGCACGGCCAGTGCGAGCCGGCCACAGGCGTGTGTCAGTGCCAAGCAGACCGCTGGGGCAGCCGCTGCGAGTTCGCGTGCCTCTGTGGCCCCCACGGGCGCTGCGACCCCGCGACGGGCGCGTGCCGCTGCGAGCCGGGTTGGTGGTCGCCCACGTGCCACCGCCCGTGCCAGTGCAACCCGGCGGCGGCGCGCTGCGAGCCGGCCACGGGCGCCTGCCTGTGCGAGCCGGGCTGGTGGGGCCGCCGCTGCAGCTTCCGCTGCGCCTGCAACGGGTCGCCGTGCGCGCAGGAGTCGGGCCGCTGCGCCTGCCGGCCGGGCTGGTGGGGCCCCGAGTGCCGGCAGCCGTGCGAGTGCGCGCGCGGCCGCTGCAGCGCCGCCTCCGGCCAGTGCGCCTGCCCGCCCGGCTTCCGCGGCGCGCGCTGCGAGCTGCCCTGCCCGGCCGGCAGCTACGGGCCGCGGTGCCGAGACCGGTGAGCGGCGCGGCGGGGAGAGGTGGGCGCGCGGTGGGAAGCGCGGGAGGAGGGGCGGGGGTCCGCGGTGCTCTGCAAAACATTTGCAAGGCAGGGATGAGACAGGAAAGAAAAAAACCCTCGTTACCCATAAAAATTTTAAAAATTATAAAAAAAAAAACCTTGTTAGCCCTGGGCCTGCCTCGCTCTCCCCTTTTATCCAATTAAGCAAAAAGTACTAGTAGGTACTAGCAAGCCACCCTGAATTAAAGAGTGAATCAGGTGACCAAAGGATGGCAGGTCCCTTTAAGACTCAGTGGCTTTCAAACTTTGCCTGGCTCCACTCACAATGAGACATTACATCCCACCTAACACATATAACACGTATTCGTGTTACATAATATAACTGAAATAAAAATGTAACCAGACAACACATACTTAACATACTTACTTTTGCTATATATACATATGCATACACTGTAATATTTTCTTTCTTTGTTTTTTAAAAATGCGGATGAGAGGCTGGGTGCCGTGGCTCACGCCTGTAATCCTAGCACTCTGGGAGGCCAAGGCGGGAGGATCTCTTGAGCTCAGGAGTTCGAGACCAGCCTGAGCAAGAGCGAGACCCCATCTCTACTAAAAATAGAAAGAAATTAGCTGGACAACTAAAAATATATAGAAAAAATTAGTCAGGCATGGTGGCACATGCCTGTAGTCCCAGTGACTCGGGAGGCTGAGGCAGGAGGACCGCTTAAGCCCAGGAGTTTGAGGTTGCTGTGAGCTAGGCTGATGCCACAGCACTCTAGCCCAGGTAACAGAGTGAGACCGTCTCAAAAAAAAAAATGCTGATGAAGATCAGCTAAACTGATTTTATAAACCCCCCTTCTCCACCCTACTCATGCATCCAGCCCATGTATATGATTCCAGGTAGTTAAGTATCTGGAGAGTACTGCCAGTAACTGTTAAGCATCAGTGGGAAATTAAGATAAGGTAAACTTCAAGAGAAAGCTGGAGTGGGCAGAAAAAAGGTAAACTTGAAATTATGTTGGTGAAAATAGTTTATATTGTATTTTATGCATTTTCATACTATGGGCAAACTACTAAGTCCTGTTCATGCCAGACCTGGGGGCGACTGGTGTGGGAGGCGGGAGGGAAAGCCCGGGCAGAAGGGAAGCAGAGGCTGTGGTGACTTGGCTGCCCTGGCTGGGCTGCTAGCTCTGTCACCCTGGAACCCAGGGAAGGATGGGTCACAGAACAGGGGCTCAGACATGGAGAGGGATGGAGTCCTATGAGAGCGCTCAGAGATCATCTCTCCTGCCTCTTCATTGTACAACATGGGGAAACTGAGGCCCACACCTGCCTGAGTGACCCAGCTGGGACCTGAACCCCTCCAGGGCCCGTGGAGACCTGAGTGGCCAGTGCGTGGGTGGGAGGGGGCAGGGGCTCTATCCACCCCTAGTGCCCCCATGAACACCTTCTCTTCCCAGCTGTGGCCACTGCAAGCAAAATGAGCCATGTTCTCCAGACACAGGCAGCTGTGCGTCCTGCGAGCCAGGCTGGAACGGGACCCAGTGCCACCAGCCCTGCCCACCTGGCACCTTTGGCGAGAGCTGCAGTCAGCAGTGCCCCCGCTGCAGGCTTGGGGAAGCCTGTCAGCCAGACACTGGGCTCTGTCAGCACTGTGACCCTGGCTGGCTGGGGGCCAGGTGAGGGGGCCACCCTGCCCAGGGTGGGGTGCACCTTCCCTCAGGATCCTTACCTTGACTGGGCCGCCCCTCCCCCAACACATACGTTCGCACAGCCCTCTGGGGCTCCTGGCCAAGGCCGAGGGGGAGTGGTGGGTAGGATTCTCTTCTGGCTCCCCACCACTCAGGCCTCCTGCCCTCTTCCCCCCAGGGAATCTGTAACCTGTCACCTCCTGGGTTTGGCCCTGGGTTCAAGGCTATGTTTTCACCTGAGCTTCACTGCTGAGGAGTGCCCAGTTGGTCCCTGAGTCCAGGAGCATGGGGCAGATGGGCAGGTCCCCCACTGTGGGGCCTGGCCTGCCCTGCCTTCCCACTCCCTGAGCCTTGCCTCACCCCAGGTGTGAAGACCCCTGCCCCACTGGCACCTTTGGAGAGGGCTGCAGCTCTCCCTGCCCCACCTGTGTGCAGGGGGCCTGTGACGCTGTGACAGGGGAATGTGTCTGCAGTGCCGGCTACTGGGGGCCCAGGTAAGGACTGGGGCCCCGGGGGCAATCTGCTTCCTCAGCTTCCCTTCCTGGGCCTCTCCACCTCCCAGACAACACTCAGCATCCTCATAACCAAGAAGTTATTCCTCCTGTTGTGGGGAGTTCCAAAGGAAAGGCAGATGATGCTTAATCTAAAAGGACTGGCTCCCTGACTAGGTGGAGAGCTTATCTGGGTGCAGGGCTCCAAACCCCACTGTCATTTCCCTAAGGTCTTCAGTGTAGAACAATCAGTGTCTCCAGTTAGGTTTTCCACCTCGAGGACAGCGCGTCCTGTTAAATGGAAGAGACTTCGTTTCACAGAGGAGAGGACTGAGGCCCCGAGAGTGAGGGGCAGCGCTGGGCCTGGCTTAGACCTCCAGGCCCTGAAGGCATCTCTCTGGATGCCCTTGGCATCTTGCTTGTTTCCATTACTGCTGAGTGGCAAGGGATGAGGACAGTTGCAGGTAGACCCTGCCCCCAGGGTTGCACACTGGCCAGGGAACAGCTGGGCAGCTTTTGGGTGGTTCCCCTGGAAGGTGGGCTTAGGGGCTGAGGGATTCTCCAAAACACTGCCAGGGGTACTTAGAATGTGGCTCAGAGGCCAGAGGGGCCCACTCAGGCATCATCCAGGACGTCTATCTGGTGGAAGGTAGGGACAGTGCCCAGAAATCTACCGTCCCCTCTCCCTTGCCTGCCTCCATCCATTCTCACCCAGCCTTCAGCCTGCCTTTCCTTGTTCCATAGCTGCAACATATCCTGCCCATCGGGCTTCTATGGAGACAACTGCTCAGTGCCCTGTGAATGCCCAGAAGGGTCCTGCCACCCTGTCTCCGGAGCCTGCCAGCTAGGTAAGGTGGAGGGAGGGTGCGGGGTGTGGTAACCAGGGAAAGTCTGGCCCAGGGGTGGGGAACCTTTTCATGTTGGAAGGCTGAATTAATTTAGCTGTAATCAAAAGGCCATATTCAAGAAACTTCAATTAGATATACTTAAAAGTGTACGTTATTTTTTTAAAAATCTAACTACTATGTACTTAATAATTTCAAAAAATGAAAACTGATCATTTTAAAGTTAACCTTTTGATGACTTTGTTGTGTCTGCTTTTTGCCGGAAAGCACTTAAATATTTGGTTGCAGCATGGAGGTCTGCAGTTTCAGTCGATCCTCTAGATGGGTGTCAGTCATCTGTGACCTTAAGGGTGTCTTGATTTGGGTTAGGTAGGAGAATGTAGATTTGCAGCAATAAGTGGTTGAAAAGCAAGAAAGCATTTTTGGGACATGTTGCCAAAGGCATGGATATTCTACTGCATTTTTCTTTATTTCACTTGTATCTTTCTTAGCATCAGACAATGACTTCAAAATGTCATCTACTGAGAGCTCAATCAATTCTATCTGTTGTTCTTTAGGTGCCTTGGGGATATCAATTAGGTGAGGCTGAAATGCTCATTTGAGTGTGCTGTCATGATTCTCAAAGTCAGTGAACCTTTCATTGTATTCTCCAATTAATAGGTCTATAACAGCTGCATAGTCTTCAAATGATTCTCATATATCATCCTGCTCATCAGTGACCTTTGCTAACTGGGGAAAATGTTCATCTAAAATTTCCTTTTGAAAAAGTGTTTTGAAAAAAGATAGCTTTTTTTGAAATGCTTGGATTTTTTGCCACGTATATATAGACTTAGTTTTACCTTACAAAGAAATATTCAAGTCATTTTGATTTGACATGATATCACACAGAAATGCTGCATTCCTATAGAAATCTTTCAATGATTCACATTGGTGATTCTGTTCTTCATAATTTTTTTTTTTTCTTTTTTTTTTGAGACAGAGTCTCACTTTGTTGCCCGGGGCTAGAGTGAGTGCCGTGGCATCAGCCTAGCTCACAGCAACCTCAAACTCCCGGGCTTAAGCGATCCTACTGCCTCAGCCTCCCGAGTAGCTGGGACTACAGGCATGTGCCACCATGCCCGGCTAATTTTTTTTTCTATATATATTTTTAGTTGTCCAGATAATTTATTATTATTTTTAGTAGAGACGGGGTCTCGCTCAGGCTGGTCTCGAACTCCTGACCTCGAGCGATCCACCCGCCTCGGCCTCCCAGAGTGCTAGGATTACAGGCGTGAGCCACCGCACCCGGCCTTCTTCATAAAATTTAACTGTCTGTTCATGCAGAGATAAAATTTTGGCTAACACCTGTCCCTGCAATAGCCAACACACTTTAGAATGATAGAATGATACAGCAAATCCACACTGAATACCTCATCCTTCTGAAACTGACAATGCTGTGTTGCATTTGCACCAATATGTTAATAATACTTATAACTTGTTGCAAAACGTCACTTAAAATAGTAGCTTTAGCACAGAGATTTTGCTGATGCAAAATAAAATGAAAATAAATGAGAGCATCTGGATGTTAATACTTTTTTAAAATCTGTGCAATAAACCCTTCATGTTTTCCCGTCATGGAAGGTGCACTGTCTAACATACACTCACTAAATTTACCAAATTCAGTCCAACTTCACGACATTTATCTTGAAAGTTGTTGAAGACATGTATTCTCCCTGTTCTGTTCACAAGAGTGCCCAAAATGAGTAACTCTTTGTAGCAAAGAAAATCTTGTTATGATCAGAATGAAGTATAAAGCCTGCACTGAGTCAGTAGTATCAGTTGATTTATCTAAAGTGATTGAATAATACATATTTTCCTTTTGAAGTATTGCATGAAGTTGTTCTGTTAAGTTGAACGCTATTTCATGCTGCCGATCAGTTATGGGTCTCCTTGAAAGAGACACTTGTTTGTACTTTGAAACAATATCAGGATCTAAGCATCCTACAATTTTACTGAATGGCTTCCCTTTTTTCCAGAGTATATAAGCTACTTTATAAATTGCTTCAGTGGCATTGTTTCCAGGTCTTATTGCTGCTTCAAAGAATTGTCTTTGCTTTTCATCTTTTAATTTCTGCAATACAACTTTTCACACCTCTCCCTCCAATAAAATATTTGTGATCCTTATGAGTGTTATAATGCTGATGAGCATTGAATTTCTTTAATGTTGATATTGCAGTATCACAAAGCAAGCAAATCATCTTATCTTTAGCAGAAATAAGACAATATTGCAATTCTCAACCCTCATTAAAAAATCTGTTTACTTCCTTCACTGTTCTCTTGGTCTTCTTTGACACAGTGGGCTGTGAAGCAGACAGAATTAAAAAATACTGTTGAGCTGTGCAACTATTCACAAATTCCACTTCAAACAGAAACACAGTGCACTGTTGTCAAAAACTGACAACAGACTGATGTACTCAACCCCCATAAACTCTCGCCAACCAGCCTCACACGGTAGTGGTGCCAGTCAGGCAAGAGAAGTTAGAACCAAATCATGAATGTAGGCTGGGCACGGTGGCTCACGCCTATAATCCTAGCACTCTGGGAGGTCAAGGCGGGCAGATCATTTGAGCTCAGGAGTTCGAGACCAGCCTGAGCAAGAGCAAGACCCCATCTCTACTAAAAAAATAGAAAGAAATTAGCTGGACAACTATTTTTATATTTAAAAAATAAATAAATAAAAATAAAAATAAATGAAAAGACAAATCATGAGCGTAGCAGCCATCAATTTAGCCCTTATGGCTTACTAATGTTCTAATTGTGCCGGTCAATCTGGGAGGATTATTTTGTTGAAACTTATTTTATTCTTTGGTATTTTACGTATGTTTATTTTAAAAGTAAAATATAAAAGATGAACAAATATGTATTAATAAAAATAAAAGGATTTGTTCTGTAAATTTTGGATTCAATCAAAAAGCTGCACTTAAGGACCTAGAAGGCCACATGTGGCCGTAAGGTCACAGGGTCCCCACCCCTGTTCTGGCCCTTTAGATGGGCTCCAGGGGCCCATCACTTGCCAGGGAGGCTGGGCCCACTTCAGAGACATTCGCTATGCCTGAACTCTGTGTGGATGCTTTGGGGTCCCCTGAAGATGTAACAGAGCCCCTGCCCTCTAAGAAACCAGGAAATGAGCAGGCAGGGCTGGACACCAGCATGGCATGAAAGTCGGTGATTTCATGGAAAGGGAATGGGCTTCTGGAGTGGGCCACAGACCTTGAGGAGGAGACATACCAGCAGAGAGGCCTCCTGGAGGTGGGGAGGGACCCCCAGGTAGAAGATTCTGGGGAGGAGGCAAGTCAGAACTAAAGGCAAGACATGACGTGTGGGAGGCGGAAAGGCCCTGAATGTCTGACCATCTCCTGCTCCCCCCAGGCCCTCACAGTCAGGACGCAGCCCTCCTCGCGGGCATTCTTGTGCCTCTGCTGCTGCTGCTGCTCCTGGGCCTTGCCTGCTGCGCCTGCTGCTGCTGGGCCGCCCGTTCGGACCCCAAGGACAGGTGAACACTGGCCTGTCCCTTCCCTTCCCCACAGCTCAGGCCTGGGGTGGGACGAGGTGGCATCTGGTTTCCTATCAGGAAGAGGGAAGGGCTGGCCTTGTCACACACAAGGTCAGCGGTAATGGAGGTAGTTTGGCAGTGGCTGTGGCATGGAGACACCAGGTCAGCCACCTACCTTCCTCGGATAGGGAAGTTTCTGAGTTGCACAGGTAGGGCCACTGGGCACCAGGCTGCAAACCAAACCTGCAGCAGGAGGCTGAGAACAGACCAACAGGGACCAGGGGAGGAGGGTGGGGAACACGGAAGCATTAGCCCAGCTCTGGGCAGGGAGGGAAAGAGACCAGGCCTCAAACGCCTCAGAAAGGAGAGTGACATAAAAGTCTACACAGCGGTTTAGCAGAGAACGTGGCTTTCTGAGAGACGGAGGGGGCCGCAGGGGAACGTTGCTCACACAGAGCTTTGTGGCTTTACGAAACCTCTTCACATCTGTCGGCTCCTTTGAGACTCACAACAGCATGGGGATTTGGAACAGGGCATGTGGGGGCGAGACGATTATTGTCCTCAATTTGCAGAGGACACTGAGGTCCAAGTTGACCCAGTTAGTCACTGGCATGCACAAAGCCCCCACCCAGCTTTCTGGACTCTTTGCCCGGTGCACTCTCATTAGTTCATGTGCTAATCCGTGAGCTTGTGCTTGTCTGGGCTGTGGGGCACTCACAGGTAAGCAGATCCAGTTGCCCCTGCCCCAGGGCATAGAGGCTGGGGGTGGGGGAGAAGCCCCTCAGAGGAGCACGAGGACATGTACAAAGTGTGTCTGAGGAATGGTGACAAGTGGAGCAGTTACTTCCAGCTTGGGGGTGGAGGAGAGTAGGGACAAGGATAGGCCTCCTGGAGAGGGTGCCCCTTGAGACAGGTGAGCAGGGGTTTAGCTAGGATGATAATAACAGCTGAATTTGGGGGAACTCCCACCAGGTGCCTGACACTGTGTTGGGTCCTGCAAAAAGCTCTGATATATGGGATTGTTGTTCCCATTTTACAGAAGAGGAAACTGAGGCCCAGGGAGGTGAAGTCTGAGCCAGAGTTGTTCCCCAGGTCTGTCTGACCCTAGAGCCACACTGCCTTCTGTGGCAGGCCTGAATCTTGGGCTCAATGGTTTGGATTGTATTCTGAGGCCATTGAAATAGATGGCCAGGTGACACAGGTCACCTTGGGTCTTGTGCAGAGACCACTGTCCCTGTCCTACCCTCTCAGGCCAGTGAGAGATGGAACTGCCGTGTCCAGGATGAAGCTGCAGGTCTGTGGGGCACTGGCCAGCTTGGGCTCTGCGCTGCCCTGCGGGTCCCTCAGCACCCACAAACTACCCTGGGTGACAGGTAAGTGGGTGCTGGAGGTTGGGGGCTGGGATGGGACCCGGCTTCCCGTGAGACTCTGCACCTGACCCGGAGCCCCTACAGTCTCGCACCACGACCCGGAGATCCCCTTCAACCACAGCTTCATCGAGCCGCCCTCTGCTGGCTGGGCCTCTGACGACTCCTTCTCTTCTGATCCCGAGTCTGGAGAGGAGGACGAGGGTCCTGCCTACTGCGTGCCACCCCAAGAAGGTAGCCCCAGCAGCCCACTCAGCCCCTGAGTGTCCCTGCCCGCCGCACCTCTCCTTTAGTCCCCCTTCAGCAAACGTTGATTGAGTGCCCATTCTCTGCCATCGCTGTTCCTGGCTCTGGAGTCACAGCAAAGAACAAGAGCGATCCTGTCCTCCCCAGGCTTATAGACTGGGGGGCTGTAGTCAGACACGTTGTCAGACAGTTACAGGACAGAGGGATATGTGCTTTGATGGGGCTTGTACACGCAGGGGCTCATAATCTAGCCCTGGCAGGGAAGATGTCTGTGTTAGTGAAGTCGGAGCCGAGTCTGGCGGAATCAGTAGGAGTTAGCCAAGTGGAAGTTAGGGAGAAGCGGGAATGGTGTCTCAGGAAGAGGGAACAGCATACACTACACAAAGGCCCACAGGTGAGAGGGACCTGGCTCAGGGACACCGGGAGAGTTTTAGCTTGGTTAGAGCGTGGCAGTGGTGCACGGTCGGGTCGGGAGAAGAGTGTAGGAGAGGTAGCATCCACCTGAATTGCCCTTCCCCTGCCTCTCTGCATTCAACTCTGCCCCTCACCCCATTTTTGAGGCTTCCCAGAAGATGCTGAGCTGTGGGTGGGGTGGACTGGGGAAGGCCAGCCCAGCTCCAGCCAAGCTCTTCCGTCTCCTCTGCCAGGGATGGCCCCTGAGGCCCAAGCAGCGTCATCAGAGGCCAGCCTGACTGGAGGCCCCTTCCCTCCCCCGGAGGATGCCTCCACGCCGTTCGCCATCCCGCGCACCTCCAGCCTAGCCCGGGCCAAGCGGCCGTCAGTCTCCTTTGCTGAAGGCACCAAGTTTGCACCGCAGAGTCGCCGAAGCTCAGGGGAGCTCTCCAGCCCAGTCCGAAAGCCCAAGAGGCTTTCCCGGGGAGCCCAGACAGGTCCGGAGGGCCAGGAGGCCGAGGAGTCCGTAGGCCCAGAGCAAGCAGAAACGGACGAGGCCCCTCCTGCTGCTGCCAGCCCCAGGGATTCAGCCATTGGCCGCCGGTGGGTTCCGCTAGGTGGCCGGACAGTAGCTGAGCGTGTGGAAGCCATCGAGGGCAGCGTTCAGGAGAACTCAGGCTCTGTGACCACGATCTACATGCTGGCAGGGACACCCCGGGGATCTGAAGGCCCTGTCCGGTCCGTCCTCCGCCGTTTTGGTAGCTTCCAGAAAGGCCAAGCAGAGCCCAAGGTCAAGAGTGCCATCCCTAAGCCTCCACGCCGGGCCCTGAGTCGGAACAAGGGCAGCCCCGAGCTGGCCTCTGGTTCTCCCAGCCAGAGCCTCAACTCGGCCCCAAATGCCGAGCTCACTGGGGCTGTGGAGTCAACAGGAGTCAGACCAGAGGAAGTGGCCAGGGGGCTGGGGCCTGGCACTGAGAGCTCAGGGAGGGCCCAGGAGCTGGTCTCTGGGGGTATCCCCCCAGAACAGGATCCCCAGAAGCAGGCTGAAGAGGAAGGGCAGGAGGAGCCCCAGTATGAGAATGTTGTACCCATCTCTGGGCCACCAGAGCCCTGAGGACCCTGAATTTGGGGAGTGGGAAGACTATGGATGGGGCTGGGGAAACTGCCAATGGATCAGATTGTGCCTTGTGCTGGAAAATGATCCCAGGGCCAGAACAGACATACTAGAGCCTCTGCCCTTCCACAGGGAAAAGGCAAGGGTTGGAGGCCAGTTGGCTCTGGGCCCTGGCAGTGCTCCAGGAGTAAGTCTGGAAGGCCTGGGCAGAGACCCCGCAGGATGGGGTCAGGAAGTGGGAAGAGATGGCTGCAGGGACTTTTCCTCTCTTGTCCTGGACTCTGTTAGCCTCAAAGAGCTATTCTTTCTTTCATTTGCAAAACATTTTGGGAAACAACCTAAATGTTTGATGATAAAAGACTGGCTAAACAAATATTTCTTATGATATATTACTACACAACCACTAAAGATCGTGTTGTGCAAGAATATTTAATATGGGAGAATGTTCGTGCTATGGTGTTAAGTGTGTAAAAAGTATTAATAAGTTACAAGTTAGGGTATACATGACAGTTCCATTGTTTTCTTTTTATAAACTATTTCTTTTTGCCTCTGGATACATGTTTAGAAGTCTCCCTTTTGTGTATATTTTGTGATTGTCTAATGAACTTTTTTTTTTTAAAGGATGTATGGGCTGGGTATGGTGGCTCACGCCTGTAATCCTAGCACTCTGGGAGGCTGAGGTGGGAGGACTGCTTGAGCTTAGGAGTTCAAGACCAGCCTGAGGAAGAACGAGACCCCGTCTCTACTAAAAAAAAAAAAATAGAAAAAATTAGCCGGGCATGGTGATGTGCACCTGTAGTCCAGGAGTTTGAGGTTGCTGTAAGCTAAGCTGATGCCACGGCACGGGCAACAGGGCAAGATTCTGTCTGAATAAATAAATAAATCAATGTGTGTGCATAAAAGAAGGATTCAAGGGAAAGTCATCAAACAGTAATTTTCTCTGGAAGATGAGATTGTGAGTGATATTTATTTTCTTCTTAAAATTTTATATAATTTGCAAATTTTCTATGGTGAACATTCTTTTCTACTTTTCTCACTGAATTTTATAAAAAATTATAAAAAGAGCCAGGGGTAGTGGCTCATGCCTGTAGTCTCAGCGACTGGGGAGGGGAAGGCTGAGGCAGGAGGATTCCTTGAGCCCAGGAGGTCAAGGCTGCAGTGAGCTATGATTGTGCCACTGTACTCCAGTCTGGGTGACAGAGTGAGACCCCCATCTCTGAAAAAAAAAAAGAAAAAATTATAAAAAGCAATGTTGTTAAAAATAAAAAGTACTAATATTACGTACATGTATAAAGTAAAACCTAGATTTCCCTTCTCTCCAGAGGCAGTCTGGGAGGCAAGGAGAGGCAGGACTGACTTTTCATTGAATGCCTTTTGTTCGTTTGAATTCTTTGTTCACATATTGTATTACCTAGTCAGAAAAAGAAAAGGCTTCCCTTCTATCCCAGTGCTCAGAGAATCTCATTAACAGTTGAGGTGCTTCCTCTCAGATATTTTTCTGTAAACCTGTAAACAAATCTTTTAAACAAAAACAAAAAGCATATTAAGCACACTGTTCCACACCTTGCTTTTTATTTTTTATTTTTTCACACCTTGCTTTTTTAACTTAACAATATATCCTGGATATTGTCTGATGTTAGTAAATACAAAGCTACCTCTTTTTCTAAAAAATGACTACATGGGAATCCATCCTGTAGAAATAACACAGGTTATTTAAATCATTCCCCCTGCCAATGGACAGTTGGGTTGTTTCCAATTGTTCTGATACAATAAACAATGATGCAGCATACCATTTTTGTGTATATTTCATTTTGCATTTGTGCAATTTTTCTATCGAATAGATTCCTAGAAGTGAAATTCTTGAGTTACAGGGCAGGAACATGAGACATTTCTGTACTTACTAGAAATTGCCCTCCAAAAAAGTTGCATGGGTGGGTGTGTGTTCTCACAAATTATGGTGGTATCTATTTCCCACACCCAATTTAGTAGGTTAAAAATGGTATCTCATTATTTTAGCACAACAAAAATAAAGTAAAATATGTTAAACCTTTAAGTTAAATCCTATACAAATAAAATTTTTTTGTTTTTGTTTTTGAATCATCAAAAGTATCTCATAATTTGAATTTCTATGATTATTCTAAGGTAATAGCTATTTGTATTTTTCCTATAGATTATCTGATTATATTCTTTTACCTATTTTCAATTGAGGTATTCATCTTTTTCTGATTGATTTATAAGTGCCTTTTATATATCAAGAATATTAATTCTTTGCCCTATTTGTGGCTGGTCTTTTAATGCTGTTTATAATTTCTTTCTTTTTTTCTCTAAAGAAGTTTAAAATTTTAATTTAGACAGTCTTTTTATGACTTCTGGGTTTCATGTTGTGCTTAGTAAAAAGATCTTCTCTACCCTAAAATCAGTGAAATAATCTACATTTTCTTCTAGTACTTTAGTAGTTTTATTTCTTTATGATCTTCCAACAGTACTGGGATTGGGTCTTTTTTTTTCTTGACAAAAAGACTGAAAAAAAAATTAAAACAGTTTCATTCAAATAGACCTGGGTTCAAATCCAAGCTCTGACATCTTGTTTTTTGATCTTGGAAAAGTTACCTAAAGCCTCAGTTATTTCATCTGAAAAACAACAAGAATGCCCTTCTCCCAGGGTTGCTGTGGGGATTAAATGACACAAAGGACATAAAGCACCTGGTAAATGTTTAGCTGTCAATAAAAGGTAATTATTATTGGCATTGCCATCATTCTCTCAGCTTTGAATCCTTTGCCCTAGAACCTGGTACATTTCACCCCTTTTCATTCATTCGTGTTTTCATTTGTTCATGTTTTCATTTCACAAACTCATATTGTGTGCCTGCTTTGTGCTTATTTCTGGATTTTAAGGGCTGGTTATACACATACAAAGTTAATAAGACACCAGTCCTACCCCCAAAGATTTCATAGTCAATGGGAGGGAGAGACAAACAGATGAATAGATAATTATAAAACAATGCAATCTGCTGGGTGCAGTGGCTCATGCCTGTAATCCCAACACTTCGGGAGGCCAAGGCAAGAAGTCAGGAGTTGGAGTTTGCAGTGAGCTATTAATGATGCCACTGTACTCTAGCGTGGGCAACAGAGCGAGACCATGTCTCAAAAAAACAAAACAAAAGAATGCAATCAGTGGACAAAGATAGTGATAGGCATTATGGGGAGTGCTTAGGGGAGGTTTCCCAGAGGAGGTGCTGTCCAAGAAGGGACTATGTTGAAAGCCACCAGGTGCAGGAACCACAAGCAATTCCATGTGATTGGAGCATCTAGGATCAGGCAGGTCAAAAAGGCTTCAGAGGAAGAAAGAGGGAGGAGCTTGTGTGGAATAAATCTGGGAACTTAAACTTTATGCTGCAGGACAAATGATAGAGTTTCTGAAGGAGTTTAAAAGCAGAGGTCAGATTTACCAAGGTCAGATTGGGATGGGGGATGGATTTGGGGAGCTGAGACTGGAGGCTATATGAATAGTATTTAAATCCTAAGGACACAGATGGACAGATTAGATAAATATTTAGAAGATATGGCTGTGTTGGTGTGGTGAGGGTGGGGTGGAGGAGAAGGAGAATCACAGAAGGTGCCTAGGAAACATCTGTTGAAAGGATGGTTCTCTGTATCTAACTTCAGTAAATAATCGTGCTATTATGTGAGAGAAAATGGGGGGAAACAGTTTTGAGGGAGAAAGCGAATTATTTTAGAGATATTTGAGATGTGTTTGAGGCCTGGAGATGGCGCTCAGGCAGGTGGCTCAAGGAGGAGGCAGGGAAGGACTGGAGATTTTGTCAGGCAGTGGAAACCTTGTGAGTGCGTGAAAGTGTGCAGGGTGGGGAATTGGATAGGTAGGATAGGTAACCAGCTGACACTCCCCAGCTTACTCCCAGGTACTGTCTGGGAGAAACTGCCCTCGCCAGGTGGCCAGCGGCGGGTTCACAGCGGTAGGGGGCGCACTCGGACTGGGGGAGGTGGAATCGGAGGCTGCTGGGACTCCCACAGCCCTGGGGTGTTAAGCCAGCTCCCTCTCGGAGCGCACCAGCGAGACCAAGCCTAATCTAGGGGAGACCAAGGGTCTTCCGAGGTCGGGCTAGTGCCTAGGTTGGAGGAGACGCAGCCGGGCAGCTGAACCTTCAGAGCCCAGGCTTCATCCCCCTGCCCCGGCTGTTCCTTGGGGCAGGTCCAGCTTGGCTGATAGAGTGGGAGCCCAGAGCCCTCCGGGACCCTCGCGCCCTCCCAGAGGCCAGACTTGTGCTAGCAGCTTGACGTTGCCCACGGCGACACTCTGCAGAAAGGGCCCTTACCTGAAAGAAACGTCGGGGAACCGGGTAGAAGGGGTCGGGACGGCTCAGGACAACGGGAAGGTGGGGTGGCCAACCCGGGCAAGGAGCATCAAGATGACCAGCCTGGGTGGGGGGTCCCCAAGGGGACCGAGAGCAGGAACGGGGATGAAGAGATCAGAGTCTGGATGGGAGACCAGAGGAGATACCGTCCTAGGATGCAACAGACAAGCCCCAAACTCCCGCCTGCAGATCTCTAAAGGACACCTTCCAGGGACCGGGCAGATGGCATCTAGGAGAGGGGAAGGGGCCGGCGAGTCAGGAGAGCAGGCAAGCGGTACACCACGTCTGGACAGGGACTCAGGGTCCAAGATGGGCAGACTGTGCCCGGAAGGGGGGCCACCGAGGGCGCGAGCGCGCGGAAGAACCAGAACACAAAGCCCGCGGTTGCGTGGGGAGGAGGCAATGGGGGCCTCGAGAGTAGAACGACCCGACCCACGCGAAGCCAGAGCATTCGGGCGTGGTGCCCAGGGCGGAGGGGAAGTTAGGGACCACGCAGAGGGCCGCAGGAGAGCCGAGGACGGGGACTTGGTGGGACCGGCGTGCATCCGTGGAGGACCTGGGGGCGCCGGGACGCCAAGCCGGCGACCCAGCCCCGGGTCAGGGCTCCGGGGTGGGGCTCCGGAGGGGCAATGGGGCAATGCCCACGGGGGTTCCCAGCCTTCCAGCTTAAGGCAGCAGAGGCGCGGCACAGACCGCAGCTGCCCCCGGGCCCCCCCATCCCTCTTGTTTGTCTCCAAGTCCGGCCGGAACCGGCTTCTGCTCGCGGCGGGGCGGGCGGGTGGCTGTTGATTGGTCAGCGCCTGTTTCCAGCCCCAACCCAGCCAATCAGCGGGCGGCAGTGTTTTCATCTTGGGGTCGGAATAAAAGGGCTGGAATAAAAGGGGGCAGAAAAGACGCCGGGCGGGCCCGATACACACCAGTAGGAGCCGGGTGAGCTGGACCCCGGGGATCCGGGCCGGGCCGAGGGTGCTGGGGGCAGACGCTGCACGAGAAGGGGCGTAGGGAAAAGATGCGTGCATAAAAGAGGAAAGAGACTAGGCGGATGAGGAGCCGCCAGCGATGAGATGACGAATAGAGGCGGGAGCTGGGGGATGGAGGGACGGGGTCCGCTTCCATGGAAACGGGCTAATTGCCGAGGTAACGGCCTGGGATGGGGGTCGCATGGCCAGCTCGCGCCGCCGGTTTGAACCGGCTTCGCCTCTCCCATGCCGGGTTCGCGTGGCCGCAGCGCCTAGCGACCTAAACTGTGGCCAATTGCGCCGCAGTTCCTGTGCCGTCACGCCAATGAGCGGGCCGTGGGCGGGCCGTGCCGGAGCTCGGTGCGCCGATCTCGTGGTTGAAGGAACCAGCTCTGGGGAAGGGTCTGGAGTGCGGGCGGGAGGGCGCCTGTCAGGGTCTCCGGGAGTGGCAACCCTCAGGTATGCCCCTGCGCAGGTAGCCGGACCGCAAGCTGCTTCCCCGTAAGGCCTCCAAGCTGTGTCAGTCCTGCTGGCGGCCAGGACAAGTTCCACATCCCTGAGCATGCGTTACTGCCTTGCTGCTTCCATGCCTCAGTTTACCTCGAGATTGAGCTGAGGGAGAAGTCTCCCTGTCTGGCCTGGGCAGCTTAATCGTCACCGGGGGCAGCGGTGCGAGCCAGCCGCGGGTTCGAGGGTGGCCCAGGTCCCGGGCAGGGCTGGGGTTTGCTTCCTTCGCTGCGCGCACCTACAGCCGGGGCCTCTGAGGGGTGACAAGTTCCGCGCCCTGCGGCAGCAGCCAGGGCGGCCTTGCGAGCTGGGCAGGGCCAGACGCTGACGCTGAGGTCTGTGCGCAGGTGGCTGCAGAGCCGAAGCCAGGCCGCCGCGCCGCGCTGCACCATGGCGCCCACCCTGGCCACTGCCCATCGGCGCCGCTGGTGGATGGCCTGCACGGCCGTGGTGGAAAACCTCCTCTTCTCGGCAGTCCTCCTGGGCTGGGGCTCGCTGCTCATCATGCTCAAGTCGGAGGGCTTTTACTCCTACCTGTGTACTGAGCCAGGTGAGACAGGCGCCTCGGGTTGGGGGTGGTTCCCGGAGTCAGGACTTTGGGAGGGGGCGGGATGGGGGCGAAGACCTAGCAATAAATGCCACCTCACTGCACAGAGCCTCCCAGGTACCAAAAGGCCCATTTGATCCTTAGCATTGTCATCTTTTGTGAATGAAGAGATTGAGGCTCAGACTGATCTTCCGTCTTGCGCAAGACCACAACACAGCTGGGGACTGTGATAAACCCAGAACCCCACCCGAAGTCCAGGGTGTTCTTTCCACCACTTAGGAACATTGCCTGACTCCTCTCCTCCCAGTGCCTGGAACATAGCTTCATGGCCTGCCTTGTAGTAAACATGTTGCTCTCTGACTGTAAGAAAGAGGAACTCCTGATTGAGAGGCTGGGGTGCAGCAAGACAGAGGAAGTGACTTTGCCTCCACCCTAAGGAGGATTCATCTAGAATCTAGGTATTTTTTAGTCAGGCCATTACGGAGTCTCCTAAGGGCTTGCTGAATACAGTTTCTTGTCTATTTTTGCTGCTTTATAATTCTCCAAATGCCACTTCCTCCCATGGGCTGTGAGAACATCTCAGTGGCCTTCAACCCCATGGAAAGGAAGGAGTAGGGGGGAAGAGGGTGTTTATGGAAAGGTTTGTTCCCTTCTCTTTGCCACACCATCGATGTTGCTGAAGGCAGGCCGAGGATGCTTGTCTACGTTAATCTGCCCGCCCCTTCCCACCTTCCCTCCCGTTTTGAGGGCCCTAGTTGCTGCAGGTCAGTAGGTTTAGCCCAACAGTAGGGCCAAAGTGACTGCCAGCCTCTTGCCTTCTTCTTAGGCAACCTCGATAGGAAATGTTTCCCTCTGCCCTCTCTCTCCCTGCCCCAGCAGTAATTTCATAATAATTGAACTCACATAATCTCTCTCCCTGGTGCTTGGTCCCTTTAGGTGGAGATAGCCCAGGTTTGACTCCCTGAATCACCACCAACGTGGCTTTTCTTTCTAGAGTTGTTACTCTGTAGGAAAGAGAAAGCTTTGGACCAGCTCGTGCTGTCTGTGACCCTGTGTAGAAGCCTCCCTGTTTGCCTTCTCTGATGTGCTTAGGAGATTCCTGAGTGTCCCAGTCTCCAGGGAGGCTTCACTGGAAAGGTTAAGGGCAAGAGAAAGGGAGGGAATTCAGAAGCCGCCTGGGAGAGGGCAGAAAGTATATCATTTATAACCAACCTTTAGCCTTTAGCCACTCGAAAATATTTCTTAATAGCCTAAGGATTCTTGGCAGGCTTTTCCCCACATCAGCAAGAAATCCTGGGAGATGGGAAGAGTCAGACCTTGTTCCCTGAACAAGCTTTCTGCAAGAGATGCTAGGAGATTAATGACTCTTCTGGAAGGAACAGGTTGGGGTGTTTGGTTTTTTCTCTCCTGTTGTCTCTCCTCCCTTTTAGATCATGCTCCTTCCTTCTTGTCTCCCTGACGGGTGCCTTCAGGCTGCACAGAGGGTTTGAAAAACAGACAAAAATCACCATCCCCAGACAACGCTGTTAGTATTTCACCCAGACCAGACAATTGTTGTGTGGTCAGATTTTTTTTTTTTTTTTGGACCCACTGTGGTGTCAGGAAGTTCATATTCTAGGGATTTTCCCCCCCACAGATTGTCCACTGATTTAATTTATTTTATGGTATTCAGCAGCATTGGGGCTGGTCACTTTATTCCTGCCTCAACCTTGGCTTCTTCCTTTGTTTAAGTGGGAGGAGTCCCAGAGATTGTGCCAACGTGGTGCTGAGTTGGTGTTTAAGCCCTTGGGAGACTTGACAGGTCACCAAAGTGAAGGTGAAGGGTCAGGATTGTGAGTTGAACATCAACTTCTTATCCTATGCTTTTGCTCCTGCCTCTGATTTTGGCTTTTCCAATCGTCTGGGAAACCCGCTGACCCAGCGTCCTCGTAGAAGGCCTGCTGATTCTACACACTTTATCTCTCTGGCCTCCTTGCTCCTTGCTTCTTGGAGGATGCATAACCTGTTGACTTTCGGGGTCAGAAATCTCTACTCCCCATGTCTGGGAGTGCCTGGCAAAGTCAGGGTCAAGGTTTCTGCTTAGGCCTGCTAACATTTTCCAACTTGGTGGATGGCTGAATTGCGGAGAAGCAGTTATGCCATTTATTGAATTTATTGGATCAGACTTGTGAAAAGTGAGCAGTCTGCAGCTGATTGAGACGCAAATTTGTCAGCTTTCTGTTGCTTTTAGGACTGATGCTGTAGTTTGTTCTCTAAAGAAAATTTGCCTGAAACTGTTGAAAGGTTCTCAGAACTCTTTCTCAAGATTCCAGTCAGAATTTGGCCAAAGACATGGTGTTGGGTTCCAGCCTGGTGAGGTGGGAGAAGGAAAGGAACAGCCAGTTGCTCTGTTGCCCCTCGCTTTGCCTTGCCTTGCCCACTGGACGGGCGGGAGAGATGAAAGGCTGGGGCTAGGGAGCCGGGGGCGGGCACTTTTGGACTTTGCACGACGTCCACCAGATGTTGAGTGCCGTATGCCTCTCCGGTCCCCCTGGCCTCCGGGATGGTCACTGTAACCACCCACATCTGACCTCTTTCTTCATTTTCTCTGCTGTCCAGTGGCTCGCTTTGACAGGGTCAGCTCAGGGGGATGGGGCTACCCGTGGATGCTTAACCTCCTCTTCGACATAAGCTACGCATTCAGTAAACATTGATTGCGGTGCAGAGCAAACCAAGTCATCGCACACAGACCTATATAATTTCAAGTGGCAGTGGGGACTCCACAGAGAGCGGGGTGCCAGGAACAAACAACAGTGGGGATGCGGTTCTGATGGGGTGGACAGGCCTCTCTGGGGTTTAGGCCAAAGCCTGGAGGGTGAGCAGGGGTGAATCAGGAGAGGAGGGGCACTTCAAGGAGAAGAGAGTAGGGGCTGGCTCAGCAGCAGGAGATGACTGGAGAGGTGGGGAGGGGCTAGGGCCTGCAGGGCCAGGAGGGCACTTGGGGAGACTGGATTTTATTCTCAAGGCAGTAAGAAGCCATGGAGGTGGAGAAGGGTGATGCTCTGATGCACCTATTAGAGACTCTTATGAATTATTGAGGGCTCGTCACAAGCTGGGTGTTGGGTGGGGTGGCAGCTATGAAGGTAGAAGTCGTCACCGACCTCGCCTGAGGAGGCCACAGTCTAGCCACGAACATGAAGGCAGACCCAGGTTCTGTGCTCTTTACCGCTGTGGTCATTCTGCCTGTGGTGGCAGGAGTGTACCTCTCACCTGGCACAAAGCAGGGAGCTTGCCCCCGGGGTCCCTGAGCGGGCAGAGGAGCTGCCATCCCCTGGGCAAGCAGGGCCAGGCCTGGTCCCCATGAGGCTGGCTGGGCTGCAGATGTGGACAGGAGAGTTCCCTGCTCCTGCAAGGACCTCCCTTCTTATGGTCTGTCCCATACTCACAGCCCACAGGCCAGTGGTTGACAGCTTTTTAACAT
Organism: Lemur catta; assembly: GCF_020740605.2. NCBI lineage: Eukaryota > Metazoa > Chordata > Mammalia > Primates > Lemuridae > Lemur > Lemur catta. Next base: position 16,653,369 of record NC_059142.1, read on the forward strand.
CCAACCTTTCCATATTATTGCTATGAATATGACTGTTTTGAATTTTTCCCCTCTGTTTTTTTGGAATTTTTTTTTTTTTTTTTAGAGAGAGTCTCACTCTGTTGCCCGGGCTAGAGTGCCGTGGCATCAGCCTAGCTCACAGCAACCTCAAACTCCTGGGCTCAAGCGATCCTCCTGCCTCAGCCTCCTGGGTAGCTGGGACTACAGGCATGCGCCACCATGCCCGGCTAATTTTTTCTATATATATTTTTAGCTGTCCCTATAATTTCTTTCTGTTTTTAGTAGAGGCAGGGTCTCGCTCCTGCTCAGGCTGGTCTCGAACTCCTGAGCTCAAACTATCCTCCCGCCTTGGCCTCCCAGAGTGCTAAGATTACAGGCGTGAGCCACCTCGCCCAGTCCAGTCTATTTGGAATTTTAAAAAAATTTGTAGCAAAGAGTAAGAGGGTCTAAAGCCTGGTGGGACAACCTTAGGATATGTCTCAGAGAAGAGCTGGCGCCCTTGGCTGTCCTCACCAATCCAGCCTTCCTCCTTCTCATTTCGTGACCTAATTTCCCTCACACACATCCGCTGCTCCCCTCCCTCCCCCCCGTGGCTTCTTGGTGTCTCAGGAAGGTCCTGTCCAGCTTGGGTTGGCTTTCAGGGGCCTCGTGGGAGGGTCTTGGGGCAGTTGTACTCCCATGCTGATATGAAGGGCCATCTGGTGTTGCCCCCAACACTGTATGACAGCATTTTCCCTCTGAGATGTGACATGCCTGTAACCAGGAATGCCAGCGTCAGCACAGCCTGAAGGTTAAGAACAGGAGCTCCAGGGTCTGACAATCAGGATTCAAGTCCAGCTTCCCCATGGATCACCTGTGAGACCTTTGGCAAGTGCCTTACCTGCTCTGACACTCCCTGTATGCTTGTGGGGAATATGGGGTAGAGGTAAGAGGGTGCTAAAGCCACAGGAAACGGAAAGCATTGAGCACAGTGGCCAGCACACACAGGCACTCTGCAAACGGCGGCTGCTGCTGCTGCTTCGACCACAGCTAGGGGGCTAGGCCCTGGTCAGCCCAGGACGGCCTCTGACTGTGTCCTGTCTCTTGTTTGCTCTGTGTCTGAGCTGACCTCTCACCCACATCTCCCCTGCTGGACTGAGATGCTGCTTCCTGTTGCCGGATAGACTAAGGATTTGAGAGAGACAGGAGATCCTGGGGCAGGGCCCATCAGCAGGGCTGTCCATGGGCACCCTGAAGTGGGGGGACTCAAAGAGCAGGCTGTCAGAGATGGGGCTGCTCAGGAATTTACAGGGGACCTCAAGCTACTCGCCACCCGGCCCCCACAGGCATCACCCAGCCAGCTGTGCTGGAGGCTCCCCACTCCCTTCATTTCCCTGGGGTGGGGGAGGCCCCTCTTTCACCTGGGGAGGCTCGGGGGAGCCTGAGTGGGGTCACAGCACCCTCTTTTCTCTCCCCTGCTTTCTCTGTAAAGATTTTTTTGTTTGCGAGTCTTCTGTAAGTGGGGCCGAACAGTGCAGGGCATTGTTCTCTTCCCTGGCCCTGGGTCTCCTCCGAAGCAGCCTTATTCCTGTTCCTGGCACACTCTGGCCACACCAGCTCCTTGCCTGTCTTCCTGGTTCACCTTCCCTGGCTGGGCTGGGCCACTCCGGCCGCCCACTGAGGAGGCATCTGCTTAATAGCAAGTGCGGGTGGGAGCAGAGCTGGCTGGGCCGGGTGAGGGCTGAGCTCTGGGCCGAGAGCAGAGTGGCACTTCCTGGGTGGTTATCTGTTTTTGTCTCTTTCCTGGCCCACGGTGGCCCAGGTGGGAGCAGAGGGAGAGGAACAGCCTAGGTGTGACTGTGTTTGGGCATCTGCTGCGTCTGCGATTAGCGTGGGCTGTTTACTGCCAACAGAGCTTCTGGGCTCATCAAAGGTTTCCTTCCCTGCAGGAGTGAGGGAGACTCTCAAATTACTCCGTAAGCAGACAAGAGAAGCCACTCAATCCCCCCAACCCTCAGGCTCATCTGTTGCTGTACATCACTGCCTGGAGGAAGGAGGGCAGAGGGCCAGGTGGCCCCATTGGCAGGGATTTGTTTAAGGAAAGAAGGACTTAGCATGCCAAGTGTAGAAGAATGCAGAGGCCTCTGGCCCACGGGCCAAGTGGCATGGGTACAACAGAGCATGGAAGGTGACTTAGGACAACCTACGGCTAATTAGGTTGTCATTAGCTTAAATCTACGTTGTGGTTCACCCCCACAAATGGGCTTTCAGAGAGGGTAACAGGAGATCTGAGTGCGCAACAAGACTCAGGTCATGTAACTCCCAGCTGTCCATCAAAGTGGTTCCATAATGACATCTGAACCACGGGGAGGTTCCTATCCGGACACTGTAAAACAAGACCCAGACCATAACCAAGGTCTCTTATGCTATGACAAGGGGTCCGGTCATCATCTGTGGCGTATGTATCTTGCTCTGTAAACCTATATCTTGCTCTTGCTCTTTGATTCTATCTTGCTCTCCATCAATAAATTTCATCTCGTGCTTGCCTTAAAAGAAAGAAAAAGGAAAGAAGGCTGGTGGCCCAGAGTGCAAGGTTCCTGCTCCTGTATATAGTGGCTCCAGGTGAAAGGTGGGAAGGACAGATACCCTTGTCTCTACCCTGACATCTCTCCTCGAGAACCCCCACTGTCTAGTTACAGGGGTGACCAGATCTCTAAACAATTTAAGATGTTTCCACCCCTACTCCCACTTCTAAAAAATTAGGGAGACTGCCTTGGGTACGAAGCCTTGGGATTTTATCTTCTGTCTCTCAATGAGAAGAGTCATGGATTTGGAGATGCAGCTGTGGTTCCTCTGTGCGGTGACTTGGGGGTGGGGTGGTGCTGGTGTCTCTATGCAAAGGCAGTGTTGCCGCACTCACTGCATTCCTCACCCCCTACAGCTCCCTGCTTGCAGCAGTGGCTGCGGCACCCCAAGTCCTGAGTTATTCCGCATCCCCTCGTGTAGTAACTGGCTCCAGACTCCACATGGCCATGGTCAGGTCTCATGAGCCAGCCATGCTGGGCCCTGGAGTGCCCTCCCCACCTTCCACTCTATTGCATCTGGGCAGGTTTGCTCATATCTGCATGTTGACCTGGAAATAGCCATTGCTGTGTGGAGACCCTGTTCTCCCCACTTCAGATCCAGTTCCTGTTGCTACTGGCAGAGCTGACATCTGAAACCAGCACCAACCTGGGAAGCCACCCTGCCTTTCCAAAAGCCGCCCCACAGTGGATAAGCGGCTCAGGCCTATGGGCTGGGGCAGTGTGTGTGACAATTCTGAGCTGGATGCTAAGGGCACAGGCCATGTGTTTTGGCTGCCAGCATGGCGGGGCCTCTTTTGGAAAACAGAGAAAGTGGTGGGGGCGGGAATCTGGCCGGTTAGGTTTGTTTCTGTGGCTTTAGGTGGTTAACCTTGTAGTTATAATCTCCTTAAATCCCCTTTGTATTCCATTTGGTTCTGTATGTCCTACTGTCATTCCTCTCTCTTGATCCTTTTGGCCATTGTCATCTGTTTCCATTTTGTTATTCATTCAGTAGAGAGCTACTATGGGCCACAACCTGAGTGAGAAGCTGGGGACACAGAAGCGACTAGAGCACAGTCCCTGCCCTTGAGGCCTCACAGCCCAGTGGGAGACTAGACGTGTCTTCACACTGGCACATACATGGAGGATTGGGCTCCCAGTTCTTGTGTCCAGCTCTGCTGCCAGCTAGTTGTACCATCACCTCTGTCCTGAGCCTCCAACAACTGTAATAATAATAATAATAATAATAATAACTTTTAGCTATTATTTATTGAGCTGTTTTTAATGCCTGTGTGACCTCTAGAATGTTATCTGGATTTTTTCATTTATCTTCCCCCAAATTCTAGGAGGTAGATATTATTACTATCACAATGTTCCCATTTTATAGATACAGAAACTGAGATAGAGAGAGGTTATACAAGTTGGAAGTGGAGGAACCAAAATTGGAACCCAGAGGCCAGGTTCCAGCACCACACTCTCAGCCAGTGTGCCCCCAGCATGGCTGGTTGGTGAGAGGTCAGCATATGGCATGATTCACCCCACGGGCATCATTTTCAGCGACCTTGGGGCAGCCCTGAGAGGCCTGAGCAAGCCTTTGCAGACCTCAGCTTTACAGCCCTGGCGCCAGAGGGCTGCACTTGGGAGGCAGGCAGTTATCTGGAGGAAAGTATTTCTTGACTCTCCCAGTGTGACCTCACATCTAATCAAAGTCTGCTCCTGTCTCTGCAGGATTAGTCAGCATCTCTTAACTAGCAGTCCCGGTGAGAAGAGTTCCTCAGCTGCCTGCCAGCGCTTCCTCCCCGCTCCTGCCCTAGCTACCACAGCACTTTTCCCTCTCTTTTTGTGTTGCTTCAGTGCTGGGTGGACTTGGGAGGGAGCCCTTAAGGGCTGGGATTACAGCGCAGGTGTAGGCTGGGAGGCTTGGCATCCTGTGGGGTCTGAGTGTGGTCACAGGGGACAGCAACACAATGACCCCAGTGAGAAAACTAAGAAAGGTGCACCTCCATGTCTGAAAGTAAATAACTTTGGTTGATTAAAAAAAAAAAAAAACCCTTTGCAAAGAGGTTCTAAGACATAGTATATGTGGGAGTTGACGCTATGAAAATATCAGGGGGAGAAAGTGGCCTGTGGCCTTCTGCGTTTGAGAGAGTAACTGTCCCTACCAGGACAAGAGGCAGGGAGGCCCACTCAGTCTTTCCAAACTGACCAAGGAGAACCAGGGTGTTGCAGCTTGTCCTTCCCAGGTGGTCTGGGTCTGTCTCCATCCTGGCTACAGTCTGTCCCATGGACAAAGCTGTTGAGAAGGTTCTAGCCAGCCTGGGGCCTGAGGTCATCTACTGTTCTAGGGTGCAGGGTACTCTAGAATGGGAATCCCAACCTGGGGCTCATCAGTGCTTTAAGGGACACATGAAGCCCCTGAAACTGTGGGTAAGACTTTGAGCACGCTTTCTGGAGAGCAGGAACGCAGCTTTCTTTATTGGATTCTCCAAAAGGTCCATGACTCCCACAAAAGTTAAGAACCTCTGCATTTTTGCTCCGGAGGGCTTGAGCCAAATGGATGTCCGAGCCTGCTGTGGGGTGGCCTGACACTCAGGGGGTCCAGAGCCAGCCCTGGCATTCCCAGTGGGGTGGCTCTGATCTTTGGGAATCTCTGCCATGACCCTGAGGTCAGGTTTCCCTCCCGTTCTACACAGAGAATGTCACCAATGGCACGGTGTGGGGTACGGCAGAGCCGGAGCACGAGGAGGTGAGCTGGATGAATGGCTGGCTCAGCTGCCAGGCCCAGGATGAGATGCTAAATTTGGCCTTCACTGTGGGCTCCTTTCTGCTCAGCGCCATCACCCTGCCCCTGGGCATCGTCATGGACAAGTACGGCCCGAGGAAGCTTAGGCTGCTGGGCAGGTCAGTGCGGTTCCATCAGGGGGTGGGCAGGTGGGTCCCCGGGACGAGTTCCCTGCTGTCCAAGATCCTGGTACCTGCTATCAGGTACCTGCTATCAGCTTCCTAAATGCCTGGCCAGAGTGGGGTTCCTACCACATCTGCCACCGAATCTGTAGTTACTGCGATCTGTACAGTGTGCCAGTACTGCATGGGAAAAGCACAGGACCTCAGGCTTACCTGGGAGGATCTGGAGTTGCTTGTCATTAAGAATACTGGTTTCCAAAGTCGGTTTGACCTTACATCTCCACTAGAAAAAGAGATTTTCAACAGGTACCTCCAATGTAAGCACATGGAATTGTAAATGATATATGTGTATGCCATTTTTAATGTTTTATGTGCTTTTTGATACATATGCAACAATATAAATGAAAATGGATGAGACTAAAAATTACAACATAAAAGTCCTAATATATTGGCACCCTCATGAATCATCTTGTGCACCCTGCCCCTGCCCAGGGTGTGTGTCCTGCCCAGGGTCTAGTCTCAACTGGGCGCAGTGGCTCATACCTGTAATCCCAGCACTTTGGGAGGCCGAGGTGGGAGGATTGTTTGAGCTCAGGAGTTAGAGACCAGCCTGAGCAAGAGCTGGACTCCGTCTCTACAAAACATAAGAAAAATTAGCTGGTGTGGTGTGTGCCTGTAGTCCCAGCTACTTGGGAGGCTGAGGCAGGAGGATTGCTTGAGTCCAGGAGTTTGAGGCTGCAGTAAGCTATGATTGCACCACTGCACTCCAGCCTGGGTGACACAGTGAGACCCTGTCTCTTAAAAAAAAAAAATAAAAAATAAGAACAAAAACCAAAACCTCTAGTCTGCCAAACTTAGGGTCAGTTCCCCAAGCAGCTGGCTCCCTCAGGCCAGGGTCCTCCCCAGCCCAGTTCCCAGTGGAAGTAGTCACCTTGCAGGGCAGTGGTTTGCAGTGAGTGCGACCTGTGCCTGTGAAGGGAGTGGGTAAAGGATCAGTTCCAATTCACTCTTCAGAGCTGAGGAAGCTGTGGTCCCCAAGGCAGAGCCAAGTGGAGGGGATTCGGGAATAGCCACTCATTGCCCCCGTGCCCAGCGAGGTTCTGTCCATCCCTGGCTAAGGGCATAGGAACCTGAGGAAGGAGTGGTTCCCTTTCTCGCTTCAGAGCCTTGGCTATCTCTGGTCTGGAGGTAGGAGAGGGCAGTGCAATGTGGTGGTGTTTATAAGATCTAGCTTTGGAGCTTCAATTCCAGCTTAACCACTTACTAGGTAAAAGATCTTAGAGAAACTAGTTTTAGTTTTATTTTTTTATGAGATTTATTTTTCTCATCAGTAATTTAGGGCCAATTATTCTCCTTAGAATTGTTAATTAAATGAAATAATGCATGTAAATGTTCTGAAAATGATAATATTAACAGTAACAATGAGTAATGTAGGAATAATAAGTAATGCACTATTTCTGCTTGGTTTTAGTGCCTGCTTTGCTGTCTCCTGCTTGCTGATTGCATATGGAGCAAGTAACCCAAACTGTGAGTACACTTTTCCTCCACCCTTTTGTCAGGGGCTGGGGAGGGATTGCCCAGAGGTGCTCCCAGGCTCACCTGCTCTTAGATGCCACACTAGGCCTGGTGCTCGCTGTTCAAGTTAGAGAGGACACCTACTAGGCCTTCACTCAGTTTCTTATCTGAAATGGATGGCTGGGTCAGAGAGCAACTAACTGCCACAGATAGAAGTCTGAGAGAAGCTCCCCGGGTGTGTGAAACTCTCATCGACAAACCAAGTCAGTCCCTGATGGGCTCATTGATGTCAACCTGAGAGACGAGTTCTAACAACCAGGCCAAGACCGGGTGTGGTGGCTCATGCCTGTAATCCCAGCATTTTGGGAGGCCAAGGTAGGAGGGTTGCTTGAGCCCAAGAGTTCGAGACTAGCCTGGGCAACATAGTGAGACCCTGTCTCTAAAATAAAATAAAATAAAATAAAATAATTAAAAAGAACCAGGCCAGCTGCAGGAGCATGGGCATTGTCCTTGGTGTGTTGCAGAAGTTGTGAGCTGAGTCCTCTCAAGGCAGCCCAGGCTAGTACTTTAAGGATAGATTAGAAGCCACCTGGTCCACCACCCTGTTCAGGTGGAGCTGTTGCTTCAAGGACTTTTAGAACAAACACCAAAATAAGACTCGAGTTTCACCAAAATCTTAGGCAGGTTCATCTACTGATTTTCAGGAACCTGTATTTTTGGTTTCAGTGAAGCAGCTTCTTTAGGCCTCTTGCTTGCTGCTAATGTTAATGGAGAAAGGAGGACGGGTATGCACTTTTGCAAGAGCCTAAGCGCTGTGAAATTGGCAAGAGGAGGGTGAGGAAGAGGCTGTTCCAGCTCCCCAGGTGTCAGGCACTAACCACCCCCGATGGCTTGTCATTCATTCAGCCTGTACTTGCTGGGAGCCTGCACCGTGTAGGCCCTGGGCCCTGAAGCCCAGCTGTGGTTCCCACTTATGAGCTTTCTGTTTCCCTACAGCTCTCTCCGTTCTCATCTTCATCGCCCTGGCTCTGAATGGCTTTGGTGGGATGTGCATGACCTTTACCTCATTAACAGTAAGTATTGATTTTTTTAAAGAAGATCTCTAATTCAGTCATCTGCTTGTGAATTTGGGGCAGTTTCCATTGGTTTCCATTTCCTTGCCTTCCATTTGCCGGCATGTGCCTGGATGTCTCAGGTGGCAGAGGGGCTGCCGGTGAAGCGGCCTGGCAGTAGAGCCAGTGGTCGCCTCCCAAGCTGGCAGGTCCTGTAGGCAGCAGGGCATGGCTCTCAGAGTGACCCAGTTCCTGCCTTCTGACCCGGGTTTTGGCACTGAGGAAGCAGCTCGTAGCCACGCGCGCCCGGGGAAGACAGGAGCAGGGAGACAGAAAGCTGCCGCCCACTTCCTTTTCTTGTTTTCCATGGCAGCTGTCACCAGGGTCTCCAGCGATTTGGTTAACAGCACAGCCTAAAAACAAAGCTCCCTTGGAATTGCCCCAACCGCAACCGTTACCTTTGTCTACAACTGAATGAAAAACCACCTCTCTTCTTGGTTTCCTAAATGCTGGAGTACAGACAGCTCTTCTGGGGAGGGAGATGTTTCCTGGGGATACTGAGCACCCCATATCTGGAGCACCAGGACATCACAAAATGTGCTTCTTGTTGAGGTGGGGGAGGCTGAAGGAAGGTACAGGTTGAAAGAAAGAAAGTCAAAGGAACCAAAAAGTCTTCCCCCAGGGAAGAAGGGAGGTCAGGCAAAGGTGCCATTCAGAGCTGGCCATTGGGAAAGAAGTTAGAATAGTAGGCTCTTCAGAGAGACTTCTGTCCAGCAGGGAAATCTTGCCTGCCTCAGTTTACCTGTGAAAAGGAAAAAGTTTTAAAGACATAATACCTACCATAACTACTTGCTGTGCACTCTGGTTTCTTGTTTCTCTTTCCACTAAGGAGTCAGGAGTTGCACTGTTGCAGGGGGTTGTTCAGCTTTGAGGGAGCTCTGGGGACTTCGGGTCCTCTTCTAAGGAGCTTGATGAGGTGCTGGAATCTCCACAACCCCGCCCGTAGGCAGTGAGCCAGAGGCCAGGCCCAATGTCTTTTCTGTCACCTTCCTACGCTTGCCTTGTTAGCTTCGTCCTGGCAGAAAGGATTGACTGTCTGGGTCTAGATCTATGGAAATGGCAAGTTCAGTGACATCTGCGTTAGGTGAGGAGAGCATGGCACAGGGTGGCATGTCTGGTATGTGCATGGAGTGGGTATCCACAGGGCGTGGATGACACACATAGATCTGGGAACCCCAGCTGCTTTGCTTCTGCCGCTGCCACGGAGATTTCCTTTGTACTCTTTCGGGCGTTTTGATTTTGATTTTTTTTTTAACCAGGTAGATTTAAAAGAAAATTGGATACATTCTTCCTCTCTCAAATTCCCAGAGGAAAACAAAATTTGAAACTGTGAAAAATATGTTCAAACTGTCAAATGCACACAAATTCTATTAAGTTGTGTAAATTGGGAAACAGGGAGTCCTGGTTCTGTTTGTTCTTTACAGCGTGAAAACCACCAACGCTTTCATCATGGTGAAAAATAAAAGCTGGTGTCACCCCCGTTATTTTAGTCACCCTATGCCTCTGTCACGGCAGGTTTGAATTTCAGGGATGAGAGAATGAGACAGTCCTTGAACTTGAGGAGTTTACGTTCCGAAATGCAGAAAGATGCTTTGTTGTAATAAAGTATAAGATAAATGGGTAAAAACCACTGCACTGTGAATCCCCTTTAAGAAAGCCTTTAAAATGAGCTGTGCAGTTGTTGCCCAAGAAACTTTTAGGAGAGACTAATAGGCCTGTAAGACTTCTTTGTCTTCTCTTTTCTTTCTTTTTTTTTTTTTTTTAATTGGGTAGTGCTCAGAATAAGAGATTCAGAATGCTCCTTTTCTTATTTTTTATGATTATAAAATAAAAATGTTTTTGTTTAAAAAATTCAATGTTTTATAAATATAAATTGTAGACTAAAATTCTATACATCTACCTTCAGAATTCAGAATATATTTCTTCAGTATATTTTCTTAATCTTCATATCACAATGTTTTTCTTTTCTTTTTTTTTTAAAGAACGGTTAAAACTTGCCTATTTCATTTCATGTATCTTTTACATCTTTTCCTGTCAGTACTTGGAGATCTGCCTTATTATTTTAAACTCTAGAGATCTACCTCATGTTAAACAGTTCCATATTATTCTTTAATGTAGATGTGCCATGATTTATTCAACCAATTTCCTACTAATGGATATTTGGGTTGGTTTCCAATTTTTACAATTTATGGATGCTGCTGAAGTGAACAGCCCTGTACATGTATTTCTGTAAAATAAATTTCTGGAAGTGGAATTGCTGGGCTACAGAATGAGCATGTTTTTGAATTTAAAATGTACTGTTAAATGGTCTAGAAAGGTTACCTGCTGATACAAGCCTACCAGCATGTAAGAGAGTGCCTTTTTCTCCCTACCCCCTCCAACACCATATCATTCACCTTTTAAACATTAGCCAGTCTGATCTGGTAAAAAATGATAAACCATGATTTTTCAGCTGTCTTTAATTATTAGTGAGGCAGAGTGAGTGTCCTTTCACCTCTTTATCAGTCATTTGTGTTTCTTCTGTGAATTGCTTCTTTGTGTCATTTGTCTATTTTTCTACAGGGTTCTTTATCTTTTTTTTTTTTTTTTTTTAAGTGATTTGGAAGAGCTCTTTCAAATACAAAGAAACTAGTTCTCTTTCTGAGTGAGCAAGGGATCTTACCCTAGGGTTGTTAGGTCTCTACGTGGTACATGAATAGGCTCCAGGAGGGCTGCACACCCGCTGGGAATGGTATGCAAACAAGTCGTGTGTATGTGCCACTCAGCTGTGTCTTTCTGGGGGGAGGGTCCATTGCTTTCATCAGCCCCCAGCAGGTGTGTGTAAAGGCTAAAAACCACCTGGCAGGAGCATTTCTATTAGCTCCTTGCTCTCCCACTGAGACGCAAGAGGCTACACAGGCCCCACAGTGACCAGGTAATAGAATCGCCTGATCACCATTCAAAGCGTTTGGTTACCAGGGATCTGTCTAGGAGAGTCTGGAGGCTTGTCTGCCACATCCCCATTCGTGGATCTAGAGCAGGGATCAGCAAACCGCCCCTCTCAGGCCAAATCCAGGCCATGCCTGTTTTTTTTTTTTTTTAATTAATTTTTTTTTCTCTCTCTCTTTTTTTTTTTTTACATTCAGACTCTTCACCAGTATTTAATTAATTTTTTAAGAATAGTTTGAGATGGAATGTCGCTATGTTGCCCAGGCTTGTCTTAAACTCCTGGACTCAAGAGATCCTCCCGCCTCAGCCTCCCAAGTAGCTGGGATGACAGGCATGCACCACCACACCCGGCTAATTTTTCTTAGTAGAGATGGGATCTTGCTCTTGTTCAGGCTGGTCTCAAACTCCTGACCTCAAGTTATCCTCCTGCCTTGGCTTCCCAAAGTGCTCGGATTACAGGTGTGAGCCATATTGCCTGTTTTTATAAATGAAGTTTTATCAGATCATAGCCATGCCCATTTGCTTACGTATTGTCTATGGCTGCTTTTGTGCTGTAATAGCAGACTTAAGTAGTTGTGACAGAGATCATGTGGCTTGCAAAGCCTAAAATATCTACTATCTGGCCCTTCACATGAATAAATTGCCAGCCCTTGGTCTAGAGGCTCTAAGAAGCTGCAAAGTCACCGTTCCCTGTCTGAGGGCAGGGGCTGACACCCACTCCCAACCCCCACCCCACCCCTACCCCCTCTAGTTGCACAGGCCAGCTCTTTCTGTACTTTCTAAGTCATCTCTTTCCCCTCCACACCCCCAGCCTGCAGAGGTCTCCTTGGATATTCCCCTGTCCCATGAGGCCTCTGATGAGGGCTCTAGCACCTACTTCTCTTGAGAACAGACTGTGAAAGAGAAATGAGACACAGTTCAGCGAGGACAGGGCCAAGCAGTTGGGCAATGTTCTTGGGCTGACCAAAGCTTCTGCTGAGCAGCGCTGAATCTCACTGTGACCCCGCCCAGGCCTTTAAAAAGCAGAACTGTCAGGATCAGCTTCCAGAGACGCCTAGCTATCAGCACAATGGCACTTTCTGTTTGTGTCTCCCACCCATGTTCTAATTTTGGGGACAAAGGAGTCTTCAGGATTGCCTTTAGGAGCTTCATAAATCTAATCTTTTACAACTGCTTTGGGGCTATAGATAATTGCTCCCTGATAACCTAGGAATCTGGGGGACTGCGTTGCCATGGAAGCCTTAACTCGGGGACTTTCTCAGTCCCAAGGGGTTTTGTGTTGCAGGGGCTACGGTCTAAATAAAGACGAGCAGGGGCTGTGAGCTGTTGCTCCATCGGTGGAGAGGGGGCCCCAGTTGGCAAAATGCCTTTTCCTCACTGTCTGGGAGGAGATGGCTGATAGCCCTTCCCGTAGAGCCTGGGAGGTCTGCACTCACAGGTGGCTTTCTCCTCAGAGTGGAGGCTCAGAGGGGCAAGGGTGGATCCCACGCCAGGTGACCTGGCCCAGTGTGTGGCATCCTTGGAGGGCGGGTGCCGGGTCACTCCCTGGGTACAGAGCCCTCCCCATGGTGTGGAGCCGCAGCCTCTCCCCTGGACATCTGGACAGCACACTCTGGTCTGTTTGCCCAGTGCCTTGCGTTTGTACAACCCTTTAACTCGCTTCATCAGCTGGAGCACAAACACCGGCCGGCGACCGAGGCGGCGTCTTTGGGTCGCCACCCCACAATCCGGGGCCGGGGTTGCTTAGAGATGGGAGCAGATGCAGCCAAAATTGTGAACATATCTTTTCCACTTCATTACTCTGACCCCTGTCAGTGTGGGTGGGTCAGAGAGTTCTGAGCCGAAACCCTCACAGAAAAGGGGTTACACAAGTTGCCAGGCTCCTTAATGAAAAATTTCTCTGTGGGCTTTTCCCATCTGATTCATATAAAGTCTGACTTTAAACCCGAGGAAGAATGGTCCCATAGGAGATGGGATCTGAGTTTGAAGCAAACAGAATACACATCCCTCTTCAAATACCTGAGGGAAGGGCAGGGGGGCGAGTGCCCCCAGAGAGGGGAGAGGGGTTTAGCATTCCTGCTCAGTGGACCCCGTTTCTATAGCCAGGAGTGGGTCCCGCCGAGCTTCCCGGCCAGCCCCGCACAGTCCAGGTGCCAGGTGAGCAGGCCTGTCCCGGCGCCCAGTGCCGTTTTTGCCTCTCCACCTCCCTCTGTTTCTGTCCTTGGCCTTAGGGACCCAAAGCAGTCAGCTGATTGCCATTGACTTGGGAAGAATTTGCCCATCAGAGGGTTCTGCCTCATGAATTTGCTCCAGCACGTGACACATTTGGGGTGGACAGAAAGTGCAGTGGCATCAGCAGGGCTAGACCTGGCTGGGAAGGCTGGGGAGGTGGCCGGGGGAGGGCCACCCCTTCAGCAGTGAAGCAAAAAGGTGACCACAAGGACCTTCTCAGCAGCATGTGCTGGGAGGTGCCTGGTTGTTTGGGGTTAGGAAATAGCCCAGCTTTGCCGAGTCCACTTGTCCAGACTGGTACCTGGATCCTTATCTGTACAGGCTGTACGGAACTCCGGGTGTGGACACCAGCCACCTGAGGACAAGGATCCTCTCTGGAAGGGGCCTGAGGGCCAGAGTGCCAGTGCCCACCCAGTGCTTAGCTCCCAGCCTACTCATGCTGCAGGGGCCTCTTCCTGGGGTCCAGGGTGTACCCCTGGGGCCGGTAGACGCAGGAGGCCATGGATTTGGAAAGTCAGTGCCAGGGGTGTTTCACAGTGGCCCTCTGCCCCTGCCTGCCAACAGTCCCACAGCCTGCCCCCAAGGGGCACAGCCCATCCTCACTGTCACGGGGCCTTGGCCTCTGGGGACTCTTGTGCAGTGGCCAGCCAGTTCTCTGTGGCCAGAATGCCAGGGGAGGGGCCTGCAGCTGCTGTTTTCCCCTCAGGGAAGGTCACACAGCCGGGCCTGTTTACGGTGCAGCTGAGGGGCTGAGAGGGATGAGTCACAGGCTTCCCCTGCAAGTGAGGCCTCACGGAGGCCAAGTAGCCCAGGCCAGCAGGGTGGGTTTTGCCCACTCCAGCCCCAGTCCTCGGAAGAGGCAACCCTGCCCAAGAAGCAGCAGGGTGACTATGGGAAGCACCCAAGAGCTGGGAGAGGGGTGCGCTCCCCACCTGCGAGTGCAGCTGTGCGTCAGGACACAGCCTCTGCCCAGTGTTCTCCCCAGCACCTGCCATGCGCCACAGCACCGGCTTCCTACTTTGGCAGCAGAGCTGGTTGGTCCCCCTCCACCAGGCCCTTGAGGCCTGCACCAGGGCACGCTGCTCAGCACTCAGCCACCACTCCGTCACTGCGGCTTCTGAGTGGCCATTATGTGCAGCTGAGGCTGTGCGGAGGCAGGAGACAGGAGAGAGGGTGAGCGAGGAGGGGCGTCCAGGCCAGTGGGAGGAGACCCAGACGTGAAGATGACACAGGGAGAATCCAGCAGCAGATGCACGTCCACTCGGTATGGCCCTGGGCCGTGGGGCGGTCAGCCAAGGAAGCCACGGGTGGGCGAGGGCAGGGGCAGATGGGTCTAGAAGGAGCATCGGAAGGGATGTAGGGAATCTCTGCGGGGGGTGGGGGGAGCGGCGGGAGCACACAGGGTGCTCAATCAGGAACAAGGAAGAGGCTGAGACATGAGGGTGATTGCCTCGGGGCCTAAACTGATGTGTGTTTTGGCCAGGGCTACGTGAGGCTCCTGACACGCAGTGTAGTCTGGTGGCTGTGCACACAGGCTTGACCTGGTTTGAATCCCAAATTTGACCATAACTAACTTGGGAGAGTCCCTTGACTTTTCTAATTTTTAAGTTTTATGCCCATTAAGTGAGTATAATAAGTGACACCTACCTCATACAGTTGCTTTGAGGGTTTTAAAGATCATATATAGGGTAGGTGTTTAAAAAAGTTGCTATTATTGTATGTATTATTACTTAATAATAAGCAAAATCTGATCAGGCTGCTCCCGGGCAGAGCAAATGAGGGAAGTCTCCCTTGCAGGCGTGACTGCTCTGGGAGGAAGAGAAGGAAGCAGCCTGAAGGATAAAACACAAATTAGTATTAGTATTACCATTTAAAAAATAATTAGTGTCCACAGGGAAACCCTTTCTTCTCCTATGCTTGTTATTCTTTTGTGACCACACGTTGACCATTGTCAGGATGTTTATGCTTTGGGTTTCACTGCTCAAGGTCATCCTTAATGTTCTTTTCGGAGAGATTTCATCAGACACAGATGCTAAGTAGTCCCTGCAAACTGAAACATACTTTGACCACCTATTTTAAAACTTCTGTTGGTCAAAAAAGAAGTTGAAGGACAAACTAGGAAAACATGTTTACAGTATATTTATAAACTGTGAATGTCTTTAATATATAGTTTTCACAAATTCTATATAGAAAGATTAACACACCCATAGCAGAAAAGGACAAATGAAGAATATAAATGACTGATGTTTAAAATTGTAGAAAAATGTTCAAAGTCATTAGTAATCAAATAAATGTTAAGTTTTTAAAAATTTCTTTTTTTAATTATGGAAAAATTTAAGTATACACGGTATTAGAGAGAAGTGTATAATGAACTATAATGAACCATGTACCCATCCTGCAACTTCAATAGTTATCAACTCATTGAGATATCATTTCATTGAAAAGAAAACTGGAGGCAGTTTCATTTCTGCCTCTACCCGCCAACCAGATTATTTTGAAGCAGATAT
Source organism: Lemur catta (assembly GCF_020740605.2). Taxonomy (NCBI): domain Eukaryota; kingdom Metazoa; phylum Chordata; class Mammalia; order Primates; family Lemuridae; genus Lemur; species Lemur catta. Next base: position 16,669,110 of record NC_059142.1, read on the forward strand.
CAGTCTTTGGTTCATTTCATCCATATATACAAAAAAGTAGATTTTTTTTTTTGAGATAGGGTCTCACTCTGTCACCCAGGCTAGAGTTCAGTGGTGTCATCCTAGCTCACTGCAGCCTCAAACTCCTGGGCTCAAATGATCCTTCTGCATCAGCCTCCCCAGTAGCTGAGACTACAGACATGCACCACAAAACCCAACTAATTTTTCTATTTCTCATAGAGATGGATCTCACTCTTGCTCAGGCTGGTCTGGAACTCCTGGCCTTAAGCAATCCTTCCACCTCAGCCTCCCAAAGTTCTAGGATTACAGGCAAGGGCCAACACACCTGGCCAAAAAATGAGACTTTGAAACAAGGCTATTGGTGGCAAATATTAAAAGTGGTGATAACACACAATGCTGGAGAGGCCTCAGTGAAGCAGACTCTACACTGCTGGTGGGAGTATCAGTTGGTGTAAGTTTTCTGGAAGGCACTTTGGCACACTATCACAAAGCCTTAAAAGTTTTGCTTGATGATTCTACTTTTGGGAATTTACCTTAAAGAAATAATAGCTATGTGCACATATGTTTATCCTCAAGAATGTTCATTGAAATATTATTTATAATAAAACATTTAAAGGACCTGAGGTCTAACATCAGAGAAATAATTGCATCTATTACAGGACCATCCAGGTAAGGAAATACTAGGCAGTCGTTACAAATTATGTTGAAGAAGAATAGTAAATGATACTAGAAAACATTTATCATATATAAAGTAAAAAAGAAAAGGTTTATAAAACAATATGTGCCATATGTTCTTAGTTATGTTAAAAAGTTGTAGGTGTTTACAAGAAAAATTAAAGGGAGACATATGGAAATGGTAACATGGCTATATTGGAGTGGTTTTCCAAATGTTTTACAATGGACATACATTATTTTTCTAATCAGGAAAAAATCCAGTAATTGTGAAATACAAGGAAAGCTGTATAGTGTGGTTTGCCCCGAGGCTCTATCCTCCCCTAGCAATGGCCCTGCTGACCACGATAACATGTTGGGGAGAATTTTTTTGGTGATGATGAGAATGTTCCAGGAAGGGAGAGGCAGGGCAGGAAGGAGGGCAGCTGGAAGGCCTAAGGGGAAGGTCTCACCCACAGACAGGTGACAGTCAGCCTCTTCTCCCAGGTTCTGTTCTTTCTTGTCCTGGATCTAGTGCTGGGGAGAAGATTCCAGAAGGTCAGGCGGGGCCATGTGCTTGCCCCAGACACTGTGGTTCTTTTGGCCTCTAGCCTGGGTTAGGGTTAAGGCATTCTTGAGATTAGGAAGAAAGAAAAGGCCTAGCTAGCAAGCTGTCTGCTTTTCTGGAACATTCCCTAATCCTTTTGAAAAGTTTGAGACACTGTTTGTGCCCAAAGGTGATTGCAGCAACAACAGTGTTTGCCTCGCTTGCCGTTGTGCCAGGGAGGCCAGGCTCTTGCCCTCCATCTGCTCTTCTGGTTGAGCTCTAAGCCTTCTTTTGTTCTTTTCTTTCTTTATCTGCCCTCTGCGGTTTAGCATCCTAGGCAGGAACAGTTTCCTCCTTTCACATAACCAGAACTAATCTTTGGATTCCCCCTGGGGTGGATATTGCCCCAGAGATGCCTTCCCTACAAGGCTGCCTTGCTCGAGTAACCTGCATGGAACAGCCCGAATATGTGAGCTTGGGAACTGAGGCATGTCCTTTGAACTGCAGCATACCTGGGAAGCAGGTGCTCAAAGAGTAAGATTGGGCACCTGTAATATTCACCTGGGTGTGCCCCGGCACACATCATGTTTCTTTTGTCTCCTGCTAGAAGGAACTTCTGTATGCCCCTGGTCCCCCTCTGACCCTCCCTGAGAAGTCTGGAAGGACAAAGGGCCCACTCTGCCTCGGGGCTGGGAGAAGAACTCTTTGTGTGCTGGGAATTCTTTGGGGAGCTTGGCTGGCCACCGCATCCTAATTCCAGAAGGTGGCCTAGTTGGCCATACACTATAGATTTGTTCATATTCCTTTTTAATCCTGGGATCCCAAAACACCTGAAGTCCCTGACTTATGTTTTTATAACAGCATTATTGAGATATAATTCACATACCATACAGTTCACTTGAAGTGTACAACTCATTGGAGTTTAGTGTATTCAGAGTCATATAATCATCACCACAATCAATTATATCACCCCCAATAGAAATCCGACACCCATTAGCAGTTGCTCCCTATTTACTTACAGCCCTAGGCAACCACTAATCTATTGTCTCCATAGGTTTGCCCATTCTGGACATTTCATATAAATCATATAATATGTGGTATTTTGTGGCTGGCTTCCTTTACTTAGCACTACATTTTCAAGGTTTATCCATGTTGTAACAGGTATCCATACTGTATTCTTTTCTATGGTCAAATAATGTCCTGTTATATGGATGTATCACATTTTGTTTATCTGTTTATCCACTGATGGACATTTAGTTTGTTTCCACTTCTTTTTTTTTTTTCTTGAGGCAGAGTCTCACTTTGTTGCCCGGGCTAGAGTGAGTCCCATGGCATCAGCCTAGCTCACAGCAACCTCAAACTCCTGGGCTTAAGCGATCCTACTGCCTCAGCCTCCCGAGCAGCTGGGACTACAGGCATGCGCCACCATGCCTGGCTAATTTTTTCTATATAGATTTTTAGCTGTCCAAATCATTTCTTTCTATTTTTGGTAGAGATGGGGTCTCACTCTTGCTCAGGCTGGTCTCGAACTCCTGACCTCGAGTGATCCACCCGCCTCGGCCTCCCAGAGTGCTAGGATTACAGGCATGAGCCACTGCGCCCGGCCTCCACTTCTTGGCTATTATGAAGAATGCTGCTATAAACATTCATGTATACATTTTGTGTAGACATATGTTTTTATTTCTTTTGAGTCTGTACCTAGGAGTGGAATTTCTGGGTCATATGGTTATTCTATGTTTGTTTTTTATTAAGTTGTTTTTTTGTTTGTTTTTTTGGTTTTTTTGAAACAGAGTCTCACTCTGTTGCCCAGGCTAAAGTGCAGTGGTGTCAGCCTGGCTCACAGCAACCTTAAATTCCTGGACTCAAGCGATCCTCCTGCCTCAGCCTCCCAGTAGCTGAGACTACAGGCATGTACCACCACACCTGGCTAATTTTTTCTATACTTTTAGTTGTCTGGCTAATTTCTTTCTATTTATAGTAGAGACGGGGTCTCGCTCTTGCTGAGGTTGGTCTTGAACTCCTGACCTCAAGCGATCCTCCCACCTCGGCCTCCCGGAGTGCTAGGATTATAGGCGTGAGCCACCACACCCGACCAGTTACTTTATGTTTAACCGTTTGAAGAACTGCCAGAATGTTTTTCAAAGTGGCTGCACCATTTTCCATTCCCACCAATAGTGTATGAGGGTTCTGATTCCTCTACATTCTCACCAACATTTGTTAGTATCTAACTTTGTTATTATAGCCACCCTAGTGGATATCAAGTGATATCTCCTTGTGGTTTTGGTTTGCATTTCCCTATGAATAATGATGTTGAGCATCTTTCATGTTTATTCGCCACTTATATATCTTCTTTGCAGAAATGTCCGTTCAGATCCTTTGCCCATTTTCAAAATGGGTTATTTATCATTTTATTAATGAGTTGTAGGAGTTCTTTATATATTCTAAATACAAGCTCCTTATCAGATATATGATTTGTAAAAGTTCTCTCACTGTGTACATACTTTTCACTTTCTTGATGGTGTCCTTTGAAGCACAAGTAAAAAGGTGTCCCTTTTAATTTTGATGATGTCCCTTACTCGTTTTTAATTGTGGGTGAAACAGGCAGAAATGAGGAGGAACAGGTATGCATCCAAGTTCAAACTGCCTCCATTCAGCAACGGTGAATTTGCTTGCAGGTACCTGTGTTTGATAAAGCAAAGATGATTCAAGACAATTGGGAGAGGGGAACATTGACTAGGTCCATATAAACAGCCTGAATTCAATGAAGTAGATTGGCATAGCTCTCCAGAGAACAGCTCCCAATGCCAGAGACAGTGTGGGTGTGGACGGGAAAGTGTCGCAACATGCCTTGCCGTCACTCACAGTTAGAGAAGCTATGGCTGGTTCTTTGGGAGGATGTATTTTTGCCCCATGTCTGTTTGCATCCACAACCCTGTTGTAATAGTTTACCAGGCCTGAATTTTTGTGGAATCACTGAGGATTTAGCTTGAAGTCATATCTAGATGGGTCCTCTCTTGCCCTACACCCAGCATGAGCTGATTCGAGGTGCTGAGTGGCCTCGCTGGGCAGAGGGCCTGAGCCTTCCTTACTACTGGCCTTCTCAGGAGCTGATCACTGGGCCAAACATCCAGTGGGAGGAGAATCTCCTACCTACACTTAGAAATTCAGAAGCAGGAATCCTAGGATGGCTTCCTTCTCAGCCCTGAGGGAACTGTAGAATTCTGATTGGCACCTTCCAGAAACCTACCCTCTCAAAACTGAAAGCAGCTTTTGCTGACATCTGGTCCTTCTGGGACGCTGATATTTTTATTTATAAAATGACGCTATTATCCCCAAATAGATTCTTATTTTTAACAGGCTTTCTTCCTGTGAGGGATGCCTGAGGCTCATAAGGTTGCTCTCTGGCATCTCATTGTAACCCTGCAAAGACAACAAGGCCTCTGGCCTATCCCAGAAAGTCAAACAACTTTGTCTGTATGTCTAGAGTCCAATTTCTGCATTATCTTCCTTCCTTCCCCTCAACCTCAGTCCAGAAAGGAAAAACTTCAATTAGCAGTAATTACCCGTGAACTAAACCCCTGTGACTCACACAGGAAGGGGGTCGGGTAAGATAGGGGTCTGATAATGCCTTGATTCTCTGTCCCCCTTTTCACCTGTCCTCTGTGAGTCTCTCCTCGAAATTTCCTTGTTTCTTATCTTCCAGCTGCCCAACATGTTCGGAGACCTTCGGTCCACCTTTATTGCCTTGATGATTGGCTCCTATGCCTCCTCAGCAGTCACCTTCCCAGGAATCAAGGTGAGGGTGCGGCTGGCGGGTTTCCAGCACGTTTGTTTTGTAGCAATGTCTGTGCGGAGGCCTCCCCCAAGGCTCCTTCCTCTCCCTGAAGAGAGAAGTTGGGTGCTGGGGGCGGCCCCTCCCCACCACTCCCACCTGGCAGGATGCACCTGGGCTTCACAGGAGTGAGCAAAGAAAACCACTGGGCCACGGGGGAGGGAAGATTCAAGGGCATCACTGCAGGGCGGTAGCGCAGGCTGCCTGTGCATTTCTGGGCTGGGGTAGGGAAAGGGCGGCGAATTTGTCTCCGATCCTGAGTCCAGCTCCAGCCTTCCCCACCCCCAGCCTGTTGTTGTGGCGCTGTTGCTCCCCATTAGCCAAGTTGGTTCAGCTGTTTCCCTCCCAGGCAGATTCGGAGCCTGTGGAAGTCACACAGGGTCAGGATGAAGCAAACACCTCACTGTCCATTGGCCCCAGCTCCTAGCCCAAACCCCACGGCTCCGCCAGGGCTTCCGTGGGGGCTTCTCCCTCCTCTGGCACCAGCATTAAGTGGAAGCCCCTTTCCTCAGGTGTATGTGGGCTGGTCACCTGGGAATCAAGAGGGTAGGAGGTAGGAATCTGGGGCCAGCCATCCTGTGGACTTCCAGGAATTCTCGTGTCCCTGGAGCAAGGAGGACCCTATAAGTTCCTCCTCCTTCTCGTCCCAGTGTCTAACTGCTGCTGTCCTCCCTGACGAGCCGGGCAGCTGTCTGCCAGTACTTTAGGGACTCTTGTGTAGTTGCTGGAAATAAACAGTGCTCATGACAATAACAGCTAACATGCTGCCAGGCCCTGTGCTGAGCACTCTGCCAGGGTCACACCCACTAGCCCCCCAACACCGTGGGGACACGTGCCAGTGTGCAGTCATTTCATAGAGCATCAAAGGGAGGCACATTTGTCCATTCATTCCTTGAGTATTTTTTTTGCACCTGCCATGTGTATGCTTCAAGGCTCTGGAGAAGCATCTGCGGACGAGGCTAGCTGGTTCTCGTTTTCAGGGAGCTCAACTAACACTAGATGAGCAAATGAACCAAGAAGCACAGTCATCTCAGCCAGGGCTGTTCACTGTGAGCCCGAGAGACAGTGATGTGGTGGGGGTGGTCAGGGAAGGCCTCTCCAACATGGTGACATCTGGGCCAAATTGGAGGCACAAGGGGTTAATGACATGCCAGGGCCAGATAACTAGTGCAGGGTATCTGATGCCCCCCACACCCAGGCCGACAGGGCTGTGCCTCCTCATGCCGCTCGGCACAGGGACGGCAGGGGCTGCAGATGCCCCCTGCCTGCTGCCCACTCTGGCTTCCGTCTGCTAACCCTGCCCCCTGTCCCACCCTACCCTCCTGTGCCTGGCAGCTCATCTATGACTCTGGTGTCTCCTTCATCGTCATCCTTGTGATCTGGGCTGGCTGCTCCGGGCTGGTTTTCCTCAACTGCTTCTTCAACTGGCCTCTGGAGCCCTTCCCGGGGCCGGAGGACATGGACTACTCGTAAGTACAAGTGCTCTCTGTCCCAGCCTCACCCCAGCCAGGGTCCCTGGCAGTGCCAACAGACACACTCCTGGGGCCCCCAGGGTGAAGATCAAGTTCAGCTGGCTGGGTTTTGACCACAAGATCACAGGGAAGCAGTTCTACAAGCAGGTGACCACAGTGGGGCGCCGCCTCAGTGTGGGCAGCTCCATGAGGAGCGCCAAGGAGCAAGCAGCGCTGCAAGAGGGCCACAAGCTGTGCCTGTCCACCGTCGACCTGGAAGTGAAGTGCCAGCCAGATGCCACAGGTACCCACCGCGCGGCCCCAAGACATCAGTGGGGTGTCCACACCCACACCCGGACGACGGGGTTGGGGGCATCCAGATCAGGGCACCCCTGGTGGAGGGCTTAGTGGGTATCCTCTCACTCAACTCCCACTTCTTCCCAAGGGGAGGCAGCCCGCCCGCCCTGCTCTGCAGATGAGCACACTAGGGCTCGGAGGTAAAGGGGTCTGCCCAACTCTGGTGGTGACCCCACAGCAGTTCTAGCACCATGACCCTCACCAGGCCTGTCCTGGAGGTCCCCCTCCTCGCCTCCAGCTTGGGGTGATTTGCACAGTGAATTGAGCCCCCCACCCCCACACACCTGGACGCTGGATGGCAGGTGGGCTATGCACCACGGCCCTGAGCCCCTCGCCTTCTCTCTACAGCGGCCCCCTCGTTCATGCACAGCGTGTTCAGCCCCATCCTGCTGCTCAGCCTGGTCACCATGTGCGTCACTCAGCTGCGGCTCATCTTCTACATGGGGGCCATGAACAACATGCTCAAGTTCCTGGTCAGCGGCAACCAGAAGACAGGTAGGCGGCCCCGACGCAGAGGGTGCTGGTCACTACCCCTGGCCTGAGTCGAGCCTGCCGGCCACCGGCTGGGCTGTGTTAGGCTGAGTCAGACCAGCAGGGCCGTGAATCGGCAGCATCCCAGGCACTGCTTGCGTGTCAGAGCTATTTCATCACAGCCAGTCCCAACTGTTCCTTCATGTCCCTGTCAGGGTTTCCCGGTTTAGGAGGGAGGGAAGGACCAAAATAGCTACATGTGTTTGGGGTGTGGGGGCTGTGTTTTCCAGTGCCCGAGGGGGAGGGTTGACGTGCATGTCTGTAAATGAAAACATGGCACAGAACAGAGTGCTCCGCCTGGGTGTTGCTAAATGACAGCGGGTCAAACCCAACGCCATGAGCCCCCAGAAAACAGCAGGATTGGCCTGCAGGGACCCTGGGTGTTGAGGGGAGGGTGGTTGTCGTGGCTGGAGACTTGCAGGCAGTCTGGCCCGCACTGGGATCTGCATCTTGAGCTGCGAGACAGGGCAGGGCAGAGACTTCCTCGGGGTGTGTGATCCAGTCAAGGCTTGCTAACTCCAGTAAACAGCACTGATAACCTACACGCCACTTTCCAAAACAGCACAGAACGTCTTCAGCTGATGAGAGCTTTTGATCCCACAAAGAAAGTCGGTACTTCCCCAGGGCCCGAGCTGAGTCAGCTTTAGTCATCCCTGAGCGGGACAAACACATTTGGAAAATCCTTTTTATTGGCAGTCTCACTGGTTTGCAGCTTTTTTTGTTGTTGGTTTACTTGTTTTTATCAAGGGGAAGATACCTTAGGCATTGTAAAGAATCAATTATCAGTGTTTAAAGGGGACAAGAAATCCAGTTTTAACAAAAGATGTTGATAGCAAAGGGAATCAGATAACATAACCGGTTCTACTGTGAAAACGGGAGTCCGGTGACCAAGCAAAGTGGGGAAACACCAATTGTCCTGTGCCCTTGCGAAAACTCAGAGTGAACACTACAGAGTAAGGCCCTAAGGAACCCGATAGGAAAAAATAATAACTATTTAGCTTTGTTTAGTCCAGCGATGTACCCCCAAATTTCTGCCTTGGGAAACCTTGTTTTGTGTAGCATTCATTAAAATCTGTGAACGCGCTTTGGGGAAAGCTGATGTCTGGTGTGTACACACCCTCCGCTGTGAACTCTCAGGCCCAGAGTGGTGGAGACCCTGAGGTGTGTAGGGACAGCCTGGCCCCGGCCCCGGCCCTCGGAAGGCAAATCTGCCTGTTGCTGAATCATGGCCTTTTACTCAAGTTCTCTGAAAAATCTGCTGCTGCCCAGGAGGAATTTTTCCAGCTATTTCCTATATTCAAAAAGACAGTTTCAAGAATAGAGGAAGTTGGGCCAGGAAGTTTGGTCTGTGGTGGGCAAGGCATTGGTTTTCCCCATCCTGCTTCTGTGACCTGTTGCACCCAAAACCTTCAGCCCTGGCTCTCCCTAGAGGGGCTGTTGCAGGGTCAGGGAGCCAGGGGGCTGGGAGGGAGACCAGCTCTGGCTGTCTACGGGAGACCCATGGTGTCAGATGCTTTGGCAGGGGGTCTGGGGAGGATTCTTTGACCTTCCCCTCTCCCCGAGTGCAGCAGGAGGTAACTGACAGCGCATTAGTGCCCCAGGGACTGCATAATACTGGGGGAGGGGCTCTGATTTTGCCTCCACACACAAGCCACTTCCCCACCACGGCCCCCACTACGGGCCTGATTCACCAGTGCTAGCTGCACGTGACTGCGGCACCAGCAGTCAGGAAAACGTCAGCAGGTGCCTGGGCTGGGCCCTCTCTTGAACCCACTCCCAGAGGCCTGGCTCGAGCTCAGCCTCCCCTGAGCGCTCTGCGTCAGGTCTTGGGGGGCCGGCCAGCCTCCTCTCCCCTCCTCTCGGTAACAGCTGTTGAGATTTCTGCGCTAACCTCTCTCCTTTCTGCCCTTTCGCCTTTGCTTTCTTGATGCAGTGATGGCCACGGGTAAGCAGGGGGCTTGTCAGGGAACCTGGCGACATCCCCTCCCAGCCAATCTTCATTCAACCCAGAATCTCCTCACCCTCCCTCCTGACGCCCCTCTTGGCTAGAACTGTGTGGTCAGAGGTGGGGCAGTCAACTTTGAGTTTCTGTTTCTCTGAAAAATCTCACATGATGTCAAAGCCCTGTGATGTGGGAAGCCCAGTGCCTTCCTGGTATGTTTCTTAGAGGCAGAAAACTAATGGCAAGTCACACACAAAACCTCAGTCACGGGCATCAGTAATTGTGTGGTTTCCAAATCAGCGGCTTCCCGGAGCTTCTGGAGGAGGTCATTGTGACATACTGGGTTTCATTAGCTGATTCTTGGAAACAAGCAGGGGATTTAGAGCAGAGAATAGGATGACCTGCCCCTTGCTCTGGCTTTGATTTCAGAGGTTAGGGTCTCTGGGCTCCCCTCAAGACTCACAGTGACAAGGGAGACCCCAGAAGGGCCTGTGGGTACCCATGCCCGCCCCAGGGCTCTCTGTCAGGACCCCCCCGTGATGCGCCATCTTCCTCCCCAGTCGCCCTGTATACCTCCATCTTCGGCGTGCTCCAGCTGCTCTGCCTCCTGACGGCCCCCGTCATCGGCTACATCATGGACTGGAGGCTGAAGGAGTGCGAGGACGCCTCTGAGGAGCCCGAGGAGAAGGACGCCAACCAGTGCGTAGGCAGGGCCGTCGCCCTGGCTCCCAGCCCCCAGCCCCCGCAGAAAGACCACAGGGTTGCGTGTCAGGCAGGCGCAGGGCGGGCGGGTTAGGTGTTTTACTCAGCAGGAGAAGCGAGAAAGGAGTGTGCTCAAAAGTTCCTCTCATGAGTCCGTGAGTCCGTAGACACTCGTGGGGCTCAGCACACGTTTAGGTCTCTCACCTCTTTATGGGAATTCTTTGGTGCACTAAGGTTTAGGAAGCACCGAGCTGGACAAAAGGAGGAGAAAAACCAGAGGCAAGTTTGTGCAGACCACCAGCTGGCAAACCATTCTGCCCCTAGGACTGCCCTCCCTCCGACCCTTGGCAGGGGCAGCACGTAGACCGCCTTAGAGCCAGCCGCTTGCCCACAGGCCCGGTCCCATGCGGTGTGAGCAGTAAGTCTCTGTACCCGTATGCGTTATGGGAGTCGCTCATGATTGTGAGGATGAAACAAGGTTCTGGGGCCCTACTTGATACAAGGGTTGGGCTCTAAGATCAGAGGATGAGTTAAAGGCTGTCTTCTCTGACTCCACCTTGATATAATAAGCTACTATTTGTTGTCCTGGGCCCTGTGCCAAGCACCCAATGCACAGTATTTCAGGGAAGCCTCACGACACCGCGGTGAAGTGGGTACTATTTTGCAGATGAGGGAACTGAAACTAGGAGTTAGAGTCATTTGCCTGAGGTCACATCGTTAGGAAGTGGTGGGCCTGGGGCTCCCTGCACATCTCCCAGCACTTTCGATTCGTTCTTGGATGTTGTGTGACGGTCCGTGGGGTGTCTGTGTGGGTGGTGAGACTGGGGTTGGTAATAGTTAATTCACAAAGAAATAATTACAGAGAATGCTCTGTTATCTAGGTCAGGTCCTGCAGCCAAGAGGTTATTTGTGCCCATTCCGGTTCCATCTGCTGCATGTTTATTTCTCCTTCACCCTTTCCTGCTCCCCGGGGGAAAAGCCACTCACTCCTGTTTGGCTTATTACCTGGCTTCTTATCAGCTTCCTGCAAGATTTGGATGGACTTGAAGCCAATGGTGAAGTGGGGCGCTGCCACATCCTAGCTTGGGCACACTCTTCTCCTCTCCCCATGGCTTGAGCTCAGCCTTCCCTGGGCCAGTGGCCACTTTCTTGTATTTGAGACCCACGGAGGTTCACTCAGTGCTCCACTGAGGAGGAGGAGGACAGGGGAGCATCCCTAGTGTCAGTCTGGCCCTGACACAGTCCCTAAAACATGCCTGGTGGCCTCTGAGTCTTGTGTTGGTTCACGTACTGTGACTCCTGAGGCCTGACTTCTTGGGGGGACCCAGCTGGCTCTGGGGAGCTCCCCAGCTCCTGTGTGCTCTGTGTCTCCACAGAGGCGAGAAGAAGAAGAAGCGGGACCGGCAGATCCAGAAGATCACCAACGCCATGCGGGCCTTTGCCTTCACAAACCTGCTGCTGGTGGGCTTTGGGGTGACCTGCCTCATCCCCAACTTGCCTGTGCAGGTGGGTGTGGGGAGAGAGAGAGGCCAGGTAGGGTACGGGACAAGGAGAAGGGATGTTTAGAGACTAAAAGGTGCGTGATGTGTCATGGAAGCCATCACCAAAACAAATGGTGACTTTCATTCATTCCATTCAACCTGCCAGCCCACTACCCACCATTATTTACTGAGGGCCTGTTGCCTGCCGGGCTCATGCTTGAGGCTGAGGGTGAGCTGTAAGGAAACTTGGATCGTGCCTCACAGAGGATCTCTCCTCTATGAAGTCATATGATTCTCGATCTTTTGGGCATCTTGCTTACTATGAAAACCATCATCATGCCATTTCCAGGAACCCTGCAGGGGTTTAATCCATTTAGGGTAGCTGTGTGGTTAGTTTTGCATTTGCTCAAACAGCTAGAATTTGATGTCCAAAGAGGTCTGGCCGATCTGTGGTATTGGAGGGAACACTCTGGTACAAGAGTGCCCACAGGGTCTGTCCACTGGGGAGCATGGAGAAAGACCATGGTCATGGCTTGCCCTCTGGGTTCAAAAGCTTAATTCCTTTACAAAAACTTTCTAAGGCTTTTGAAAATTGACTTTTGCCAGAGATTATGAGCCAGGTAGACTTTGCCTGGGTAGACTTGCCTGGCTCTACCCACAGATCTATCAAAGTGGTCTAGCAGTAGACTAGGGCCCAATCCCCAAGTCTACAGACTTTGGAGGGACATGAGTGACGGCTTTGCTTCCAGATGGGTGTAGCCCAAGTCCAGATGGTATCTCGGGCCAGGTCCAGGAGGAAAGCAGGAGTCCTCCCTATTTACAAGTGGCCAGGTGTTAAGATACATTAACTTAACCGTCAGTACTCTTGTGTATGTGCTCACACTGAGCATGCACCAGGTAAGCTACTGAAACCTCGTGCCAGTTCCAGGGAGGAATGTTGTCGCATCCTTCGTGCCCTCCCTGATCTCCTGGGTTGTTCTTTCTGCAAGACAGACCCTTGCCCTGACCACCTTTTCCAAGTGAGGGGCAATGCTCAGTGGGGACAGTCATCTGCTTTTTGTTTTATTTAGTTCTCACTGAAAGAAAAGTTGTGAAAAGGCAACAAGGCATTTGAAGTGGAGAGGGAGCTCCTTCACAGGTGTGCGTGCGCTTTCGGGCGCAGCCCCCGCCCCCTCCACCATCCACATTCTTGGGAGCAGGTCCTGGCTGCTGAGCAAGATGGCAGGGCTGCGTACAAAAGACAAAAAGGGCAAACCGGGTCCTGGTGGCTACTTGAACAGCTCTTGTGCCTCTCAGGAATCATTAACAAGCGCTTCTCAGAGCTTGCTGGGCCTGCTGGCAGTGGCCTGCCTGGGAAGGGGCCTCCCACAGACAGCAATAGAACTTTGCTAGGGAGTGACCGGGCAGGGAGCCCTCTGCACAGTCCTCAGGTGGGCAAAGGCAGGAGATCAAGGTCAGGTTAGTGACCCCCTACTCAGGAGTGCTGTGTGGATACATATTTAACAACAGAGCCCTGATTTGCAGCGTTTACAGATCTGCGTGGTGTAAATGCTGTCATGTTATCGTGGCTGATTTCAAGCTGCCAGTATGATGTCACTCGCTGTGCGGTTGGAAAGATTCACAGCAACACACCCTCACGGGGTGTTTCTACCACACACATACAATAGGGGTGAAAACCCTGAGGAGCACGGAGAGTAGTGAAACATAGTGAAATAACTAGGAACTGATGAGTTTTGAGTATTCATCACCTTTATTGTAATATGATTTATTTATTTCATTGTAGGTTTATATAATTTAATTTTCAATAATGACTATGTTTAACAACTGGCTTGCAAAATTTCTGAAAATTCAACAGTTGGCTCTGGAGAGCTGGTCTGAGCTGACTCCAGGCTGTTACTGCAGGAGGGTGGGGGACAAAGTGAGGGCCCCTCAGGGACTTCTGCTCACGCTTTGCTCTCCCTCCCTCAGATCATCTCCTTCGTCCTGCACACAATTGTCCGAGGATTCATCCACTCTGCCGTCGGGGGCCTGTATGCCGCCGTGTAAGTCCTGGAAGCTGCAGGTGGTTCGGTGGCCAAGGGTGTGGGAATGGCCTGAGGGAGGTTGCTCGTGGGACTGAGACCCTGAGGCTGGGACACCTGTCCTAGCAGAGTTCATCTGCTTGCATCAGAGGACAGGTACCAGGGTTCCTGTTGGGTGTGTCAGGGGAAGGCCATACCTGGTGGGAGGCGGGTCAGTGGGCAGACAGTTGGGTGCCCACGAGCCTTGGCATTTAACACGAAGTCAGTTCCCTCAGCCAGGGTCAGTGCCCTGGGCAGCTCATTGTGGCCTCAGGGGCTGCCACTCAGCTGAGTCCTGGGGCTGGCCCTGGCTGCTCACTGGGAAGGGCAGGGGCGGGTTCCAGCTGCCTGAAGCTAAATGATGAAGTTCACATGGCCCTCACCAGGGGCAGCGCATAAATACTGAGCCCAATTGTACCAGATAGGCCTCACCTAGAGCCTCAAGGGGCTCAGTTCTGCATAGCCTTCTTGGGCCCTGGCTAAAATGAAATGTGCATCTCTTCCTAAAAGACCACACCTCCATGAGAAACCACAGTGTTCCTCCTTCTCTGGCCTGAGGTGTGGCCCAGAATGCCATCATCTACTGTCTCTGACTGTGAAACCGTTCATTCCTTGCTGGGAGCCCCTTCCTGCTTCTGGGGCAGCAAAGCCTGATGTGTGTTAAGATTTAACCCAGAACTCTCTCCCCATCCTACAGCATCCCATGGGGTCATTCCAGGTCTGCTTGTCCTCCGCCTCGCCTGTGCCAGGCCTGGAGGAAGTTGTGGTTGCCCTGGCAGGGCCTGAGGGAGTCAGGCAAGAGCTGTGATGCTGACTTTCCGTGATTACACAATGCTCCTCTGGATGAGGGTACAGCAGCGCCAGGCCCAGCCTCCAACCTGCTCCCTGGGCCTGTTGCCCAAGCTGCAGACTCCTGCCAGCACCACACTTTCCACTCAGCTTGGCCAGACACCCGTAGGCCTGGGGCACATCTAGGTGGTGTGGCCCTCCCCAGACTCTGGGGCCTCAGGCTGGTCGGAAAGAGAAACACTTTGCAGAACTGCTCAGCAGAAAGTAATTCAGGGGCCGGCACCCCACCCTTCTCTGGCGCCAAAGGTGCATCCTGGGGTCACCAGACACCTGGGGCCAGTCTGAGCCGGAGAGGATGGCACTGGCTGTGACAAGTGTTGGTTGCCCCGACAGGTACCCCTCCACGCAGTTCGGCAGCCTCACAGGACTGCAGTCTCTGGTCAGCGCGCTCTTTGCTCTCCTGCAGCAGCCGCTGTTTCTGGCCATGATGGGTCCCCTCCAAGGAGACCCTCTGTGGGTAAGAAAGGTCGGGGGCAGGGGGCCCCGGGCACCTGCTGACTGGGAGCTGGGAGGCATAACTTAGGGGGCTTCAGAGCCCTGAGGACAGGCAGTTTGGGAGCTTGGGTTAGGATCGATTCAGGGTCCCCTTGTGAACGGTGGCCAGACAGGAGGAGAGAAATCCCCTCTGGACCTGATTCTGGGGTAAACAGAACAGCGTTCCTGTCCCGGCCCCACCCCTGGAGATTCAGATCAGTAGGTCTGAGATGGGGCCCAGGCCCTGAGGGCTGCCGTGGAGAACCGGGAATTCGGATGCTGGAATGTGGAAGGACGGGCCCTGGACCTTTTGGACCTTTGCGTTTTGTTTTCCCCTCTCCTCTCCTGTACCCTTCTCCCCTTTCCCGACCCGAGTGTGAGGGTCTGGAGCCTCGCCCTGCCCGCCGTGACGGCCTGGCCGCTCCCTGCCCGCAGGTGAACGTGGGGCTGCTCGCCCTGAGCATGCTGGGGTTCTGCCTGCCCCTCTACCTGATTTGCTACCGGCGCCAGCTGGAGAGGCAGCTGCAGCAGAAGCGGGAGGACGACAAGCTTTTCCTCAAGATCAACGGTTCATCCAACCGGGAGGCTTTCGTGTAGCGCCTACCACCTCCGAACTGGGGCCTCCTGCCTGTGCTTCAGTGACTGACCCGTGTCCTCCTCCCCACCCCAGAGGACCCCACGCACCCCCAGGACCCTCTCCTCCACCGTGTTGGAGTCCACGCTCCCTCCCAGGGCCCTGGTCTGCCTCGGAGCTCTGTGGTGTAAGGACAGGAGAGGGCCCAGGATGGGCTGGTCTCTACTGCTAAAAGCAGGGGCTGCTCTGCTGGCTGCCCCCGAAGGACCCTGGGGCCCCGGGGCTCCACGGTGCCTGCAGGAGGAGGCTCTCTCCCTTGAGTGTCTGGATTCTGCCTCTTGCCAAAGCAGAGGGGTCTGCCATCCCCTGCCGCCACCTGCCTCTTGGCTGCATGCCCACTGGCCACGCCTGCCCGAGGACAAAGGCTTGCACCGTCTGCACCCCCTCGCCTGGCCCCTCACCTCCTCCTCTGGCCAGTCTGAGGCTGCCTGAGGAAGGAAGGACCCGCTTCCTGTTGTTGGTGCTAACTCCTTTGTAATTCCAGCCCCCCATGGCCTGTCCTCCCATTTGAGGGCTGTGGAGAAGGCCCCCTGGCTTCCAGCCTGGGGAAGGGATGAGGGCCAGGTGGTCGCAGGAAGCCTCAGGAGCCAGGAGCGTGGAAGAGGCTGACCGGAGGTCCCGCGCCTCCTCCCTCAGGGCCTACGGGGGCAGCACGTTCCCACTGCCACCCGCAGGCCAGTCTGCCACCTGAAGGGGATTAAAGGACCACCAGCGGGGCGCCCCGGCACACACAGCTGTTCCGTGGGGGTGGAAGTAAGGCTGTGGCTCACAGATGTGGAGGTCCAGGCCTGGGCCCGGAAGTGGATTTGTGATGGCCCGAGGGCGGGGGCCGTGTGTGTGCATATGGTATGTGTGCGATGGGAGTGCGGGTGGGCTCTGCGGGGGTCTGCCCCTGTTCCCACCCTCCAGGCCTGCAGCAGGCCCTGCGCGAGGGAGCCGGCCTGGCTCGCAGCCAGGAGCCGGTGTGCGGCCGCGGGGCCACAGCGCCCCCTGCTGGCGGGTTCTGCCAGGGCCCTGGCGCTGTTTACGCGGGAGAGGCCCGGCCTGCCTGGCTCACCCACCCACCTTGACCGCCCCCAGAAATGTGTCTGACACCTCCTGGGAGTGCTCAGAGGGGTGAGTTGATTTTTTTAGGTTTTTAGTTGTTTTTTTCCTCTTTTGAAGTTTTGTCAGACTTCTTTTTATAAAGCAATAAATCCATTTTTCTCCTGGGTCAGGGATGTCCCTTCTAGCATATCAGTTAATGGCTGCATGTGCCTGTTTTGACCTTGAGAAGAAAAGGCAGGACAGGATTTTCTGCCACTGACCGGCCCCAGCCGTACTCAGCTGCTCACCATCTCTCGGGGGGACTGCTGTCTTGGGAGGGGCGGTGGGCCAGGAAAAGACCTTACTTCCCCGTCCCCAAACACACAGGGCTTGTGCAGACATCTCAGAAGTGTGGCCACCCCCCGCTCTGCTGCTTCCCTCAGCCACACAGGCTAATCCCAACCCTTTCCATCCCCTACACACATTTCCTGCCCCCCTTCCACAAGCCTGAGGTTTCTCCTGAGTTCGGGACACAGGGTGAGCCCAGGAGAGCCTCGGGCTCAGAGTAGAGTCAGGGTGTGGTGGGGGATGAAGGAGAACAGGGGAGGGCAGGCCGGGCCCGAATTCAAGCTCTGCATTAACACCAGGGCACCTCGAACACCCGATCTCCTAGGCTTTAGTCCACTCAAATAGTAAAATCAAACTCCCCCTAACCAAAAATCAAACCGAGCAGAAAGAAATAGATCCACATTTCCCAAACCACTCCTTAGAACACTTGTTCTGTGGTAAATTAATGGTCATTCTAGTTTTTTAAAAAGTTCTATAGTCAAATTTAGGAAAGGCTGAGTTCAAGTGAGCCTGTTACAATGAAGCACTTGCAGCACTTTCTGCACACTTGTGGCTCATGAACTTTGTGGCTCTCTGAGAGTGTGGCAGGTTTCCTGCTGAGGAGACAACCAGAGCCATCGGACTCCAGGTGTGGCCCAGTGAGCACCCGCAGCAGAGGCTCCTGGGGTGCTGGTTAAAAACATGGGCTCTAGGTCTAGGTTGTGCCTCTGACTGGGGATTCTGGTGCCTCCCCGAGCTTGAGACCCGCTGTGGAAGAGGAGTGCAGCTCGGGAAAACAAATGAGCTCGGGCCCTTCTAGCTGGGAAGATGTGTTATTGAGGTTGGCCAGACATGGCCTGTGCTGTCCCCAGCGGTGCCCAGGCCCAGCCAAAATGGGAGCTGCTGCCTCATTCTCCCACCCTCCCACAGAGTGTGGCCCTTTGTGGGAAGAAGCAGGCACCGAGAAACTGGCATTGGGGTGGAAAGCAGTTCAGGGCCAACAGTGGTTGGGGACTTGAGGCATGAAAATAGTCGCAGGGCACAGAGGCTGTAGCTAGCCAGAGGGGTTGGGTACTACCTGCACCCCCACCTGCTAGTCCGGGGCCAGTCATTCTACCCTGACTTTGTACAGAGTTGGCAGTTTACATGTTTCCCTATGATCACTGAATCTTGATGGCAATCTAGGAGTTAAATAGATACTATCCTTATTTTATAGCTGAAAAACTTGATGCCCAGACAGGTACAGTAACTTGCTCAAGGTTAGAACCAAGACTCATATATGGGTCTTAAGTCATTGGAGCAGGCAAGTCCCTCTAGTCAGGGACACTGCATTCGGAGCAGCAGCCCCGGGAGCCACCAGGCCACTGCAGCAAGGAGGCAACTGCCTGAGGAAGGGGAACCAGCCCAGGCATAGTCTGTTTCTGGGGGCCAAGAGCTTTCTCAGAGGAAGCGGTGGGCTTGGTAGAATCATGTTGGCCCTGGAGGCTGATGGGTACTTGGGGGAGCAATTCCCTGGTGACCCCAACCCCCAAGAGGAGTACCCTGAGATGACCATGGCTGATCAAAGCAGTGGGCACCCAGTGGCCGCGGCCCTCCTGTCTTCTCCCTTGTCCTCCAGGCTCCTGGTGGGAAGGAGCAGGGAGTGACGCCTGGCCCTGTGCTTTCAGAGTGAGGAAGGGGCTGGGCCAGCCTCAGGAAGACTGCCCGGAGCCCCTCTCCTCACCAGGCTCTGAGGTCTAGGCATTCCTTTGTGGTCGGCTTCCTCCAACCCTCTAGGCCTCTGACTGCAGCTCCCACTGCCCAGGCCCGCACACAGGGAGAGCTGGCCAACAACATGGCGCAGGCTCCTATGGATTCCGGTTTGCTCCATCTGCCTTCCCCTCTTGAACCCAGTATCGTCCTGGTCAAAGAACTACTTCTACGCAAATCCTCCTTGTCATGGCCCTGTGCTGTGCAGTCTGAGGACAGCGTCACATTGCCCAAGGACACTGAAAACAGTGGGATATCCAGTATTGGGTTTACGTGTGCAGGACTGTCCTAGACAGTAGCATAGACACATTCAGCCACGTGGGGTTTCTAATGCCCTCGCGTGCCAACCTGTATGAATGTGAGCAGATAATGACCAGCAGTGGGAGTGCGGACAAGCTGTGGCCATCCCGTGGTGAAGGGCTCCTGCGGGGACCTCCGAGGAGGCTTTTCCACAGAACTGGCCGCCAGGGCCGTCTAAGCAGCAGCTCCCCTCCCTCTGAAGGGTAAAAGGATGGGCTCTCATGGGCTCTTGGGGCAAGCAGGTACCTTATCTGTGACAATTACTGGAGGCCCAACTCAAGGATGGTATCCCACAGTCCCCGAATATAGACCATGGGATTATGAGGGTTGGGAGCCTGGGACCCCCAAAGTAAATGGGTTATCCACAGGCTGCAGCCCTCCCATGCGGTAGGGGGTCAGGGTGGGCTCTGGGAGCCTGTTCCCCCCATGCCCTGACTCACCCCAAGGCCTGGGGTGAGGACGGAGCTTCCCGAATGTCATGAAGGAGGTGCAGCATCCTTCACGTGGGTGGCCTACCAGGTTCAGGCCTCTCCCTGCCAACATGGAGCCACCGCCCTGCCCCCTGGTCTCTGCAGTTAGTCATTTTCACCTTCCTGGGCAGATCCGGGGCCTCGACCCTTCTCGGAGTGAGGCTCCATCGCCCTATGCCAAGGAGGCAATGAGGGAAGAGCAAAGGTTGGGGATCTTGGTGGCCTTAGACACCAGTTGAGCTTCAGTTTCTCATCTGTGAAATGGAGGTAGTAATACCTTCATAGCGTGGCTAAGTGACCTGTAGGTGAGCACCTGCCCAGCAGCATACCTGGCACTTAACAGTAGCATTATTTTTAGGACCCTGGAAGAAGGCAGCTAGCACAGGGAACGAGGCACTCCCCGTTCACCCGGCCCCCATAACAAGATACCCACCTGAGGGTGCTCTGACCAGGACAGGCCATTGGCCAAGTCGAGAAAGTGAGGCCTGTATCTGCCAACCCCTACCCTTCTCACAACCCCTCTCTAAGCAGAAGCCTTAAGAAATGATTCCCTTGTTTGCTTGTCTTTTGTGGCTTTCACATTTTGGTAAGACTTGGCCAAAAAGCTTCTCAAGCTAATTTCTGACGGGTGACAGATTTGTGTTGAGTGGGGTGACTCAGATCACGGTCACATAGGCAGCATCTCTTCACCTCCTCCTTGTGAAACTGCTTAGCTGTGCCTCTAACTCTGTGTGTGTGTATGTATGTGTGTGTGTCTGGGGTGTGCTCCGAGTGTGTCACGGTTCGCACGTGTGTGGAGGAGCTTGTCTGTGTGCCTTGCTTCCTGGATGGAACAGAGGGGGAGGGTCTTGCCTTGCCGAATCCCTTTCCATTGCTGGAAAGATCTTCTAGGCAGGCCTGGCCCAAGGACCCAGCCCAGGCCCTCCAAGTGGTGCCTGAAGGGTTAATCCATTCCCTGTATTAACCAGGGTCAATACAGTGTCCTTGACAACTCAGCAGCTGACCCCGACTCTTCCCTGCCCCTTTGCCATTTCTAGCACCTGGCTTACTTCCTGGCACACAGTAAGCACTCAATAAATGTATGCTGAGAATGACTAAGAACTGCTTTCTCCTCGGCTCCTGGCTCTTTCTGTGTCACAAATCTCTTGCCTCTGTCTCTTGCCCAGATTCCCTGTCACCTGGCCCCACCCCTCCCCTAGGCTGTGTTTGCTGGTGTGGCCCTCCACACTGCCACTTGAAGAACTGAGGGACAGGGCAAGGGGCCCTTGGGTGGGAAGACAGAGACTGCCAGTGAATTCTGGTTCTTTTCTTTTGTCCTGAGACCTTCCCAGAGAAGCCCCAGGGAGATGCCCACCTAGCCAGGGAGGGGAGGGGGCTGCCTGTCTGAGGCCTGGCCCCCGACCCTGCTGGGGTGAGGGGGCTTGAGGCACAGGGGAGGGTGTGGATGGCCTCTGGGGGCCCCTATGCAGCAGCCAGGGCAGAGAGACGCTAGATGGAGGTGCGTGGGGGCTGCTCCCCGTCAGGGCTGCAGACTGGAACGCTGGGCTCGGCCATGTGCCTTTGTCGCTGCCTCTCCTTTTCCCACTGTGGTGGAGACAGCACAGAGAAACACGTCCCCAGTGTGAGCAGAGCCACAGCATATGCTCTGCAGTGACACAGGGCCAGCTGCACCTCGACCTCCATGTTGGGGACACAAAAGGACTTAGTGGGGACTGCGGGGACCTGGAGGCCACAGCCCCCATCTCAAAGGACAGCCTGACACAGCTCCAACCAATGACTGTCATGCGAAAAGAGCCCAGTGCTACCAGATCTGATTTTTTTCTACTGGAAATCCTGAGTTTTACATAAAATACCCCCATTTTCAAATGTTGGCTCAAAAGAATTTTTTAAAAAAAATCACAGCTGCTCAAATCATTTTTAACCCTATGTAGGCCAAACACTGCCAGAGGCAGGGAGAGAAGAGGAGGCGGCAAAGGACCTCCTGGTCTCTTTTGGGTGCCCGAAGCATCTGTTGTTTATTTCCTCTGCTCAGGCAGACGTGACATTCGTCTCCCTTCTGCATTAGGTCGTGGCCCTATGTGGGCTGGGACCTTTTTCTTTTTACTTTGGTCTCCCCCAGCCTGGCTCATAATGAATGTTGCTGAGTGAGCAAATGGGTTAAACACTCCAGTCTAGTTTTTTGAGTGGCCCACAGGCGCTATTTAGGGATGGGGAATTGTCAGGCAAAGCTCAGAGCAGAGCCAGCTCACCTCCCAGGCCCGGGTGCGTACCCACAGCCTGGCCTCGCTTGGCCTGGCCAACACTCCTCTGCCCAGTGGGACAAGACAGATAGCAGCGTCACCTGTCTGTCTCTGTCTTGTCTAGTGTCTGTCTCTCCCCCAGAAGGAACATTTTTTTGAAAGCTGGCACCTGCTCTGCCTTGGTCACCGCTAAGCCCCCAGTGACTAGAATGGTGCCTGGCATGGAATAGCTGCTCAATAAATATTTGGGGATGGAATTTCAAAAGAGACAGTCAGAAATAAACAGAAAAGAGGCTGGAACAGACCGAGACAGAGGCTGGGAGAAGAGCATGCTCTCACCAGCCTGGAAGGGACAGAGCAGAAGATGGAAACAGTGAAATAGTCTCCCCAAGAGATGGGCTACTGGGATGGCCGTAACGGGGGGCCAGGGAGGAGAAGCCACGTGTGTGGGTGGAGCGGTGGGGACAGGGGGCTGTGGAGCCATGAGATCCACAGACACAAGACGAAGGGGAGGGAGGATTGAAAGAGACAGAGAGAGAGAAAAACTGAGACAGAACAGAGAGCAGACAGATGGGGGAAAGGAGACAGCTGCAAAGAGACAATGAAAGAAACACAGGCTGAAGGTGCGTTACCCAGAGTGGAGACAGCAAAAGAGAGATAAACAGAGACAGAGAGAACAGAAATGGAGAGAGAGAGAGAGAGAGAGGCACAGGGAGAGACAGAAAAGCGAAGAGAGACAGAAAGAGAGAGAGGAGAGCCAGAAAGAGCTAGAGAAACAGAAGACAGAGAGGCAACAAGGCAAAGAAAAAGACACAGAACAGGAGCTGGAGGTGGGAGGATTGCTTGAACCCAGCAGTCCGAGGCTGCAGTGAGCTATGATGGACTGCACTCCAGCCTGGGCCACACAGCAAGATCCTGGCTCTGAAAAAAAGAAATAAAGAGACACAGATATCTATGACCCTCACTTCTTTTCCTCCGCCTTTTTGTTCTTTTGTTTTTGTTTTTTTTTTTTTAGAGACAGGGCTGGAGTACAGTGGCCCGATCATAGCTCACTGTAGCCTCAAACCTCAGCCTCAAGCGATCCTCCTGCCTCGGCCTCCCAGAGTGCTAGGATTACACATGTGAGCCACCTCACTTGGCCTCATTCCTCTTTTAAGCCCAGAGCATGCAAGAGCATGCAGAAGTAGTTTTGAGGGGCAGTAGTGTCCATCTCTTCTCCCTCATAACACCCTTTTCCCAATGATAATAATGAGGAAATGTGCCGTGCACCACACAGAACTGCTTCATGTACATTGCCTCCTCTAGTGAGTCCCAGCAATCCCATAAGGCAGGCACTAGCATGGTCCCCATTTTACAAATGAAGAAGCTGAGGCACAGAGAGGTTAAGTAACTTGCCTTAGGTCACACAGGTAGGAAGTGGTTGAGCTGGGACTCCAAAGCATCAGGGGGTCTATTCCCAGAGTAGGGTTGTTGGCACACAGTGGGGCACAGGTAGAGAGTGGTGTGGTCCCTGCGCCTAAAGGCTAAGCCCTATGCACACCTGAAGCAAACTTGCTAGAGAAAAGATATGTAAGAAACAGGACTCAAGGCCGGGCGCGGTGGCTCACGCCTGTAATCCTAGCACTCTGGGAGGCTGAGGTGGGTGGATCGTTTGAGCTCAGGAGTTCGACACCAGCCTGAGCAGGAGCGAGACCCCGTCTCTACTAAAAATAGAAAGAAATTAGCTGGACAACTAAAAATATATAGAAAAAATTAGCCGGGCATGGTGGCGCATGCCTGTAGTCCCAGCTACTTGGGAGGCTGAGGCAGTAGGATCGCTTAAGCCCAGGAGTTTGAGGTTGCTGTGAGCTAGGCTGACACCAGGGCACTCACTCTAGCCAGGGCAACAAAGTGACACTCTGTCTCAAAAAAAAAAAAAGAAAGAAACAGGACTCAAAATAAAATGTGAAAAAAAAATACATGGACCTTGATTGGATACTGAACTTCTCTATAAAAGAAACTATAATATAACATTGTTTAGATAATCAGGGAAATTTGAATATGAACTGGGGATGAGATAATATCAGGAAATTATTATTCATTTTGTTAAGTATGATAATGGCATAGTGGCATTGCGGATTTGTAAGAAAATATCCACGTTTTTAGAATGCACACTGAAACATGGAGGAGTAAGATGACACGATGTTTGAGGTCAGCTTTAAAATGGTTCAGAAAAGAGATGAGGTAAGAATCCGGGTGATGGGGGAGGGGGCTCCTAAGGCTCTTGGACAGCTCCCCCCACCCATGGAACAGAGGTACAGTTCTCTAGCTTGGCACTCAAGGCTGCACACTAGTCCTGCCCGTGGGCCCACCCGACCCCACCCCACTTCTCACTCATGCTCTGACCAGCACGCTCTGCTCTGGTCTCCCTGCTCCCAAATTCCACCCGTGTGGAATCCTCCCTCAGCACCTTTGTCTATGCTACTTTCGAGATGCCATTCCCTCTTCCTAGCCATGCCTGGTTCACGTCCCCCACGTCCCAGGACACTTCCCACACCTCCTTGAACCTTCTCCTGCACTGTTCCTTGTGTCACACGTGTTCACCTTTATAGCTATCTCCAGTGGCTACTCACAGTCTTCTGCAAGTGCCAGGTCTCCACTCCATGAGCTCCTGGAGGGAAGAGGCTGTTTCTCAGGCTTTTTTTTTTTTTTTTTTTGAGACAGAGTCTTGCTCTGTTGCCCGGGCTAGAGTGAGTGCCATGGCGTCAATCTAGCTCACAGCAACCTCAAACTCCTGGGCTCAAGTGATCCTTCTGCCTCAGCCTCCCGAATAGCTGGGACTACAGGCATGTGCCACCATGCCCGGCTAATTTTTTCTATATATATTTTTAGCTGTCCAGATAATTTCTTTCTATTTTTTTTTTTTTTAGTAGAGACGGGGGTCTCGCTCTTGCTCAGGCTGGTCTCGAACTCCTGAGCTCAAACAATCCACCCGCCTCGGCCTCCCACAGTGCTAGGATTACAGGCGTGAGCCACCGCGCCCGGCCTATCTCAGGCATTTTGATGTTTGGTTTTTTATTCCCCACCGCTAACCAGCACAGTCCTCCAATCCTGCCTTCCCTCAACTCTTATCAGCTAAGGAGCTAGCTTAACAGTAATTCCTCCCTAGTCATCCTGGTCTCAGTCTAAATGCTGCCTCCTTCGAGAGTCTTCCCTGACCACCTAAGGCCACCCGCCAAGGCCAAAGTCACCTATTCTTCATAACATTTATCAATACTGGAAGTGATTTCTGTATTCATTTATATTCTACTTCCTTCCCATTCAGCAAGGGAAGGACCTCATGTTTTTTCGGTCACCCCTGTATCCTAAGTACCTAGAAAAAGCCGTAGGATGGGGGCAGGTGGTCAACGAATATTTATTGAGTAAGTGAATAAATGGAGTTTTCCCAACTAGATTGCAAGCTCCCAAAGGGCAGGGTTTGCTTGCTTCCTAGTGAGAGCCAGCATGTGGCATTTGTTAAATTATTATTCATTGATATTAGGCTAGGCCCTAAGGAGACCAGGGTCTGGGCCACTTATTTCATCCTGGACTTCGGGTCATAATGTCTCCTTTCTTGGCCATCCCTCCAGGGCCTTGGGCTTGGATTTCTGGGGCTCTCCATGGTCCCACTCTAGGATTTGATGAATGAGTACAATACTCAGGGTGGTCCTGGGGCATCAGTCATAGCTTGATAGCAATATGGCCACCTGTCTTGGACCTCCCTTCTTGGGCAGCCTGCTCACCCTCTCACCTAGATGCCCTTCAAGCACCCTGGACCCAATGAGTCCAACACTGGAGTCATCATCTGCCCCCACACCTGCCTTTCCTGGGTTCTCAGCGAGGGCGATACTGTCCATCTAGGCTCCCAGGCCAGAAACCTGGGTGGTTTTCTCTCCTCCTCCCTCATTCTCAGCCAATGAGTCCACAGGTCTTGCAGAGGTCACCTTCTGAGTTGTTCCTGAGTCCCCCCCCCTTCCTTTTCTTCCCTCCAACCACTGTCTTAGTCCACCTTCACCTGGGCTTCTGCAACAGCCCTCTCCTAACTGGCCTCCCTGCCTCCACACCCTCTCCTCCACCCAGCCACCAGAGTGAGTCTTCACACAGGACTCCTGCTCATATCACTGCTCAGAACCTTAAATGCCTCCCCATGGCCCTTACAGTAAACTCCAGACACCTTATCATCACCCACCAGGCACCCAACTCCCCTCCCAGCTCCTCAGCCCCCAAACTTTATGGTCCAGTCACTTCTGTCAGTTCCCCAAATGCATGGCGATCTCCCTCTTGCCTCCAGCCTTTGCACACACTCTGCCTGCTGTGCTCTTCTCCCCAGCCCTCCAGCTGAGCAGATCTCAGCTGAAGATCTCTTCCTCCAGGATGCCTTCCTGACTACACCCCTCACAGCCCTCTGGTGTACCCCACCAAGGCCATGTTTCACCTCTCACAGCCCTATTCGTTCTAATTGCCTGGCTCTGTCTCCCCCAGCTACCCACCTACCCACCCCTATTGACTCTGAGTTTCCTAAAGGGCCAGATAGTATCTGCCGTGTTCACCCTCTCAACAAAAGTACACGCTTTGGGACACAGCAGGCGCTCAGCACATATTTACTGGATGAATGACGTTACACTAAGACTGCTGGGTTAAAATCCGAGCTCCATCAATACCAGCTGTGGACTTGCACAAGTCCTTCTCCTTCCCCTCACCTGTTAAATGGGAAGAGCAACAGTACCTTTCTGGAAGAGTTGTTGTGAGGGTTCAAGCACTTAGAGGAGCACTTGCACATAAATGTGGCTCTTATTAATATCTTTTGACACAACCTTTTTCTGGATCTCAACGCACCCCACCGGGGAGGCCCCGGCATACAGGTGCATTCCGCTCGGGCTGCAGAAGAACGTTTACACCTAGGACCCTGCCAGGCCCCTCAGTGTCTCCGCCTACTGCCCGGATCTTGCGCATGCTGCGGGCCCACCTTGGACGCCGAGGCCGGCGCCGCGGCCCATTTAAGGACGGGACGGGGCGGGCCCGGGAAGGCTCCGCCTCCGCGTGAGGTCAGCGCGCACCGCTGCGTGTGACGCTCTGGTTGCCGCAGAGACGCCCCGCCCCCGCGCGGCGCTGCGGAACCGGAGCTCCGGGCGGCGTCGGCAGCGGCGCGGGAGGCGGCGAGGCCAAGGCGGCAGGAGCCGGCGCGGCGACCGCAGCGCGAGCGGCGGGGACGGAGCAGAGCACGACGAAGGCGCACAGGCAGCCGGGCCGGGCCGGGCCACGGGGAGAGCGGCCGCCGGGAAGCGGGCGGGAGGCCGGGCGGGCAGCGGGCAGCCACCGAGCCGCGAAGCGACATGGTGCTGCTCAAGGAGTAGTGAGTGTCCGGCCGGCTGTGCGGAAGGGAGGAGGAAGGGAGGGTTGGGGATGACGACCAGGGAGGCTGAGGGCCGGGCGGAGGGGACGGAGAGCGCCGGATGGGCGACCCAGCAGGGGCTGAGGGGACAGTGAGGGCCGGACAGGGCCTGAGGTGGAGCCGTGGGGGATAGAGAGGGCCAGACAGCACCTGAGGTGGGGCCCAAGGGGCAGTGAGGGCCGAACAGGCTTGAGGGGAGGCGAGGGGACAATGAGGGCAAGACAGGGCCTGATGTGGGGTCAAGGGGACAGTGAGAGCCAGACAGGGCATGAGGAGGGGCAGAGGGGACAGAGAGCACGAGATGGGGGGTGGTCCTGCAGCGGGAGCTGAGGGTTGAAGGGGCCAGCCAGAGCTGCAGGCCGGGCTGAGAGGACCGGCGGGAGACGGAGGAGTTGTCTTAGGGGCTGAGGACCATCCGACAAGGGCAGGCAGGGCGGGCCGGCGGTGGGGAGGGGTTCGAGGGCTGAACAGTACTAAGGAGGAGGGAAGATCGCATAAGACAGCTCCAGAACGGAGTTGAGATGATAGGGAGGAGTGCTGAGGGGAACCTGGAGCATGAGGAGTGGAGGCCTTAGGCATCAGGAGGATTGTATTAAGTGAATGCAAGAAAAGGACTTCAGAGTCAGGGTGACAGGGGAAGGGTCTGAAGACATAAAGCAGAGGAGGCTGAGATACAGGGGACTGGAGTGACAAGGTGCCCAAGCAATAGGTATAGAAGAGCAGGAAAAAAGCTTGGGACTTGGGAACACTTGGGTGAGGAGTCCAGAAGATATTCGGCAGGGTCTGAAGTGATATGAGGGACTGAGAAGTTACCAGCGTAGAGGACAGTCCAGAAAGAGAGTATGTTTATGAATGGGTATACATAAACATTGGAGGTGGGGGGCACCAAGGCAGGGCCAGCTTGTCTCAGGAGATCCTCAGTCTTGGTGCAGAGAGATGGGGAAATTGCTTTGAGGAACTGAGGTGTCCATAAAGCCATTAATTGAGGAAAGACAGTGAAGAGTAGGGGAGTTCTTTTTTTTTTTTTTTGAGACAGAGTCTCACTCTCTTGCCTGGGCTAGAGTGCCGTGGTGTCAGCCTAGCTCACAGCAACCTCAAACTCCTGGGCTTAAGCGATCCTCCTGCCTCAGCCTCCCGAGTAGCTGGGACTACAGGCATGCACCACCATGCCTGGCTAATTTTTTCTATATGTTTTTAGTTGTCCAGCTAATTTCTTTCTATTTTTAGTAGAGACAGGGTCTCACTCTTGCTCAGGCTGGTCTCGAACTCCTGAGCTCAAAGGATCCACCCTCCTTGATCTCCCAGAGTGCTAGGATTACAGGCGTGAGCCACCACGCCCGGCCCATAGGGGAGTTCTTGAGTAGTGACTAGGAAGCTGGGAAACTGGTGACTTCTGGTAGGAGTTACAGGAAGATGGGTTTGCTCCTGTCATCCAGGGGATTGGGTGGAGATGTTTTAATTGCTAAATCTTTTAAGTATAAGATGGCCCATTGCTGAAGCTCCTGGTTCCAAGTAAATATCACAGGACTTTTTTCCCCCCTAAGAGGAGAGACTGGGTGTGTATGCACAGAATGTGCAGCCACACTACTTCCCTGGAGGGAGGGCAAGTGGCAGCATTGGGCCAGAAGCCCTGGAAGTCCGGAAGTGGGACATGTCCAAGCAGAGAGTGACTTGTGGAACTCTTTTGGTAGCCAGGCAGGTGTACAGAGGGCTCTTTCCATTTTGTCAGTGAAGACACCTTGTCCATCCCCACCAGGCTTGCTCCTTGGAGGTGTCTAGGACATTTAGGGCATAGTGTGGAGTTTGGATAACAAAAGGAGCAGAGACCCAGGTGTCATCCCAGCTTGGCACCTCATCTGAAGAGCATTATTTTGAGGCCCCGCATCTCTACTTCTTGACATCCAGTCTGATGTTAATGTAGCCAGAACTCAGAGGTTTATGTGGTGAGGAGGAAGACCCTTAGGATGCCAACAGGAGAAGAACATGGTGCACTTTGGATTTTAATCTTGAATGTTCAGACCAACAGGCTTTTTCTATTCTTCTGATCTTTTTTCCTATTCCCAGATGAATCTTAGACTCCATAGAAATCTGTAGTTTTGAAAAGAAGGTCAGGCAGGGAAAGGAAGGGACCTTCAGAAGAGATCTGAGTGAGTTTTGAAGAGAGGAACTCCTTTCCCATTCTTTGTTCTCCTCCCCTTGAAGCCTGCCAGGGTGCTGGGGATGCAGAGCCTGCCTGGCACCTGCATTTCCTTCCTGCTCGACTTGTGCCCTGTGTGTACATCCCTGGGCAGGGATGGGGGGGCATTTGAGCCACTTGGCTGTGGCTGCAGCGCTGCAGCTCTGGAAAGAGTGCGAGTGAAGGTCATGTTGTAGTGAGCGCTGCTCCAGTCTCAGCCCAGCAGTGCTTCTGTGGCCCTGTCCTTTGGAACTGTACCCTATTGCTGCTGAAGTGGTTTTGTTCCTAAGGAGTGAGGGAGCAACATCTGGGTGTGCAGCTATAATGTAAGCAGCCTCAGAGCATCCTATCAGGAGTTGGCCAATGCCAGGCTTTTCTGGGAGGAGACTCGGGGCCCACCCAGGGTTTGAAGGTTGTGCCTGTTGATTTTTCTGACACTTCCTCTAGCAGGATTCTCCTTGATTTTGGTTTCTGCAAATTCTTGGATGTGATTTTTGCCGCTGTTTTTAAAGATAAAAGGCTTATTGTTTTCTAGGAAGTTTCTTCTGAGGGTGCAGAAATTCTGGCCTCCAAGTTAAGAGTATTTTTCTGCACCGTTGCTTTTCTCTAATGGGAGGAGAGCGTTAGTGGCAGCATCAAATAAACTGGAGGATTTACGTTATTTGAGTCCTTCTAGAGGAGGGGAGTTGTGAGCAGACAGTAAAGACTTGGAGCCCATTTTGTTTTTCCTGCAACTTTTCTGCTTGGTGCCTTGCCTTTAGTGTGGTGTTTTCCTTAGACCCCTCTGTGTGCTTCTTGGTGCCTGTGGGACTTTTGTGGAACTAGAAAATAGTGAGCTATTTACCAGTTTGGAGCAAGGAGCCCAAATGACGAACCCACTGCAGAAGAAGGAGGGCATAGCAGCTTACACTTCACTAAGCATACAAGACACAGAAGGGCCCGGAGGATTCCAGCAAGGGTCTGGGGACTGAGACTCTAAGCTTGGGAACTGGCTTGACTTGTATGAGTACAACCAAGGGTTTTTGTCTCAGCTCTCTGAACTCACAGCTTTGAACTTGGGGTTGGCTGTTGGTCTGCATTACAAATGCATGCTACCCCAGAGAAGTGCTGCTAGCCCTAGCACCTCTGGGGTTCAGACCCTTGTGGGGATTTTTCTGGCCATGGCTTCTTCCTCAGGTTACTGGTGGTACCTATAGCAATTGAGATGGAGAAGAAAATGATGAGTTGGGGTGCCTTTGGACAGCTTCTGGAGGTCAGGACACAAGTTGGGTGTCCTCTTTTGGTGGCTTCGTAGTAGTGACTTGTATTGTAATATCCTTCCCTAAAACAGAAGTGGTTGGTTTGTACCCTTAGGGTGATGAAGCCTCCACGGGGCTTGGCCCCTTCCTAGCCTTTCACCTAGAGGGCTGTTTTTGGGAGACTGGGTCCACAGGGATGTAAATCCCCAAGGCCTGATTCTCTGGGTCTGAATCCTCATCATGGTAGGCCCTCCTGTGTTAACCTCTCTGTTTTACTGGACTCATTGACAAGTCTTGTTGGAGAAGATATGGGTGAGGGAGGAGGAAATGTGACTCCAAATGTGAGTCAGAGGCTTGGGAAGTACCCAGTGAGGGGACAGATTTGGACTGAATCACAAGGTTCTAAATGGGATGCCAGAAGGGTACAGAGGGTCCTAGCCTCGAAGCACTCAGAGGGCCTTCTCTGCTGGGTTTTTCTCAGTGAGTATAGTGTCATATACAACAGAACGTTAAATACTGTTCTAACATGATGCTTTAAGACAGTGGTCCCAACCTTTTTGGCACCAGGGACCATTTTCATGGAAGACAATTTTTCCACAGACCAGGGAGAGGGGGGATGGTTTCAGGATGATTCAAGTACATTATATTTATTGTGCACTTTATTTCTATTATTGTTACATTGTGATATATAATGAAATAATTATACAACTCACTACACGTTGGGGACCCCTGCTTTAAGAGCCTTAGGCAGGTTGCAAAACCTGAAGTTGATACTATCTTTTCCCTTTCTTGTAGTCGAGTCATCCTGCCTGTGTCTGTAGATGAGGTAAGTCCTTTCTCTTTCTTTTCTATAGTTGTATATAAGAGCTTATGACCATTGGCTAAGTTGGGCTCTGAGTGGCCATATTCTTCATATATTATAGTTTTCATATTTGTTGTAATGTAGAGATAACCAGTGCTCACTGTGAATTTTCCTGTTGCCACTTTCAGCTGAAGGAAGGCTACAGTGTGCAAGCTGCCCCAAGCTGTTGGCATGCTGCACAACTTCGAATGGAGACTAGCCGGAGACTGTGGCTGTTTGGGGGCATGTTATTGACAGAATTAAGTGTGTGCATTTCTGGGACCTCTGTGACTCGGCTGGGAAGTGTGCATGACTCTCTCTGCTTGTGCAACAAATCAGGGCAGGAAGTCTCTGAGGCCCTCCCTAGCCACACTAGGTGACTGCTAGAAAGACCAAGACACAGAACCCTCCTTTTACGGAGGGCAGGGAATAACAAATGGGCTTGGCTTGCCCTCAGTCCTTTTATGGTTCCCGGGTCTGATGTCCCTGCATATGGGCATCTGGCACATAGGCTGTGCTGACTCAGAGTTGGTCTCTTGGACAACAGAAAACTGTCATGGAGCCTCCCTTGTCTTACCCTTTCTATGAACTTCTTCCACTTTCTTCTCCTGTTCTTTGCTTCCTTCTGAATCCACAGCCTCTCCCCACGCCAGCTCCCAGTTAAACTCAAGTTTGGGTGAAGTTTGTTAGCCAGTGTAGTATCCCCAGTCACTGGGCTTCATCTCTCTTTCCTGCAGTGTCAGCATGAAGCTCTTGCGATAACTTCCACTCTGTTCCAGATATGAGCTGGACCTTTGAAAAATGAAATCAGGCCAACAGAGCCTGCAGCACTCTTTAGCTGAGACAAATATCCAAGCTTGTTGGCCCCCAAGAGGGGTGGGCAGACATTGGCCCACTAGGGGATTGCCTCCGGTGGTGGGCTGCATGTCTGATAAGAGCTGTAGAGAACTGGGAGAGGGGGCCAGAGGTGGGCGTTGACCATGATCTGGAGGTTCTGGGAAGGAGAGATAAGTAAAAGAGACTGGGGAACCTGGGAAAAAGAGGGGATGGCTGGATAGATGCTGTGATCCATGGAGGCTCTGGAAGTGTAACTAGGGCCTGGGAACCAGGTACCTGGGCTCACAGGTATTGGCTTGGAGGGGTCTGTTGACCCACCGCTTTGGGGGGCCTTGCTGTCTTTATTAAAAATAGCAAGTGATTTTCCAAACCAGAAGGCCAAGCAGGAAGGCCCAGCATGACGCTTGCCCTTTAACTTAGCTCCTGCGGGTCCAGTGACCTCTTCTCTGCTGTACAGGATGATCTCCCACCCTAGTCAGGAAGATGTCTCCCAGGAACTCAGGATTTCCTACCACTCCTCATTATGGTGTTTAGTGCTCTTGAAATGGATTTTTTTATAGGGAGTTTCTTTTTTTTTTTTCTGTTGCCTGGGCTAGAGTGCCGTGGCATCAGCCTAGCTCACAGCAACCTCAAACTCCTGGGCTCAAGCAAGCCTTCTGCCTCAGCCTCCCAAGTACGTGGGACTACAGGCATGCGCCACCATGCCCGGTTAATTTTTTCTATATATTTTTAGTTGTCCAGCTAATT
Organism: Lemur catta; assembly: GCF_020740605.2. Classification (NCBI taxonomy): domain Eukaryota; kingdom Metazoa; phylum Chordata; class Mammalia; order Primates; family Lemuridae; genus Lemur; species Lemur catta. The sequence goes on from NC_059142.1 coordinate 16,701,982, forward strand.
TCTTTCTGTTTTTAGTAGAGATAGGGTCTCACTCTTGCTCAAGCTGGTCTTGAACTCCTGGCCTTGAGCAATCCTCCCGCCTCGGCCTCCCAGAATGCTAGGATTACAGGCATGAGCCACCGCGCCCAGCCTATAGGGAGTTTCTTGATGGAACAAAGGGTGGGATTGTCTCTGAGAGCTGCTGCAGGCCAAGGAGGGCCAGAACTATCCTGGAACACCTCTGGGCAGCTCTGCAGTAAGGCTGGAGGGGCCAGAACACTGATTGCTTATGGTGGGGCCAAGAAGGGAAGGAAAGGGGAACTCCTGCCTTGAGAGTGTCCACAATCGGTAGCTTTTAGCTTGTGATGTTTTTTTTTTTTTTGCAGCATTGAAGAAGTGGTGGGGTGGGATAAAGCCTAAAGTCTAAGCAGAAGCCTGGGAAGTGAGCACTGGTTAGTACTCATGTGTCTGCCTGGTGCTGGTCAGGTAATTCTCAGCAAGAAACTATTGGCAAGAAAGCAACACGTGACCTAGGTAGAGTTGAAGCGGAAGCTGCTCTTTTGAAAGCTTGAAGCTTAGTTGCAGAAGATCAAAAAAATCTTGAATGGGGAGGGTAAAGAAGAAACAAGTAACCATCAACTCTCTCCGAGTCTTTGTCAGTAGCCCCATCCTGACTTGTGGTTTCCATGGGAATAGCCAGCCCAGCATTGTGTGACTGGTGGATTCACTTCCTAAATTGAGGCCATGAGTTGAGGCCCTTGGAGTTTTCTGATTTGGGGGAAAAAAGAAGAAAGATAAAAAAGAAGATCATGTCTTTATAATCATTCCGATGGCTTGAATCAATATTTTGGGGACAGAATTAGGTTTTGGCTGGCCAGAGCCTTTGGCCTAACACTGCACAGGGTTTCTAGTCATTCTGCAGCAGAGCCAGAAAGCGCTGGCTGTTTGACATGGGTGTGTCCACCACTGGTGCCTGGCTCAGGTTGGCCCACCCGCTACTGTGGGCAGGGCTGTTTTACTTCTTGTTTCCAGAGATTCGTGGCACCATTCCCCATAGGCCCCCGCCCCCCACCACCCCCACCCTGCCATGGTACCTGGCCTGACACGGCCATGTGGGTGGGCCCAACAACTGTACTGCTTTGATGGCATGTTTCATGTCAGTGTTTCAGGCCTACTCACTGCATCTTCCTGAGCTCCCACTCCCAGATTGCCAAAGTGGTGGAGTCTTTGTTTTTCTTAGCTGAATGGCTTAGTTCTTTGGGATAAGAGAACCAATCTCAAGGGCAAGGAGCATTGCCCTAGGCCCCAGTAGGCTGGAATCCCAGTCTTCTTGGGATTCTTTATCTGATTTAGTGGTCTGACCCCCCCCCAGCTCTACCCTATCTGAGCCTGACTGCTTTCCCAGGGTGCAGAGTAACTATGCCAAAGGGGATGCTCCACCATGAAAAGTGTCCCTCACTTGTAGCTTGTGCAGGCCAGTCTTACTTACCCCTTTGGATTAACAAAACTGCCTTCAGTTGTCTCATTGGGATTAAAGGATCAGAATATCAAGAGAGATTAAAGGGGAAGATGCCAGCCAACAGGCTGATCCTCTTAGAACCTGCCCTCTGATTCCTGCAGCTGAAGAGAAAGTGAATGAAGGTGATTAGTCTCTGCCTGGGGGACCCCCACCCCGCCCCCAGCTAAGCAGCACCACTAGCTGGAAACCTGGTCTCCTCTACCAGGCCCTCTCTCCAGCCTGCCCTTCAGGATTGCTGAGTCAGTGGTTAGACATTCTTACGACTCTTTTCTGAAACAGTTACTGCTCTTTCTTAGGAACCTTTGCTCAGCCAAACCTAACGGGCTTCATTAGGGCTTTTGTGTGTGCCTCGATTAGGTGGTAGAAACGCACAGGGACAGTTTGGGGTTCCGGGGGACATTGAGGCAGCACTGATGTTGCTCAGGATTAGCAAGGTCAAGGTGACTGGCTCTCACTAGATGTTCTTTTATGGGATTAACTGAGCCCTGATTATTTGCTGGGGCCTTTTCTTGGCACTTTGTATGGGAGTTTTGCTGTGGAAGTTAGGGCTTTTTCAGCTTTGTGGTGAGCAGTGAATTGACCTGGTCCTCTGCTTCACCTTCCAGACTTTGCCCAGGAATTTCCCTCTGGTGCTTAGGAAGCTGCCTGGTAGAACAGGCTTCCAAGTTTGGGGTGCAGCAGTGCTGGAAGCTGCCTCTGCTCCTTGCGCTTGCACGCAGTGATTTAAGTGGCAGCTGCCCAGAGAATCAGCCTCTCTGTGTTAATCTCAAAGAGAGAAGAACGCTTTTCTTTCACCCTTGGAGTACCAGGAATTGGGGGGGGGGTCAGAGGGTGAGGAAAACTTTTCTCTCCCTCCCACTCCCCCAGCGTGTTGGGTAATCAAGTCCCTTTTTTTCTTTTTCTCATATTCCTTCAAGTGTTGTGCCTGATTGGCATGGGCAGTGATAGGGAAGTTGCATCCTTTGTGTAGACATAACTTCCTGCATTAACTGTTGCTGTTCATTCTCTTTTCACCTTATTTTTCCCTCCAGACAGCTTCTCTCAGAGAGAAGGGAGCACAAGGGCCAGGCCTGGGCACTGCCTGGGACTCCAGGTCTTTGGTGCTAACACTGAGCTGTACTGATGGGGTCAGAGGAGGCCAATGATCTTGACTGGTGACTTGATAGGGTGACATGCGACCCAAATAAAGGAAAAACAGGCTTTTGCTATCTAGTAAGTGCCAATACAGGGTGCACCCAGCTGGCACAAACTGTTGGGTAGGAATCTGTACTATCTAATATGGGAGCAGGAGCACTGGCTGCATCCCTACCAGGAATCCAGAAAAATTCAAGAGGTATAGTTGCCTGAAAGACTCTTTGAGCCACTTGTGGGGTAGGAGGGGCCCAACACTGGAGAAAAAGGAAGAAGAGGAGCCAGTTTTACTGCAAAGGTTGTGGAGTTCACAGAGCCCTGGGCAACTTTCTTTGACAAGAAGTCAGTGTCTTAGGATCTGTTTAAATGAATGGAATAAAGAGATTTCTAGCAACCCACCCAGATCTGGTTTTGGGATCTTATTACCAGCCCCTACGTTGGACTCTGTAATCTGTTTTCTGGATGATGGTGGGAGGTTAAGTATATTCACCTGCCTTTTTAAACCCTGACGCAGGATGTGAAAATGGGAAGGAGGAAATTAAACTCATCTAATGGCTAAAGGGAAGCCATGGAGCAGCATTCTCAGTTGCTTTGGGTGGATTTGAGCAAGACCCTACATGAAACTCCAGAATGAGCTCCTGGATGAGGGCACCCCAGGGTGATCTAATTGGACAGTCACTGGCAGCTGGACTATATGTAACTGTTAAGAAGATTCTGTGTTGAGGATAATGCCTGTCTCTCTGTTCCTTTAGTATCAAGTAGGGCAGCTGTATTCTGTGGCTGAGGCCAGTAAAAATGAAACGGGTGGTGGTGAAGGCGTGGAGGTCCTGGTGAACGAACCCTATGAGAAGGATGGTGAGAAAGGCCAGTACACACACAAGATCTACCACTTACAGAGGTACGTGACTGCGGCAGCAAGGCCAGATGGTGACCTGGTTTGGAGGTGATGATAATGGTTATTTGAGGGTGTTTCCAGGCTATTAGCTGGTTGCCTAAGTTGTTTCACCTGTGAGTGGATGTAGGTGGTACTTTGTTCATTTAAAGATTGGTTTTTTTAAAAAAAATAAAGGTAATTCTTGCTCTTCAAGACTCCCAGCCCTCAGAAATGATAGTGTTTAGTTTCTTGTGGGCCCTTCCATTGTCTATGACTATAGAAGCATGTGCGTGTGCATGTGTGTGTTTATAAAAATGGGTGTTTGTTTCTTTTATTTATTTATTTTTGAGGCAGGGTCTCACTGTGTTGCCCAGGCTAGGGTGTAGCAGCATCTTCATAGCTCACTGCAACCTCCAACTCCGGGGCTCAAGCAGTCCTCCTGCCTCAGCCTCCTGAGTAGCTGGGACTATAGGCATGTGCCACCACACCCAGCTAATTTTTCTATTTTTTGTAGAGACGGGGTCTCACTATGTTACTCAGGCTGATCTCAAACTCCTGGCCTCAAGCTATTGTCCTGCCTTGGCTTCCCAAAGTGTTGGGATTACAGGCGTGAGCCACCACACCTGCCTGCCTTTTATATAGCTGGGATTATACTATACATACTGTTCTTTTCTCTTTTTCACTTGGCTGCCTTTCACTGTCAGCATAATCTGCCTCAGTCTTTAAAGTACACGTAGTATTCATAGTATTGTGTTGTATAGATGTGCTACAAGTTGTTAACTAGTCCTCTCTTGATGTGTATTTATAGTCATTTCCAGATGTCTTCTACTGCAGTAAAACTTCTGCGTAAATCTTTTGATGTATTTGTAAATCTGTAGTAAATGTTCCTAAAAGTAGAATTGCTGGGTCAGGTAGTATTTTAAATTCTGATACTGTGAAATCAGCTGCCACAGAAATTTCGGTACCTCGCTTTGGATCAAAGGCATAAATATTTTCAAATGAAGTTTGAACTGATTTGTATACCAAAATCCATAGCAAACCACACAAATTTGCTGAATCCCTAACCGAAACGGTAACGTTTCAGTAAACTATGAGCAGACCCACAGGATGTTGAAAGCCATAGTAGTAAACATATGCCATCTTGACTAGAAGTTAAACATAACTAGTTTTAGAAACTATCCATGACTAGAAAAAGTAAACCTGATTCTTTTTTTTTAATTGTGATAAAGTATACATAACATAAAATTCACTATTTTAACCATTTTTAAGTATACAATTCAGTGGCATTAAGTACATCCACAGTGCTATGCAAACTTAAACCTAAATCTTGATTTCTAATCACTAAACTGAATTGATACCGATTTAATTTTCATTTGGTAAAATCCCTGATTTACTGAAGTCTCTCTCTGGTGATATCAAAGTGCTAACCCAGAAGGGTCCAGGATTTTGTAGTGCCAGAGCCAGGAGGAGACAAATGCTGCAAAGTGGGGCAAAGCTCACCGTGATGCCACTTCCTGTCAGTGCACTCTTTTTCCTCCATGCCTCCTCTTGCTCTTCTTCTGATATTTGTGATTTTTTTAATTTTTAAAAAATATTTTTTAGAGATAGTGTCTCACTCTCTCAACCCACACTGGAGTGCAGTAGCATGATCATAGCTCACAGCAGCCTTGAACTCCTGGGCTCAAAGGATCTTCCCACCTCAGCCTCCTGAGTAGCTGGGACTACAGGTGTGAACTACCACACCCAGCTTTGGTATTTGTATTTTTTAAAGAAAATTTTGAGAAGAGATGATGAAGTTGATATTTTAGGCACAAGGGGCCAATTGGTTCCTCAAAACTCAGTTGGCCTAACCAAAATGGCAGAGAGGAGGTCTGTGCATATAGAGGGTGGGACCTGTCTTACCTTCTTCCTTACAGAAAAGAGTGTAAACTTTGAGCTGCTACCACTACTCTCTGTAATACCAAAATACCCAACCGCAAAAAAAAAAAAAAAATCCAACAGCGATTGCCACCATCACCTCTCCTTCTGAGGACAAAAGAAGCCTTACTGTGTCAGCCATCTGGTTGCCCAAATCAGAAACGTGAGCTCACCACCACACACTTCCTTGACCCTCATGTCAAATCAAGTTTTGTTAACTCCATCTCTTTAGTATCTCTAACTTGTCCATTTCCTGCCCAGACTACTGCAGCTGCGCCTAACTGGTCTCACAACCTTCTCGTTCACTGCACAGCTTGGAGTGTTCTGTCTGGAAGGTCTGTTGCTCCCCAGCTTTAAAACTATAGATGGTTTCCCTTTGCCCTTGGGATAAAGTCCATATTCTCTGACATACTTTACAGTATCTTTTAGGACCCAGCTTCTGCGCGTCTTCTTGTATTCCTTGCCCCATAACTTACACCAGCTACTCTGAACTTCTCCCTTGTTCTAGCTTTTCCCACCCCACTCCCATCCTTTTTTCTAGCTTAGTCCCACTCTTTACTCCATATGTTCATTCCATCCTAACTTTCCCCAAGGTGGCTGCCTGGTGCACTGTGTGTCCCCCACCATATTCTCACAGTGCTGTGCCCTCCAGGGCCCCGTGCCCACCCCATCATGGCACGTATTTACAGTGTTGGACAACACTGGTTAGCTAGACTACCCACTAGACTGTAAACCGCTTGAGGGTAGGAGTGACATCTGTTTGGTTTCTAAATGTGTCCCCATGCCTGGCACATAGAAATACTTGCCTGAATGAGTGTGACTGTGAGAATGAATCTCAGGATTGCTCTGAGTGCCCTGAGTTAGCTCTCTACTGTAGTTAGTGCTTTTTTCTTAGGCTTGAGGCACTAAAACTGATGAGATTGCCAGAGCCTGCTAAAGACTGTATAGATAATAAGTTAAAAACCAAGGAAGAGCTGAGCACAGTAGCTCACATCTATAATTTCAGCACTTTGGGAGGCTGAGACAGGAGGATCACTTGAAGCCAGGAGTTCGAGATCAGCCTGAGCAACATAGTCAGACCCCGTCTCTAAAAAAAAAAAAAAAACTGGGCTCATACTGTACATGTTGTTCTGTAACCTAAGATAAGATTTTTTTTTTTTTTTTTTTTTTGAGACACAGTCTCGCTCTGTTGCCCAGGCTAGAGTGCCATGGTGTAAGCCTAGCTCACAGCAACCTCAAACTCCTGGGCTCAAGAGATCCTCCTGCCTCAGCCTGCTGAGTAGCCGGGACTACAGATGTAGGCTACTATGCCTGTCTAATTTTTTCTATTTTTAGTAGAGACAGGGTCTTGCTCCTGCTCAGGCTAGTCTCAAACTCCTGACCTCAGGCGATCTTCCCAAATTGGCCACCCAGAGTGCTAGGATGGCTGAGATAAGAAGAATTGAGCAGAGGAAAATATTTAGTCCTGGGAGGCAGATGGCCCTGAGGCCCTCTTGGCCTCTCAGAACTGACAAAAACAGATTAGATCATCTTAGATCTATATTCCAAGCTAGTCAGCCAATCACCCTGGGCCATAAACCTAGACTGGTACGTGATCAGAGGTATCTCCTTTGTATATTATCCTTGCACTGTGTAGTATAATGCCCCAAGCCCAGGGAGCTGTGGAAAAAATGTGTGATGCTAATGTAATGGCTGCTAAGCCACGGCAGGTAGGCCATGGCCTTGTATGCTGTCTGGTTCCTGGTGGGTGGTGGGGCACGTTGTGGGTGGAGGTTAATAGCCAGTGGAGCTGGGGTGTCCGGCTTAGACAGGTGGCTTCTCACACACAGTAGTAACCTGCTTATCTCATGGAAACTTGCTTGTCAACTCCCCACTAAAGAAGCTGGATCTTTGACCCGAAGAATGTGATGTAAAATCCTTTTGTCGTCTTCCTCTCTCTTCCATTTCTTTTCATAACCCCTTTTTTTTCACTATAGCAAAGTACCCACGTTTGTTCGAATGCTGGCCCCTGAGGGAGCCCTGAATATACATGAAAAAGCATGGAATGCCTACCCTTATTGCAGAACTGGTGAGTGCGGCTTTCCAGAGTTTGGACCCCTACGTAGATGAAGGTGTGGTCAAGTAGGCCCAGGGGTTGGGGTGCTTTGGGGCTTTGTGTCCCACATTCCTTTTCCAGATTAAGCAGTAAAAGGATGAGGTTAAGTTAAGGGTTCCCTTGGCTGGTGGTGAGAAGTGTTGTCTAGCACAACTTGTCAGTCAGCGGGGTGGGAACCACCAAGCAGTCGCAGCATGAGGTAGCACAGAGCCAGCCCTTTTATTTAGGGGTGGTGTGGTAATTTTGATTATTTTTACTGATTACAAAAGTAATGTTCTCTGTATACATTTTAGAAAATAAATAAAAACAGAAGAAAGTAATCACCCATTATTCTAACGTTTTAGTTTATTTTTTCTAGTCCTTTTTTAATGCACACACACGCACAATCTCCAGACACATTTTCTAGACAAAATTTTAGAACAGATGATTACTGATTTTTATTTTTATTTACTTTTATTTTTTTAAGACAGAGTCTCACTCTGTTGCCCGGGCTAGAGTGCTATGGCGTCTGCCTAGCTCACAGCAACCTCAAACTCCTGGGCTCAAGTGATCCTACTGCCTCAGCCTCCTGAGTAGCTGGGACTACAGGCATGCACCACCATGTCCAGCTAATTTTTTCTATATATATATTTTTTTAGCTGTCCAAATCATTTCTTTCTATTTTTAGTAGAGACGGGGTCTTGCTCTTGCTCAGTCTGGTCTCAAACTCCTGACCTCGAGTGGTCCTCCCGCCTCGGCCTCCAAGAGTGCTAGGATTATAGGCGTGAGCCACCGCGCCCAGCTGATTACTGATTTTTAAATTGCTCATGTTTCTTCAGTAAACGGAGAACATTTTCCCTGTCATTAGGTAGCGTACTACTTTTTAAAATTAATAATGGCTGCATGGTATTCCATCATATGAATTTTCTGTGAGCTTTTAAAACCATTCTCTTATTGTTAGATACTGACATTTCCCATTTTAATGTGACATATTTGAAAACACTTGAAAAGCAGCATTGAGGTCCAGGGCTCTTGAGAGAGGCAGTCATAGGAAAGGGCCAGTGGAGTGACCTCCCTGCCTTGGGGAAGGACTAGGCCTAGACAGCAAGAAAAGGTAGCAAAGGAAACACTGATGTTGTTGGGGAAAAGCTGAAATAAGCCCAATTTTTGATGACAAAGGATTTAGAGCCAGCCAGCTACCCCCCAGGTATGTTATGTACACGTGGAGTGTTCATGGCAGAATCTTTGGTGGGGTAGGGGGGTATCACTGCTAAGAGCTTTTGCTGAACTAGCAGGTTCTATAGTTGAGGTTAGGGGTGGAATTATTTTCTTAATCTTGGCCAGTCTCCTGTCCAGAGTTTCTGGAAAGGAAAGGAAAGATTTGAGCCTTCACAGAGAACTTTTTATTCTAGTCTAGACCTTCTGGGATTACTTTAGAGTACTTCAGCTCTCAGGTTTCTAAGATTCCTAGGTTTTGACAGCCATCTGGGGGTAGACCTCTTTGAGGGCTCACACTGGTACTGATTCCTAACCCTGGGGGGTCCCTGGTGGTCCCCTGGAACTTGTCTGTGAGATAGGTGACCTTTCACCCAGCCAACCTCCATTTGTTGGCACAATCCTGGCTGGAGTCCTCCTTGCAGCCTGTGCTTATCTGTACTGCTTTGTTTGTTGGGACTTCGCACTCCCTAGATTGTATCTGATGAGGATACAATCCTTTTGTGACCCATGTAATCCTTATCCTGTGGACTTTGGGAATGACTAAAATCCAGAACACAGGGTCATTGCTCTTTCCAGTCCTTGGGCCCTACACAGGGTCAAGAACCTTCTGTCGGGAGATACACATTTATTGGTGGGACCTGAGATGTGTAACACTTAAGCATTTTATTGCTGTAACTGAAAATGCAAACTTCACTACTTCCTAAGCATTAGGCAGGAAGCTGTTAAATTCTTGGAAATGAGGCATCCACATACATTCTTAAAAGACAGTGCATGGCTGGGTGTGTCTGGTCTAGGGCCAAAGGTGAATTTTCTTGATGTCTCAGAGAGTTGCAGTGAGCATGCGCTGTCAAAACCTTAGCCAAGTTGGCATAAAGGAAGCAGACAGATAGGATGGATGTCTCCATGCCTGGGGCAGGGTTGTGGGTACACAGCTTGTGCCAACTGAGAGATGCCACTGTCCTCTGTGTAATTCTGGGGAGAGTGTGCTGCAGCTGATGTATGGGCATTTTCTACACATTAAATGTTAGTGCACATATTGATCCCTGACCAAAAGAAAAAAAAATGAAAAATACAATTTCTAAATACTTCATGAAAAAGAGAGACAAGGAGTTGGGGAGGGAAGGTTGCTTTCCTCATAGTTAGGATCTCCCATCATACAGAATGAATATATAGAATCTTAGATCTGTTCAGTTAGACATTTGCTGTTTTAAAATAAGAAATGTGAACAGGCAAGGAATGCTACTTTCCAGTTCCCTCTGGGGCTGGTGGGAGAGAAAGTATTAGTTCAGATATCTTAGCTTGGCCTAAGTAGGTCAAAGTTTGAGGTGAGTTGGATAAAGAAGTGTGGAGTAAAACGCCCCGCCTTGTGGAAGGCTCCGCCCTTACTTGAGTGGGATAAAAACAGATTTGGGATACCCTACTCATTATTGGCTCTTTCTGTTCTCTCAGTTTTTTCCTCTCTCTGTCTCTTTTTCCCTTGAAGCTGAAGGGTTGGGGCATGAGGACGGGGTAGGTTAGGGGTTGGTCTGTGACTGAAACTGGGAAGAGGAAAATCAGTGTTTGGGGTTCTCCTTCCACCTCTCTCTGGAACATTAACCTTCTGCTGCTGGATACAGTATCGCTAACCCATGCTTTTGTTTGGAAAGCCATATTTTCCAACTGCAGAGGGTTTCCTGAGGCTCTTCCCATGTCCCCAGGGTTGCAGTTTGAAGAAAAGGGAATGCTGTGAGTGCAGAGGTGCTTGGAGGGGCAGAGAGGGCTAGAGAAGGTTTGGGGACAATTGTTTGGTCGCCTAAGTTGGCATTAAAGGTCAGAGAAGGTCACCACCCTCATGGGTTCAGAAACCCAATTGGTCAGAACTGAGTGGATCTCTTTCTCACAAAGACTGGTGTATTAAAACCCCAAAAGATAATCTATGAAGTTATACAGAAATATAAAATTACTAATGAAACCAGATATGCCTGTTTGCTGATCAGGGCATTCTTGTGCATTCTTCTACATGGGAAACCAAATTACAATCAGAATACCAACATGCAGTAGGAAATGTCCTTTTGGTTAAGTGATCAGATTCTTGTGTCCATTGATCAGCACATTGTGTCCTGACAGAGGCCAGACTAGGAGAGAGTTTCTTAGAGAACATGGATTCAGAACAAGGCAGTTAGTTGGAGAAGCTTAGTGGCTAGTGTCATCAAACCAGACCAGCCTGATACTGCTGTCTCCACTCCAGGGATGGAGCTGCTAGATGTGTCCATACACAGGCCAGGGCTCCTGCTTCCAGGACAGCACTGGAGAACTTCTGCCAAAGTCCTTGGACTTCCCATCATTTCCTTTTTTTTTGATACAGAGTCTCACTCTGTTGCCCAGGCTAGAGTGCCGTGGCGTCAGCCTAGCTCACAGCAACGTCAAACTTCTGAGCTCAAGCAATCCTCCTGCCTCAGCCTCCCAAGTAGCTGGGACTATAGGCATGTGCCACCATGCCTGGCTAATTTTTTCTATATATTTTTAGTTGTCCAGCTAATTTCTTTTCTTTTTTAGTAGAGAGAGGGTCTCGCTCTTGCTCAGGCTGGTCTTGAACTCCCGAGCTCAAATGATCCACCCGCTTTGGCCTCCCAGAGTGCTAGGATTACAGGCATGAGCCACCACCCCCGGCCCCTTCAGTTCCTTTTTTAACATGATTATCTTCAAGCTGATAACAGGACAGTTTTGTCAATATAGGCCTTTTAGTTATCATCTTAATCTGGTGCCTTTTTCCAAGTATCTTTCATTGGGTTTGGGGAAATTACTGATAGTCTTTTGGGTTATTTCTGTACATGTTAGATTCTGATTCCTTATATTTCAGCTTTTCCTCATTTCAGTTTCAAAGGTAACCATAGTTTCAGTTTTGAGTTATGGAGTTTGTTAGCCCCATGCACTCTCCAAACATGGCAGTGTGGACTCTATGAGAAACTGAGGTAGCTCCTAAATTCAGAGGGTACAGTATGAACCAGGCCTTTGTCAGGAGGAGAGCTAGTCCATTCCTCAGTGACATGAGAGCTGCAGTCATTTTCTCTGATAAATAATTGAACTGTGCTTTCCGAGGGGTTCCCGTTACAATGAGCAGGCGTGCAGAGCGTGGGAGGTTTGGTTACAGTGAGAGGAAGGATGCAGAGGCAGATAGACAGTGCCTGGCCTAAAGTGCTCTGCTGTGTGCCCTGGGGGGTGGGGGTGTGGCACCCCGGTGATGCTCTGGTGACAGAGTGATGGGTGGCAGCGCCTCGGCTGATCAGAGCCTCTCCCCTTCCTTGCTCCACTGGAGAGAATCCCAAGAAGCCCATAGTGGCATTGCTTTAATTAAGTTGCATATTCTGTCTTTTGGGGATGTTTTATATGAGTGAAACTGGAGGGTTGGTGCACTGAGCTATTTCTGACTCGCTGGGGCTTGGAAGTGACTATGGATTAAGCCACGGGGAGTGGAGAACTCTGCCATTCATGGTCCCTGGGGTTGGTGGGGGGGGCAGATATTTCTTCATCTTCATTAATCTTTTTCTCTCTTCTTTCCATGTCCTTGCCTTGGAGCAGTTATTACAGTAAGTATTCTCAGGGGGGTTGGAAGTGTGGATGATTTATAAGAAAAGGGAAATAAAAGTGTAACTGCACTGGTGGTCCTGGGTATTCTCTTTCCCTTGGGTGATGTTTGGAGTTGTTCAGGGTAAACCCTTTCAGTCCTAATGAGGAGCTTATTAACTGGCATGGTGACCTCCTGCTTTAAGCTGCGCTGGCATGTGGCTTTATCAGGTACATCCTGTGGGTCTGACATGTTCAGGATGGCTCAAGGCTTTCCCTCCCCTCCCCGGGTCATGCCTTCTCAGAGTTGTAAAGAAATTTCACCTCAACTGACCTGATTGACATTCCTTCCCTGTTTGGGCATCTGTTGACCACAGTGAACACTGACCCTTAGCAAAATTGTGACCTAAACAGGGTTTCTTTTCCATTGCCATCCTTTTGTCCATGCCCATCCAGTATACTCATCCTAGTGCCTTGTCCCTGATGGTAAATGTAGGCAGTTTCTGGGAAACTAATTCCTACTGAGAAGCTAATGAGTTAATGTGTTCCTCCTTAGGTAGTTCCTTTTTTTTTTTTTTTTTTTTGAGGCAGAGTCTTGTTCTGTGGCCCCAGGTAGAGTATAATGGCATTATCACAGCTCACAGCAACCTCAAACTCCTGGGCTCAGGCAATTCTCCTGCCTCAGCCTCCTGAGTAGCTGGGACTACAGGCTCGTGCCATCACACCTAGCTAATTTTTCTCTTTTAAGTAGAGACAGGGTCTTGCTCTTGCTCAGGCCAGGCTTGAACTCCTGAGCTCAAGCAATCCTCCCGCCTCAGCCTCCCACAGTGCTAGGATTACAGGTGTGAGCCACCATGCCTGGCCAGTAGTTCCAATTTTTAAGAAACAGGAAGGGAGGGAGACAATAATTAGCATTAAGGGTTGAGTTGCTGAGAAGAGAACTTCAGGCCTCAGCAAAAGGCTGTGGTGGCTATTTTTGGTGGGTTACAAAGTCTGCCTGTGCTCTTTCCACACTACCAATTAACCATTAGCATGCTACGCAAAAAAGTATAGTAGAGTGGTTAAATGCCTGGATTTTGGAGTTAAACTTGTTTTTGAGACCCAGCTCTGTCATGATCTCTGTGGCTTTGGACAAGTCACCTAACCTCTTTGAACTTCGGTTTCCTCACCTGTAAAATGAGGGTGATTCTGTAGACCTCACAGGCAGGGATACGGATTAGATGGGATAATGCATGCCTTGCATATTGTGGGCTCCCAGTCAAGTTAGCTGTGATTTAAGGCAGAGGCTGGAGTCTCTTGACTGCCTATGACCCAGTAATGGGAGATGGTTACTTCCTAAACGTGAGCCTCGTGACTTTAAGGTTTTTTTTTCCCCCTCTTTCAGAATGAATACATGAAAGAAGACTTTCTGATTAAAATTGAAACCTGGCACAAACCTGATCTTGGCACCCAAGAGAATGTGAGTAGTACTTCCCAAGAACCCCAAGGACTTCCGGGCCCCAGGGCAGGGTTTTAATGCTGTGCTCTGTAGCTTCTCCATCCTTGCCATGGCATCCTCTCTGTGGTCCCCTTTGCCTGGCCAGAAAAGCAATGGCCTCTGCTTAGACCTGTCCTGTCAGCATAGGATCGCTCTGCCTCTGATTTACAAAATGTGATCTCCAGAATATTCCTCATAGTGCTTGAATTGGTCTAAAATGCAGTTCCTGGCAGAGGAGGTGTAGTTCTTTCTTTTTTTTTTTTTTTTCTCCTTAGAAATAGGGTTTCACTCTGTTGCCCAGGCTGGAGCACAGTGGACTGATCACAGCTCACTGCAACTTCAAACTCCTGGTCTCAAGTGATCATCCTGCCTCAGCCTGCCAAGTAGTTAGGACTACAGGCATGTGCCACCACACCCAGCTAGTTTTTTTTGTTGTTTTTTTTTTTTAATATATTGTAGAGACAGGGTCTCGCTCTGTTGCCCAAGCTAGTCTTGAACTCCTGGCCTCAAAAATCCTCCTGCCTTGGCCTCCCAAAGTCAAAGTGCTATGATTACAGGGGTTAGCCATCTCACCTGGCCCCAATTTTGTTTTTAAAAAAGGTGTGTATAGTCCTCTTCCTTGGTTTTTATTTTTTGAGAGACAGGAACTGTATGAGGTATTTTAAAAACATCAAAATTACAGTTTTGGTAGAGCACAGTTTACAGCAACTCCCCAAATTTAGAATATATCTGTTCTTTATCCCAGCAATTTATTAGATGCATATTTTCACACATGTGTGAAATAACTTATATAGGAGGAGATTCATTGTAGCATTTTTTGCATAGCCAAGATTAAAAACAACATAAGGGCTGGGCCGGCAGTGGCTCACATTTGTAATTCCAGCACTTTGGAAAGCTGAGGCAGGAGGATCACGTGAGGCCAGGAGTTTGAGAACAGCCTGGACAACATGGCAAGACCTCATTTCTACAAAAAAATTTAAAAATTAGCCAGGTGTGGTGCTATATACCTGTAACCCTAGCTACTTGGGAGGCTGAGGTGGGAGGATCACTTGAGCCCAGAAGTTTGAGGCTGCAGTGAGCTGATTGTGCCACTGAACTCCAGCCTGGGCAACAAAGCAAGACCCTGTCTCTCAAAATTAAAACATAAAAACAACATAAGAGCCTATCAGTAGGACACCATTAAATAAATTGTGGCACAGGCAAATAGTGGTATACTGGCAGCCATTAAAAAGAACCAGCGGGGAAGAATCTTCATGATACTTTGGTGAAAAAAGCAAGATATCAAACAGTATATGTATGTGCTACTATTTGTATTTTTTTTTTAAAAATCTATGCATATGGGTGTTTGTATGTGTATAGAATCTGGCAGCAGTGGCTGTTACTAGAGTGGGGACTGAGGAACAAGCAAGAGGAAGAGTTACTCTTTATTGTATCCTTTTGTACATTTTGAATTTCTGTCATAATTTTGTATTATGTGCATGTACAACCTATTCAAAATAAGCATTATACAGCTAAGCAGGCAGCATCTGCAGAAGTGTTTACAGTCTTTACAAAGGGCAACATATGGAAACAATGTAAGTGCTATACATAGCCCTGGGGGTTTTGACCTGTAGAAATGGTACTTAGCCTGAAAAACCAGAGTATTTGTTCTCAAATTTATGTTTACTTAAGATCCAGCTGGGTACAGAGGCATGTGCTTATAGTCCCAGCTATTCAGGTGGCTGAGGCAGGAGGATTGCTTGAGCCCAGAAGTTCGAGGCTATAATGCTGCTATAGTTAGACCTGTGAGTAGACACTGCACTCCAGCTTGGGCAATACAGCGAGATCCTATCTCTTAAAAAAAAAAAAGAAAAATCCATTCTCTCATTCCTTTGGGTAATTTTGCATATAATTCTTTACCAGTAGGAATCTCACACGTATGACTATGGAAATAGCCATTCCTAGGTGTCCATTCTGGGTAAAGGGTGCTTTGTAGCTTACAAAAAATTGCACAGTGGTCTCCCTTCTTCCTGCAGGTGCATAAACTGGATCCCGAGGCATGGAAACATGTGGAAGCCATATATATAGACATTGCAGATCGAAGCCAAGTACTTAGCAAGGTAGGAACTATTTTAAGATGTGGGTGCCCTTCGAGATGCAGAAATGACTTCTACGTATTAGAGAAACCTAGGAACCATACCCATTTTGGCTCAAAAGGAAGTTCTCTCTGGTGTGCATTGTTTGTTTTATTTTAAAGTTAGTATTAGGAGTTCCCTGTCTTGAGGTGGGGATACTACCACGAAAATAGTTGCCTAAATTTGTGTCTCTTCTTTGGCCTCTGGAAATTATTTCTGGACAATGTAGGTGCTGTAGGTGGTGGGGTATTTTGCTCTGCTGAAAGGATGCTTAGCCTGAAAAATCAGAGCACTAGTTCCCAAATTTATTTTTCCAACCCAGTATTTTAAAAAACATTTATTGCCTGCCTGTTGTGTTTGGAATACTCTCTTAGGTTCTCTGGATCCCAGGTGAGAATATATGAAAAGACAGGTCCTCTGCCTTCAAGAAGTTGGTGGTGGCTTTTTAGAGTAACAAACATTGCAGCAGGTGCCTGGAAAAGGACAGTCCACGGCTAGACCAAAAGCTGGCTGAGAACAGGGACCAGATCTGACTTGCTTGCTCACTGTTATGCTCCCAGGAATTATCTGTTCAAGGAATAAGAGGATTAAATTCCCCCTCATTCATGACTGTTCTTGTTGGACAGAGGCCTTGTGGGATTAGGAGACAGGAATTTAACTCTCTGCCCATTGATAGGGAATAAATGTTTGCTCCTTGTATCCCATGGGTGTGATACCTCTCTCCTTTGGTCAGTCTGTACACTTAAGATATTAATATTTTGATTTGTGTATTTCCAAAAAGATAAGAAAAGCATCTTGGGCTTCCTTGCCTAATATCCCTACCCCCAATGTCAAAAGGTTAGTGGATTTTTCAAAAAACTTTTTACTGAAGTATAACACATACAGCAAAATGAATATATCGTAAGTGTGCAGCTTGATGAATTTTCTCATACTGAACATACTCAACTGTTTCTCAAACAAGAAGTTTGTTCTTTAAGTATTTTGTCAGCTCTGGTTGTTACATGTGAGTGGAGGGAAGCAATGGTGGGGGAGGCTTATTTTTCTAAAGCACACGGAAATAATCTCCTTAGCTTTGGGAAATACTTGAAAGAGAGAGAGAGAGTGTATGTGTGAGAGAGAGAAAGAGATATATTATCTTCGTTATTTTTGTTAAGTAGATGCTATAATGAGTTTGCTTTTCCTGAGCCTACGTTAGTCAATGTAGGCCAGCTGAAAATTAAACTTTTGTTGTGGTTGATTAACACAGAGAATTGACTGCATTCTAAATCAGTGAAGTGAGACTGACCAGTAGTGGACAGGTTCTATACACTGAACATTTCTAATAATGATTTTATTAAAACAAGCCACCGGGAGATTATACTAGAAGATATCAGGAATGACAGCCAGTTATTCTCAGTCTGATAGTATTTTATAATCACCTGCAGAGATTTAAAAAAAAAAAATCCAGGCTGCCTTCACCTCAAGATATTCTTATTCACTGAGTTTTAGGTGAAGTGGCCCAGAAATTTTGAAAGAATCTTCCCTGGTGATTTCAGTGCTCACCCCAGGTTCAAAATCTCTGTCTTTTTAATGTTTTTTATTTTTTACTTACCTCGATTATGAACATATAAAATCTCTGTCTTAAACACTGGAAATATGTGTCTGCTCAGACAGTCTGGTGATATTTCATACTGGTAAAACTGAAAGCAAACCCTGGCAGAGAAAATCACATAGAACTCTCCTCTGAGGCAAATGTAAACAGCTCTACATCTTGTTTATAACATTTTCCCATATTTGCTCTATGCCTGCAGCATCAAGAACTAATGAAGTGTATGCTAATGAAAAATCTGTTTTCCCTTCTCTCTCCCCTCACCCTTCTCCTCCAATCCCCAATTCCACAACATCTCTCAGGATTACAAGTCAGAGGAAGACCCAGCAAAATTTAAATCTATCAAAACAGGCCGAGGACCCTTGGGCCCCAATTGGAAGGTGCAGTCCACACCCTCACCACCAGGGGGCCGGGCATGGTGTGGGTGGGCCTCACCCCGTGGAGGAGGGGAATGGCTGGGGCTGGGCTAAGGGACATTGTGAGGTGTGCCCTCTTAGTTACCTGCCTGCCTGTGGGTCTGTTTCTAATGCAGCAAGAACTTCTAAATCAGAAAGATTGCCCATATATGTGTGCATACAAACTCGTTACTGTCAAGTTCAAGTGGTGGGGCCTGCAGAACAAAGTGGAAAACTTTATACATAAGGTAAGTAACCAGGGTGAGGCCTTCCCAGTGACCTCTGTGTGTGTGTGTGTGTGTGTGTGTGTTGGTGGGGGGGGTGTTTTGCCCAACAAGAGAAGCTCATACAACCCACGTGACCTGTATCATAGGGTTGCCAATGTTAGAATACTTCACAATTTGGTTTCCCAGACCCCTACCTCCCCTTGCACTTAACTGTCTTACAGTTTAATGCTGTCCATCCAGGGACACCATGTGGCAGGGAAGGAAACCGAGGCAAAAGACGGAAACAGGAAGGGACTTGCTATGACTAAACTACAAATAAAACTCAGTCTTTCTTTTCTTGAAGCCAAAAGGCAAGAGGTACTGTGAGCCAAATTCCCTAGTATCCTGAATTACTCCACTGGGCAGACCTAAGGAGTTTTACAGCCTTTTAATTCTCTGATGTGTTAGAAACCTCACTCCTTGGCCACATTTCACAGCTACTGGCCAGTTTTAAGCTGGCATTGGGCACCAGAAACAAGGATGAAATTTGGCAGTTGTTTTGAGGGCTTGGCTTGCATAGGAGCTCCTGGGCTACCTGTCCTGTAGTATTTTGGGCAAAGGGCCTGGCTGTGAGGTAAGCACCCCTCCTCTCTTGGGGGCTCCCTCCTACTTGAAGCCATACACGTGAAGGCAAAGGTCACTGACCAATGTCTGATCCAGAGAAGCCAGCCAGGCATTAGTACTCCCCACTTCCCCAGTAAAGTGTGGGTGTTAGCACAGAGGTCCCGGGGGGGGAAAGCTGTAGCACTGGCCTTCACCTTCTGGGTACTAACTTGGTTCCCTCCTTTTTATAGCAAGAGAAGCGTCTGTTTACAAACTTTCACAGGCAGCTGTTCTGTTGGCTTGATAAGTGGGTTGACCTGACCATGGACGACATTCGAAGGATGGAAGAAGAGACGAAGAGACAGCTGGATGAGGTCAGTGGGATCCACAGGAGGCTCTGGGGCTGTCATGTGAATATTAAAGAGACTGTCGTGCCGGGGCACTTCACTGAGACCACCGTCCCATAGTTCTAGGTGCATGTCCGTGTCTGCTATGGATAGGGTATAATACTAGGCAATACAGGAACTCTAAGGAAGAAAATAGCCTGTGCTCTTGAATTTGTCATTTTGTGGAAGTCTTGGTATATTCAGAGACAAAGACAGCAGTATGTGCCAAATGCCAAGTGAGTAATGCAGCCGCTGCAGTGATTCTTCAGAGCCAGGTGGGGGAGATTGTGCTGGGCTGCAGAGTTGGAGGTGACCCTGGGAGGAGGCAGGCTGCGCTGATCTGTGAATACCATGCACATCACCCACAGAGGATAGCAGCAGCACACGTAGGAGCTGACTGCTCTATATGGTGGTTTTGAGCTATTTTTAGAGCTTGGAGCTTTTTTTTTTTTTTTTTGGCCTTGGCATGGATCCCAGAAGGAAGGCTATCTGCTCTGTGGGCCCCTGCAGACCCAGCACTCCTCCTGCCTCATTTGGGGGTGCTTCCCTGAGAGGACTACTCGGAGGAGAGGAGGAGATTGTCAGTAAATAACATTCTGGCATTCACTGTGTGCTAGGCACCATTCTAAGGGCTTTTACATATGCAATTTCAATGCAATCTTCACAGCACCCTGGGAAGAGGCCTTGTTGTTAGCCCCACCCTCAGATGAGCAAGAGGAGGCTCTGAGCGCTCATGGCTGCTGTGCCTAGGTGATAGAGGGTAAGGGCCCAGGGCTCTATGGCCCTGTAGCTCTTACTCACCTCTACTCCTCCCTCTAAATGCCGTTTGGGGCCGTCCTGCCCTCTTGGGGCTAAAAATAAAGTAAGGCAGGAAGCTCTGTTTCAGAGGAACTGCCATCTCTTCCTCCTTGCCCCAGGTGGGGTTTGGCGTGGAGCCCAAGTGTCCACAGAGGCACTGCTTTGCAGTGGCCTTGCCCAGCTCTCCTGCAGGGCTGGGGTAAGAGCAGGCTTGCGTGCCTGCTGTGCCCCGTGCTGCACAGATGCTCCCTGCCTTGCTCTGCTGGTCTAGGGTGGAAACTGGGCCCAGAAGCTCTTCCTTCCTCTGGGGCCCTGCAGGGAACTGTTTTTACCATCCAGGATGACACTCTTCCTGGGCAAACTCACCAGGAAGTGCTGTACTGAGTTAGTTCCTGTTGAAGGCAGATGTTTGGGTTGTTCATTCAGCTACATTTGGCAGTGAAGTGGCAGGATTTGGGGCATGATCCCTGATTCTTCTGCTACGGATCCCTAGGAAGCCATAGAGCTCAATGTCCAGGGCTCTGCGATTCTGACTGTGTAAGAGAGAGGCCTGAGTCTTTTGGTCACCCTAGTCCTGACAAAAAGAAAGGAAAAAAGTTACCAAATGGAGGAACACGGAGAAGCCTGGGGATTCACCCACCCACTGCCTGACAAAGGCCATCACAAAGTACATTGGGGTTCATGGAAGTATTTGCTGACCACATTTTGCTCTTTGGGTAGAATTCAAATTCTTAGAGCTGGAAGAACTCTCCAGAGGATCTACTGGATCTGCTTTCCCCATATGCAAAATTTGAGAGCCCTCAGAGTTAGGGATTCTTTTTTAGTCCCGTCTCCCCACCCCCACCCCCTGCCGCCTTTTCAATATTTCTCCATTCCATGGAGGAACGTGCTGAAAGCTTGGATGATCACTGTCCTCCAGAATAACTGCAAATGCAAGAAACTTTTGGAATTAGAATTTTAAAACTAATTTGCAGTGGACCAGAAAGCAAAACCAAATCCATGTCATTCTCTCACGTTTTGACCTCTTAAGCAACTGTACAGGACTTTTGTATGCTAACTGTACCCCTGGCTTACTTATCTTTTTTTTTTTTTCCTCTGTCTAAAAATATATTTGTTTTATCAAAGTTTTATTTTTGTAGTTTTAAAACTCGACATCCCCGGCTGATGAGAAAAAAGCTGCCCCCTTCAGTCCCACCCACCGAGCAGCAGCCCCTTGCAGTTCTTTGCAGGGATGAGTCTTCACATAGATGGCCTGGTCTGGGTGCTGTGTGGTCTGGGTTGCACAGTAGTGTGATTGGTGTTGCTCCATTCTCAGTCATTTTGCTCCCACTTTTTGGGTACTTTAAATCAAAAGATCTCTCCAGTCCCGGAAAAATGTCTTTGTATTATTTATTTGATAACTTTCTCCCCACTGTTTTTTGTTCTTTCTAGAATTTTTGTTAGTCAGAAGTTGGACCCCATTAATTGACCCTCTAATTTTCTTACATTTTCTTTCTTTTAGTCTGCTTTCTGGGAGAGTTTTTCCAATGTTAACTTCTCTCTCTTCTGTTAATTTTTTTTAAGCATTTCTTCTTCTGTGTTCTTTATTAATACATCTATTTCCTTTTTCTACATGCATTATCTTCCTTTTCTGAAGCTGCAGTTTTTGTTTTTTGAGGTTCCTCTCTGCTCCCTGAATAATCTGTTTCCTCTGGGCTCCTCTGTCCCATTTGTGTTGGACCCTGTGTTTCATGTTAGGTGCTTTCCTCAAGTGAGTAGGTGGGCGTCATTGCAGGATAGTCAGGTAGTTACAGTGGGGAACCCCTGCTTCAGGACTCTTAGTCTTTGCGGAGGGGCTGCTCATTTTGCCTGGAGAGGACTCTCCAGTCTCTTGCTTGGGGGGATAGGCAGCCAGCATTCTGGGGGCCAAACTGGGGAAGGGTCCTGGTGGGATCACCATGCCATTGGTTGGCTTTGACTTAATCCCCTCATTCTGCATCATGCCCACCTTGCTTCTAGCGGAGCCTGGGGTCCTGAGTTCAGGCTTCCCTCAGTACCTTCAGAGAATGAACTTTCTGCCTTTTGCCCTGGCAGGAAACAGGGTGGTCGCTTGACCTCCAGAGCAGGAGGAGGGAACGCTGGGGCCTATAAATGTTTGCTATTTGGACTCTGAAACAAGTCACCAGTTTTCAACCCTAGCTGGTACTCCCACCTTCAGAGGTCCCGGTGCTTCTAGTTCTTGAGCCCTTGGAGAACCTGCAGCACAAATTGGTCTGCTCCTTCTTGGCTTCCTATCCGCACAGGTACTTAGGTTTCAGCTTCTGCTGCTCTGCAAACGAGTTACTAACTCCAGGATGTTGTTACCATCTTTTAGCTGCTGTTTTCTTCATGGTTTTCTATCTTTTTTTATTCCTGTCATTGTAGTGGATTTTAAGGAGGAATAGTGATAAATTCATGTATTCAGTCTGCCATGATTAACTGCAAGTTTGCAATAAGAATTATGACTGCTATTCTTTAAACCAATGCATAGTAGTCCAGTGCCAGCAGATTTTTTGGTGATTTATAAGGGGTCACTATCAGGCTACAGTGACCCCTGCTGTAACTCTAGTCCCTGTGAGGGGTAGACCCACCGTTCTTGGATGAGGCTCAAAGATTTGAGAAACAAGGGATCAAGAGATTAGTTCTTTGCCCTAAAAAGAAAAATGTCAGAAAATATGTGCCTGTAGGAGAGCAGTTTCTTTCTCTGTCATCCCCCCTCCTCCCTTTTTTCTCCTTCTCCCATGCGCTTGCTCTTATGAGGCTCATAATCTCAAAATCTCTTAAGGAAGTACCTTAAAGGTCATTCGGTCCAATTGTACATTCAGTGCTTCAGTCCTCTAGGCAGCTCCCCTACCAGCCTATGCTTGATTACCACCTGTGATAGGGGAGTTCACTATCTCCTGAATATGTGGTAATAAAAGTATCTTTATTATTAATAGAAGCTAACATTTATTTATTTATTTATTTATTTTGAGGCAGAGTCTCGCTTTGTTGCCCGGGCTAGAGTGAGTGCCGTGGCATCAGCCTAGCTCACAGCAACCTCAAACTCCTGGGCTTAAACAATCTTACTGCCTCAGCCTCCCGGGTAGCTGGGACTACAGGCATGTGCCACCATGCCCGGCTAATTTTTTCTATATATATTTTAGTTGGCCAGATAATTTCTTTCTATTTTTAGTAGAGACGGGGTCTCGCTCTTGCTCAGGCTGGGAAGCTAACATTTATTAAGGTCTTACTGTATGGCTGTCATAATATGTGGTAAGAGTTTCACACGTATTATGTCATCAATTCTCATGGCAACCTATAACATAGGTATTCGTGTTATAGATACAGAAACCGAGGCTCAGAGAAATTAAGGGTATTTTGTAGTTTATTGAACAAGTACCTCGTGGGCTTTGGCCATTAACTCTATAGATAATGACAATGGGAAAAGAGAGTTCATTTTAAAAATTATAAGAAAATCTGGCTGGGCACAGTGGCTTACACCTATAATCCTAGCACTCTGGGAGGCTGAGATGAGAGGATCACTTGAGGCCAGGAGTTTGAAACCAGCCTGAGCAAGAAAAAAATAGAAAAAATTAGTCAGGTGTTTCGTCGCACTCCTGTAGTCCCAGCTACTCAGGAGGCTGAGGCAGGAGGATCACTTGAGCCCAGGAGTTTGAGGTTACAGTGAGTATGATGAAGCCACTGCATTCTAGCTTGGGTGATAGAGCAAGACTGTCTTAAAAAAATAAAAATAAAAATTTTTTTTTTAAGAAAACTTGTTTTCCTATTTACTGGAATCTGGAACATTTGTTGAAAAACAGCAAAGATTCTGTGTGTCAGAGTACATGATTAAAATTCTGCAGAATTTTTTCTTTTTCTTCCCCCCCTTTCTTTGGAGATAGGGTCTTGCTCTGTTGCCCAGGCTAGAGTTCAGTGGCATCATCACAGCTCATTGCACCATCAAATTTCTGGACTCAAGTAATCCTCCTGCTTCATCCTCCCTAGTAGCTGGGACTATAGGCTCATAACACCATGCCCGGCTAAATTTTTTTTTTTTTTTTTTTTAAGGGATGGGGTCTTGCTATGTTGCTCAAGCTGGGATTCTGCATTATTTTCTTGCACAGGCTTCCCTTGTGGGTCTTCCTTTCTAAGTCCTTCTTGGCTCCATGATTTCCCTGGTCCCTCCACAGCCTATCCGTTCTGGACTTGGCCATTTGTGATGGAGATGAGAAACTATGTGACACCCTTGGTTAGCTGGCCCACCTTAGGGGCTGTCTCTGAGCCTCTTCACAGCTGGTTTCCCTGTCCATATGCTTGGATGTGAATGTGCCTTTCTCATCACCTCTTTTTTTGAGACAGGGTCTTGCTCTGCTGCCCAGGCTGGAATGCAGTGGCATCATCATAGCCCCCGGTAACTGTAAACTCCTGGGCTCAAATGATCCTCCTGCCTCACAGTCCCAAAGTACTTGGATTACAGGCATGAGCCACCATGCCCAGCCATTTTTGTACATTTTCTGTCTACACACTTTTACTTAGTTATGATCATATTACATATACTGGGTGGTTATCTAACTTTTTCCTCTGAACATTATATCAAAGTATTTCCCGCTAAAACAATTTCTTTACATGCATGTTTATGACTGCAACATGTGTTGTTCTATACTCTATCATTACCTATGTTGGATTTTCCTTAATCTTTTGTCTTTTTTTTTTTTCCTTTTTGAGACAGAGTCTCACTCTGTTGCCCTGAGTAGAGTGCCGTGGCGTCAGCCTAGCTCACAGCAACCTCAAACTCCAGGGCTCAAGCGATCCTACTGCCTCAGCCTCCCGAGTAGCTGGGACTACAGGTGTGCACCATGACACCCGGCTGATTTTTCTATTATTAGTAGAGATGGGGGTCTCGCTTTTGGTCAGGCTGGTCTCAAACTCCTGACCTCAAGTGATACTCCCACCTCGGCCTCTCAGAGTGCCAGAATTACAGGCGTGAGCCACCGTGCATGGCCAGATTTTCCTTAATCTTATTTCTATGTTCTCACTGTGATGAAAATCTTTGTGCACTCAGGTTTTTGTTTTGGGGTTTTGTTGGTAATTAGGATTATTTTCTTAGGATAAATTCCCACAAATGGAATTAAAGAATTTTAAGGCTCTTGGTTTTGTTATTATTGTTATTATTTTTGGCCTCCATTTCCTGGTCATGAGAAGCTCTTGTTATTTATTGCCAAATTTCTTTCCCAAAGGGCTGTACCTATTTATAATGAGAGTGGTTTTCTAACAGGATTCTAAAAATAATCCCACATACTTCCTACCTGTGTTCCATCAGGAATGCTAATTGGTTTGTGACTACTTTTCAGTGCTTTAAACTGATTTTTTTTACCAGCTTTATTTTTTATTGAACTTCGTATTTTTATATGATTGTAAGATTCACATGCAGTCATAAGAAATGATGTAGAAAGATCTATGTACCCTTTACCCAGTTTCCACCAATGATAACATCTTGCAAAACTACAGTACAATATCATAATCAGGATATTAACATTAATATCCTTTTACTATTTTTTTAATCAAAGGAGTATTTCATACTTAATAGTTAAACATTATTTTAAAATATATAGAAAAATATTTAAAAATAGAAGTCCCAATAGATTAATAGATGAATAGATAAAAAGTCCCTTTGGTCCAACCCCTGGCCTCCTTCCCTAGAGAAAACTACTATTATACAAATAAACAAAAACCACGATTGGAGTTTCTATTTTCCTATTTTCATATACGCATATTTTCTTCAACTATGTGTGTGTGTGTGTGTGTGTGTATACAGCCTACAGTGGCTGGATCTGAGGAACACCACAAACATCAGATAAATCTCTCATGTCATATAGGCCCCAGGAAATAGGAAATAAAGCATTCTTAGAGCATTTCCTTATGGAATAATCAATTTTTATTTCAGTGGTAGTCTCTGTGGGGGGACCTTGTCTCTGACAGTTGTAGAAGCTATCATGTTTCCTGGGAGGAAGTTACATTTATTTCAAGCAGTGGGAAAACAGGACCTGCTAGGATCTGGTGGAGGCCCAAGGAGCTTTGCTCCATGACATTAAATTCTCTGATTATTGAAAATTTATGTAAGCGGTAATTAGTGAGCAGACATTTAGCGAGCAAGTTTTTGTCCTTTTTTAAAATTCTATTTGAAAAATCTTCAAACTTACAGAAAATTGGCAAGAAGATTACAAAGAACTTCTTTTGTGCAGAGACTCCATTCCTGTAGAGCAAAGGATACCAACCCAGGATCACATGCTGCATCTAGTCATCACAGCTCTCTAGTCTCTTTCAACCTGGTGCACTTCCTCAGTTTTTTCTGGACTTCCATGACCTTGACGTTTTTGAAGGTATAGGATAATCATTTTGTAGCATGACTTTTTTTTCTTTTTGGAGATAGAGTTTCACTCTGTTGCCCAGGCTGGAGTGCAGTGGTGTCATCATAGCTCACTGCAACCTCAAACTCCTGGGCTCAAGCGATCCTCCTGCCTCAGCCTCCCAAGTAGCTGGGACTATAGGCATGTGCCACAATGCCTGGCTAGTTTTTCTATTTTTTGTAGAGATGGGGTCTTGCTATGTTGCTCAGGCTGGTCTCAAACTCCTGGCCTCAAGCAGTCCTCCCACCGTGGCCTCCCAGAGTGCTAGGATTACATTTCCTGAGCCACTGCTCCTAGCCTAGAACATCTTTCAATTTGGGTTTGTCTCATGTTTCCATACAATTAGACCAAGTTTATATATTTTAGGCCAGAATGTCACAGATTTGGTGTTCTTTTCATTGTGTCATACCTTTCGGTCTAGTTACTGATGAGGTTACTGTTACGCACTTGACGCACAAGGTGTTCCAGGCTTCTCTTGTCTTTTTCCTTAACTCAGCCCTGGAATTGCCCATTATCTCCAAAGAGCCCTGGTTCTGTGTGGTGGAGAGTAGTGTTTAGAAACCACGATCTGGGTGCCAGGTGTGTTCATGACTATTGGTGTACTACTGTTCTCAGGCCTTGTCATAGGGTAGAGCTAGGGAACGTTTATATCTATGGTCATTTCTTTATCCATCTTATATATTATGTTTGTACATCACCCACAGGGTTGTTTTTTACAAATATGGCAGTGCTCTATCCTCAGCAGATTCTATCATATTATAAAAATCTCGAATTTTTGACTAAATGTGCCACGACCCCCCTGTACTTTCCATCCCTGCATCCCTGTGCCCAACTCTGACACCACATTGTGCCCACCTTTAAGCAGAGCTCAGGAGAGGGAATCACTGTTCTCTCTGCCTGGACTGCTCCTCCCCAGAGTGCCAGAGGATTTGCTCCCTCTCTGCTCAAACCTCGCATAGAAGCTTCCATAACCACCTTATGAAATAGCACTTCTTCAGAGTCATTCTCTAGCCCAGCAGCCCTGAGTTCCACTTGACATATATTCATGTGTTTGTTCTCCTCCCATCCTGTCCCAGAATATAAGCTCCCTGAGGAGATACTTGGTCTGTTTTGGTTCACTGCTAAATATCCCCAGCCCTGTAGAAATTCCTAGCACAAAAGAGATGCTTCATAAATATTTGTTGAATGAGTGAATTAAACAGAGAGGTGCTTAAGAACAAACCTCAACACTGTGACTCGGGACAGAAACAGAAATCATAGATGGTGACATGACACCAGTGGCATAGAGCTACGTGTTAATGGTATGGCTTTGGCTGTATGTATGCAGAATTCCATCCTTCTGATTCTTTGCTTTGTGCACAAAAAACGCTCCACCCTCTCTATTGGCAGGACTGAGAAGGTGGGATGTATTTGTGGTACAGTTCCATCAGCAGCAGGAGCCTTTAATTTTTCTTGCTTTTTCTGTTTCAGATGAGACAGAAGGACCCAGTGAAAGGAATGACAGCAGATGACTAAAGCCACCCCTACCCCCTCTGCACTGTACGTACCAAATTTCTCAGTGTGCATGTCAAAGAAGCTACAATCAGTTTGGGTTCTCAAGGCCTCAGCAGTTCACAATGGCATCAGAAAACCTACTTTATTGCTTGTCCTTCCCTCTAGTAATGATGATGACTCCCATGCTAAACAGCTCTCAGGCTTCCACCGAAGGGGATTATGGCTATTAGGACATTTCAGGGACATGTTTTGCAAAGAACTGCCCAGATAGAAACACGGACAGGGTGGTAAGAAGTGGAGGTGGGGGCAGTGGAAGTGGAATTCATCTGCTGCTAATTGCTCTTCCCCTCCCACAACTTGACCATCATCATGCTGGCACACAACCTGCACCTCCCATGAGGGAACCAGTTCCTAACTCCTAAATGCTGGCATTCCCTGCGCTTCCCTTAAAAAACTTGCTGCCCAGGCCGGGCGCGGTGGCTCACGCCTGAAACCCTAGCACTCTGGGAGGCCGAGGCGGGTGGATCGCTCGAGGTCAGGAGTTCGAGACCAGCCTGAGTGAGACACCGTCTCTACTAAAAATAGAAATAAAAATTATCTAGACAACTAAAAATATATAGAAAAAATTAGCCGGGCATGGTGGTGCATGCCTGTAGTCCCAGCTACTCGGGAGGCTGAGGCAGTAGGATCGCTTAAGCCCAGGAGTTTGAGGTTGCTGTGAGCTAGGCCGATGCCACAGCACTCACTCTAGCCCAGGCAACAAAGTGAGACTCTGTCTCAAAAAAAAAAAAAAAAACTTGCTGCCCAGACAGCTTTTCGTAGCATCCTTTCTTGTGTCTGGTGCTTCATTTTCTTCCTCTTTGTACCCCCAATCCCATACTAAGTAGCTATTCTCATCAGCAGTGGCATCTTTCAGATGTTGGGAGAATGTTTCTGTCCACCTCATAGGGCCAGAATGGGGTGTCCCTTGTTTCATGTTGTTACTCTTCCCCAAGCCCCTTCCTTCTGTTAGCTCCCAGCACTGGTTCCTCAGTGCCCTGTACTCATGGTTATTGTAACAGCTCAAAGTAGTCTCAGTCATAGAATGACAAACCTGCCCTATCCCAGTTAGGTTCTGAGAGAACATCAGTTTGTCAAATAAAAACAGCTCATCCTCTAGCATTAAGAGGCTAATGAAGCCTAGGGTCTCACCAGCAGTGATGCAAACCTCTGCTCTCTCTCCCTGCCCCGTGTCCCTTAAGGCAGCTTCTGGGAGATGGAGGGGTCAGATTAAGTGGACTGTTGCGATGCCAGCTCCTCAGTCACCACTCAGGCTTCGTGCCCTCTCTCCTTCCACTCCCCTCCCCACTGACTGGCATCCTTCCTCCTTTTGAAATTCCCCCATTCAAGATGATTTACAGCGTGTTTCTATTTTCCCCTGTTGCCTCCTTAATAATTGCATTTCTCTTCTAGTTTTGCAAGACAGTGGTCAACAGGAAGGCCCAGCAGCTCCACCCTCCCGAGTGACAGGCCATCTTCGAACGCAGCCTTTCTGTGCCCATTCTTCAGGCAACTTTCGATCCCTTACTGTAGCTAATTCTAGATGCCCTTTAATATTGTAAACAAATAGACCGTCTGGTATTACAAAGCCCGTGTGTGCGGGAGCCCACTCCTCTGAGATGTGTGTAGGTTGCTGTATTTACAGCTCCTCCCTCTCTCTCCACTGTGTTCCGACCCATTTCTCTGTATGCCCCACCTTTATTTCCAAGTGACATTTTTAGTCTTTCAAAATAGCTGCCTTTTGTGATGTGGTGATTTAAATGATTTACATTCATTTGTTTTCAACCTTGGGATAAACTGAGGTATTTTGCTTCCTGGGCAGATCTTTGCAATTTTGAGTACTCACCTGGGGAGAGGAGATGAGTTAGAAATACAGAGTTTCCCCCCCCACCGCCAGTTCCACAGAATAGCAATGTGGCTTTGTAACTCTGACTTCTGCTCCCAGTATCCCATTGTTAGAGTGCTCTAAGCACCATGGAGGTACCCAAGGCCTAGCCAGTCTCTGTTTAAGAAAATTTAACAAATACAAATAACCCCTGCCCCAGTCATTGCATCTCTGGTCACTATTCTTAAAAAACAACTGTGGTTTCTCAGCCCTCCTGTTGCCCACTCTGTCTGACTCTCTCTGTAGAGCCTACAAAACACCCCAATCAACTCTCCACCTGCAGGGAATTGTCCAGTGTGGCCCTCAGAAGTGAGTCTACCCCATAGATACAGATCAGTCTGACCCGTGAGGAGCTCTGTATGTCCATGCTCCTCTTCCCTTTTGGGTTGGTGCTGCCACTCAGCAATAATCCTCTTCTCTCTGTGCTTTCTTAGATCCCTGTCCTCTGTCCTTGAGGCTGGTTAGGACGTAAGAGTCCTGATCTTTTCATGCTGCACAAAATGAGCATGCAAAAAGCTTTCTTCCAGCAGAACATGTTCCCTCTTGTCTCCAGTTGCTGGATAGGAATTTGGGGATCAAGAACTCAGCTCATCCTGCCCCCATGCTGAGTTCTATCCTGGACAATCAAAAACAAGTAGTGATCATAGTACAGAACTCTACCAAAGCAAGCTGGTAAAGGAGTCCAGGCTGCAGGGGATAAAAAATAAAAGCTGCTGAGTGCTTCATAGTTTCCTACAACTTGGCAGAACCTGAGTACGAGTATGCCTTCCTAGTGGGAGGATCTGAGATAGCTGTGGTGTCACCTGACATTCCTCCAACCTTGTGAAGTATGTTGGCTTGATCCAAGCCCATGCTAGCCTGGGTGGATCTGCTAATGAGAGAGATCAAATCTCTTTTGGGGGAAGCGAGAAGTGGGATGAGATAATTTATCCTTGTTTTTTTCAGTGTGTTTGCCTTACTCATTTCTAAGTGCAATAAGGGAGTGTCTCTCACAGGATTGCACCTGTGACATCCTAATGGATGCTACCCTGTGGCCCTCCTGGGGCAGCAGAGGACAGATTCAGACCCCTCAGCATGGTTAGCTCTGAGCTTCATCCAGGTTGCTTTGGGAACAGGGAGATGTCCTGCTACAGACAATTTCCTCTGTATTAGTCTCCTCACCTTTAAGGGGTCTTTAGTAATCTGGGGCATTTTTGCTGATTTTTAGCATCTCAACTGCTGGTAGCATTTATTTGACTGGGAAAGCTGGAGAAGAGGCATTCCTACTGGAGAAAAACGTAAATGTTTTCCTACAAGCTCTGTATTAGCTATGAATTATATTTGTGCTTAAAGATTTCCCTTCTTCATTCATCAATTAGGTGAAGTCCAGATGTGGGTTATCTTAGGAGAAACAAACTGTGATATTCTAAACAGTTGTTTATGTGGTTTGAGGGCCAGCAGATGTTAGTATCCTTCCTTCAGCTCTTCTTTGAGATCCACACATATCACTTGAGCTCTAGTGGGGGTTCCTCCCCCTCCATCTGTTGCCCCAGTTTGAAAGAGCTGAGGCTCTTACCCACATAAACATAAAGGAGGGATGTCCCTGGTCTGTTCCATCCCCATGGATGGTGTTGCTGCTGGGCAACAGTGTTGGCTTCTTTTAAGTAACCCCTTCCCTCCTTACCCACCCCCAAACTGACTGGCACTCAAGGGACTTATGATAAAGGCTCAGCTCCAGGGGTAGTACCTGAGCATGTGCCACGCCCCTTCAGACCAGCTGCTTCCACTAGATTTCCAGGGTCATAGTCCCAGCTGGAAGCAGCAGTGCCTCTGTAGGAGGGGTGCTGGGCTCTGGCCTTCTCACGAAGAGAGGTCAGGGACAGGGTCAGTATCATGGGCACATGTATATTTTCCCAAGTTCTCCTTTTACAATCCCTACTGGGACTCCCTGACTTATTTTGGTTGGTTCCTAGTGCTACTTCTTTTACAAACTACACTTTGTAGAATTGATTAGATTACCTTGTTTATTTAATGTGAGTTTGTGCCTTTTTGTCTCAATCTTCCAATACAGGTATATTGGGGAAAAAAGCAGTCTAATAAAATCCTAGACAGAGCTTTCTGGAGTCCAGCTTATTGATGTCTTTATGTTCATTTCCCAACTTCGAAAACCTCAAACTTGTACTGATATCCCCTATTTTACCAGGGCAGGATTAGGAAAAGGTACAAAGTTTTCTCTGAAAAGTTTTGCAGGGGATTTCTGTAAATTAAAACATTCCCTTGTCAATTTACTTATGCAAACATTGCATATCAATGTAATTTGGCCATTTTCTACTGGCAGTATTTCCTTTGGCATTTGTCTCCCCTTCTCTACACATCTTCCTCTTCATCCACCCTACCAAGCCAAACATTTGTTTAAAGTAGTTCTTAACCTGGCTTCCGGGTCTGTGAACCTCATGAAGCTTGTTTGTAAAACTGTGTGCAATTTTCTAGGGGAAGTCATGGCTCTCAAAGGAATCCCGTGCATTTCCCCCCACCCCACCCCACAAAAGATTAAGAACTAATGACTTGAAGGAAATCACAGTGAATCTTTGGCAAATTAAGTAATCACTTCGTGTTTGGTCTTGAATATAAACCAAATAGAAGTCGTGACTTATTTTTCGTTCATTGGTGGCCAACTGTCTAAGAGTCCAGGAACCCCCAAACGTCCCATATGTAACAGGCAATCCAGTGAGTTTCGAAAGCGAAAGGCACCCGAAAGCGGGAGTAGAGAACGATGAATGGAGGCGCTCCAGGGCCCACGTGAGAGAGCGCCGTGGGAACCGGGGAAATTACCTGCAGCTGGCGGGTAGGGGAGAGACCAGGTCACAGGCAGGACAGTGGCTAGACTGCGTGTCCCCATCCCCCGAGCCCTGTTTGCCCGCTAGTCTCGGCGGTGGGCAGCTGGAGCGCAGACGGCACACAGGCCGGGGCCCTCGGCCCGGTCGCAAGTTGGGCAGACACCGTGGCAGGCGCAGCGGCGACTTCCGGCGAGGGACGGCCCCGCCCGCGGGCTGGCGCGGGGCGAGCTGGGAGCCGGGGGCCGCACGCACGAGCCGGCCCGGACAGTGTTGCGTCCAGCTCCGATGACAGGCGGGACACGCCCCTTTTACGTCCCCGCATCCCCTGAGCGCCTCTTGTCTCAGCCTCTCGCCGTGGCGCGCTCCCCGGAGAGCCCCGCCTCTTCCCCCGGGCCGCACCACCCGGAGGCCTCGGCACGCTCGAGGCCCGCCTCTTACGGAAGCCGAGGCGGACGGTCGGATCCGGAAGAAAAACAATCGCGCGCGAGAGAGGTGTCCAGACCTGGTGTCTGAGACTTGCCGCCCGGAGGCTGCCCCGGCCGGGACCAGCTGGGGCGGCGAGACGCGAGCCTGCCCGACCACCGCGTGGGGACGATGGCGGCCGTGAACTTGCGGAAGCCGACTGGGCTGAAAGGCAGGAAGCTCAGGTGAGGAAGACCCCGCGGCAGGCCAGCCTGCTCCAGGCGGATCGCTGCCTCCGAACCAGTCGGGGTGCTGGCCTGGGGGCGGAAGCAGACTGGGAGAGGACGGCCAGGCTGACAGCCCTGCCGCTGGTGCACAGGCTCTCCCAAGTTCTCCCAGGCCTTTGTCGAGTGCCCTATCTTGGGCCCGAGCCTCGCGCCCCCTCTCAACTTAGGCTGCCAAGCTTGTTCCCACTGGGGCACCCCAAGCAGGTGTCTTAATTGCTTTGTGAAGGAGACAGCCGTGTTGGGCTGTTTGAAGTTAAAGACATAACAGGGCATTCACCTCTCAGCTCTAGAATAGAAATCTTGTTCCTACTTTTGATTCAGCACATGCATCATGAAGTCTGCCTGATCCCGTTGTGACCTCCGGAAATCCGAAATCAGATTTAGATAAGATCCTTTAGTGAAGTGACATAGCCTGGTCTCTTGCCTGCTCTTTCACGAGGAACAAGGCTAATCGCTAGCTTGGTGCAAGTCACAATGCATGGATTTGCTGCTAATCGTTGGACCTGAGAGTGGGGACAAGAAATCCCAACTTTTGCTCTCCAACCACGTAGAGCAGGTCCTTGGGAAAACAAGAAGCCTTTGAGTAAAACGTCTGCGTTCCTTAATCCTCTGTTGGACAGCAGGGGGAGTTCGTAAACAAACGAAGCATGGAATCTGAGCCCCAGTCCCTGGGAAGGTGGTTTTTGTATTGTTTTGTTTATGTTCATATGGAGGGGCAGGAAGTTGCCTTAAGCTGGCCAAGAATTTCTTCAAGTGCTTTTGAGAACATCGACCTCTAAGAACAGGGTCTGTTGGAGAAGAGATGTTTGAGGGCAAACTACCCCTTTCTCCCACTCCCCTGTACCCTCTGCTGTTCTAAATCTTCAGCTGCTGCAGGCCTCATGGTGTACCTGGGACTCACATGAGGCTTGGTGGCTGCTCTTCATCTCTGCAGAGTCTGCAGCTCCTGCCTGCTCTGTGCTCAGCACAGTCTGGGGCTTCCTTGCAGTGTTGCTGTAGCTATTCAGTTAAAGAGCTCTGCAAGTCTCTCCTTCCTCTGAGCCTCTCGTGGGAACAGTGTCATTGAGAGCCCTTGATCTAGGTCCTTTGCTTCCCTAGGACTTGTATGAAGCTGAGGTGGAAAATGTTATCCAACTGATGATTTTTTTTTCCAAGAGAGGGTAGACTCTTGAGAGAGATATTGAGAAACCTGTTACTTAGAAGCGTCTCCTTAGGCTCCCTGAGGTACTTGCAGAATTGGTTGTGCTCCAGGGATGTGCTAGGAGGAAGTGGATGGGGAAGGGAATGCGGTGTTGTTATCTCTGTTATTTTTTAAATTGCCCTATCTTTTTGTTGACCCGGCCTCTCACAAGGTAAAAATCTGAACACCCCCACCCCCCAGGATCTTCCTGATGGTCCTAGGAACCCCTGGGTTGGCGGGTGGGGGTGGGAAGTTGCTGACTGAGCCATAGATGATTACCAAGGTGTGGATGGCTGGACAGACTGCGGGAGTAATAAATTCCTGGCCATCCAGTCCCTCCATCCTTTCCCTTGTCTGACCTCAAAGCCTTGGGACTCCATTTGGCAGCTCTGCTATTGTCAGCAGCACCAGCGCTTACAGGTATGGGCAGCAATGGGCCTGCATGAAGGAGCCAGTCCAGGGTGGGGATTTCCTGCTTCAGGGAACAAAGGTGAAGACAAAAGGCTTGTAGTTCAGTGTCCCTATTCCCACCATCAGATGCAGAAATATGCATTTCCCATCACGACTGCAGGGCATTGTGGTGCAGCCATTAGCAGGCCTAGACCCCTGTCCGTTATCTGGACAAGGTCTGATCCTCCTTCCTCCATAATTTCCCTTTGCATCCCTTCCACAGCATACATGTCGTGACATGGAACGTGGCCTCGGCAGCACCCCCTCTAGATCTCAATGACCTGCTTCAGCTGAACAACGAGGACTTGAATCTGGACATATATGTCATTGGGTAGGTGTCTGCAGGGCCCCTTCACCCATCCCTGACCAGTCCCAAGTTGTCCCCCCTTGCTCTGGAGTCTGGAGGCTAGGCACTTTCAGCCTGCATTGGAGCCAGTCCCATGTCTCTTGCCCTGGGTCAGCAATGGCAAGGGATTGGAGCTCAGCAGCCAGGAGAGGAAGATATCATGGTGATCGGAACCCAGGGCCTGAAGGCCTGTGAGGACAGTACTAAATGTCTATCGCACAGGAAGTACCCTCCAGGCCAGGGGACAAGCCTCTGACCTGGGATGGTCAGTTTGCAGGAAATGAACTCTGGGATCATAAACCGCCTTTCTGATGCTGCCTTTGAAGACCCATGGAGCAGTTTCTTCATGGATGTGCTTTCCCCTCTAAACCTCGTCAAGGTAACTTACAAGTTCATGGGCAATTGAGAACTGTGTCTTACCTCCATTAACCTCCCGTCATTTGGACTAACATGTTCCTCTTACTCCCATTCAGCCTTTCATGTTGTTCCCATTTATTGAAAGGCTTAAACCTCACTTGCACCTGGCTCCCTGGGGCTCCTCCCTTCCCCGTGCCTTTTCTAGGTAGCTAGAGCTGAGCTGCATCTCCAGGGGTTAGGCTAACACCTAGAGATTTTTCAGCTTGGGAGCATTCCTAGGGGAGGTGCCGCAGGGCTTGTCAACACCTCAGTTCCTGCCCCTACCCCAGCTGCCAGTCTCTACACACATGCCCAGCCTAAAGTGTAATAATGATTGTTTCCATTTATCAAGTGCTTACTTAGTGTTAAGCATTACAAATAGCTCTTTATACATATTATTTTAAAATCTTAGCAACTCTCTTGAAATAGCGGTATTTTACAGATTAAAACCAAGACTCAGAAGTCACACAGGCTATCTGGGACTTCAGCTGAAGTCTTTCAAACTTCATAACCCATATTCCTAACTACTATACTTTATTGCTAAATTGGTGAGCTCTAAGACTGACCATGGCTAGCCTGGTGGTATCAGAGGGTATCCTCAGATCACAGTGGACATGCACCTTAAATGAATTCCAGGAGCCCAGAGGTTAGGAGAGAGGAGAGAGATAGGGTGGGGAAAGGTTCACAGTTTGAGAGACCAGTGTACTTTGGGGAATCTTTAGACCATAGGAGAATCCACAGGAAGGCTCTGGGTTGCTGGATCTTCGCCTTGTATCTGCCCTGCACATCTGAGGGATGAAACACACTGCCATGCAAAAGCACTTAGTACACAGCTGTTGGAAATACCAGAATTTACTGTTTCCTAGCCTGGGTGACTATTGTTCTTCAGAAGTAATCGTTACCCTAGTTTGCCTGCAAGTCCTGGGGCAAGAGCTGTGTGTCCTTCAGAGGAGAGCAGAATGGGGAGGGGGGAATATAAGGTTTAGTCTTCTGCTAAGGCTAGAAAATGTCAGTCCCTGAGTCCTTGGATCCCTCTAACTCAGACCCAGAGGCCTCTTCCTACAGACCTGGAGCCAGGTCCTCACAGAGGGCAGACCCACTTCTTTCTCACCACGCACTCCCTTCCCAAGACTGCGGGCCTCCTTGTTCCTCGGCTGCCTGGCAAGGGATTGGTAGGATGGAATCAAGCTGAGGAGATTAGCTCAGCTTGTGGCAGGGACACAACCTATTCTACACATGTAGCCTCCTGAGGTTGGAGGGCCAGACTGAGGGCCTGGCACCCAAAACGGATGCCCTTCCTTCCCCCAGCTTAGGATCACCTGGTTACAGCCATCGGTTGAGAAGCCTGGGGCTGACCCCCTTTGACTGCTCCAGGGTTCCCAGCCACGTCCTGCTAGTTCTTTCTTTAGCTCCTCCTACTTCATTTCCTCCAACTGGAACTTCCCCTGGAAATCTACTGCTTTTCCCCACAGCCCCACCCTTTCTCCCAGTCTCTCGGTCCTTCCCCCATGCCATCCTCTCCTCCCCCCACTTCCATTGCTGCTTCATCACAAAGTGAACGAGTGGCTTTGTGGTGGAGCCCAGTGGCCTAAACCCACTCTATGAGGCAGGATTAAGCTTGGAACTATTCTTGAGTCTTTATCAGCTCCCTGCCTCCGGTGGTGACCCTGGGAACCAGTCCCTCATCGTCCTGCCCTCCTCCCACTTCTGTTATACATGCTTGTGGATGAGAGAGGGAAGACTGGGGGTGGAGGGTGGGGTTGAGGACACATTTGTAGCAACCTCTGGCCAACCTCAGGTTCTCATGCCTCCCTCGCTCGATCTTGGGTTTGGGGTTCCCCCTGCTTTGACTTCTCCACTGTGCTAGTCCTCCTGGCCTGTGGTATCAAGTTTCATAATTCCTGGAAGGCCCCAGTACACACTCCCCACCCGGGGATTTCCTCCTTGGCCTCTACACCTCATGCTCCGGAAACAGCTCCTCGGGTGCTGTGTACAGACGGCCCGAACCCGAGGGGGAGGGCCGCTGGCTACGGCCCGTTCCCACCCCACCTTTTGCAGCTGCAGATAGTAGAGATTTTGTCAGTTCTGGCACTTTGGTGTTGTTATACATGTAGACCTGCTGGTTCCTTAGCCTCCCTGAATCTCAGTGCCCCGTCTGCAGAGCAGGGACAGTGATTCCTTACAGGGTTGGCATGAGGAGTAAGTTAGATATGAAGCCCTTCAGTAGATGTTAGCTGTTCTCCCCAACCTGTGAGCGTGTGTCCTCTATACTCATTGCACGCAGTCTATAGTTATAGGGAATATTTTCTTAATTTTTTTCCACTGAGTTATAACATGTACAGAAAATGTGTATGAATTATAACATATGCAGAAATTAAGTATACAGTTTGATGGATCTTTACATATATATATATATATATGTATATACACACACACACACACACACACACACACACACACACGCACCCATGTTACCATCAGCCAAATCAAGAGACAGAATATTTCCAGCACCTTAGAAGCCTCTCTCTTGTTCCCTCCCTACATTTACTTTTAAGAATTGTTAAACAGTCCAGCATGGTCATTCACACCTATAATACTAGCACTCTGGGAGGCAGAGGTGGGAAGATTGCTTGAGATCAGGAGTTCAAGACAAGCCTGAGCAAGAGTGAGACCCTGTTGCTACAAAAAATACAAAAATTAGCCAGGCATGGTGGCACGCACCTGTAGTCCCAGCTACTCAGGAGGCTGAAGCAGAATGGCTTGAGCCCAGGATTTTGAGGTTGCTGTGAGCTATGGAGATGCCACTGCACTCTAGCGCAGGTGACAGAGCAAGACCTTGTCTTAAAAAAAAAAAAAATCCTTAAACAGCTGGGTGTAGTAGCACACACCTGTAGTCCTAGGTACTCAGGAGGGTCACTTGAGTCCAGGAGTCTGAGGCTGTAGTATACTATGATCACACCTATGAATAGCCACTACACTCCAGCCTAAGCAATATAGTGAGACCCTGCCTCAAAAAAAAAAAAAAAAATACTTCAATCAAAAAATAATAGCTGTCAGGTAATCCTCACAGAATCTATGAGATAGTATTATTCCTGCCTGATGAATGAAAAAATACACTGAGAGACTTGCCCAATATCATCAAATACTAAGAATCAGAGCCAGGATTTGAACCCACATCTGGCTAGCTTCAAAGCTGGTATCCTTAGCCACAATCCTGTGTAGCCACATTCCTCTTTGAGGCCCCGGCCAACAAGGGTTGCACCCTGAGAGTATCCAGAGGATCTCAAGATGGCATCAGTGAGGAGCACCCAGGCATGCGTGGGGCTGGGACTGAGGAGTTAGTGCCCTCCTAATGGCAGGGCACCCTGGCAGCCTCACCCCCTCTCCCCTCCAACCCCAGGAGCAGAAACTGAAACTCAGTTCCCAGGATGCAGCATTTGGCAGCTGAGGGGAAGAAAGGAAAGGGGTGGAACTCTTGAGACTCAAACTTGGATACCACAGACCCTGGGCCAGGGCATTGTGTGTGTCTCAGGGCACTGTAGAGCACAGGGCCTGAAAGGGATGCACTTGACCTGTACTGCTTAACCAGTGACCTTTGCCCTCACTCTCCTGCAGGTCTCCCATGTCCGCATGCAGGGGATCCTCTTACTGGTCTTTGCCAAGTATCTGCATTTGCCCTATATCCAGATTCTCTTCACAAACTCTACCCCCACAGGTCTCTTCGGGTACTGGGTAAGGACTGCACGTTGTCTAAGTCATGAGCTGGGAACTTCAGAGCTGGGCACAGGAAAAGGGTGTGGAATAAGTCTTGGTACTCTGTCCAGCTCAGTGTCCTGCATGCTCGTTCTCCTGTCTCAGGGGGCTTGTTATCCCTGAGACCCCAGGCTGGGTGAGCTGGGCTCATGCATGGAGAGATGACCCTGGGAAGTTTGGTATCCCTGGGAGACCCTGGGGAAGGTGAGACTATCTCCCCACAGGCCTAGGATGTGAAAAGAGGGGTGTGTCCAGCCCAGAGTAGCTTCCCACTTTTCTGTCTACCTGTCCTACCAGGGGAACAAAGGAGGAGTCAACATCTGCCTGAAAGTTTATGGCTACTAT
Source organism: Lemur catta (assembly GCF_020740605.2). Lineage (NCBI taxonomy): Eukaryota > Metazoa > Chordata > Mammalia > Primates > Lemuridae > Lemur > Lemur catta. Next base: position 16,741,604 of record NC_059142.1, read on the forward strand.
GTCAGCATTATCAACTGCCACCTGCCTCCCCACATATCCAACAATGACCAGCGGCTGGAGCATTTTGACCGGATCCTGGAGATGCAGAATTTTGAGAGACAGGATATCCCCAACATCCTGGACCATGAGTGAGCCTGGAGCTGCAAACTGTTATCCCTGCCCTCTCCCCTGTGCCAGCCCAAGCTAGTGTCCTCCACCCAGCCACTGCTCCATCTCCTGCCCTCTCCAGCCCCGTCCCTGATGCCCCATCTGCTGTCCCCCCCAGCAGTGCCCGCCCAGGCTCTCATTCCTGCAGCCCCTCTGTCTTACCTAGAATCCCTCAACATCCCAAGTTAAGAACCTTGTGGTTCCTGAGGTCATCAGAGGGCGGTGGCCAGTTGAGGGAGAGGAAGGGAGGGCTGGAACTGCTCTGTATTTGCCATGTGCCCCTCTGGGCTGGTCTCTTGGCTCGAATGGTGCTTTAGGAGCCATGAGAACAGTTCCATTGGAACCGTGCACGCCCTTGTCCTCACCTGATCCTCTCCTGGCATCTGGCTTCTCACCTGCCCCCTCGAGCTTTCCAGCAGCCCTTGGATTGAGCAGACCTGAGCCACCTGTCGCTCTCCCTTCTCTGAATTCATCACAGACCCTCAGGCTGCCCTCCTTTCTTTCTGAAGCCTTATTCTCTGGTTTGGAGACATGAACTTTCGGATCGAGGACTTTGGGTTGCACTTTGTTCGAGAATCCATAAAAAATCAGTGCTACAGTCACCTGTGGGAGAAGGATCAGGTATCAAGCGAAAGGAGGGTACCAAGGGGTGATCTGAGCCCACAGTGGTGAAACGTGTGGAGCTTGCTCAGGTTCCCAAGCAACTGCTCTCCGTTTCCGGTGGTGCAGGTTGGGGGGCTGTTGAGCAGGGCTTTGCACCTGGGGGTGGGGCAGGCACTCCCGTCAGTGCCTGATCTTCACGTGGAGGAGCTAGGAGACAGCCACTGGTGTGCTTTAGAAGAGGGAGCCAGAGGGCTTTAGTCTGCCATGCCCTGTACCATGCATCAACCCACTTGTGTCCCTGTCATCTTCCCTGTCCCCAGCCTTGCTTGCCTCCTGGAGGACAAGATATCACTCCTTTGGAGAACTCGGGCTACCCCAGGTTCCCCTCTGACACATGTCTGCTAGTGACCCTCCCACCCCCAGAGATGGCATTCAAAGCCTGGTCCCTATAGTCCAAGGACTAGGAAATGGCGGGCAGCTGCCTTCCTTGGGCCAAGTGCTGCCAAAAGGATTTAGCTGCTCTCCTGGGGGTGAGGGTGGGCTGCTGAAGCACGGCCAATGGGGCAGTGAGGAAGTGGCATGGCATTGCTTGACTTTTGCCCCACTTAGGATGGCATGTGTGGGCCATTGGGTTGGGACTGTTGGGAGACGGAGACTGTGCCTTTATCTACAGCTCAGCATTGCCAAGAAACACGACCCGCTGCTCCGGGAGTTCCAGGAGGGCCCCCTGCTCTTCCCGCCCACCTACAAGTTCGATAGGAACTCCAGTGACTATGACACCAGGTGAGGAGGAAATGGGGGCCCAGGAAGTCCAGGAAGTGAGTTTATGCCAGTGCTAGTGACAGTGTTAGGGAGGCAGGAATAGATCTAGCCATCGCCTCTCAGGAGTGACGCCTCCTACCTCTCTCATGAGGCGCTGACTAGGGGAGCTGTCCGAGATTGTCCTCAGAGAGAATGGGAGGGACAACCGGTACTGGCAAGGACAGGGGAGATGGGGAGGCAGACAGGGCCAGAGGAGAGGGTGGGGGCAGCTGACTCCTGGCTTAGGAGGGACTGCACTTCAGCGTTCTGGAAACCTTGCCCCCACTTCCCAGGACCTTCTGGTCCCCAGTTGGAGGACAAAAAGCTTGGCTCAGCCAGTTACTGGTGTTAAGTATCCTGCCCAGCCTGTGAGTGGGGCATGTACTAGGTGAGAAGATGAAGTAGTAGTCACCGGAGAATTTCATGGGGAACAATACAGACAGTGCATCTGGTAGGCAGAGGCACAGCTCTGCCTCTCATCAACTATATGACATTAGACAAGGTGTTTAAGCTCCATTTTGTCATCTATAAAATGTGGATGATAACAATTGACACCTCATGAGGTTGAAGATTGAATGAGACCTCGCTTATGCTTAGCTGTGCCTGGCAGCCAGTCAGCATGGGAGATAACTGCTATGGTTATTTTTTTATTTGTGTCTTCAGGTAGCAGTTTTACTGAAAACCTTTCTGTGCTAGGTGTATGGCTCAAAGCTATAATCCTAGCACTTTGGGAAGCCGAGGCAGGAGGATCGCTTGAGGCTGGGAGTTCAAGACTAGCCAGGGAAACAAAGTGAGACCCTATCTCTGAAAAAATGTTTTAAAAATTAGCCAGGCATGGTGGTGTGTGCCTGTATTCCCTGCTGCTTGGGAGGCTGAGACAGGAGGATTGCTTGAGCCCAGGAGTTGGAGGCTGCAGTGAGCTATGATCACACCACTGCACTCCAGCCTGGGCAACAGAGTGAGACTCTGTCTCTAAAAATTAAAAAAAAAGGTAAAAATTAAAAAAAGAAAACAACCTAAGAAGCTGAGAGGGGCCAAATAACCACTAAAACATAAGGCTTAGGGGCTTAAGCAGAGGAGCAAAAGTACCACTGGCAACAGGTCCCTGACCCAATTTAGGGCAAGGACCCTAATCTCTTTGAAGAAAAGAACCCCTTACATGTTACGTTTCACTTGAAGCAGCTCCTTCATTCCTCCTAGCAGGGCTGTCTTGTAAGGCCGGAGGTGCCTACAGGGCAGCCCAGGCCTTTGGGATTTGGGGAGTGAATAAGTGTCTCCACAGACAGGCCAGGGCAAGAGGTAGAACTGCAAACTTGGCTCTGGAAATGGTATGGCAGAGCCAAAATGTCCTCGGCCAAGGAAACGGGGAGAGGGTGAGCCATTTCAGGAGTGTGGAGCAAGACAGAGTAGGGTCATGGCCAGGGCAGTCCACAGAAGAAGAGGCAGTGAGCACTGGGGACAGAACCCAGGCTGGGCAACAGAACAGACAGGAAAGGAGGTAAGAGGGCAGGCTGTGGCAGGCTGGGTGGCTGGGTCCACAGCTGCAGGGAGACTGCCAGTCCCTGCAACCATCTGTTGGAAATGAGAGTCATGGTGGAAGCTGTAAGGCCTCAGTGGGACAGGCTGGGGCCTTAGGGGCTGGGACTTCTACCAATGGACTTTTAAAAAACATCTTTAAATTAAAAACTGGCCAGCAGGAAAAGCTGCTGACAGGCCATGTGGCCAGGTGTCCCTTTCACCCGGGTTATGGTAAGGAGACCTGAAGGAGATTGAAAGTCGTTGCAAAAGCTGGGTCTGGGCTGGAGTGAGCAGACTGGCAGGGTAGAGAGGCTTCCCCAGGCAGCTCAGCTTAGTGAGTGATGGAGCTGGGGCTCACACTGAGTCTCTGGACTCTGTAGCCAACAGTGCTTGCCTCAGCCTAGTGCCTCAGAACTCACGGCCAGCCTTGCCAGCAGCAAAAGGGAAGGCAGGCTCAGAGTGGCCAACACTGCTAAGGAAGAGGCAGAGACTTATTTCCATGTAGTAGCTCATTGTGATTGACAATATTGAGCGATTACCATGTGCCAGGCGTTGTGCAAAGCGCTTTGCCTGTATCACCTTACTTAATTCTTACCGTACCCTCATTAGGTAGACATGTTATTATTGACTTTTACAGATAAGGAAACTGAGTCTCAAGGAATATCTAAGTAAGGTAGTAACAGACTTAGTGATCAAGCAAGGATTTGAACTTGTCTGTATATCTTTAGACCCATAAGTCTCCCTCCCCTTGCCTGGAGCCCAGGAAATGAGGGAATGTCTGGGCAGGAACAGAGGACATTACAGGGGACATCATAACTGAAATATTGCTGGTTGGAGCCAGGGTCCAGAGGCAGCTGGGAGTTCCCTGGGGTGGGCAGGGCCTGAGCCCACCTGGGGAACAGAGACGTTCCTGCCTAATCAACCTGTTATTTATCCTTGAAAACCCAGTTCAGATTTCAGCTCTCCTAGGAAGCCTTCCCTGACCCCTCCCCGTCTCACTGAGAGTTCCTCTCCTGCCCTGTGCTGCCACCAAGCCTGCATACACCATGCTTTCAATATTGCTTTTAAGGCACAGTGTGCCTTTCTTGCTGCACTCTGAATGCCCAGAGAGCAGAGACGGGATCTGATCTAGGGCCATCCCTAGTATGTAGCAGTACCTGGCATTTGTTTGAATTGGGAGCCAGAGAGGACAAAAGGGTAAGACGTGGTATTTAGGGAGCAGCCAGTCCAGCAGAGGGACTCACGCATGGCAAAGAGATCCCAATAATCATTATCAAGCCCAGGAGTTAGCCAGTAGAAGGTTTCCAGAACTTTCTGCAGAATGCTGGAGTGAATGGTAAGGAGGCAAGCAGCTGAAGCCAGGGGACATCAATCAGACTTCTTCTCAAGAGAGCATCTTGGAGGCAGCAGAATTTGGCAGAAGGGAGAAGGACAGGCATTGTAATCAGTCTTCAGCACCGATGAGAGGCGCCTGGAGGGGAGTCTGACCCAGCAGAGACCCTGGCAGGTCCCAGCTTTCCAAAGCGACTGTGGCTGATGTGTGTGCCAGGCATGGTGTGCAGCTTTGGCCAGCCACTGCAGTGTCCCTGAGCCAAGATGTAATGAGAAACGAGGTCAGCTTCATTGCAAGGGAGGGTGAAAGGGCTGAGGGCAGGGCAGGAAATCCTGTTAAAATCAGCATTTGCACTAGGGCTTTGTTACAATTGCCATTATGAACCCGGACAACCTCTGTGTAGGCAATGAGCAGAGGACATTATGACCAAATCTATTCAAGACTGGTGTCCCAGAGCCCTAACGTACCTGATGAGTTAACCATGGCCCAGAGTTCAAGGAGACACTTAAAACAAAAGCCATCTATAGGGAGCTGAAAGGAACTGTGCTTTTGGACCCAGAAATTGAGCACATCACTGCTTTGGGGTCAGTAAATTGGCTCAGTTTTTAAGTCAAAAGAATCTTGCAAAGATACTTGATTATAATTTTTCTAAAGTAAAGACCTGCAAATTCATCACCAGAAACAATTCTCATACTCAGTCTTAACCATTCAGCGAAAAAGCATGGGCAAGTCCCGGCCCTGGTAGTGCACACTGGAAGATAGTTCCTATCACTGTGAGTAAATTACAGCAAGGCTATTTGGAGGAGACGGAGCTCAGTGGAAGGAACACGGACTTTGTAGGGAGCAGACCTGGGCAAGCATCTGGCTTCCACCTGGACGGGTAGCCGCTGAACTTCAGTGTCTTGCCGTAAAAGGAGAAAAATGTGACCTGTAACTGACGATTGTTGGAAAGATTAGGACAGCCCGTGAGACCCCATCACAGTGCCTAGTGCACAGAAGGACCCAATTTTTGCTATTGCTATTATTAGAAATAGGGAACTGGGAGACCATATGGAATATTTAATTTGTACACGTTTATTTCGCTTATTTGTATCTTGGCTTTTGTCTGTCAGACAAGCTCCTCAAGAACCTTGTCCATCCTATTTATCATATCCCTAGTTGCCTGGCATATAGTAAGGGCTAAGTTAATCTTGCTTGAAAGAATGAATAATCCAGGTGCCTGGTGACAAGCCTGGCCAGGGCATGGGACAGGAGAAAGGGGGGCAGGCTGAGAGGTCCTGAGGAGGAAGGAGAGACAGGCTGCGGGTCAGGCCACAGGGAAGATCCTGACGTGACAGTAAGTGTGTGCTCCTAACCATTGTAGGGAAGTTGGGGTGGCAGAATGCTTTGAAAGAGAGAAGGTACATTATGTAGTTTATTACCAGGTTCTAAGCATTGCCAGGCATCTAACATCCAAGGTAGATTCAAGGATTCACTGTCCTAGCACTCTGGGAGGCCGAGGCGGGTGGGTCCTTTGAGCTCAGGAGTTCAAGACCAGCCCGAGCAAGAGCGAGACCCCGTCTCTACTAAAAATAGAAAGAAATCATATGGCCAACTAAATATATATATAGAAAAAATTAGCCAGGCATGGTGGCACATGCCTGTAGTCTCAGCTACTCGGGAGGCTGAGGCAGGAGGATCGCTTGAGCCCAGGAGTTTGAGGTTGCTGTGAGCTAGGCTGACGCCACGGCACTCACTCTAGCCCGGGCAACAGAGTGAGACTCTGTCTCAAAAAAAAAAAAAAAAGGATTCACTGTCTGTAATCTCTGGGATGGGAATACCACATTCCGATGTCCTCTGAATGTTCCTCAGAAGAGTGAAAGGTTGGCAACAACCCAAGTTGCCAACAAGCAGACCGTGGTTTGGCCAGAGTTACTGCTTCTTGACCACTCCCTTGACGCGCTTTAATTTCCTTAATCCTCAGTCACTCTTTGAAGTAAGTACTGTTATCACCCCATCTTAGAGTTGAAGAAACTGAGGCTTAGCAAGGTAAAGTCACTTGGCCTAAGGGCATATAGCTCTTAATGAACAGGACAGAACCTTCCCTCAACTGGTCTCTGATTCTAGAGACTGAGTTCACCACCATGACGTCATTCTCCTCAATTGCTGGAATACTTACCGTATTGCTGTTGATGTGCCAACAGTATATTAGAAGTGTTTATTTAAAACAGTAGTTGAATAAAGCAGGAGACAAAAATAGTGTTTCCAACTGATTACAAGTATATGCAGCTGTATATATTAACATGAGATAGGCTTTTTTTTTTTTTCTCATAGAGACGGGGTCTCGCTATGTTGCCCAGGTAAGCAATTGAGCTTGGGCTTTTTAGTTAGTGTGGTCAGTTATTGAGTACCTCTGTGCTAGGACCTGTGCTAATGCTAAGGGCACCAAGAAGATGTACTAATGCAGACACCAAGAACCAGTCCTTTCACATACTACCTGATGTGCTGACTGGGAAACAGAAAATTACACCATGTAATTGTATAAGTACTGGCATAAAATGCTTTGGAAGCAGAAAGGTGAAGTCAGGGGTGGCTTTATGACAAAGGCAACATTGGAATTTGGGCCTCTCCCTGGTGAAGAAGCGTGGTCCAGGCAGGAAAAACTGCAAGAGCAAAGGTCGAAAGGCTTGAGAGAGTCACGAGGGCAGGCTGGGTATCTCCATTTTACAGATGGGGAAGCTGAGGCCTAAGAGGGCTTGGCCTGGTGGTTAAGAGCACAGCTCTGGTCATACTGCCTGGCCTTGAATCCTGCCCCCACCACTTAGTAGCTGTGTGACTTTGTGAAGGTGACTTCCCTCATAAGACTCAATTTCCACATCCGTAAAGAGTGAATGACCACAGACACGTAGATGGTTAGCAGAGAAGCCAAATTCAAGCTCCGGTCTGTCTAACTCCAAAATCCAAACCTCAGCTTCTTTGATCTACTGCTGCTTTTGTTCAAGAAAGAAGAAAAGCCGGGCGCGGTGGCTCACGCCTGTAATCCTAGCACTCTGGGAGGCTGAGGCGAGTGGATCGCTCGAGGTCAGGAGTTCGAGACCAGCCTGAGCGAGACCCCGTCTCTACTAAAAATAGAAATAAAAATTATCTGGACAACTAAAAATATATATAGAAAAAATTAGCTGGGCATGGTGGCGCATGCCTGTAGTCCCAGCTACTCGGGAGGCTGAGGCAGTAGGATCGCTTAAGCCCAGGAGTTTGAGGTTGCTGTGAGCTAGGCTGACGCCATGGCACTCACTCTAGCCCGGGCAACACAGCAAGACTCTGTCTCAAAAAAAAAAAAAGAAGAAGAAGAAGAAGAAAAGCTTTAAAATGGAATGTTTCTGAGTCACAATTTGATTCATAAAAATGTGAACTAGGCAGAGGGTCCTTGGCTAAGTCTGACAGGCCAGCACCCTCCTGCCTGCTGCCACATTCCCTCCAGCCCTGTAGACACTGGAGTTAGGGGCTCCAGCAAGCTCATGGGGACACATTCCTGCTCTCATGCTGACCTTTAATTCTATCCCCATTCTTGCTCTTCCCCCACCCCCAGTGAGAAACGGCGCAAGCCTGCCTGGACCGACCGCATCCTGTGGAGGCTGAAGCGGCAGTCCCAGGCCGGCCCACATGCCCCCAGACTGCCAGCCCCCTACTTCTCGCTGTCTCTGAGGAGCTACGTCAGCCACATGGTATACAGCATCAGTGACCATAAGCCTGTCACCGGCACCTTTGACTTGGAGGTGAGTTTCCAGGCTGCCTGCCACTTGACAGAGGAACAGCTATACTGAGCCACGTCCCCCGGCCCTGGAGGCCTGGATCCTAATGTCAGCCAATCCCCCAGGGAAGACCTGTAGAAGGCCATGATTGCCTTTCCTCCCAGGTCAGGTATCCCCGCTCTTCTTAGGAGCTGTTGATGGCTCTGTCTGTCAAAAATGTGTTCAAACCCTTTGTGAATAGGTTTCCATTTCCTCTGGGTACTCTCCCTCGGGGCTAATGAGTTCCATTATGCTAATTGCCTACTGTGTGAAGTAGGACTTCCTTTTATTTGTCCTAAACCTATCTGGATCGGGTTGCAAAGGGAGCTCCCTGCATCCTCCTGTCTTGCCATCTCATGACCAAGGCAGTGCTGACCTCCTTCAGGCTGCTGGCTGGCCCCTCATTCTTCACATTTTCACACTGGTTTCTCTGTCCTTACACTGTTGTGTCTTTCCACACTCTCACAGCTGTTTTCACCAGAGCACCCCCCTCCACAACCAAAATTGGATTCAGGGCTTTGGGTCAGATACCTGGAGGCCCGAGAGCAGCTGCCTGGCTTCTTTCTGAAACTTCTCGGCAGCTCCCCCACTGTCCTCCCTCCCTCCCCCTCAGCACTTGGCTGCCTGTGTTACCTACCTGGCTCTCAGCCCCCATGTCCCTGACAGGACCAGCCACCACCTTGACAGGCCTTTGGCCCTTTCTCTTTCCTTCTGGCCAGCCAAGGTCAGCTGGAGCAGCCTAGTGCAGTTGTATGCCCACCCCTCTGGGGGACCCCTACCCCCGCTGTCAGCAGGGCACCGTGAGGAACAGTTGCTTCCAAGGACGGAATGATGCTATGGGAATTCAATGCCCTTCCCACCCTTGTGTCTAGCTGAAGCCATTGGTATCTGCCCCACTAATCACCCTGATGCCCGAAGAGAGCCTGTGGACCATGGAGAACAACATGGTGGTCAGCTACTGCTCAGACCCTGGCTTCCCCAGCAGCCCCTGGGACTGGATTGGACTGTACAAGGTGATGTGGCAGGCAAGGCGGCGAGTCGACAGCAACAGCTCCCTGGTTTATGCTTCCTGAGTGCTTACGGGAACTGGGCAGGCACCGAGGAACTCACCTTTGTCCACCCCAGGGTCCTCGCCTACCTAGAGGCTGGCGATAAAGGGAGGGGGGAGGCATACAGTACGATGGCCAGCTGCAACAGACCATCCTCTCCTTGAGGACTTGCCACAGGTCCCGTGTCCTCCCAACTACTGATTGCTCAATCCCCTTTCCCACAGGTGGGGATGCGGCACGTTAATGACTATGTGTCCTATGTCTGGGTAGGGGACAACCAGATATCCTTCAGTGACAACCTGAACCAGGTACATCTCCAGCAGGTGGGCTAGCCTGAAAACTCCTCTGTCTTCTGGAAGGGTCAGAATGCTGGAAAAACTTGTCACTGAGAGGTGGGTGGAGCCCAAGACCCTGGAGCTGACCCCGTTCCTGTCCACCCTCCCCTCCAGGTATACATGGACATCAGCACCATCCCTAAGACTGCAGATCAGTGTCTCCTCTGTTATTTCAGCAACAATCTGAATTCCATCGTGGGCATAAGCAAACCCTTCCAGGTAAGGAATGCTGGTGGGAGAAGGGGAAGGGTGTCAGAGAGGACTTGAGCCCATCATCGGTTCCCCGTGGAGCCGCATCAGGTGTGGAGTGGGAGTGACGGGAAGCAGGGTGGAAGGCCTGCTCTTCCCCCTTCTGCCACCTCTTTTATCCTTGCAGATCCCACCTCGCTTCTTTTTGAGGGAGGACCCACTGGGTGAATCCCAACCACAGTTCTGAGCCGGCATGGGAGTGGATCCAGGGCGGAGGCCAGAGCTAGAAGCCAGCTCTCCCTTACCGCTGCCAGGAGTGCTGGGGGCCCAGCCCAGCCCCCCGAGGGGACATAACAAGTGTGCTCTACATACCCACCACCTTCGAGCTCTAGCCAGCCTCCTTCGCTCTCTCCAGTACAGATCTCTAGAACTGGCCGCTTAAATACAGGCTTTTGTTGCTGAGATGTGAGTAAAACAAGGTAGTTTGTCAACAGTGAAGACTTGGGGACAATGCACCAGATGTGGGAAGGACCCTCCAGCCTGCATCTCATTGCTTGATTTTCCCCCCTACACACTTCTAGTCGTGCCAGGCACATGCCCCATCTGGCACAGGCCTGCATTCTTGTCATGCCATCCTGGGTCTCAGGCTGCCTGGGAGGGAGGGATGCTCACATTTGTACAGGCTCTATAGACTGGTTGGCGCAAGCAGCATTGGGTTCCAGGAGTCTTGGCATCTCATAGCCTGTCCCCATGAGAGATGGACAGAGAGTCTGGGATCCCTGCTTTCAGCAGAAACAGTGTGACTAAGCGGGTAGGATGGAGGGGCCCCTCTAGCCAGGCTGTTAGGTAGTAGTGTGAACAGGGTCCTTCTGCTGACACAACCTTCTCCACTAGCCCCTGCGTGGAGTCCAACCAAGGAAGTTCCAGGGCCTGAACAGAGAGAATTGGAAAGGACCCAGGTTAGCTTCTGCCCTCTTAAGAAGGGTTGACAGGTGGTGCAGGAGCTTCAGCCACAGACTTTTCTAGGGTGGGCCTTGCCAGATCAAGCTCTTCTCTCCACCCTTGTCAGGACTTTGGCCAGTAACTGCTCCTCTCTCTGCACCCCCGCCCCCCCAGGACCTAGAAATGGGGGCAGGCAAAGGGAGAGCTGGATCGAGATATTTTGGAGGATCTGGCCCTGGGGGTCTTCCGAGAGCATTCTCCAGGTGCTGTGTGGACATGGCTTGTCCCCACTCCCACCACTGGCCTCCTGCCAGTGGTGACTCAATGGCCCTTCTCAGGAGAAGCCACGTCAGGGAGCCTGCTCAGTGATGGTCCTGCCATCCTATGACCTGAGATTGAGGATCACTCCAGTTGCTGTGCGTTCCATACTGCACCCAGGGAGCCATGTGTATCAAGAACTGTCCCCTGGCTTCTGGCAGGCCATGGCTATCTATGTTCTGTGTCTATTACACTGGGGAGTAATAAGAAACATGGCTTTTACACTTGTGTGTGACTCTTTGATGATGGGGGGCACGTGGCAATGGGCCCAGAACTCCTTGTTCAACTTCAGGGACAAGGGCCCTGTAGATCCAAACTAGTCTTTCTGTGTCTGAGATCAGCAGATGTGGCCAGAGTGGGACTAGGATGAGGTTCTGGGGTGGTGACCCTGTGGGTCCCCAACCCAGGTGGAGCATGTCATGTGTGCTGTTGTTGGATGCTTAGTTTACTCCAGGTAGGATGGGTTTCTTGGAACTGACAGCCCATGGGAAAGGTGCTCTCAGTGGTTCATCCTTCCTCACTCACCACTCTCTCACACCCTCGTCTTTAGCCTGTTCCTGGGTTAAGCTGTCCAAAATGTCACCATCTTTTCTCTCTGCCCCACTTCTCCCCTGATCCTTCCTGCTGAATCTCTCCCCGGGGTACCCTATCCTTGCCCCCAATACATACACCTGGGGAGCTCTGAACCCCCTCACTTGCCCGCCTGCTCTTTCACCCATGCACAACTATCATGAGTGCTGCCACAGAGCACCCTTCATTTGGCAGATGGGAGAACCAAAGTTCAGAGAAGTGTGACCCCTTCAAAGTTACACAGGCAGCTGTAGTGTCATGCAAGACCAGAAATACAGGAATGGGGTCTGGATCCACATAAGAGTCTTAGTTGTCTGTAAAATGCAAATGATGTACCTATTCATTCACAAGATTATTGTGAGAGAACAATTGAAAAAAACACTACGTCCACCTCCCCATTCTGATTGATGTAGCTGCAGGGCTTGATTTCAGGAGTGCCCTGTTTTTCCTCCACGTGCTTACCTCTCTCCTTCCTCACACACCCCTGCCCCTGCCTCCTGTTGCAGGCCCCTTCCTCGCCAGCCCAGAGGGGTGAGCCCAGCGGTGATTGAGAGGCGGAAAGGGGAAGGGGGAGTGCTCTCAGTCCTCTTGGCCCCAGTCAGGATATGGCTGCTCTGGGCCCACCCCGACCCGCTGGGTGGAAACAGGAAATATGTGAGACTTGGTGTGCGCTGGGTCTCTGCGCCTGGCTCCACGACTGATAAGGCCCATTGTGTGGCCGAAGGGGATGAGCCTGCCCTGGATAGATGTGCTTCCCGGAGGAAGGAAGGAAGCTTTGCTGGTCTTTCCTGAAGGAAGCTTTGCTGGCCTTTCCTGGGCGGAGGAAGCGTGGACAGGGGAGGGAAGGGTGCCTGGGGGGAGGTCCCTGCCTCTAGAGCTGTCACTGCCAGCACAGGCCCACTGGACTCCAGCCCCTCCCATGCCAGCCTCTACCTCTGAAAAGGTCTGTTTCCCCCATCCACTTCCCCATCCTCACTTCCTATGAGGAATGGCTGGAGACCAGAAGGCTGAGCCTCAGGCCAGGAAAGTGTCAGCCGTGATTTAGCAACAATATAGAAAACAGGAACATTAAGGGTGGGGGAGCACATGGGGATATGGTTGAAATGTAAGGAGCAAACAGGGCTAGAGGTTGCCCGTACCCAAGGAGCCCAGGAACTAACTCCCCAAGCATTTGAGGCTCTGGAGGAGGGTAGGACAGGGGCCTCCTGCCTCTCCTGACAACTCCCTCTGCCTGGCATGACCAGCCCTCAGCAGCCCTGGCCTCTAAAACTCAAGGGGCTCACCTGCTGCTGTGGGAGGCAGCCAAGTTGGGGGAATGTGCAGGAGAGGCAGTGCCTATCCAGGAATCCTCTTGGATTAGAGGAGGATGTGCCTTCTGGTTTGGGGAGTGGTCACTATGCTCTCTAGCCGATACCAGAGACTGGGCGGCAGGAGCGGCCCAGCCATAAAGGGTAAGGGGAAAGGCTTCCTACCCTTTGACCCGGAGCCCAGGGTCCCCCACGAGTGGCTGCATCAGCTCCTTGGTTACCTGGGACAACAGGCATTTCCTCCATCCCTCAGCTCCTCCTCTTCCTGCCCCAACCCTCCGGGCCAAGAGGCCTCCCAATCAGACCTGGGCTGCTCCAGCTGTGTCCTGAGGAGCTGGACCAGCCACATCCCCTGGGGCTGGAGTTGAAGCAGAACCAAGTGGCCATCCCATCGATAGACCATAGATTCCTGGCTCCGGAGCAGCCAGAGCCAGCGGGCGGACAGACAGCTTTGCACACAGGCCCCAGTGCTCAGCACACTGGCTCTCCGCAGGAATGGCGCTGCAAGTGGAGCTGATACCCACCGGGGAGATCATCCGCGTGGTTCATCCCCACAGGCCCTGCAAGCTTGTAAGCCGGGATGCTCTGGGCTGGGAGGAAGGGTGACAGTGTCTCCCTGGGGCTTGGCGGCCCCCTCTAAGCAAATCCCTCTGGAAAGAGGTGAGCAGTGAGGAGGGGTTCTGATCCTTGGGAACAGGAACAGACTAGACACGAAGGGGTAAGTGGAAGGAAGGAGTAAGGGTTTAAGGGATACTAGAAGCAGGATTTTTCAAAGCTTGGGTCTGGATTGGAATGTTTTCTCCAACTCCCTGAACCTCAGTGTGCTGGGCTATGAACTGGGCACAAGCCGGTGACAGGGCTGCTCTGAGGACAAAGGACTAGTGCATGTCAATCTCCAGGCGCATAGTACGGGCTCAGTTAATACCCCTACCCCTTTCCTGTCTGGTCCGCGGAACTGGGACTGCCCCACGACTCAGAGCAGTAGCGTGGGTGTGGGAGGTGGGTGAAGGGAAGCGGTAGTTAGAAATGGGGAAGAACTGCCCTGCCTGGCAGGCCGGGGGAAGGTCTGTTTTGCTCTGGAGATGCAAAAGGGCTCTAGGATGAGAAGAGAGAACTCCACCAGGCGCTCCCACCCACCAGCACTGCAGTGAATAGGCCGGGTCTTCGGGAGAGTGTGCACGCGCGCGCGTGTTTATTTGTGTGTGGCTGTGGCGCGCCTAGTCCCGGGACCTGGTTGGGGACTGTGCCGCACCAAGTCTGGGCGGACGCCGGCCAGGGTGGGAGCCTGGGCCAAGGCCGGCTGGGGCGGGGCGGGGCCGGGGGTGCGCGCGCGCGTGCCCGGGTCTGGGCCCTGCCCGGGATGACGACAGGCGGCAGCCCGGCCCCTAGCGGGCCCTGGGCGGGGAGAGCGTGTCCCGGCCGCGGACTCCCGAGCCCGCCACGCCGCCCAGCCCGGCCCCCGCCCACGCTCCCGAAGAGCCGAGCCGGTGGGTACATGGGGCACAGGCGCGGGGCGGGCAGCGGCCGCGTGGCCCTGGGAGGCCCCCGCTGGCCGGCGGGCTGGGGGGAAGAGCAGGCGGCAGGGCGCCAAGCCGGGCCCGGAGCTACCGTGAGGGAGGCGGGGGTCACCGGCCAGGGGCCGCTGGGGCCGTGGATCACCCAGCCCGGCCCGTAATCGGTCCCAGGAGCGGGAGGCGCAGGGACTCAGCCTGGTGGAGACTTAGATTACTTGCGGGTAATGTGACGGCGGTGAGGAGCTGCTTGGGTGGCGGGACCCAGGCACCCTGCGCGCCCTTTGGGCCCCTCCCGCTGCCCAGTTCTGCCTCTGGGTTCCGGAGAAGCCGTCCGCGCGCCGCCTCTTCCCGTTCTCCGCCCCTGGGGCCCAGCCACCCAGTGGCCCCTGCGTGCCTCGGCGCGTGCGAGTGCGACGGGTGAGGGGCTCCGAGATGAATGGGAGAATGAATGGCTGGCCCGAGGCCTTGTTCACTCCGGCACGCTCCGGGGGGATCATACTCCCGGGCTCTGAGATTCATTCATTCATCCAGGAGGCGTCCGCAAGGGGGTTACTGAGCCCCCACTGTGCCTAGCTGGTTGTATGCCTGGCGTGGGAACAGTCTCCTGGGAAAGGCCAACAATGAAACAGGCGATTAGTGCTGAGCGGGATAAGGAGAGGCTGTGTGTTCGGGAGAATCAGAAAGGGGTTCTGGAGGAGGCGAGCCCTCAACAGAGTCTCCAAGGATCAGTAAGAATCCGTGAGGTGGGGAGGGAGAGTGCACTGGGCCAAGGAAGCTGCAGGTGCAAAAGGCACAGAAGCTTAGGGAACCACGTGCGGTGGCTGGTGGCAGGGTGCAAGAGGCTTCTCCTGGCTGTATGTTTTGGGTGGATGGTAGGGGAGGGATGGGGACAGGAGAGGGCCACCTGTGCAGTGGCACTGGAATGCAGGAGCAGTGGGGTAAACTGAGGACAGTGGGGGCTGCAGGAGTCTATTTGCAGGGTCCTGACAAGCAGTGAGTGTGAATCACAGGCCTGGCATATGCCCTATAAACCTTCACTCTATTAACCTGAGATGTTATTTATTTATTTATTTTGAGACATTGTCTCACTCTGTTGCCCTGAGTAGAGTGCTTGTGTTGTTAGCCTAGCTCACAGCAACCTCAGTCTCCTGGGCTCAAGCCATCCTCCTGCCTCAGCCTCCGGAATAGCTGGCACTACAGACATGCACCCTGATGCCTGGCTGATTTTTCTATTTTTAGTAGAGTCGAGTTCTCACTCTTGCTCAGGCTGGTCTCCCAGAGTGCTAGGATTACAGGCATGAGCCACCATGATGGCCAACCTGAGATGTTAATTCATTTGATTTGCAAAGGCTGTGGGAAATGGATTGGTAGCAGGAAGGTGAGGAAGTCAGTTAGGAGGTTGCTGTCTTGGTCCAGGAAAGGAGCAGTGACAGAGGAGCAGAGGTGAGGTTCAGCAAGTCCTGATGGCTTAGAGTGACAAGTGGAGGGAGGAGAGCAAGACTTTTAATGCCCCGCTGTGAAGACCAGCTGCAAACATCACCCTCCTCTCTACATAAAGTACACTGAACAGGGAGAATAGGTTAGGGGGCCAGGGGCTCTGTTTACTTTTGCTAGACTCCCAGGCAGAGGTGTCTGGCAGGCCAAAGGCCCACGGTTCTAGAGCCACAGTGTACATCCCTTGATTGGGGCACTGTGAACAATCAGGATGGAGACCCTCAGTCCCCACCTTCCCCTCCTCATTTCCCCTCATAACAATTCCCTGAAGCCTGAAACAGTCCTTGGTGGGGCAGCTAGCTGTCGTTGAGACAGGCTGTGGTTGCCTTTCTGTTACCCCAAGAGGCTATGATCCCACGCTGGGAGAACATTTGAGGCTTCCCACTGCCCCCAGAGGTCAGGCTTGGAGGCACCTGGCCTACACTAGCTGAAGGGCACTGGATGACCCAGGTCTGCTGGGCTGCCCCATCCCCAGTGGTTCCAGTAAACACCTCCCCAGGTGGAAGGAGACCCAGAGGCAGCCTTGGGAAATAAGTCCCGGATCACTCAGGGGCCATGGCTGTACCCTAACCTTCAGCCAGCCCTTAGGCCCAGGGCCATGCTGGAGGAGCCAGAAGCCATGGCCCACTCCTTATCTGCTACCCCTAAGGCCAACACATCTACAGACTCACACAACAAGGAGGGAGCTTGTACTGGATCACTGATCACAGCCTGCCAGAGTAGCCCTGTTAACCACACGGAGAGGCTGGGAGGTCAGGGTAGCCCTGCAGAAGTAGTGAGCAGTAGGCTTGCCGGGTTCCAATCCCACTCCTCCTTTTACTAGTCCTGAGACCTTGAACAAGTCACTTCAACTGCCCAGCTTCAGTTTCCCCTTCTAAAATGGATTAATAACACACACCTCGTGGCTTGGCTGGGGGCATTGAAGGGAGTAACGTAAGAAAGCGCTGCAGCCTTAGTCTTCACACTCTCTGTTCCCTGCCCTCAGGCTCGCGCTTCCGTGCAGTGAGGCGGGGCGGGCCTGGGGGCGCTGGGGGCTGTGGCCGGCCCTCAGCCCCGCCGGCGGGGACACGCCCCTTCCTTCCGCCGCCGGGCGGTGGCTGCGGGGGCGCCAGCGGGCATCCCGGGAATGCGGCGGCGCGGCCCGGGATGGGGGGAAGCCGGCCGGACCCCTCCGCACGCGGATTCCCCTCATTCCAGCCGCTTGACGCGGCGGCGGGCGGGGCGGGGCGGGCACTGCGGCCGCGAAGCCCCGCCCTCCAGCCCGTCCCCTCCGCCCCCGACTGGCTGGAGCCGGAGCCCAGTGCCCCTCCCGCAGGGGGTGGGGAGAAAGCCGAGCTCCTGGTAGGGGCTCTCGGGACCCTCCGCCCCCAGTCTTCTAAGGCGCGCCTCTTTCCTCGGTGGGCTGGGCTGGGCCCCCTCCCGGGTCCCTCTTGGGTTTTAAACCTGGGGGCACCGCAAAGGATCCCCCCCCGCGCCGTGATCCCGCTCCTGCCCGCGGCGTTTGACACACCCTCTCTCCGCTCCCTCCAGTCTCCCAGCTGCGCGCTGCCATACCCAGTCCCCTCGGCCCCTCCAGAGGGCCCCATCTCCCAGCTGGCGCCCCCCCCCCGCGGGGTTCCCCGGGCCGCGGCTCCGGCCAGGCTGTTGTACTTGAAGTAATGAGCCTTCCCCGCGAGGATGCAAGCCCGCACCTGCCGCGGCCTCACCCCTCCCCGGGGAGCCCGTGTCCGAGGCGCTGGGTCCCAGCTCTGCCTTTTACCCGCTGGGACAAGTCAGTATCCACCTTCCCATGCCTCCCGTTCCTTATCTGTCTAGTGGGGGACAGGTAAAGTGCCTTAGAGCTCTGTTTAACTGGCAGACACGCCTGCCTGAGGGGCTTTCCCTACCAGATGAGACGTGGGACCCGCCTGCCCCTGGGCCTGGCTCTTAGTAGGTCTGCCTGGGAGCACGTGTGGAATCAGTGTCCGGCGGAGAGAGGGGAGGGAGAGAAGGGGAGAGGGACAGGTGTTTACAGAGGGCCTGGGAGGTGCCTCAGCGCGTTATCTTAGACTACCCAGCCCACACTTTTAGGCAAGTATCAGCCACATTTTAAGGATGGAGAACAGGCTCCGAAAAGTTAAGTGACTTGCTCGGTCATGCTGCCAGTAAGAAAAGGCTAAGCCTTTTGCAAGCAAGCACTAGGCATCACCATCCCCACCAGCAGTGGGATCCGCGCTAGAGTTCGCCCTCAGGGCAAAGGAGGCTGGTGCGTCCCGGGAGCCCAGCGAGGGTGGGGCTGCTGGAGGCTGGTTTGGGGAGAGGGAAGGCGTCCTGGGCAAAGGGTGTGGAAGGATCCAGAGGGATAAGAGAGGAGAGCGCCCTCCAGAGGAAGGAGAGAGGGGAGGAGCCCCTGGGGCGCAGAGGCCCGAGTGGGGTGTCGGAGATGGGAGAGAAGGGTGTTGGCCCCATATGCCGTAGGTCGTATGCGAATTTCCAGATGGGAAACTGAGACCTTCAGGTGCGCTCGGCAAGGGCACCATGTGGCCGTCCCTGTTCCTGGGGCGCGCGCTCCGTGCTGACACAGGGACCTAAAGAGATTCTGGGGGGACTTAAAGTACGGGACCCGCCCCCCAGAGTGTGTATGGGGGTGGACAGTGTCCTGCACCGAGGCTCCGCCCGCCCGCCCTGGCGCGCCGGCCGTATTTGGACATTTCGTTCTATTTTTAACTTTCCCGGGACTCGAGGTTGGGGGGCGGGGAGGGAAATCCTTCTTCCTCTGGGATCCACCGGCCTCAGCCCCTGTCCCGCGCCTGGCCTGGCCGCGTAGTGTAGACACAAGCCCGGAAGTGGGTTCCGGGTCCGTATAGACGCGGCGGCCGCGCGGGTTCCGGGCTCCACCCTGGAACCAACGACGTCCCTCCAGGAAAACCTGACTCAGGCTGAGCCCAGCCCGGCAGGGAGCCCCGCCCCCGCCCACCCCCGGCCCAAGGGCCCCCTTAAGCCCCTTCCCCACCCCCACCAGCTGGAGGGGGACCCTGAGTCCTGGCCCCGAGGGAGGCGGGGGAGGTCGGGGAGTCCCGCGCTTCGGAGGCCTGCGGAGGGGGCGGTGCGGGGGGCGGGTCGGCCCCTCCCTCGCTGACGCCGCCGCAGCCGCCACCGCCGAGCCCCGGACCGAGAGCGCGGGCAGCGGAGCAGGGCGCCAGGCCGGTCCGGCAGGATGCGCTACCGGGCGTCGGTGAGCCAGGGGGGCGGGCAGGGCTGGGGTCCGGGGTGTCCCTCCCTGCCTCGCGGCGTCGCCTTGGCCCTGCCAGGAAGCGGGCGCGGCCCAGGAATTTCGGGTGGAAAAACGTCCCGGAAAGTTGCAGGGGGAGGAGGCCGAGGAGGGGAGGGCCGCGGGGACGCGCGGACCCTGGGCTGGGCGATTAGCTCCTGGGGACTGCTGAGAACACCGAGACCCCTCACCCGAGGACACGGGGGCGGGGACTGCGGCCAGATTTGGCAGCAGCTTTGGGGCGGGGTTGGAGAGGCCGGTGAGGGACCAGCCTGGGAGAGGCAGGCCCCCAGCCCGGAGGGGTGCCCCGGGCCAGAGATCTGGGACCATCTGTGGTCAGAGGTTACCTTGTGGCCTCTATGGGATCCACACCCCACCACTACCACCACCACTTTGTTCCTCTCTGACCCTTGACACTTTTAGTGTCAATTTTCTAGAGCCCCCAGACCCGTTTTGAAGAGGGAATCTCAGCTCTGATCAGCTGAGCCTACAGGACCCGGAGGCAGCTGGGCTTTCTGTGGCAAAACCCCCACCCCTTGAGCCTTCTCAGGACTCTCTGGGGCGATGGTGTCTGGGAAGCCCAGCAGCTGGGGGGGAGGGAGTGGCCCCAACTACAGGGGGGGAGGGCCACCCCCTTCTGGAGTGGGTGTTGAGCCCAGCTGGGGTGGGAGGCCCTCTCGGGGAATCCGTTTTCTGTAGTCTGGGGGTGGCCTCTTCCGCAGTGCTAAACACCCTAAACCTGGAGATTTTGGTCGGTGGCGGTGGGAGAGCTGGCCTCACCCTGCCTGCAGAATTCACCCTGAGACATTTGTCCTCCAAAGCACCTGTCACACGTGGCCCAGAGCTAAGAGACCTGAGATCACCTGGTCTAACAACTCCTCCTTGAGGAGGAAGCAACCCAGAGAGAGGAGGGGATTTGTCCAAGGTCAACAGAGCATTCTTTCTGCTACTCCAAGGTGTTCCCTCTGCTGACCCCCCTTCTCCACACAAAACCAGTGCCTCCCTGGATTCTGTGGCCGTGCCCACAAGTCCTCTGGGTCCTGTAGGCTCCAGAATCTTGTGTCCAGGTCCCTTGTGCCTCACGTGGTCTCTATTCTGTGTACCTGTGTCCTCAGTGTCCACGTGCCGGCGTACCGAGACCCAGGCCCTCTGTACCCAGCATGTCCTGTGTCTCGTGTCCCGGCCCCGTGCCACATGTCAGTCCTGCAGGCATAGGGGAGGAAGAATAGTGGCCTTACCTTACCCTGCTGGCTCTGACCCTCTTCCATGGCCCATTCTCTGCAGGCTCTGGGCAGTGACGGGGTGCGGGTGACCATGGAGAGTGCACTGACCGCCCGTGACCGGGTGGGGGTACAGGATTTCGTGCTGCTGGAGAACTTCACCAGTGAGGCAGCCTTCATCGAGAACCTGCGGCGGCGGTTCCGGGAGAACCTCATTTACGTGAGGCCCAAGTGGGGAGAGGGCTACGGGTGCTGGGGGTCACAGACATGGGGCTGAGGGGTACTCTGAGGCACCAGGGGCCTCTGGGACAAACTTTTGACCCTCCTCCCCTAACCTCCAGACCTACATTGGCCCTGTCCTGGTCTCTGTCAACCCCTACCGCGACCTACAGATTTACAGCCAGCAGCATATGGAGCGTTACCGTGGCGTCAGCTTCTACAAAGTGCCACCCCACCTGTGAGTGGCCCTCAGCCCCTCCAAGAGTGACTCCCCTATCTCTGTCTGAGATGGCCCCACCCGACCCTCACTCTAACATGACCCCTGACCTCCCACTTGGGTGAGTCAGTATTCACATCTGTGAGGAGTCCCACAATCTCTCAGCCTAGAGGGACCTCAGTCTCCACCAGAGATGACTCTCTCAGCTCCATCTGGGTGGGAGCCCCAGTTCTTCCTCCCCTCACACCCATGACTTATTGCCCAACTGTATGGGCATGGCCCCCCAACCCCTGACCCCGACCTACAAAGACCTCCCAACCCTAACTGTGAGTGACCCTAGCCTCCACCTAAGTGACCTCCAAGACCCCCACCTGTGAGTGACCCTGTCAGTCCTCCATCTGAGCGTGGCCCCTCCTGAACCGTGAAGGATCTCCCTTGATCCACACCTACCAGGGACCCCCATCCCTACCCTCCAGGGTGAGCCCCCACAAGGGAACTCCCACCCACAAGGGAACTCCAACCACATATGGAAGTGGCCCCCCCAGTCCTACCTGTGGGACTCTGCCACCTGCAGCCACTGGGCCCTCCACCCCCCACCCAACTCCCTGATGAGCCTCTGCCTCAGGTTCGCAGTGGCCGACACTGTGTACCGCGCACTGCGCACGGAGCGCCGGGACCAGGCAGTGATGATCTCCGGGGAGAGCGGGGCAGGCAAGACGGAGGCCACCAAGCGGCTGCTGCAGTTCTATGCAGAGACCTGCCCAGCCCCCGAGCGAGGGGGTGCTGTGCGGGACCGACTGCTGCAGAGCAACCCGGTGCTGGAGGTGAGGGGACAGCAGCATCTGAGGGGACAGAGGGGCAGGGAGGGAATGCCAGGCATCCCTCATACTGCCATCCACTCCTAGGCCTTTGGAAATGCCAAGACCCTCCGGAACGATAACTCCAGCAGGTTTGGGAAGTACATGGACGTGCAGTTTGACTTCAAGGTACCTGTGGGTGTGGCAGGGCGGGGGAAGGGGTGCCCCCATTCAGCAGGCTCAGCATGTGTTGAGCACCTGCTATGTGCCAGGTACTGTTCTAGGCACTGGTGGTACAGCAGTGAAGCAGACAGAAATCCTGCTTCCCGAGGTGACAGACAATAAACTGAAAAATAATAATTCAGGCCATGGCAGAAAATAAAGTAAAGTAAAAGCTGGGGGGCAATTGCAATTTTAAATAAGGCAGATAGGGTAGGCCTCACTGAGAAGGTGGCATTTCAGTAAAGGCTTATGGCAGACAGAGAAGCAAGCCGTACACATAGCTGGGGGAGAGAGTCCAGGCAGCAGGGGTAGCCAGTGCAACGGCCCTGAGGTGGGGTGCCACTTGATGCGTTCAAGAACAGCCAGGAGTGGCCAGAGAAAAGAGCAAGGGGGGCCAGGTGCGGTGGCTCACGCCTGTAATCCTAGCACTCTGGGAGGCCGAGGCGGGAGGATCACTTGAGCTCAGGAGTCCGAGACCAGCCTGAGCAAGAGCGAGACCCCGTCTCTACTAAAAATAGAAAGAAATTAGCTGGACAACTAAAAATATATAGAAAAAATTAGCCGAGCATGGTGCTGCATGCTTGTAGCCCCAGCTACTCGGGAGGCTGAGGCAGGAGGATCTCTTGAGCCCAGGAGTTTGAGGTTGCTGTGAGTTAGGTGGACGCCACAGCACTCTAGCCTGAGTGACTCTGTTTCAAAGAAAAAAAAAAAAAGGAAACTGAACCTCCCTCCTCACGGCCCCCCCTAAAAAATTTTTTTTAAAAAAGGAAGAAAAGAGCAAGAGTCTGAGGAAGGTGAGGCCAGATGGTATAGGCCCTTTTGGGTCTTTGTAAGAACTTTTTTTTTTTTAAACTCTGAGTAGAAGGGGAGTCACCGGAGGGTTTTGAACAGAAGTGTGTTGTGATCTGACTCTCCTCTTAAAAAGATCACTCTGGCTGCTCTGTTGGCAATAGATGGCAGGGGAGCCAGGCCAAGCCAGGAAACCGGTTAAGGGGCTGATGTAATAATGCAGGTGGCAGGTGACAGGGGCTCAGAGTGGTGTGGTGGCAGTGATTGGATTCTGGATGTTTTGGAAGTTAAGGCAGCAGGATTGGCTGTCTGATTGGATGTAGGGGACGGAAGAAAAGGAGGCTTCCAGGAGGACTGCCAGCTTCTTGGCCTGAAGGACTAGAAGGATGTAGTCACATTGACCAAGGTGGGAAGACACTAACAGAGCTCGTTTGAGGAGGGGGAAGATGAGTTCAGTTTCAGGCCTGTTGAGTTTGAGATGTCTGTCAGGCACCCACGTGGAGATGCCAAGTAGATGGAGTTGAATCTCCCCATTTCTTAGATTAAGAAACTGAGGCCAGAGGGGGTATCATGCCTGAGCTCACACAGCTAGTAGAAGGGCTGGAATTAGAGCCTGGGTCTGGCCGACTCCCAAGCCCAGGAGCGCAGAGGAGAGAAAGGGGAAGATGGGCTCTATTCCCCAGCCCGTGACCAATCCCTGTGCCCTGTCCTGCCCATAGGGCGCCCCCGTGGGTGGCCACATCCTCAGTTACCTCCTGGAGAAGTCTCGAGTGGTGCACCAGAATCACGGGGAGCGGAACTTCCACGTCTTCTACCAGCTTCTGGAGGGGGGAGAGGAGGAGATGCTGCGCAGGCTGGGCCTGGAACGGAACCCCCAGAGCTACCTGTACCTGGTGAAGGTGAGTGGCTGGCAGGTAGGGCGGGTGCCACCGAGGGGGCCCGGTGCCAGGGCTGGCAACCCAGCTGTGCCCTTCCTCCAGGGCCAGTGTGCCAAAGTCTCCTCCATCAATGACAAGAGTGACTGGAAGGTTGTCAGGAAGGCTCTGACGGTCATCGACTTCACTGAGGACGAAGTGGAGGTGAGGCCTCTTCTGGGGACCCTCTCTTTTCTCCTGTCACACCCCAAAGGTCTCCTTTTATTTTTAGTTATTTATTTTATTTTATTTATTTTATTTTTTTTTTGAGACAGAGTCTCACTCTGTTGCCCGGGCTAGAGTGAGTGCCGTGGCGTCAGCCTAGCTCACAGCAACCTCAAATTCCTGGGCTCAAGGGATCCTCCTGCCTCAGCCTCCCAAGTAGCTGGGACTACAGGCATGTGCCACCATGCCCGGCTAATTTTTTCTATATATTTTTAGTTGTCCAGCTAATTTCTTTCTATTTTTAGTAGAGACGGGGTCTCGCTCTTGCTCAGGCTGGTGTCGAACTCCTGAGCTCAAATGATCCGCCTGCATTGGCCTCCCAGAGTGCTAGGATTACAGGCGTGAGCCACCACCCACGCCTGGGCTTCCTTTTACTTTTAAAACCCATTTCCACTTCTGGCCCCCTCCTCCTCTCAAACACTTCATTTGCTCCCTGCTCTTCTCACCATCCATCTCTTGGGGTTCTCTGTCCCCACCTGCTCCCCCAGGACCTGCTGAGCATAGTGGCCAGCGTCCTACATTTGGGCAACATCCATTTTGCTGCGGATGAGGAGAGCAATGCCCAGGTCACCACTGAGAACCAGCTCAAGTACCTGACCAGGGTGAGTGGGGTGGGCAGATGGCAAGGGGCAGGGTGGCAGGGGCAAGGGGGGTGCACCCTCACCACACCCATGCCCCACCCTTGGCAGCTCCTCGGAGTGGAAGGCTCGACGTTGCGGGAAGCCCTGACACACAGGAAGATCATTGCCAAGGGCGAAGAGGTGAGCCCGAGCCTTTGCCTCCCCAGCTGGTGGGGCACCACGTGTTCCAAGGCAGCCCTCCTGCTCCCATCATTCCCCCTTCCCTGGGGGGCTCAGAGAGGCACAGCAAGCTGGCCAAGGTCACACAGGAAGAATGACAGAGTCAGGCTGGAACCAGACTCTCACTTCGAGAATGAAGCTTCTTGTCCCTATGCCACCTTCTCTCTGGTGTGGTTACTCAGTGCTCCCCTGGCATCCCTCTGCCACCACCATCCCCAATCCCTGGGCTCACTGGAGCTGGAGGGCAGGTGGTCACAGTCTCCTGCTCTTCTGCCTGAGCCAGAAGGGAAGGTGCGATGCAAAACTGTCTGTGGCATTCATCTGCTTGTCCCATCCTACACCGACAGCTCCTGAGCCCACTGAACCTGGAACAGGCTGCATATGCACGAGACGCTCTTGCTAAGGCCGTATACAGTCGCACTTTTACCTGGCTGGTCGGGAAGATCAATAGGTCACTGGCCTCCAAGGTGAGGCTCAGTCCGTGCTGTTCCCAAAGCTGTCAGGAACGGTGGTCCAAGGGGGCCGGGGGCTGGAGCAGAGGGGTAGTGAACAGTGAGACCCACGCTCTCGCTTACGGCTGGCCCTAGGATGCTGAGAGCCCCAGCTGGCGGAGCACCACGGTTCTTGGGCTCCTGGACATTTATGGCTTTGAAGTGTTTCAGCACAACAGGTCAGTGCCACCCTTATCCCCTGCCTGTCTCTCCTCCTGTCCCCGCTGTCCTGGTCCCTCTCTTCTGTCCCCCAGCCTCGATCATTCCTGCCCAATGACTCCCCCAGCCAGCCTGAGTCCTGCTCTGTGTTCTTACCTTACCTGCTCAGGAGACTTGTCCTGTCTTTTCCCTCTCCTGCTCTGCGTCCCCTTGAGCTACTGTGGGCTTTTCTCTTTCCTGCACAGCTTTGAGCAATTCTGCATCAATTACTGCAACGAGAAGCTGCAGCAGCTCTTCATCGAGCTGACGCTCAAGTCGGAGCAGGAGGAATACGAGGCAGAGGGCATCGCGGTGCGTGCAAGCCTGCGGGTGCCCCCCATGTACCACGGGGAACCCAGGCATCGGGGACTCTGGGAGAAGGTACTAAGACCCCACGATGGTGCCTCCCCTCCCTTTTTCCCCTCAGTGGGAGCCTGTTCAGTATTTCAACAATAAGATCATCTGTGACCTGGTGGAGGAGAAGTTCAAGGGCATCATCTCCATTTTGGTGAGTCCTCGGCTCCTCCAAGACCTCGGGCTGGGGGCTGGCTGGGAGGATGTCCCCCCATCCATCCCCTTTCTCTCCAAGCTGGTCCACAGAGAGCCGGAGTTTGGGGATGAGCAGGGACAGGGCAGGGCTGGGGGGGGTGGTGAGGAGCTGGCCCAGTCTGGAAGCTGTCTGTGGGAGGCTTCCTGCACGGTGCCCCCAATCTTCTCTGCTCTTGGCTCCCCGGTACATCCCTCCCCCTGTGCCACACACCCAGGATGAGGAGTGTCTGCGCCCTGGGGAGGCCACAGATCTGACCTTCCTGGAAAAGCTGGAGGACACAATCAAGTACCATCCGCACTTCCTGACGTGAGTGGGCTGCAGGGCTGCTCGGGGTGGGGACGCACGTGGGGCAGAGCCTGTGGAAGGCGGGGCCCGTGCACAGCCACAAAACACCAGCCACAAGGAGGTGACCAGGGGAGGTGCTAAGGTAAGCACAGCTCTTGTGCATCCAGAAAGTAAGAAGCTAGTAGCATGGCTTCCTTCTCATGCTTTTTTGAAAATGAAACTTGCTAAGATTTTTTAGCTCCCTTATTTGGAATTTGCTTTTTATTTAAGGGATCTCCTAATGTAGGGAGAGGTAGAAACAAGCACCTCCGTCTAGGTTGGTTCTGTATATTTTATGCACGTCATCTCTGAACCTGCAGTGACCCTTTCCGGAGGTGTTCTTGGTGTGCTTTCCATTTTACTGAAAGAGGCGAAGGCATTTGCCCAAAGTTATCTCACATCTAGGTGGCAGGGCTGGCGCTCAGTCCCAGGGCTGTCAAATGCCAAAGCCTCAGGGCCTGAGCCCTACTTATTAGTATAATAAAAACTTGTTTCTGATTACAAAAATGATATTGCTCATTAGAGAAAAGCTGGAATGCGTGCAAAAGCCACTTGTAATCCTGTCACCCAGAGGTCATCCCTGTTAACAATGTGAGGCATTTCCTTCCTGCCTTTTTCTATACATTTTTTTTTCGCAGTCGAGAACTTATTGTGTAGAAGGCTCAGGATAGTGTTGTATCATCAAACAGAAAGTTTTCCTCAAAACACTTCCTCCAATGGCTCTAACCCTCGGGTACTCCAGGGTTCTCACCAAGCCTTCGGGGGCCCCTGGCCAGCCCCCAGGTTTCTGCTGCATTTAACAAGGCTGCCACAGACATCTCTGTGCCTTAAATCTTTGTCTGTATCTCTGGTTAGTTGCTTGGAATAGTTCTTAAAAGTAGTAAATGAGGCCAGGCGCAGTGGCTCACGCCTGTAATCCTAGCACTCTGGGAGGCCGAGGCGGGTGGATCGCTCGAGGTCAGGAGTTCGAGACCAGCCTCAGTAAGAGCGAGACCCCGTCTCTACAAAAAAAAAAAAATAGAAAGAAATTATCTGGCCAACTAAAATATATATAGAAAAAATTAGCCGGGCATGGTGGCGCATGCCTGTAGTCCCAGCTACTCGGGAGGCTGAGGCAGTAGGATCGCTTAAGCCCAGGAGTTTGAGGTTGCTGTGAGCTAGGCTGACGCCACGGCACTCACTCTAGCCCGGGCAACAGAGCAACACTCTGTCTCAAAAAAAAAAAAAAAAAAAGTAGTAAATGAGCTAAAGGGTTTAACGTACTTAAGACTTAAGTGTTCTCTTAGGGTGGATTCCGTTCTGAAAATGATAGTGGGCAGCTCACCATTTTCTGAGCAGTCCTGCAGTGGCCAGAGGCAATGAAAGTAGCCCTCTGCCCTTCGAGCCGAGCCCTGGCAGTCCAGAGGCCTGGGTCCTAGTGCTCGCACTCTGTGACCCTGGGCAAGGCCATTAACCTCCTTGAGCCTCAGTGCTCTCCTCTGTGCAGGGGGCTGCTGGCCCCACCTTGCCTGTCCCATGGCAGGTGGGTTGCAGGACGGCCCTCCTGAGCAGGAACCAGCTCGGGAGGTCCCTGCAGCAGGCAGAGGGCACAGCTCAGGTCAGCCATCTGTAGCTTCCTCTCCCCATCACCCCCAGGCACAAGCTGGCTGACCAGCCAACCAGGAAGTCTCTGGGCCGAGGGGAGTTCCGCCTCCTGCACTATGCTGGAGAGGTGACCTACAGTGTGACAGGTGAGGATCCTGGGACGGGGTCCCCACAGGGCCAAGGAGGGGGAGCCCTCCCTCACCTCACATCTGCTCTCCCCCTGCCTCCAGGGTTTCTGGATAAAAACAATGACCTTCTCTTCCGGAACCTGAAGGAAGTGAGGAGGACACGGGGGGTCGGGGGGCTCAGGACGGGGGCTGGGGGAGTGCACAGCTCTGCACAGGAACCTGCCCCGCCTGCCCCCGGGCTTCCACCCTGACCCCTGCTCTGCCCGCACAGACCATGTGCAGCTCCCAGAATCCCATCATGAGCCAGTGCTTCGACCGGAGCGAGCTCAGTGACAAGAAGCGGCCGGAGACGGTACAGAGGATGTGGGACCCAGGGGGACGCGTGTGTGCCCGAGCATGAATGAGTGCCCGCATGATCCCGGGAGCTGGCAGTGTGTGTTTGAGCATGTGTGTTTGTAGGTTTGTAGGTGCCTGTGTGCGCATCTGTGTGTGTCTGCAGGGGGCTGTGTGGGCCTGTGTGCGTGTGCCTGTGTCTCTAAGGGCATCCATGTGTACACACCTGTCTGCGTGGGTGTCCGTACATTACACCTGTCTCCGTGGGTGCTTTCGCGTGTCCACCCACTCAGCAGACATTTGTAGCAGACATTGCTAAGCACTGAGGATACGAAAATGAGTAGGTGCACTCACGGAAATGTGTGCAGAGTACTTTGGAAACTTAGAAGAGGGAGCAGCAAACTGCCTGAAGGAGTGGAAGGAGTCAGGGGGTCAGGGAAGGCTCCCTGGAGGAGGAAACATTTGGGATAACTTGGGAATGAGTAAGTGCTTGTCAGATGGACCTGTGGGAGGGCGCTGTGGGCAGCAGGAGAGCCCAACACAGACGCAGGAGAACAACACCATTCGGCAGAGGGGCTGGGAAAGGCAGGTGTGGCCAGCGGTGCCAGATGCAGGGAGAGCTCTGGTGAGGTCTGGCTGTTGGGCTTGGCAAGAGGAGGGTCAGGGCGGCCCCAGGAAGAGCAAGGTCAGTAGGTCAGCAGGGAGGTGGGAGCCAGACTGCTGCAGGCTGACACGTGTTCACCAGGGAGGGCATGAAGGCGTGTTGCCCAGGGTCTGGCTCCCTGGGACCCTGCCCTCCTCACCCTCTCCCTGAGCACCCTCATCCTCCTGGCCTCAGTGTCTCCCTGCTGAGGACGCTTGCACGCCCACTCCTGCCCAGGCCTTGACAGCAAGCCACAGATTCGTGTATCTAGTGATCTCCCCCCAGGGACCCCCAGGGACCCCAGACTCCACTGCTCTGTAACCAGTGGGCCCTTGGTTGCCCAGCAACACCCCCTCCCAGGCTTTCTCCTTCTGTGTCACTAACTCAAGACAGGGATCACCCTCCACTAGTCCCCCAGGCCAGAAACCTGGGCATCATCTGTGGTTCTTCACTCTCCACCATCTCCCTCATCCAACCGCTGGATCTTGCCCATGGCTGTTGCCTGAGTACTTCTCAGCTCCTTCCCTGCAAGCCCTGCTCCAGCTCAGGCCTTGTTATCTCTCCTCTGAGCTAGCCGGCCTCCTCCCTGGCCTCCTCCCTGGCCTCCCGGATTCCCACCTGCCCCTGCTGGCCCGTTCTCCACACATCTGCTGTGGAGATATTCCAAAGTGCATGTTTGTTTCTGTCAATCTCTTACTACAGATTCTTCATTGGCTCCCTAGTTCCCTCAGGCTAAAACCCAGTCTTCCCCAGTGTGACCCTCCCATGATACTGCCTTTGCCTGTCTCTCTAACCCCACTTTTTTATTCCCTGCCTTGATTCTTACATGGCTCGGAGCTCCCCATGTACATCAAGCCTTCACTCAGCCTGTCCTGCCTGGAATGCCTTTCTCTCCTCTCTTCCTTCTGGCCATTTCTTGCTTATCCTTTAAATCTCACCAAAGGTCATTTCCAGAAGGCCTTTCCTAATGCTCCCTACCCCACAGACTGGATTAGTTGTCCTTTCTTGGTGCTCCCAGAACCCTCAGGCATACACCCCTATTATTAATGGGACCACAGGGATTGCAAATCTTTGCCAAGGAGACAAAATCTTTGCCCACAGGCCCGAGATCCTTGAAGGCCCTGCAAAGCAATGTACAGAGATAATGGTTGAATGCATAGCGTAGGACACACTGCTTAGGAATGTATCCCTGAAGTTCTAGAAAGAAAAAGAGTGTTTGCTAAAGGGAGATGTAGGATTGAGGCTGCTGAGAGACCTCAGCAGGATTTTTAGGCCTGAGTGAGGTTCCTAAGCCGAGGGCTCTCGCTCAGCCCAGGATGTAGGGCGGAGTCTGGCCCCTCCTCTGTTGTGAGGGTGGGGTGTGGAAGGAAGTAAGGGCCCAGCAGAGGCCAGGGGCTGCTGAGGGGTCAACAGCTGGGGGGGGGGGGTGTTCCGGTGCAGGGGTCAGTGGCTTCAGCCCCGCTCCGGCCAACCTAACATTCCCCCTTGGCTTGCCAGGTGGCCACCCAGTTCAAGATGAGCCTTCTGCAGCTGGTGGAGATCCTGAAGTCTAAGGAGCCCGCCTACATCCGCTGCATCAAGCCTAATGACTCCAAACAGCCCGGTAGCCCCTCCCGCCCCATGGGGCTTGGGGGCTGGGCCTCCCCTGCAGGGCCAGCTGTCAGTTAAGCCTGCTGACCACCTTGTTACCCCTCTCCCAGGCCGCTTTGATGAGGTGCTGATCCGCCACCAGGTGAAGTACCTGGGGCTGATGGAGAACCTGCGCGTGCGCAGAGCCGGCTTTGCCTATCGCCGCAAATACGAAGCTTTCCTGCAGAGGTGGGGGGCCCGGCACCGCTCCAAGGGAGGGGAGTGGGAGGGTAGGGGCCTCCTAAGTCCCACGAGGGAGGACAAAGATTCTCTACCCTATTTTAATTTTTCAAATTTATTTTCAATTTTTATTTTTTTGAGACTAGGTCTCAGTTGTGTTGCTGGTCCAGAAACTCCTGGGGAGCGATCCTCCCCCCACAGCCTCCCAAGTAGCTGGGATTGCAGTCAGGTGCCACCAAACCCGGCTCTTAGTCCTATTTTATTTTATCTTATTTTATTTATTTATCTTGGGACAGAGTCTCACTCTGTTGCCTGGGCTAGAGTGCAGTGGCATCAGCCTAGCTCAAAGCAACCTCAAACTCCTGGACTCAAGGGATCCTCCTGCCTCAGCCTCCCAAGTAGCTGGGACTATAGGCATGCACCACCATACCTGGCTAATTTTTTCTATTTTTAGTTGCCCAGCTAATTTTTTCTATTTTTAGTAGAGATAGGGTCTCGTTCTTGCTCAGGCTGGTCTCTAACTCCTGAGCTCAAAGAATCCTCCCGCCTCAGCCTCCCAGAGTGCTAGGATTACAGACGTGAGCCACTGTGCCCGGCCAGTCATCATCTTTAAAATGGGGTCAGTGACAGAGCAACCTCCGGGCTTTCTGTGAACTCTGAGCAAGTCAATGGGAGCACCCAGCAGGTGCCCAGGAAAAGCTGATTTGGGCCCCCAGAGAAGGGGGCTGGCTGAGGTGGGGGCTGGGTGCATTCCTGCTTCTCCTGTCCCAGGTACAAGTCACTGTGCCCAGAGACATGGCCCACATGGGCAGGTCGGCCCCAAGATGGGGTGGCTGTGCTAATCAGACACCTGGGCTACAAGCCAGAAGAGTACAAGATGGGCAGGTGAGTGGTGCCCATGCCTGGTATCTGGGGAAACGGGGGTGGCAACCCAGGGCTGATCACTGCTGCCCTCAGGACCAAGATCTTCATCCGCTTCCCCAAGACCCTGTTTGCCACGGAGGATGCCCTGGAGGTCCGACGGCAGAGCCTGGGTGAGAGAGACCCACCCTTCCTGTCCCACGGGGGGTCCACTCTGCGAAGCAGGAAGAAGGCGCTGCTTTGGGGCTCCTTCTCCAGGAAGTCCACTGGCCCATGTTCAGCTCCCCTCCTCGCCAGCTCTAGCCTGAGCCCCACCCCGCCATCCTGCCTGCCTGCTGGAGGCAAACTCTGGGCATATTCCCACAGTCATTTGCTCTCTTTCATTCACTCTCCTTTGACTCATTCACGCTCTCACTGGATGGCTTGTTCAGCCACTCCCTCATTCGCGTCACTCACTGAGCTCAGGCAGTGCCAGGCTCCCTGCTGGCTCCCTGAGCTCTGGCCAGTGACTTTCTTTCCCAACCACAGCCACGAAGATCCAGGCCGCCTGGAGGGGCTTTCACTGGCGGCAGAAATTCCTCCGGGTGAAGCGATCAGGTGCAGGGCCCACGGGTCTTCAAGTGGGGTGGGGTCAGAGACCAGGGTGGGCCATGTGACGAGGAGATAGAGCTC
Organism: Lemur catta; assembly: GCF_020740605.2. NCBI lineage: Eukaryota > Metazoa > Chordata > Mammalia > Primates > Lemuridae > Lemur > Lemur catta. The sequence goes on from NC_059142.1 coordinate 16,773,740, forward strand.
AGCCATCTGTGGTCTCCACAGCCATCTGCATCCAGTCGTGGTGGCGGGGAACGCTGGGCCGGAGGAGGGCAGCCAAGAGGAAGTGGGCGGCACAGACCATCCGGCGGTGAGCGCTCAGGCTCCATGAGGGGGCTGCAGAGGAGGGGGGCCGGGGGGTTCATTGCCAGGCTTCTCACCCCCAACCCTGTCCTGCCTCCCACCCCCAGGCTCATCCGTGGCTTCATCCTGCGCCATGCCCCCCATTGCCCTGAGAATGCCTTCTTCCTGGACCACGTGCGCACCTCTTTTTTGCTTAACCTGCGCCAGCAGCTGCCCCGGAATATCCTGGACACGTCCTGGCCCACGCCCCCACCTGCCCTGCGTGAGGTCTGTGGGCCCTCCCTGCTGAGTTAGGGGCCAGCAAAGCACTCGGCAGAGGGGTCTGAGTATCATGTGGCCGGAAGAGCAGTGCAGGGGTGTGTCGCGGGTGCTGGAGCTGGGCCGCCGTGAAGAATGAGTTCTCTCGAGAGAAACAACTCGGGAATGGAAGTGTTGTCCAGGTGTTAACCAGAGGCCTAGGGGTGGATGCGTATTTGATGTCTTCAGAGGGAAGGGGCCAGGCTGCCTAGGTGCTCTGACCTCGCTCCTCCCCTCAGGCCTCGGAGCTGCTGCGGGAGCTGTGCGTGAAGAACATGGTGTGGAAGTACTGCCGCAGCATCAGCCCTGAGTGGAAGCAGCAGGTACGGAGAGCAGGAGGCCGGTGGGGTGGGGGAGCACGGGCGTGGCACAAAGGGTGCTGCCCAGGGAGTATCTTACCATGTTTACTGTGCGACTTCAATTGGATGCCAGCCTCTCTTGGTATCCTCTCTTGTGTAGGAAGTGGAAGCTGGAGTAGATTTTGGGTGGCAAATAGGGTTCATCTTGCGATTGATTGGTAGAGACTGCCCCAAACCCCATGTTGAAAAGGCTGCATCTTCACCCTGATCGATTGGTGATGTCTGCTACAGTTACAGAGACTGGCACTGGTGGTTGATGTGCCTTGTATTTGGCAACTCAGTGTTGGATGGTGCTGAGGGACCCCCCCAGCTCAGATAATCTGTGGCAGCTTTGAGTATTGGCTCTCCTGTTGCTGGGACCAGAGAGCAGGTGAGGGCGGCTGTCTCAGTTCCTGGGATGGTGCCCACCCCTCACGACATTCTCCCCACTCCCCTTGTCTCCTCAGCTGCAGCAAAAGGCAGTGGCTAGTGAGATCTTCAAGGGCAAGAAGGATAATTACCCCCAGAGCGTCCCGAGGCTCTTCATCAGCACGCGGCTCGGTGAGCCCCTGACTTCCCAGCACGCCAGCCTTCCCTGTGGTGCTGCTCCCTCCTCTGACTTCCCTCTGCCCCTCTGGGTCGCAGGTGCAGATGAGATCAACCCCAGAGTGCTGCAGGCCCTGGGCTCTGAGCCCATCCAGGTGAGACCCCACCTGCAGCCCTCACTCCAGCAGAGTTCTGCTGCCCCGGGGCTGGAAGCGGGTGAGGGCACAGGCAGAGGATGAGGAGGTCACCCCTGGAGCCCCTTCAGCCTGTGCTCTGTCCCCAGTATGCCGTGCCTGTGGTGAAATACGACCGCAAGGGCTACAAGCCGCGCTCCCGGCAGCTGCTGCTCACGCCTAACGCCGTGGTCATTGTGGAGGACGCCAAAGTCAAGCAGAGGATTGACTACGCCAACCTGACTGGTCAGCCAGAGTCCAGGGCTGCATGGGGAACATGGTGGGCCCTGCTCTGACCCTTGATCTTTGACCTCTGCCCTTGCCTCTCAGGAATCTCTGTCAGCAGCCTGAGTGACAGCCTATTTGTGCTCCATGTGCAGCGTGAGGACAATAAGCAGAAGGTGCCCCTTGGGGACTGGGAGGTGGGCAGGGGTCCTCTAGCTCCGGGCAGGGCCTGACCCATCCTCCTCCTGTCTGGGTCCCCCCCAGGGGGATGTGGTGCTGCAGAGTGACCATGTGATTGAGACACTGACCAAGATGGCCCTCAGCGCCGACTGTGTGAACAACATCAACATCAACCAGGGCAGGTGAGGCAGGTGGGCCAGTAGGCCATGTGGGGACAGGGCGGGGACCCACCTTGGGGGTCGGTCTCTGTGAGGAAGTCCTCACGCATTCCTTTCCTTCCAGCATCACGTTTGCAGGGGGGCCCGGCAGGGATGGCATCATCGACTTCACACCCGGCTCAGAGCTGCTCATCACCAAGGCCAAGAACGGGCACCTGGCTGTGGTGAGTGGGGCCAGGCTGGAGCCTGGGCACCCCATCCGTGGATCTTAATCCAGAGGGCACCATACCACCCTCTTCCTCCCAATGCCCACCTGTGAGGGGCTGTTTGAGCCCCACGGTGCAGAGGGTCATAAAGATGGCAGCAAGGGGACGATCCAGGGTGAGTGGGGGTGTGCCAGGTGGGTGGAGAGGCCCACTCTGGTAGGGCAGCAAACATTCCTATCGGAGCAGGATCAGTCTCCAGCATGGGGGCCAGTAGGCCCCAGCCTGCTACTGCCTGTATCCAACCCAGAGTGCAGGTACCCGGAGCACCTCTGTCTGCTTCCCCCTCACCACGTGGGCTTCTCTCTCTGCCCTCACAGGTGGCCCCACGGCTGAATTCTCGGTGATGAAGGCGCCACTGGACCCTGTCCCAACTCCCAATGCTTTGCTTATCTCCTCCTCCCTTTCCCAATTACCAAAGACTCAAGCTTCCAGACAGGGACCCAGGGACACCTCAAAGCCCACCTGCAAACTCCTGCCTCCTGCCCACCCCTCTCTTGAGGAGCAGCAGGGGCCAGGGAGCTACCCCAGGAGTGGGCCAGGCCGGGCCACAGCAATAGGAAAGCTGGGGCCAGAGCAAGCCATGCCGGCCCCGCTGCCGATGCCAAATATTTGAGAGAAGGGAACTTTTGCTGAGGTTTTCTCTGAGATTTTTTGATGCTTTATAGGAAACTATTTTTTAGAAAAGCCATTTTCCCACCCCAAGACACACTGGATGTGTTTTCCCTGACTCCAACAGGGCAAGGAATGTAGAGGAGACGTTGGGTGGGCTGGGCTCTGGTGCGCTCTTCCCTGGCCAGGCCACCCTCTCCTCATTCCCTTAGAACCTTGTCTTTCTGTCTGTCTGCTGCCTGCCCACCCACCTGCACCTTTTGCAGCCCACTCTGGCCTCCACCTGGTGGCTGAGACCACCCTTGCCTGCCCCCTTCTTCCTGCCTTAAGAATGCCCTTTTCGTATCATCATCCCAGTCTGAGGGCAAGCTGGAGTGGGGAAGGGGGTCTTAGGCCATAGAACTTGGAAGACTGAGAGATCACCTAGTGCAGCCTCCTGATGTTACAGAGCAGAAGACAGACGCCCAATGAGGGGACTTGCCCAGGGTCATGCAGAAGGCTGCAGTAAAACCGGGACTGCAGCCCTGTCCTCAGCGTGCCTCACTGCCACTCCCAGGGACAGGGAGCCCCATAAAAACACAGGTCATGTCTTACGTGTGCATCTGGCTCCCTGACCAGCAATCACCCGCGGGGGCCACCAGGTGGGAGGAGCACTTCTGCCTGAGTCCATGCCTTAGGATGACAAACACCCTGCCCACACTGGCCCCATTCAAAGATGTGGGGCCTTCACTGGCCCCTGACCCCTCCCTGGCCTGGGAGCCTGGGGGAGGGGCTGGCTGCGGGAGGCGCTGCAAGAGCACCACCTCTTTCTGCTGCTTCCCCCACCCCTGCCCCTAGAGGGCCTGGGGGCTGCCCACCTGCCTCTGTGCCCTCCAGGGGTCTCAGCCCACTGCTGACACTTCTGCAATCCAGAGAAACACTAAATAAAGCAATATGTGTTTGCCAACATGGTCTCCTTGTGGATATCAGGAAAGGAAGAAGGCCTCTAGAAGACAACCAGCGGCCTTGTATTGCATCTTTGCCTCGTCCCCAGAAGGAAGGAGGCAGGGCTCTTACCCAAGGTTCCCCAGGAGCTGCACAACAGACTCACTCTCATTGATGGCCTGTGTAGGCTGGGAAAAAAGAAGCATCACACGGACCTAGGCCACATGGTCCTCAGCTGGGCAAGCTGAGCTGGTGGACAGAAACACAGCCCAGTGCAAGTAGTTCAGGCACCAGGGCACACTGCTGAGAGACTGGCTCAGGAGGGAGGGCTTGTAAGCATTTCATAGAAAAGATGAAGGTGAGTCTCAAAGGATTGTCCCCTACCCCAAATTCTGTTGCAAGTGACAAACTCAGTCTAAACTGGTTTGGGGCATTTATTAGCACTGGCAACTTAATAGTACCAGGATAAGGCTGCTTCCAGGTGCTCAGACAACATTGTCAGGATTGTGTCTGGAACCATCCGTTGGCTCAGCCTTCCTCTATGGTGGCTGCTTTCTTAAGCACGTTGCAGTGAGGTGGCCACCAGCCACTCGGGGCTTTCATTCTACGAGTTTAGCCCTGGAGGCAGAAAGAGAGAGTGCCTCCTTCCCAATAATTTGAAAGTCTGAGTCCAGATTCTCTGTGGACCGACTTGAATGAGGTGCTCTGCCCTGACCCAATCGTTGTTGGGGGAAAAGGGTGTGGCCTGATCAGCCAGGCCTAGGCCACATGCCCGCCCCTGCAGACAGAAGCTACGTGAACCACACCGGAAACCCGCAAGGACTGAAAGTGAGAGTAGACGACTCCCCAAAAGCAAACCAGAGTGTTGCCTCCAGAAGCAGGGGAATGACTGCTGCAACCACAGAGCTCCTGGGCACACGGCTATGAGTTTTCCTGAGGGAGGTGCATTGTGGAAGGAAGGAATGGTGCATGCGGGGCTTAGAGGCAAGGAAAGGTTTGCCTGAGGAGTTTAGATTTGTCACCCAGGGCAGAAGTTCTCAAACAATGAGACACCATGCAATGTATGACTATCTGGGGCTTGACACTATCCTGTGAGAACACCTAGATTTTGATACCTCCCCCCAAGATTAGTTTACAGAAGGATGAAAGCACGCAATAATCAACAATCTGTCCATGCTATCAGTGTAACAGTGGCTCCAAGAACTTGATAGATAAGATAAGCATTGAGTTAAGTGCAATTAGCAGCTTTATAACTGTAACAACACTCCTCTCCCTAGCACATTGGAACGTGTGAGAGTGATGTCACAGACATAACCCAGATGTCAGCTGAACACACTGTCCTGAGAGGTAACCAAGAATGGTTTCCGCCCTGAGCTCACATCCTGATGAAGTCCAGTGCCCTCCAGGACACATCTGCCAGGCGTAGGAAGTTAATTTTGGCTCTGGACAATAGCTTCCACCAGACTCTCCATTCATTTATTCCTTCAGGCAACCAATATTTACTGAATTGAATGCCTACTATGTGCCCAGACCTCTGCTAGGCATTTGGGACACAGCAGGAACATTTATGGAGTTTACATTGCCGAGGGGAAGAAAGACAACACATAAATAAACAAAATATATGAGAAGGAGATAAGTGCTAGGAAACTAAATAAAGCAGAGAAGAGGAGAGGGAATGTTGGTGTGTGGTTTGCAGTTTCAAATGGGCTGGTCAGGGAAGGCCTCACTGAGGAGGCAACATTGGGACAGAGACCTGAAGGAAGAGGAGAGGTGACCACAGAACTTGTGGTACAGGCAGAGGGCGCAGGAAGCCTGAAGCCCTTGAGGAACGTGGGGGCTTATTAGAGGACAAGTAGGAAGGTCAGTGGGGCTGGAGATGAGTGAGAAGGTGGAGAAGAGAAGATGGTGCACTTGCCTTTTACCTCCTTCAGATGTTCTCGAATTTTCTCGGCTCTGGGAGGACAGAGACAAGGAAATTGGCACTTTCTCCCTGATTCCACCCCCCAAAAAGGCATTTGTGTGAGCAGCTTTCCTAAAAGATGAGGGCAATGAGGAAATGAGGGGGGTCTATACTGCAGCAAAGCAAATAACCCATTCTCAGTCCTGCAGCCATGTCACCACTGGGAACATCTCTCTGGCCTTTCTGAAAGCTCCAGACTCTTGCCAGTTTTCCCAGTCCTCTCTCCACCCCAAGACCCTCCTTGCAGTCCCCTCACGTTCCTCCACCCCCAGCTTTCCCCTGGCATCTGCTTCCAGACCCTACCTTTGCACATTTTAAGACTGGTCCTTGTCTCTGCAGAACGAAGGACTACCCATCTGGGGCTGGGGCATCCCTTTTTCATGGTCCAGAAACTCCATCAGAGACTGGACATTTCCCTGTCTCCATACGAGGATGAGAACAGGGCAGAAGTGTCTCTTTTCACTAAGACAAATTGTGCGTGCACACACTCACCCCCTTTTCTTTCTCTCTCACACACACTTTGGAAGGCGACACTGTCAGTTTTCTCTTTAAATAGCAATTTTTGTCATCTTGATACAAATACTTTTCTTTCTGCTTACTTTTTTGCTTAAAGGAAAAGTGGGACTAAGTAGCCCCATTCCAGAACATTCCATTTACATAGCACCCTGAAGATATGCAGTACACAGCTGCATGATGCCGCTCGGGTCCCGTTCGGGGACACGGAACAGGCAGGCAAGCGGGTCACTGACCTCCGGCGGCGTCTCCTCCATTGCTAAAATAAGGAGCGCCTTTCTTTGGTCAGGAGAGTGGGAGCAGGGAGTGGTATTTTCCTCTTGGACAGGGCAGCCTTCCGTTCTTGTCCCCTTTCGAATCCGCTTCTCCTTCGGGTGCCTCCCTTCTCCGTCCCCTCCCTGCCACCCCGATCCCAAACCCTCCGGGAGCTTCCCTGAGACTGGAGGTCGGTCGCTTTGTGGGGCAGGTCTCAGGTCTAACCGGGGGGCCAAAGCCACCGTCGTAGCTGCAAAGCCGACGTGGGAGGGGCCGGGGAGGAGGCGCGGGAAAGAGGAGGAGGGGCAAGGTGGGGCCGCCGACTCCGGCCCGAGGCCTCCCCGGCTGCTGCCTTGGTGGCCTCTGGGTTTGTGGATTCCCGGTGCTCTCAGCAGGGACACACTAGAGCGGCTGCCTGCGGCTGGGTCCCCCCTTCCTGCCAATCTCCTTGCTTATTTTCCAGCTCAGTCAGGATTTCTTCTTCTTTCTTTCTCCTTTTATTTTTGATTGTAAAGAGACGGGGGAGGGGCGTCGCCATCGCAGCCGCCGCCTCGGGGCGCGGGGGGCGGGGGACTGGGCGGAGGGGGAGGGGCCGCCGCGCGGGGCTGGTGCCGCGTCGCCCCTCTGAAGTCTGCTTTGACAGGAAAAAAAAAATTGAAACATTAAAAAAAGAGAGAGAGAGAGAGAGACTCGGTCTCACTGCGTTGCCCAGGCTGGTGTTGAATTCCTGGGCTTAAGCGATCTTCCTCCTGTCTGAGCCTCCGAGTAGCTGGATCACAGGCGCGAGCCACCACGCCTGGCTCCTTATTCTTCCTTTTAAAATATTTTTTTCCTGTCATTTCCACGTGGCCGACGGAGAAGGGTGGGAGGTTCGGCTTTGGTACCTCACAGGCAGCCTCTGGGTGAGGTCCTGTCTCAAAGCCCGACAGCAGGCACTCCTCTTTCCCAAAGAGCCGGAATTCACACTGGGATGGCTTCTGCTGCTGGCTCTTGGTGACAGGCAGTGACTAAGCCACGGTCACGATGAGTCACTCACAGCAGGGAAGGTGCCCTTGTCCCAGCCCCCCTTCCCAGAGCAGCCCAAGGATGTGTGAGGTGGGTCCAAAAGAGCTGTGCTATTCATTAGACCATAATCCAGGACTGGATGATTTTTTTTAAATGCAGATTTCTGCCATCTCTCCTCCCAATTCGTATCCTAGAAATGTGAGGATATAGCTGAGTGACCATAGCCCTCTTCCTGGATTTGAATGCCAGCTCCTCACTCAGCAGCTGAATATCTCTGGACAGGTTATTTAAACTCTCTGAGATTTGGTGTTCTCATCTGCAGAACGGGCATAGTTGTAATATACTGGTTCATGAGGTTGTTGAGAGGATTCCATGAGATTATCCATATAAAGGCAGTCAGCACCATGCCTGGCAGGTAGCAATCCTGAATAAATAATAGTTCTTATTATATTCTTTTTTTTTTTTTTTTTTTCCTGAGACAGAGTCTTACTCTGTTGTCCGGGCTAGAGTGCCATGGCATCAGCTTTGCTCACAGCAACCTCAAACTCCTGGGCTCAAGCAATCCTCCTGCCTCAGCCTTCTAAGTAGCTGGGACTACAGGCGCCGGCCACCATGCCTGGCTAAGTTTTTGTTTCTATTTTTAGTTTATCAGCTAATTTTTTCCATTTTTAGTAGAGATGGGGTCTTGCTCTTGCTCAGGCTGGTCTTGAACCTGACCTCAAGTGATCCTGCTGCCTCGGCCTCCCAGAGTGCTAGAATTACAGGGCATGAGCCATTGTGCCTGGCCTTATTATGCTCCTGTCTGGCTGCCCCTAGCATGTGGAGTACCCCCTAGGCTAGATGCTTGGACTTTGAGTAACTCTAGCATGGGACACAGACCTGTAATTGAAAAATTACAGTATAATGGGAAGAGCTACAATAGGAATAATATGGACACAGTGCTGTTGATGCAGAGAGGTGATGGGATGGTCAGGAAAGGGAAGACATTTGAGTTTGGGATCCCCAAGGGAGAAAAAGAGCATTCTCGGAAGAAGAAATACAGGATGAGACTGTGGAGCCAGGTGCAGTGGCTTGTGCTTATAGATCCAGCTACTCTTGGGAGACTGAGGTAGGAGGATCCCTCGAGCCCAAGAGCTAGAGTCAAGCATGGAAAAGTTTTTTTTATTATTACTAAAAAAAAAAAAAAAAAGGATGAGACTGTGGCCCAGTTTTCTGCTGTGAGCTAAACTGGGAGTTCTAACACCTGAAAACTGTTAAAAGTTTTATACATCATTGCAACAGACTCAGATTTGCATTTTAGAAAACTCACACTGGCAGCTGTTTGCAGTGTAAATAGGGGCAGCCAGACTAGAGCACCAGTGAGCAGACTGTTCACAGGAATAGTCAAGAGATGAGTAGGAGATACCCATAGCCACAATTTAGAGTTTAGCAGATGACCTGAGAGCTTCAATAGAGAGAAGAGAACTTCATACTTCTACCTGGCTTGGCACACTCCGTTCCCTTTGCCTTGAATGCCCTTCCCCACATGCCGTTCAATAGTCAACCCAAGCCTTCTCAGGTTTCTCTACAGACTGGATCAGGGGGCTCTACTGTGTGTCCTTGTGTATTTCCCGTCACTGTACTTGTCAGTTCTTTGCAATTGACTGTTTCCTGGTTCCTCCCACTGGTCTGTGACTGCAGTGAGAGCAGGGCCCAGCCTTGACCATCTTTGCCCTCACAAGGCAAGTGAGGTGTCAGTAACCGCTTGCTGGAACGAATCAATGAAAACAAGAACTTTAGCCGGCCTGTGGAGAAGGGGGAGGAAGGAGCAGAAAAAGAATGGTATCTCAGGGAACCTTGCTGAGAACTCAGGCCCTGGGGCCACATTTATCTTTTCTATTCCAATTCTATCTGGGAGTCCGTTGCCTAGAAGTTCTGGGCCTTCCAAGAACTTGAAGCCTGGTGGAGAGAATTACCCCACGGCCAGGGGCGCAAACGCAAATCTCTGCGGACTGCGGGCTGAGGCCCTGCCTCTCGGCCCTAGGCTCCGCCTCTCCATCCTCTGCAGTCCCAGTCGGGGCCAGGCGGCGACGCCCATGAGGCCGCATGCGCAGTGCGCGCAAGAGGGCTATTTTGCCCTTCTCCCAATGGCGGGCCGTGGTCCCCTTCCCGGCAGCCTCCCTCGGGCAGGGAGTGCGTCATTTCCGGTGGGGAAGGCCCGCGGCCGCCGCCGCCATTTCGGGCACTGCTGTGAGGCTGAGACCGGAGCCGGTCCGCTGGGCGGCGGGCGCCGGGGCTGGAGGGGCGCGCGCGGCGGCGGCGGCCCAGCGTGTAGGCGTGGAGGCGGCCATGGCGGGCAACTTCGATTCGGAGGAGCGGAGTAGCTGGTACTGGGGGCGGTTGAGCCGGCAGGAGGCGGTGGCGCTGTTGCAGGGCCAGCGGCACGGGGTGTTCCTGGTGCGGGACTCGAGCACCAGCCCCGGGGACTATGTGCTCAGCGTCTCCGAGAACTCGCGCGTCTCCCACTACATCATCAACAGCAGCGGCCCGCGCCCGCCGGTGCCCCCGTCGCCCGCCCAGCCTCCGCCCGGTGAGGGACTGACGGGACGGGAGGCCCTGGGCGGGGTGAGGGCCGCGGAACTCCCAGCCTGGCCGGCTGCTCCTCGAGAGCTGACCACCACGAGGGATGTGGGCAGAAGGCTCGAGTGACCGTGGCCGGGGGGCAGCCTGCCGCTCGGGCTTGTTCTCACCGATGAGCAGGAGCGTGTGGGGGAGGAGGAGCCGCTGACCGAGGCCTCTGGGTGTGCCTTGGGAGGACAGCCCAGGGGAAGGGGAACTGCTTCGGCCCCAGGGTGGGGCTAGCGCCCGGCCCAGGCACTAGGGTAGGGCAGGGCAGGGCAAGGCAACGTGGGGACAAAGAGCTGAGGGAGATGATGGCACTGCGGGGGCATCACTTGGCAGCGGTGCCCAGAATCAATCCGATAATCCTACAAGTGGCTTTTAGGCTTGAAACATTTCCTGCGGTGTTGGAGAGCCCGGTTTGGCCTTCTGTAGGAAGTCACCACATACTGGCCGGGAGGGATGGAGACACCCTCAGGAAACTGGTCAGCCTTTTCCTTTCTTGGGCATGTTTCCAAAATACTTTTACCATCCTCTCCCCCTCTGGAGAACGAAGGTGGTGAACAAAGTGCCTTGGTGATAAAGAAAGCCTTCTATGATCAGCCCAGAATAAGTTGCCTGGCTGTGTCCAACAGTTCTTAGTGTCCAGAAGACTGCCCTCCACATTTAGGGGTCCTAATTTTCAAAATATTTAGTGGAGGAAAGATTTTTTTTTTTCCAGAAAACAAACCAGAAATAAACCAATGGAAATAATCAATCCCTTCCCTGAAAGTGACTAGAACTTCATTTTCCTTGTTGTCAGTCTGTACCTCAGGGCTTCTCCTTGTTCTTTAAGTTGAGGCTGTGGCCTGAATCTTCCTGGATATGGGGAACAGACCAGCTGGGAGATCCTTCAAGAATGTAAATTATCTGCACTGGGTTTTCTTTGCCAAGGATCAATGAGATGTGACTGTCTCACCCATGCTCTTGGAGTTGTTTTGGGAATATTAAGGAAATATACGTACTTAGTACTTGAGATTTGAGAGGTACAGAGTAATTCTGAGGTTCTCTGTATCTGTGTAACAGCATCAAGAGTCCGAAGTGCCTTCTCACTGTTCCCAAGTTGAAGCAGTTTCCTCCTGACCACCTGAGACTAGATCCAGGCCAGTCTAATGAATTAGGAGGCTCCTGAGCTAGGCTTTGCAGACTTGCCCTTTTAGGATAGCCCTAATTCAGATTTACTCACTCTGGCCAGAAATGAAGAGATTGTTGTTAACACATACCAATTTTTAAAAAATGAGTATAGGGTCTTTAAGTTCACAAATTATTCTAGGTCTTTCTCAGTCTCCTCAGTTTAATAGTATTATCATATGAGATGGGAATATTGATGTACATGTATTTGCCCTGAACCACATATGTTCTACTTTGATGCCACCTGCATGGAATCTATGGTTTTGCATTACATTCAGTAACACAATGGCAAGCTGTCATTGAAATTCAGTTTTCAGCCTTTTGTGTATGTGATTCGTTGGTTGCAAAATTTAGAAATGGCAGTAGGCAGGTTGGTTAGCTTGATATTTTTCCACACCTTAGCACTATGATTTTATATCTCAAAACTTACCTTGATATTGAGCTCCACCTTTTCAAAACAGGTAAGAGTTCAGATCCTTGGCCTAGGAGAGAAGGTGAAGATTACCAAAGTTTGTGGATAGGGTGTGGAAAGTTCATGGGCATTGTGGTAATGCTGCCAGGTACCCCATTTCCCACATGCCATGTGCCCCATTTTCTACACAGGACAATCTATTTCAGTTGCTGTCTTTATAAAGATTACATAATCTTTGTTATCCCCCTCCCCATCAAGCCCTTTTTGTTTTGAAGCCACCCAGAGGAATTTCTTTAATTTTAGAGAGGTGTATGCAATATTAATAGCTAACATTTATTGACTGGTTTATTCTATGCCAGGTACTTTACTGAGTACTTTGTGTCTTATCTCATTTACTGTCTATAACACTAGTGAGGTAAGTACTATGATCTCATTTATTAAAATATTTCGATTTTATAGAGGAGGAAAGTAAGAATCACAGATTCAGTAATTTGCCTAAGGTCATACAGCTAATGACTGAGCCAGAATTTGAACCTTGACGTTCTGACCTTAGAGCTGACCCTTTTACTCTATATTGTTTTCTGATAATACACATCTGCTGTCCAAAGCCAGTGATGAAGAAGAGGCTTTTAAAAACCTTATTTGGCACATGGAATGTGAAAGATGAGCTTTTTGCTTAGGATTACATAGTGTGTTTTTTTTCAGTTTTTAATTTTTATTTATTTATTTATTTTTAGACAGAATTGCCCTCGGTAGAGTACACTGGCTTGATCATAGCTCACTGCAACCTCAAACTCCTGGGCTCAAGGGATCCTTCTGCCTCAGCCTCCTGAGTAGCTGGGACTGCAGGGCTTGTGCTACCGCACTCAGCTAATTTTTCTATTTTTTGTGGAGATGGGATCTCACTCTTGCTCAGGCTGAACTTGAACTCCTGAACTCAAGTGATCTTCCCACCTCGGCCTCCCAGAGTGGTAGGATTACAGGCGTGAGCCATCGTACCTGTAGGCCAAGGATTCTCAGCCTTTTCCAGTGAACCTGTTTTTAACTTACCGTAGGTCTTCAGCTCCCATAGGCTTCCTGTGCTGCCATAGCTTGGGTGTGCCTTGGCCATGCCACAGGATCACAGGGAAGGGCTTGGTCAAGTCTGCTGGTCACATTCTGTCAGGTTGGGCTTCAAAATGGACTTCTTGGGAATGCTTGCAATAATCAGTTCATTAGTTTTTCCCTCTTGAAACAATGAGGGAGGGACTACTAGAACTTGACCAGTAGACAGTTGATAAAACTGAGTGTGAATTAGAAGTAGTTACAAGCTTGAGCTCTGGAGCCTGGGTTTGGATCTTACCTGTCAGTTAATACTTGTGTAACTTTGGGCAAATTATTTAACTTCTCTCTGCTTCAGTTTACTCATCCATCTGTGAAAGAAGGAAAATAGTAATACTGACTTCATTGTTGTAAGGATTAAATGAGTTTAAATATATCAAATACTTGGGATCTTGCTATGTTGCCCAACTTGGATTGGAACTCCTGGGCTCAAGCAATCCTTCTCAGCCTCCTAGCTGGGATTATTGGCAGCTGTTGTCTGTAATCCCAGATAGCACTGCATGCATATGTATGTTAATCTTAAGAACAGAACTATGAGGTGGGGAGGGGGGTTTAAACAAAATGGAAAACTATTCTCAGCTTTGAGAGGTTCCCTGGCATGCATGGTGGGGTTCGTAAGAACTGGTGAAACAGCTTGTTTCAGGGAATAAGTGCTGGAGTGGAGAGGGATGGGGTGCATCAGTAAGTGTGAAAGGACCTCGGGTCCAGTACATGGAAATAGGATAGTGCCTGCTGTTACCTGCTCAACCCAAAGCTTTCCAGCTATTGCCTCGTTTTGGAAGTGGGTGGCAGAAGTTAGGCTGTTAATTGAGATGCCTCTTCAAGGTAGTGCAGGGCCAAGCCACTGCACTATCTCCACTGTGGAGATAGTGTGGGACTACTGATTACCCATTGCCACCTTTTTGCACCTTCAGCTTCTGTATTTCATTTGTTTACTTCACCTTGGCAGTTCACAAACCTGATTCTCATGTCTTACTCTTCAATGTCAGAGTATCCCCTTCATTCAGTGGTTCTGGAGAAGTTCTTCAGTGAGTTACTTATAGGTTTTATACCAAAAAAATAATTCTATAGTAAAAGGAAGTAGGTTTATTTATTGCAGGACTTCTCCAAGTCTGCATGTGAATTATGACTTTCCAAGAGAAGGTACTGGGTTTTTCAAACCTTTTTGGCTGCAGAACGATTAAGAAGCATCTTAAAATTCCGTAGAATCTTCTCTGGGAAATAGTGCAGTGGACTCTGGATTTGGGGATGAATTGAAAATTTCTGAAGGAATTCAGGGGGTTGGGGGTGGTTTAAGCTGAATTTACCTGTTTTTTTTTTTTTTTTTTTTTAAGATTCCTGTGGAAAGTACTAAATTAGCTTTTTATGGAGCATCTATAATGTAGCCACTTTTAGGAACTTCATTAGACAGATATTTGGCCCCATCTTACAGACTCAGGGGCTGAGGCACAGAGAAGTTAGATAATACCTCATATAGCTAGTAAATGAGAGCCAGAATTCATCTAGCCCAGTCAGTCTAAATCTGGAAGGTGCCATCCTGTTATCTACCATTTTTAGAAAGCTCTATTTGCTTAGGAGCCCATACATCTTGATACCTCTTTAGGATACCTTCTCAGATGGAAGTCCATAGCCTTTTTAGCCCTTTGTATTTATTGGACAAGTGGTGGGTATTTATCTAAGCAACCTCTGTAAATGTCATAGGCAGAGGAGAAGGAAGAGAGAGTGGGAATTAGGAAAGATGAAGGGAACAAGAGGAAGTACTGGGAGAGCAAGGAGAGGCTGATGACAGAGCTGCACGGTACCTGTGCCAGAAGTGACCTGACCTGTTTTAGCCCACAGGTATTCTTCATGAAACCTTTAGGGATTGATACAAAAACTGATAACCTGAGGGGTGAAATGCTTAAAAGTAAAGGGTTGAGCAGGTACAGACAAACCAAAAGAGTATCCACTGCTGGCATTGATTTTGATTTCTGAATGTGTTAATTCATAACTGCACATTCAGATCCGGCACAGGGTTGATGTAGAACAAGTCAGTGAGGTTTTCCAAGTCCCCGATAGCTGTGAGAATTCTGTCGTTGGTTCTATTCTCTAGACTGACTGACTGTCTCCTTCCTTTCCCGCCCTTCTATTTCCTGCCTTTAGCTGTTTGTGGTTGGAAGGAGATGAAGGAGGGAAAAAGAGCTGGAACACGTAGCTGTGGTGAGGTTTGGGCTTATCTGGGACTTATGTATGTTCTGTTCTCCTCCTTTCCCTTCTGGAGTTTGGATCAATGAGGCTTGATTGCCCCATGTATCTAACTGCCCCACCAGTACACAAAGCAGGCATTTCTCTGTGGCATTATTACAGTGTCAATAGACTAGAAAAATAATTTACAGGTAAAGCATATTAAAGGCATTCCATGGTGGTATGCCTGTATTTCTGTGTTGGGATTGCCAAGCAAAAAAAGTCATGGTGAGCCCAGTTCACACCATGTGGTATTTGAACAAGAAATGAATTAAACCTGCTTCCTACGTTTGTGCCAGATGAGCTGCCAATTTTTCTTGCAGTGATCTTTCAAAGGGACTTGGCTTAGTAGTCCTATTTGTTCTCTTAACAAATAACAAATTTGTTCTCTCCCCAAAAAACACATTTCACTTGGCCAGTACAGTTATAGAGGAACCATAACAATGGATGGCAGGGAGTGGTTGCCTTCCTTAGAGTGAAAAGAGTACCTTGGGAATGTTCAGGGATGGTCAAAGTTGCTCTTCCATTGTGATTTTGTTGTATCTCGGGATACAGTTTGTTGCTACTGTTTTTTTGCAGGAACATAACTCCAGTTAAAAGTGAAAGTGGTGGTGATGGAGGTGTCTTCCTAAGACATGCTGTCTTGCTCCTTGCTCACCAACAACACTGTGCATGCCTTTGTATCTCCAGCTGTGCTGTGAGCTTCTCAAAGCTGGAACAGATTTTCATTTAGCTTTCTCTCACTTCAGAGTTATGTTCCTTGCTCACCAACAACACTGTGCATGCCTTTGTATCTCTAGCTGTGCTGTGAGCTTCTCAAAGCTGGGGACAGACTTTCATTTAGCTTCTTTCTCTCACTTCAGAGTTATGTTCATTAAGAATAATATCTCTTGGCCATGCATGGTGGCTCATGCCTGTAATCTTAGCACCAGGGAGGCCAAGGAGGGAGGATTACTTGAGGTCAGCAGTTCGAGACCAGCCTGAGGAAGAGCAAGACCCCATCTCTACTAAAAATAGAAAATATTAGCTGGATGTGGTGGTATTCACCTATGGTCCCAGCTACTCAGGAGACTGAGGCAGGAGGATCACTTGAGCCCAGGAATTTGAGGTTGCTGTGAGCTAGGCTGATACCACAGTACTCTAGCCTGGGCGAAAGAGTGAGACTCTGTCTCAAAAAAAAGAAAAATATCTCTTTGGAAGCTGAGGTTGGAAGATTGCTTGAGGCCAGGAGTTTGAAGTTTGAGACCAGCCTGCGTATCATAGCAAGATGCCATCTCTATAAAAAATAAAAATTAGCCTGGTGTGGTGTGCACACCTGTAGTACCACCTACTCTAGCATCTGAGGGAGGAGGATAGCTTGAGCCCAGGAGTTTGAGGTTATAGGGAGCTATGTTCATGCCACTACACTCCAGGCCTGGGTGACAGAGTGAGACCCTGTCTCCAAAAAAAACCCCAAAAAACAAAAAAATAATATCTAACGCTGAGCACTTAAACTGCCAACCACTGTCCCAAAAGGGCAACTAGTAAAATCCATTTTGGCCACTGTACCTTCCCATGTAGTTGGATAAATTTTAGCAAGGAAGCTTTTCCCCCTAGGTGTAATCCAGGACCATTTGTTCTGCTTGTCCCTACCAATCTGCCCTGGAGCTTTCTTGACCAGGCAGTGCTAAATAGGTCTCCACACTCACACTGACCGTGACCTTAACATAGTTGATCCTCAGGCCTAAAAGATCATCCTGAATTAGCCTGGTAATGATAGGCGAGGTGGCCATGTAGTTCCTTGCCTACCAGACTTAAATAGGAATAATTCTCTATCAGTGATCTCCTTCAGTGAACAGAAGCTCCAGAATATAGTACCGCCATGCTCTGGTATGGTCATAACCAAAGTCGTCTCTCCAGTCCTGCACTTGGAACTATTGGGATCATGTTCTGCTGGTGCCTGACGAATATTTGCCATTCGGACAGTCCTAGGTCTGGGCATCTCTTTTAGTGTTTTAAATTGGAGAGACAGCCAGCATTCCTGAATCGGCTATTAAGTTGTTTTAGCTTAAGCCGTGCATTCTACAGGTGGACTTTCTGGAATATAAGAAATGTACAACTGTCTTTTAAATTGTGTCTTGGTCTCATCATTCATATGGGTGAAAACAAAACAGAAGGTACTCAGCAGTACTCATTCTGCATTGAAGACTTATGGTTAACTTCCAAAGTTAAAATTTTATCTTTTTACTTCTCCCCAGTAGTAGACTTTATTTTATTTTATTTCCTTTTTTGGAGACATGGTCTTGGTCTGTTGCCTGGGCTAGAGGGCAGTGGCATCATTGTATCTTACTGCAACCTCAAACTCCTGGGCCCAAGCAGTCTTCCTACCTCAGCTTCCCAAATAGCCAGGACTACAGGTGTTCACCACCACACCTGGCTACTTCTTCTATTTTTTGTAGAGAATGGGTCTCACTCCATTGCCCAGGCTAGTCTTCAACTCCTGGCCTCAAGTGATCCACTCACCTTGGTCTCCCAGAGTGCAGGGATTACAGGTGTGAGCCATTGTGCCTGGCCTAGACTGAATTTATAAGTGAACAAAATAATTAGGTCTCTACTTAGGTGCAATATCGCATGCCTGTAGTCCCAGCTACACGTGAGGCTGAGGCAGGAGGATCACTTGAGGCTGTGATTTCAAAGCCACAGTGTGCTGTGATTGTGCCTGTGAATAACCAGTGGACTCTAGCATGGGCAACATAGCAAGATCCCATTTCTTTCTTTCTTTTTTTTTTTTTTGAGACACAGTCTCACTCTGTTGCCCAGGTTAGAGTGCTGTGGTGTCAGCCTAGCTCACAGCAACCTCAAACTCCTGTGCTCAAGCAGTCCTTCCACCTCAGCCTCCTGAGTAGCTGGGACTACAGGCATGAGCCATCGTGCCTGGCTAATATTTTCTATATATTTTTAGTTGTCTAGCTAATTTCTTTCTATTTTTAGTAGAGACAGGGTCTCGCTCTTGCTCAGGCTAGTCTCAAACTCCTGAGCTCAAACGATCCACCCGCCTCGGCCTTCCATAGTGCTAGGATTATAGGCATGAGCCACCATGCCCAGCCTAAGACCCATTTCTAAAAGAAAAAATAAAAATAGAAAAAATTAGGTCTCTTTTTAATTAATATGTGATAGTTGTACATGTTTTTGAGGTACGTGTGATATTTTGATGCGTGCGTATGAAGAGTGGCAAGTTATTTTAGACTTCTGGAGTACCACAGTGCCATCTTGTTGATAGGAATAGAGTTAGGAATGGAGATAGGCCATTTTCCCTTAACAAAGGACTTGAGCAAGTAATTTTCAACATACTTGTTTCAAAGAAGCACAAATAGTCAATAAACATGAAAAACATCAAATAAAAGTAATATTTATTTTTTTCCTTTCATTTATTTATTTATTTGTTTGAGACAGAGTCTCACTCTGTTGTCCTGAGTAGAGTGCCCTGGCGTCAGCCTAGCTCACAGCAACCTCAAACTCCTGGGCTTCAACTATTCTCCTTCCTCAGCCTCCTGAGTAGCTAGGACTACAGGCATGCACCCCGATGCCCGGTTAATTTTTCTATTTTTAGTAGAGATAGGGTCTCGTTCTTGCTCTGGCTGGTCTCAAACTCCTGAGCTCAAGCGATCCTCCCAACTTGTCATCCCAGAGTGCTAGGATTACATGTGTGAGCCACTGCGCCCGGCCTAAAAGTGATATATATTTTTAAAATTTTTTTTTAGGCAGAGTCTGGCTCTGTTGCCCGGCCTAGACTGCCATGGCATCAGCCTAGCTCACAGCAACCTCAAACTCCTAGGCTCAAGCAATTCTTCTGCCTTAGCCTCCCGAGTAGCTGGGACTACAGGCATACGCCACCACGCCTGGCTAATTTTTTCTATATATATATTTTTTAGTTGTCCAGCTAATTTCTTCCTATTTTTAGTAGAGATGGGATCTTGCTGTTGCTCAGTCTGGTCTTGCACTCCTGACCTTGAGCGATCCTCCTGCCTCAGCCTCCCAGAGTGCTAGGATTACAGGCATGAGCCACCGCGCCCACCTAAAAGTAATATTTAAAAAGATAGCATTTCTCCTCATTAAATTGGCAATGATTTTTAAAATACCATTTTGGCAAGAAGATGAAAGGAATGGGAACCCATCAACTACTGGTGAGAGTATAAGATCGCACAAACTTTGGAGCGCAATTTGGCAACATAAGCCTTAATGTTCCTCATCCTTTGATCCCATGATTGCATTTCAAGGAGTTTATCTTAAAGAAGTAATTTTTAAAAAATCATCGATGGATAAAAATGCTCATAACAGCATTGTTTGCATTAGTGAAAATTTAGGAATATTTTACTATCCAATGACTATACTCCCTAGCCTAATGGCTAAAGTCATGTTCTGCAGCTGGGTGGGCACAGTGGTACATACCTGTAGCACTACTTAACCAGGGTGAGGTGAGAGAATCGCTTGAAGCCAGGAGTTCAGGGCTGTAGTGCCCTATGATTGCACCTGTGAATAGCCCCTGCACTCTAGCCTGGGCAACATAGTGAGACCCTATCTCAAAAAAAAAAAAATTAAAAAGTCATGTTCTTGAAGGATAATAGGAAAATAAGGCAAGATATAAAACTATGTATAGTAACCCAGTTATAATAGACATATATGCTGGGTACGGTGGCTCACACCTGTTATCCCAGCAGTTTGGGAGGCCTGGGTGGAAGGATTTCTTGATTGAGCCCAGGAATTTGAGGCCAGCCTGTGCAATGGAGTGAGACCTTATCTCTACAAAAAATAAAATAGCTGGATGTGGTAGCGCATACCTGTGGTCCCAGCAACTTGGGAGGCTAAGGCAGGAAGATCGTTTGAGCCCAGGAGTTTGAGGTTGCAGTAACAGTGATCACACTGCTGTAGCCTGGGCGACACAGACCCTGTCTCAAAAAAAAAAAAAAAAAAGACATATATGTATTATATACACACGTATAAAAATATATGTATTTTAGGTCATTAAATATGAAATGTCCAATTTCACATGAAAAGTGAATTTCACAAGAAGCAGTACAGTTAAAGTATGCACCTAAACCATCGACACAGTTTTGGCATCTTAATGGTATCTTGTTTATGCCGGCAGCAAAGAAGCCTGGAGACCGAGTGGCAATGAAATTGCCAAAGGCATTTTTCCATAGTTTGTTGAGAATTGAATATTTTTCCTTGCAAGAAGTAGTAGTCAGTTGGTGCAAGGTCTTTTGAATCCAGTGGATGACAAGGAGTGTCCAAGTCCAGCCTCTGTAGTTCTAGTAGCATTGTTTGTGTGAGATGTGGTCCATCTGGTTAATCGCAAGCATCCTCATCATTTCATCCAGTTGGTCACAGTACAAATCCGCTATAATCGATTGACCAGGTTTCACAAAGCTGTAGTGGATAATACCAGCACTGGACCACCAAACGGACACCATTAGGTTTTTTGGATGAATATTCGGTTTTGGACTATTTCGGCACTTCATCTTTATCCAACCATTGTGCTGAATGATTGTGATTAGCAAAAAGAATCCATATTTCATCACACCTAACAATACAGTGTAGAAATGGTTTGCCTTTATGTCATGACAGCAGAAGCAATCTTTGAGACGATGTCTCTTGACGCTCGTTAAATTCATGTGGAACCCATCTACCCAGCTTCTTTACCTTGCTGACTTGGATTTTTTATTTTTGTTTTTTATTTTTTGAGACAGTCTTGCTCTGTTTTCTGGGCTACAGTGCCATGGCATCAAACTAGCTCACAGCAACCTCAAACTCCTGGGCTGAAGTGATCCTTCTGCCGCAGCCTCCCGAGTAGCTTACCATCACACCTGGCTACTGTTTTTTCTATTTTTAGTTGCCCAGCTAATTTTTTCTGTGTTTAGTAGAAACGGAGTCTCGCTCTTGTTCAGGCTGGTCTCGAACTCCTGAGTTTAAGTGATCCTCCTGCCTTGGCCTCCCAGAGTGCTAGGATTACAGGTATGAGCCACTGGACCTGGCCTTACCTCGCTGATTTGTCTCAAATGGTCCAATATTGTTGGAATAGTGACATCAAACCTTGCTGCTAATTCACGCTTAGGTTGAGATGAATTAATTCACTTCCACTACAGCTTTCAGCTCATCATTATCCACCTTGGTCTCGGGTCACCCACGTGGCTCATTTTCAAGATTAAAATCACCAGAATGGAACTTCTCAAACCATTGCCGTACTGTGCATTCATTGGCCACATCCTTGCTAAACACTTCGTTGATGTTTTGAGCTGTCCACGCTGTATTGGTTCCATGACGGAACTCATATTTGAAAATAACATGAACTTTTGACTTATCCATACGTTCACAAAAATCTCTCTCAAAAAATATTTGGAAGATAACCACAAGCCAAGCCATGCATTTGAAGGAATGAGGATGTACCTTCACAATAAAAATAAAACAAGAAGTGTTAGAGTGAAATGTCAGGGATATCAACTGTCAAACTTAGTATTTAAGGAAATTGGACATTTCATACTTGATAACCATATATATATATATATATATATATATATATATACACACATATATCATATATATATATTTTTCAGGTAGGTGATAACACAAAATGCTAAGAGCGGTCCTGTGGCAGGGTTAAGGCTGATTTTAAAAAAAAACAAAAAACCCACAAAACCCAAATTTTCTATAGAATTTTCATTACTTATCAAGAAGCCAAAAGGTAAAAAAATTCAGTGAAAATGATTTGATATTTTGGATGCTTAGCAGAGTGCAAGTTAAAGGTTTGTATTCCTCATTAGAGACTTTGTTTCTTGTTTAAACTGATACATGTTCATTTGTTATCCTTGAATTCTAGAATCTCGGGATAGGGAGTATATTCTGAAGTATGCCCTGTGTTTAGAGCTATTATACACACATACATACATATTTATGTCTTTTGAATTTTAAGTGTTCCTAATAAGACCTTTGTCTTGGGTCTTCAGTATGTTATCACAGTTTGAATATTTTAACATTTCTTTATTTCCCCAACCATCCTCTTTTTTTTTTTTTTCTTTTTTTTTTTTTTTTTTTGAGACAGAGTCTCACTTTGTTGCCCGGGCTAGAGTGAGTGCCGTGGCATCAGCCTAGCTCACAGCAACCTCAGACTCCTGGGCTTAAGCGATCCTACTGCCTCAGCCTCCCGAGTAGCTGGGACTACAGGCATGAGCCACCATGCCCGGCTAATTTTTTTGTATATATATTTTTTTTAGTTGGCCAGATAATTTCTTTCTATTTTTGGTAGAGACGGGGTCTCACTCTTGCTCAGGCTGGTCTCGAACTCCTGACCTCGAGCGATCCACCCGCCTCGGCCTCCCAGAGCTAGGATTACAGGCGTGAGCCACCGCGCCCGGCCTCCCCAACCATCCTTGTTTTTCTTTTTTGTAACCTGTTTCCTTCATAGGGAACAATCTGGTTTCCATGTTTTATTTAAGTAAAGACATTAGAAATTGAGTTTAAAGCAGTTAGCTTCTTATTTTCTCTTTCTTGGCTCTTTGGTTCTTTTGCCTAATTAAGCTCTTTTAGTTGTCCAAGATGAAATTGAGATCAGCAATCTTAGATCAAAAAGATAGTTTTCAAATGTTTTTCTTCTGTGGAATTATACCTTGTAGATATGAAGAGAACAGATGTATGAGCTCAGTATAATCTCTCCTCACCTCTTCCTGGAACAGCTGTTGGGATCTTTGGAAAAAGAGAGCTTGCTACATTACCTAAGGTTGAAAAGAAGATTGCAACAAAACCTTGAACTTCATGCTACTCTGTAAATGGGGTAGCAACAGACATATTGGGAGAATGAACAAAAAGTCCCCATGTTGCACTGTCTTTGTAGTGGGAGAGCCCACTGTCCTGGCCCTCTGTTCCTTCTGTGGAGTCAGTGGTGATGGACATCTTTCTTCCTAGGGGATATTTCATCTTCAAAGTGTGATGTTTGCATACTGTGAAGAGAGGAGTTATTTTCTTCTAAGATAGTTTTTTTTTTTTTTTTGCGTATTAAATGTTGACTAACTGTGTGGAAAATGCTTACAATCTGCATTTCAGCTGGGTATGGTGGTATGCACTTCTAGTCCCAGCTACTTAGGAGGCTGAGGTGGGAGGATTGCTTGAGCCCAGGAGTTCAAGTCCAGCCTGGGCAACATAGTAAGACATGGCTCTAAAAAATAAAATAAGAATAAAATCTGTATTTCATCTCTAGTATAGTACATCTTTAAATAATACCCTGCTCTGTTTTTTCCAGCGGTGAGCCCCTCCAGACTCCGAATAGGAGATCAAGAGTTTGATTCATTGCCTGCTTTACTGGAATTCTACAAAATACACTATTTGGACACTACAACGTTGATAGAACCAGTTTCCAGATCCAGGCAGGGTAGTGGAGTGATTCTCAGGCAGGAGGAGGCAGAGTATGTGCGAGCCCTCTTTGACTTTAATGGGAATGATGAAGAAGATCTTCCCTTTAAGAAAGGAGACATCCTGAGAATCCGGGATAAGCCTGAAGAGCAGTGGTGGAATGCAGAGGACAGCGAAGGCAAGAGGGGGATGATTCCAGTCCCTTACGTCGAGAAGTATAGACCTGCCTCCGCCTCAGTATCGGCTCTGATTGGAGGTAACCAGGAGGGTTCCCACCCACAGCCACTGGGTGGGCCGGAGCCTGGGCCCTATGCCCAACCCAGCGTCAACACTCCGCTCCCTAACCTCCAGAATGGGCCCATTTATGCCAGGGTTATCCAGAAGCGAGTCCCTAATGCCTACGACAAGACAGCCTTGGCTTTGGAGGTACATAATGTGCAAAATGTAGAAAGAAGAGATCTGCTACAGGGTCTCCCTTTCAGACCTCTTAGAGCTTTGTAGGAATGCTGAATACGAGCACCAGCATTGTGATGTTGTAGATGTCAAACCATTAAGTATTGATTTTGGCATTTAATGTTGGGTTTTCTGTTTTTTATAGAAACCTATTTTGGAATGAGTAAGCTTAAAACTGTATAACTGAATGTTCTGATTGATCTACTAAACATACTTTGACTACTTTAATAACACCACCTGAATTCACAGGAATTAACCTAAAATATTTTTTCTCATCTCCATCCTAATCTGTTTCTTGCTTTCTGTTTCTCATTGTCTAAAAGAAAGTGGGTTCACACAGATTTGAGTGTAATAAGTGGTCTCTATGAAAACATTTAAAAGAAGTTTTTTCCCACAAAAACACGTTTTTACTTTAGGGTACACGAGATTCCTTATCATTAATAGTGTTCATCAAGTAAGAATTAGAAGGAAACAGTGACGCCTAGCATAGTACAAGTGTGAAAGGAATCATACCTAAAAGTATTAATTCTAAGGAGCAGCAGATTTACTTGGTTTTTGTTGTTTTAATGCATTTTACAGGTGAGAAACCAGTTCTTCCTGAGGAGTTGATTTTTGCCTTTGGTGAAACATCCTTGGTAGCCTGTCTCCTTCTGGCCAACCCTTACATTGTGTTTATTCCTTTATTCCTCTCTTTAGCAATCACAGCTTTGTCTCTTACCCTTTCTTTTTCCTCCCTCCCTCCCTCCCTTTCTCCCTTCCTTTCTAAATTACGCAGAGCTAGTGGTTCAGAATAAAAACCAGTACAGAAGTGGTATGCATTCCCATCTTCCAGAGCCTACTGATACGGTGGCTTGAATGTAAGCAGGTAGCTTTCATAAGCACAGGCTGAAGTTACGTGAGCACAAATTAGCAGAAAAGGGGTAAAAGCGTGTTTTCATAAGCTGAAATCTTCTCTAACTTTTTTTTTCTTTGGGTCATGTTCATAGACTGAGGAGTAGGAGCTGCCCTCTAAGTGGGAGTGTTAGCCTACCGAATAAGCTAGGATTTATTTGAACCCATCTCCGATATTACTGGATTTGAAATTTTCCTTTAGGTTCTGATCTAGTGAATGCAAAGGAGGGTTAATTGAGTTTTCTAGGTTTGACTGAAAAAAATCGGTGTTTTTAAAGTTTGTATTTTTTGAGATTGTGTTGTAACTTAAAAGTATCATGTCTAGCTGGGTGCAGTGGCACATGCTTATAGTCCCTGCTCCTCAAGAGGCTGAGACAGGATCATTTGAGCCTAGGAGTTCCAGGCCAGACTGGGCAACATAGCAGGACCCCATCCTTAAAAAAAAAAAAAGTATCATGTCTCTGATGAGAAATGAAATGTGCATTATTTAGGCCACATCACTTCTTTTTCCCACTTAGAGTTTGGAGGGTAAGGAAAATAAATTTCTAGCCTCATGTTTTCATTTAAGTTCAGATGATGTTGACATCCAATACGGTGCTGTGCACATGATGGATGTGGCTCTTGACATTTATTGCATACCTTGATAGTACTGCACTGCAGTCTGAAAACAGCATTGATGGAACAAGCCAGCTAATACCCAAAAGAGAATAGTTATCACATTAATGTTGCTTCCATTTGCATTTCCTTTCTCAAAGAGAGTTATTTTTAATGATACCTGCCTTGATTAGAGGCTTTAATGCTCAAAAATGGTTGAACTGCTCTCCCTGCTGTGAAATATAAATCTTGTGAAATAAAGATTTGAGTAAACCTGCCGGCACGCTGTACAGGTACTTCCAGCTCTAGGCAGCCAGGCATGTTTCTAATCCTAGCTACTGGTGAAGCTGAAGCAGGAGAGTGGCTTGAGCCCAGGAGACCAGCCTGGGCAACATAGTGAGACACCGTCTCAATTAAACAAATATTTAAAAAAATAAAAACTTCCAGGCTGCCAGCTCCCACAAGTTGTGTGAGCTAATTCCTTACTTTCTGTTTCAGAAATCAGACCACATATTCTGGAGTTAAAATTGAGGGAAGGGGAGAGATGGGCTGGATCCTGGGCCCTAGTCTGCCCATGCCTGAACAGGAAAGCACAAGTTTGATGGGGTGAGGGGTATCCTGTTCTCCTTAAGGGAATTATTTTGGGACCCTTCTCCTGAACAGACAGACTAACATGTATTAATATATAGATCTGATTTGAGCTTGGCACCCTGACTATGGTAACAATGCCATATTCTCAATAAATTCGTCTCTTTTTCATGTCCTTGTATGGTGCTTAGTGCTTACCCATGCTTTAGCCATTAATGCCCCACTTTGGTACATTACTAGCAACCCTAGCCCCAGAGCTACAAAGGGAATTCCAGGTTTCTGAGAAGTTATAAGTGCTCTCCCATGTTCTAATCAATATTACAATGGTTATTAAACTACTAAGGGTGCCGATCAGAACTTGTAGACTAAGAGGCTCAGCCATCAATATTTACATTTGAAAAGGTCTTAAATTCTGAAATGAAGGGGTGGAGAATACACACCACTACTTACCCAGTGCTACAGGCTGGACTAGGAAACAATCAGTGGGCTCAGTCTGCTGGATGTCTTTTGTAAAAATATATTTTGAAAATCACTTCAGTACCTGACGTTAGGTTATTACTTGTTTATCAGTATTTTGTTTGGCCTTTTTTCCTCCACCTCTGGTAACTATTCCTCTTATATAAAAGTTTATTAATATCACTTTTAATAAAAAAAAGATGTGAGTTGAAAACTAGCTTATGAGTTCAGTAAGTTTTCTTTTAGTTTGGATACTGGTCTTGAGCTGCATATGTTTATTGCTAAAAATGGCCTCCTTTAAGTTAGAACAAATACCGCAAGTAGTAACCTTAAAACACCATTTCTTATGGCACTTGAAAAAAAATGTTGTTTAACATCAGCATTCTAGAGCTGGAAAGAACCTTAAGATATCCTCATTCAATATTTGGAAAAAATTGATGTTTAGACAGGTTGAATGGGTCGTTTAAGCTAGTTGGAAATGGAGATGTGACAAACCCACATCTACCTTAGCGCCTTTCTACCAAACCCAAATTCAGTCTGTGGTTCCTTCTCTTTTGTGTCAGTGCTGCTCTCCCCCTCAGTGCAGGTTTTGCCTAGTTTCAATGACAGCACATCCTCAGTTGTGCTGTCTTTGCAGGGAGGCATAGTTCTTTCCTGTCTCTGGTTTTTCACAGGAGCTGATGCCTACTCCCTACTGTGATGAGTCTGGGAGGTAAGAGTAGGAGACTCTGACCTTCTCACCTTAGCATTTGGGTAAGAAAAACATGCATTGGCCGGGCGCGGTGGCTCACGCCTGTAATCCTAGCTCTGGGAGGCCGAGGCGGGTGGATCGCTCGAGGTCAGGAGTTCGAGACCAGCCTGAGCAAGAGTGAGACCCCGTCTCTACTAAAAATAGAAAGAAATTATCTGGCCAACTAAAAAATATATATACAAAAAAATTAGCCGGGCATGGTGGCTCATGCCTGTAGTCCCAGCTACTAGGGAGGCTGAGGCAGTAGGATCGCTTAAGCCCAGGAGTTTGAGGTTGCTGTGAGCTAGGCTGATGCCACGGCACTCACTCTAGCCCGGGCAACAAAGTGACACTCTGTCTCAAAAGAAAAAAAAAAAAGAAAAAAAAAAGAAAAACATGCATTGAGATACACTGATAATCAATTGACCAGTATTTGTATATATATCTCATATAAATGAAGAGTAATCTGGCCCACTATAAACCCAGATCTGTAAACCAGCTAGGTACATTTTAGTGTAGTTTCAAATCATTTAATTTCATAATTGGGCAGGTCCAGAAGATAATATATAAGACGAGCAAACTTCAGACTGCTTCTCAGTGCCCTAAGAGTTCCCAGGAGGTGCCTAGGGAGAGGAGGAAGCTAAGGATGCAAGGCTCTGGGTTTCCCCCTCTTGCTCGAAGCAAAGCAACTCTAATTGTGTTATATTTTGCGGTCTCTGTTAGATTTTCTTTGAAGAAAGGGTTTCTGTGCTTTAAAAAAAAAAAAAAAGGATGTAAATAAACTATTCTAAGATCTACCTCCCTTCATCTTATGGATGGATGTTTCCTGTGTAGTGTATTTGCCATGATCAGAGTCCTGCACTAGATTATAAGTTATTAGATATTTCCTCTTTCCCCAAAGTAGGGATATTCCTCTGCCCAATATAGTTCTGTGGGTCAATCAGTCAGACATATTCTGGGGGACTATAACAGTGAGCCAGACAGACACCCTCTGTTCCGTCCTGGAGCTCCTGATAAAGACAGATATTAGCCGGGCGCGGTGGCTCACGCCTATAATCCTAGCCCTCTGGGAGGCCAAGGCGAGTGGATGACTCAAGGTCAGGAGTTCAAGACCAGCCTGAGCGAGACCCTGTCTCTACTAAAAATAGAAAGAAATTATCTGGCCAACTAAAAATATGTAGAAAAAAAAATTAGCTGGGCATGGTGGCGCATGCCTGTAGTCCCAGCTACTCGGGAGGCTGAGGCAGTAGGATCGCTTAAGCCCAGGAGTTTGAGGTTGCTGTGAGCTAGGCTGACGCCATGGCACTCACTCTAGCCCGGGCAACAAAGTGGGACTCTGTCTCAAAAAAAAAAAAAAAGACAGACATTAAAGAAATACAGTTATACTGTGTTTCGAAAGAGAAATGCTAGAAGAGTGAAAAGGCATCTTTCATTTTTTGATCTTAGATTCCAATTTTTTGTTTTGTGTCTTCTTGGGAGCTAGGATTGTGATATATCTTACCTTGTAAATGCAGGTGTTAAAAGTTTATTTTATGCCTCTGTAGACTTGTCCAAAACAGTCACCTTTTTTGGTTCAGACAGGGTCTTGGCTTGCTCTGTTGCCCAGGCTGGAGTGCAGGGGCATCACTGCAGCTTCCAATTCCTGGGCTCCAGTGATCCTCCGCTGGGACTACAGGTGCTCACCACCATGCCTGGCTAATTTTTAAAAATTTTTTGTAAAGACAGGGTCTCACTGTTTCCCAGACTCCTCTCGAGCTCCTGGCCTCAAGTGATCCTCCCACCTTGGCCTCCCAAAGTGCTAGGATTACAGCCATGAGCCACTGCTCCCTTTTTCTTTAAATGTACAGTCATGTAACTTGCATTCTCTGATTCATTCTGCCATTTTCCTATGATAGATGGTAAGACTCGAGAGTAACCAGGGAGCATCTCAGGTATTCTCAGGCGTGGACCTTGATAGGGAAGGTGTAAAGTGCTTTAGGTCCTCAGTGACACGCAGCAGTGACTACATCAATTCCTTATTTCCCCATGTAGAACTCCAGGAAACCTAAATTTTTAAGGCCTTTTGACTTGTGTGTGGAAAATTAGAGAAAACACCCCTCTGATGTATCCTTCTATTAGAAAAAGAGATGAGAATATGAGCAGTGGCAAATCCTTGATGTATCCAGTTTGTCTTTTTCTGGAACTGTAGCTATAGATTTCTGTCGTGTTCACTGAGACAGATGTCTGCTTTCCCTCTCCCTTCCATCCTCTTTGGGCATCTCCTTCATTTCCAATCACAGAATCTCAACGGGAAGGAACTTTGGAAGTAACAGATCCAGCTCTTAGACATTGAAGGCAGGCCCTCTGGTATCTTCACAGATGATTTTTTAACATCTGTTTGAATATCTCTACTTTTGGAGAACTATCAACCACAACAGTATCATTCAGAGGTTCTAAACTTTCTTGCTTCACAGTGCCTTTAGTGTCTCAGTATTATTTCACAGTGCCCCAAGCCAAAATAAATATCTAATGGTTCCCTTTATTAAGTAGCTAGGTCTAAACAACTTAAGTATTTATATCCTAATAACCTAGTAGCCATTTTAAAAGATAATAAACATAATTAAAAGAAAATATTTTTATTTTGTTATTAAATGACCACAATTACTTAACTAATGAGATGTGTACATCTCTCAGACACTGCACACTTTCTCAGACCTTGGGATCATATTGAACCTTGCCACTCTCATTTCCTGTTTTACATTTATTTTTATGAGGTACTTGCTTTTTTAGTATAACAATTTCTAGTACCCAGCTTTACAAAGATATATCTTTGAAAGGAATGTATTGTAATCTAATGTTGAAATTGGGAACTGCTTTGAGTTAGTAGTTCACATGGCATCACAAATGTCAAGTATTGCTGTTTCCCTCAAACATTTGAATTACTTCATGGCACCATGTGCATTTACTATAGTGCCTCCTGATACTACACTTTGGGAACCTTAAGGCAAATTTATTGTATAAATGTTGAGCCAAAATGTAGCCATGTACGGTACTATGTATGGTACCTCCTCACTTCTCATGAAAAGGATGGGGAGTTTAGTATCAGGCATTATTAGTTGTTGAGCTAGAGAAGATCATTTCTGACTTGGACTATAACTAGGCTAAAGCCTATCTCCCAGGGTCTTGTGGGATGCTTAAATCTGAAAGACCTGCAGCTTCCACCAACACAACTCATTTCAGTCCATCTCTGAGGCAGGTGAATCATTAAAACTGAATTGTCCTCATTTGTTTCTATTGATTTGAAATACTGTGGATGGACCCTAAATATTACCTATTCTTAGATCAGAGTCTGCAAACTTTCTGAAGGCCTTTGACAGCCTTAAGATCTCTGTCACAACCATTCAACTCTGCCATTGTAGCAGGAAGGCAATCATAGACAAAACAACAAATGAGCTTGCTTTGTTCCAAAAAATATTTATAAAAACAGCAAGCTGGCTTTGGCTCACAGGTCCTGGTTTGCTGACCCCTGCCTTAGATTGCTGTAGTTTCCTTAACTTTATTTTCCCTCCAGCTAAATCTTGAAATATTTACTAAAACTGTGTTTTTGGTATGTTTGAAAATGTTTAAAGATAAGGCTCCTGTATTGCTTTTCTGTACTTGGCTTTTCCCTTTTATTTATGTGAATTTGTGTGCTTCTTGACCTGAGCACACTGAAATTCTGCAGCAAATCTGGATCCAAGGAATGCTGGCAGATGTTGATGTCTTCTGGTCCGATAGTAGGGACAGAAACTAGAAAAGTGGTCACCTAGAGTTGCACCAGCAATGGAGGTCACACCGTTCCCTGATATTACCTATATAGTCAACTCTAAAAATTAATGCCATTTGGATTCCGTTTCTTTCTCATTATCACTGGAACTCATTGGTGAAGATCAGCTGGGTAATCTTTTGCTCCTGGACCAACTCTAGATTTGATTGTATCTGTACCAGGATCATGATTGACCTTGAAAATTACACAGAGCTTAGGGAATAAACCAGTGTTCATTAAGTTCCCTGGGAGCAGAGAAACTAGAGTAACCACATTTAGTCCCCTTTACAAATGACTCGATGATTTATGCTCAGACTTGCTCCTAAGAATGTGTTATAGGATCAGGAGGCTGAGGACCAGACTGGACAATAAAAGATCCTCAGTGGTGAAAGAATCATTAGGCTCTTTCCTTGGTAGTGAGGTCTACCTCATGAAAAGAAAGGTTAACTGCCTCCTAGTACTTTGTCCTTTGTAATGTCTTATTCATTGTTAGTGCATATTAGGATTTTTCATTCCTATTTATAACTAGAGTTTTATTTTATTTTATTTTTATTTTTTTGAGACAGTCTCATTCTGTTGCCCAGGCTAGAGTTCCATGGCCTCAGCCTAGCTCACAGCAGCCTCAAACTCCTGGATCAAGCAAACCTGCCTCAGACTCCCAAGTAGCTGGGACTACAGGCGTGTGCCACCATGCCCGGATAATTTTTTCTGTATATCCTTTTAGTTGTCTATATAATTTCTTTCTATTTTTAGTAGAGACAGGGTCTCACTCTTGCTCAGGCTGAACTCAAACTCCTGAGCTCAAACGATCTACCCGCCTCGGCCTCCCAGAGTGCCAGGATTACAGGCATGAGCCACCGCACCTGGCCCATAACTAGAATTTTGAAATAAGTAGTGTTAGAACTACTGTATTACTACATTCGCTGATTAGTACCTTCCTTTATATCTTAAGATTGTAACATTTCTTGGGCAAGCATTCAATTTTACTTTCTTTGTTTTTGAAGTAGTACGCCTAGTTTCAAACCTGTATGCATCCTCCTCACCTTCCTTGGTCTGGTCTTCTGGAATTATGCTTTAGTAAGTTGGTGCCTAACAGGAGGAGGGGCATCATTCTGGCTTTGTTTCTGAATTAGAAAAAGAACTGCACTTAGTGGAGCAGGGTGTTCTTAGACTGCTGTGTCCCCTCCAGCTCCGTTCCTCTACCTGCCTCCTGCAGGGTTGACAGCCACCCCCTTTTCCAAACTGTTGAAGAGCTAGGACCTCGTGTGGTATAACAGGAAGCCCTGGTCTCTAAGTATAGTCATGTTGCCTTTGGGACTTGTCTATTCCTGACCCCAGGAGAGTCCCCATGTGTTTTAAACATTTCAGGAGAAAAACCACATATAGTACAAAGGGTTATTTAATTTTCATAAAGTCTTCCTTGAAGTATTTGTACTTTAAGGCTATTTTGGGCAGGTTAATTAGCCCAGTTGACTGCTTTCAACTTTTCTGTCTTACCCATTTAAAAATCAGAATCAGGCCAGGCGCGGTGGCTCACGCCTGTAATCCTAGCACTCTGGGAGGCCGAGACAGGAGGATCGCTCGAGGTCAGGAGTTCGAGACCAGCCTGAGCAAGAGTGAGACCCTGTCTCTACTAAAAATAGAAAGAAATTATCTGGCCAACTAAAATATATATGTAGAAAAAATTATCCGGGTATGGTGGCGCATGCCTGTAGTCCCAGCTACTCGGGAGGCTGAGGCAGTAGGATTGCTTGAGCCCAGGAGTTTGAGGTTGCTGTGAGCTAGGCTGACGCCATGGCACTCTAGCCTGGGCAACAGAGTGAGACTCTTGTCTCAAAAAAAATAAAATAAAATAAAAATCAGAATCATTCAGTGTGAGCAAGAGCGAGACCCCGTCTCTACCAAAAATAGAAAAAATTAGCCAGGCGTGTCTGTAGTCCCAGCTACTTGGGGGGCTGAGACAGGAGGATCACTTGAGCCCAGGAGTTTGAGGTTGCTGTGAGCTGTGATGATGCCACTGCACTCTTACTCTACCCAGGGCAACAGTGTGAGACTCTGTCTCAAAAAAAAAAAAAACAATCATTCTATCCTTTTGTAGTTCATAAGCATGATTGGGTTTTCACACTTGTGTGTGAAATGTACCTCCCTCAAACCTTGTTAACAGCACCAGCACATTACCTATCTGACATAAAAGATAATCAGAATTATTTCAGTTATGGCATCGCCTTTCTTTCATCTCCTGACATTTGGACTTCTCTGCCAAGAATCTAATCAACGGTAAAAAAAAGTTTTGTTGCACATGCTCTCTTTTTTTTTTTTAAAGAGACAGGGTCTTGCTATGTTGCCCAGGCTGGCCTCAAACTCCTGGGCTCACACAGTTCTCCCGCCTCAGCCTACCAAGTAGCTGGGACCACAAGCACGTGCGCATGCACAGCATAAAAAAAAAGGTTTTAGATTTTAGAATATGATGTGGTTCTTCTGAGTGTTCCTCTGTAGAGTAGAACCAAAAGAATCTGATGTGGTCCAAGAGTCTTAATTTACACATAATTTCTTCCCCCAGTAATATCTTGCTTTTTCTACCCATTTCTTCCTGAGAAGTCAGAAAGAAAAGGTCTGGGGGCAAATGAGCAAGTTTTGCTCTATATCTTTTTTTTTTTGAGACAGAGTCTCACCGTTGCCCGGGCTAGAGTGCTGTGGTGTCAGCCTGGCTCACAGCAACCTCAAACTCCTGGGCTCAAGTGATCCTCCTACCTCAACCTGGGACTACAGCCGTGTGCCACCACACCCAGCTAATTTTTTTCTATTTTTAGTAGAGACAGGGTCTCATTCTTGCTCAGGCTGGTCTCGAACTCCTGACCTCAAGCAATCCTCCCACCTTGGCCTCCCAAGAATGCTAGGATTACGGGTGTGAGCCACTGCACCTGGCCTTGCTCTATTTCTTGAGAAGCTGGTGTGGTTCTGTGGTACTGGTAACAGCAAGGGGCTGGTCCACACTTCAACCTGCCTTTCACTTACTAGAGCTCTGTGGGATACAATTTGAAACTGTACTTGAATGCTTAAGAATAAAGACAATATCACAATGAGAGAAAAGAGGGGTGTTTAAACCTAGATTTTGCTGTCAAGCAAAATGGTGGACTTAAGGCTATATCCTAAAGAATCATCTTCTACAAAACACCTAGAAAAGCTGAGTAAAACATAACAAACATCCTTTTCTTTTCACTTTTTCATTGGAGTATGAAATCATTTAGCAAAATGTACTAATCTCAAGTATACAATTTGATGAGTACATGCATGTAGAACTGTGTGATAACCAGCCAAGGGAAAGTATAGAACATTTCCAGCATTCCAGAATGTTCTCTCATGCATGCATCTTGTGTGTTTTTAATATCAATAAAATAATGGATTCAGATACAGTAGATATTGAGGGGTGTTAGCAGGGAAGATAGGCCTGATGTCATCAGACCAGCTCCTTGAAAGAAACTGACCCTTTAGTCCCCATCTAGAGGGGAGCCTAACCTGAGTGGCAGTTTAAAATTTTGATATGAGCATATATATCCCCTCCAACATTTTTTTCTCTCTAAAATTCAGAGACTTGTATTATTGTGGGTCTGGCCACCAGAATAGCACTTTATATGCCATAAGTGCTTAATAGGCAATACAAATAAATACTAAAAATACTAAAAGAAGTGCTGCACTTGATATAATTGACTTTAACATATCAAGTGACTAGCAGCACAGAGACATTAATAACGTGTGTGTCTGCACACACATGTATATGTGTAAAGGGTGAGGGGTCAAGGGTAGTTGAGTCATAAAGGAAAATTCACTAAGGAATACTCGAATGTTACGGGACTGGTATTAAGCCTAGCTTCTTGCAACACTGTAAGATTTTTAAAAACAAGGGAGTAGGTCAGGCACAGTGGTTCACTCCTGTAATCCCAGCACTTTGGGAGGCCAAGGCGAGAGGATTGCTTGAGCTCAGGGGTTAGAAAACAGCCTGGGCAACATAGCGAGATCCCTGTCTCTACAAAAAATTTAAAAATTAGCTGGGTGTGATCATGTGCACCTGTAGTCCTAGCTACTCGGGAGGCTGAGGGAGGGGAATTGCTTGAGCCCAGGAGTTGGAGGCTGAAAAATAAAAAAAGAAGGGAACAAGTGAGATGAAGTCTGAGAACTAGGGTTGGGGATAAAGGAATAAATCTTACTAGCAAGTGAAACTGCACTTTGATGTCCTAGTCTTGCTGTCCTCAAAAACTGTATGAAAATCTTTGCTTGTCATAGTTGATCTTCTTGTATGTCAGGAACTTTGAATTGGAAAATTGCTGGGAGTGAACAGAACCCTGGTGCTACCAGCCTGTAGGGAATAGATCTGTCTGTCTGTCTGCAAGGATGGGCATACCGTATCATCCTTCCCTCTCCTCCCTTTCCCCAGTAGCCATATTCACAGTATCGGCAGATTGAGCTGCTGCTTTTTCTCACCCTCTGTATCTTATCTCTTGTCTATTATTCCCTTGTTTCTGTCCTCCTCTTAGCATCCTATGACCCACACAACCACTTTAGGCCTCTGTGGTTTTCAGATAGTTCTTTAGGAAATAGGCTAATAGGCAAGTTGTTTTGTCTGTTAGTGAGATCAAGAAGAGGCTCTGGGCCTGGACTTGAGTTAGCTTTGGCCAGAGTTGGCCTAGAGACACTCTTAGGGAACTCCTATGTCCCTAAGAGCATAATTTGGAAGTTCCTGGTATAGTAGAAAAAACACAAATGAGCCAAATAGTTCTGGGCTCAAATCCCAACCCTGTCA
Organism: Lemur catta; assembly: GCF_020740605.2. NCBI lineage: Eukaryota > Metazoa > Chordata > Mammalia > Primates > Lemuridae > Lemur > Lemur catta. Next base: position 16,809,465 of record NC_059142.1, read on the forward strand.
CTAGCCCTTTGACCTCAGGTATATCATGTAATTTCTCTGAACCTCTGTTTTCTCACCCATAAAATGAAAACAGTTCTGTCTTGCAGGGTTATTATGAGGATTGGAAAATAATTTATATCAAATGCCCTCTACCATACTATATAATAGTTGGATAAATGGTAGTTATTAATTTAATAAAACCAAATGAACAAGGCCGGGCACAGTGGCTCACTCCTGCAGTCTCAGCACTCTGGGAGGCTGAGACGGGAGGATTGCTTGAGCTCAGGAGTTTGAGACCAGCCTGAGCAAGAGTGAGACTCTTGTCTCTACTAAAAATAGAAAAATTAACCAGGTGTCGTGTGCGCCTATAGCTATTCAGGAGGCTGAGGCAGAAGGATCGCTTGAGCCCAGGAGTTGGAGGTTACAGTGAGTTATTATGATGCCATTGCACTCTACGCAGAGCTACAGAGCGAGACTCTGTCTCAAAAAAAAAAAAAGCAAAACAAAACACAACAAAAAATGAATGAACAGAGTATGCTGAGAACTCCAGTGTTGTTAATTAAAGGATAGTCATAGATTTCTTTAGTCTAGTGACATCAATATTTTGCCACAAGGTGAAGCCATTCATCAGACCTCCTTTGTCTTAAGTTTCATAACAGGATAGCGGTATATCTAGATTGTTAAAACCTTTTATATTTGATGTTGCAACGAGATTTTTTTTATAACTAGAAGCAAAAATATGATAGTTGGGGGTTTTTTGGTTTTTTTTTTTTTTTTTGGTCCTTCTGTTGAGTAATGATCAGGTGCCAAGTGGCATTGAGGGAGAGTGAGGGGCCGGGCGCGGTGGCTCACGCCTGTAATCCTAGCTCTGGGAGGCCGAGGCGGGTGGATCGCTCGAGGTCAGGAGTTCGAGACCAGCCTGAGCAAGAGTGAGACCCCGTCTCTACTAAAAATAGAAAGAAATTATCTGGCCAACTAAAAATATATATACAAAAAAATTAGCCGGGCATGGTGGCTCATGCCTGTAGTCCCAGCTACTCGGGAGGCTGAGCCAGTAGGATTGCTTAAGCCCAGGAATCTGAGGTTGCTGTGAGCTAGGCTGATGCCACGGCACTCACTCTAGCCCGGGCAACAAAGTGAGACTCTGTCTCAAAAAAAAAAAAAAAAGTGAGGTCTGTCAGTAGACGGTGGGATTGAGGGGCCGGCAGGCAGTGGCCTGCCAAGTAGAGCTTGGGAAAGAAGGTGGGGGCTTTGCAGGGAGCTGGGGGGATTTGGAGTTTTGGCCTATCCCTGCCCAAGTAAGCGGTAAAAGGCTTGCCTTAGTCGGGAGGTAATAGGAACACTTAGTTTTCTGGGACCAAGTGAAGTGTGCTTGCCATGATCGCCTTCTGCTGTGTAAGCAGCGGTAGGACAGGATGTGTGTACGAGAGTGGGCTGGGGGATTGTCCTGCTGCCGATGCCAGGCGGGGAGAGGGCCTCTTCCCCTAGGCCAGGGTCTGTGGAGCAGGTGGGAAGTTGAGGGTAGTGGGAACAAAGAAAGGGAACACTAGCTCACTTAAATTGGGATTGCTCATCCAGAGACACTTGAGATTTCCAAAAATTACCATTTTTTCCCTAAAAAGTATCATTTTCTAGGATCCCTTCTACTTTCTATATTCTCTATATTTTTCCGCACTGCTAAAAACATTTCTTCTGCCTGCATTAACCACAAGTAATCAGTTTGGTGGCCGGGGCTGGGGAGGCAGCAATAGCCTTTTCTATTAACATCAGCCCTAGAGCAATCACGTGGGCAGGGGATGTGTAACCAGAGGATGGAGTTTTTCGGCTTGCATTCTTAACTGGAAATAAAGTGCTCTCCTTATTCTCCTCCTGCAGGTCGGTGAGCTGGTAAAGGTTACGAAGATTAATGTGAGTGGTCAGTGGGAAGGGGAGTGTAATGGCAAACGAGGTCACTTCCCATTCACACATGTCCGTCTGCTGGATCAACAGAATCCCGATGAGGACTTCAGCTGAGTATAGCTCAACAGTTTTGCTGACAGATGGGAACAATCTTTTTTTTTTTCCAACTGCCATCTATACAATTTTCTTACAGATGTCAAAAGCAGTCTAGTTTATATAAGCATTCTGTTACCTGTGATCTTTTTTAGACTGAACTACTCCATTCCTAGTCTTATTTACCATATTCAGGGTACGAAACTGGAGGGCTTGTGTGTTAACTTCTGAATTGGCAATTTTAGGTGGTAGTGGCCATGCCTGTGTATATCAGAATGTCTTGCCTCTTTTCTCTCAGGCAGTGCAAATCAACCTGTGGAAAACTGATGGCCAGGAGAGGAGTGTACACACTGCTTACCCTGATTTATTCAGTGGTTTTGTTTTCGTTCTGAAACTATACTATCAAATGGCAATAGACTGTTCCCTTCCACCCCCGTGAAGTAATCATGCACCGTGTGAATAGTACCCAGTGGGATTGCTTTTTCATTTATGGAACATGACCGTCGTATGACTCATTCTGACATTTCCAATCCTGAGAATTCTGAGAACACTACTAGAGGCATTTGTCTTCCTTCCTAGTCAATGCTTCATACTTTTTCTTGGGATTCTTTCAACCCTTGTCATTCTTTTTCCCCAAACATACAGATAGGTTAATTTCTAAGATAAGTGTATATTTTCATTCCAGGTGAGAAGCAGTATGTGCAGAGCACTTTATTCAGTGCATAGCTTTAAGCCAGTATTGGATTCACTAAGTGGACAGCCAAACTCCCAGCTCTCTGCCTTCCCCCAAGGAATCCCAGCGGGTTACCCTGCTATAACTAAATAGACTCCTGGCTAATGGGATCCAGCAGGGCCATTTCTCCTAAGTGTCGGTATCCTAATAGGAGAATCTTGGAATTCTTAGATTCTACTTGGAGTGGGAGGACCAATCACTTACATTATTCCTTGGAAGGTTTTGGGGCCAAATTCTGCCCTCTGCATTACATGCAACTTGTGTAAAAGTCAAGTTAGAATTACATGAGTTTGGGGGTAGGGTTAGAGCTTTGAAAAATGTTTGAACCAATCATGAATTACTTATGTATTAATTTCACAGGGGCAGAATAGTGCTTGAAGTACATTACGTTATAAACTGCCTTCATTTTTGGTTCTTTTTGTTTATGTTCGGGTTTAGTTTACAAGCCCTTTTAAGTATGGAATGATTTATATGGGGTCAGGTGCTTCAAAGAATAGACCTACAAGACCAAAAATGATCTAGGCTATTTAGACCACAACATGAAACTTTCAAAGTTAGTTCCCAGTCTATAAAGGCACTTACTGGTCTGGTGTGGTATGACCAATAGAAACACCTTATACTTTGCTTTGGACCTCATTGTAGAAAAATAATGTACCTTTCTAATTGTTCTGCATAGGTTAATACAAGTTTGCATTCTTTGAACACGTACCAAATCATGGTATCCCAGTGACTAGCACATTGCCAGAGTTGATGTGCAGATGTCTGTGTGAGCAAATGAGAGGAGTGCAGAAGCTTATTACATGGCACAAGGAAGCCAGCTGGCATGGGTTACGTACATTACCACAAGCAAACTAATGAGTTGACGCTAATTTAATATATTTTTACCTCACACTAAGGTAATGCTTGATAAAGACATTAATACTCAAGTATCAAAATATTAGCACAGTGCTATGCACGTAGTGGGTGCTCATTATTGTTGAATGGACAGATTTGCAGTACTAGACTGAATTCCATCTGACTACTTTGTTAAATTTTCAGTTAGAGCATAGATACTGTAAAATCCAAATGCACATTAAATCTTGTTTTCCTGAAAGTATGGCATCTAAAGTATTTGTAGAAAAACTTTGTCACAACTGATTTGAATGTTTGTATTTTCTTTTGCCTTTGACTATGATACTGGCTTGTGATGTCTCTTTGCACCATGTTAGCGGAACATGCAACTCTACCCAAATCATAAGAATTGCTCAATGATCAGTTGTCCAGAGACATTACATGTACTGTTGGGTTGGATTTGGCTGGGTGTGGCAGTTATTGGACCTCAAGAAATCAAAGGACTTCTTATAAATATCTTCCAAAATAAAAGCAAATGCTAGACTCCTATTCAAGTGCATATGTACATTGTCATGAAGCAAAGTAAACTGAAATTGGCTGCTATATTTTATATAATCATTTCTGCAAAAGCCCATTTTTTTGGATACTAATATTTGACATGGTTAATTCTTATTAATTTGTTGGAATTGTTTATTGTTAATAATGCAAATAGATAATTTTTAATTATCCACAGGTAACATTTCACTATTAATGGTTTGAAATGAGTGATAAGCAAACCAATTTGAAATAAAATATGAACATGTGCCATTGTATTATAACACTATACACTTTCTTGACAGTTAAATTTTAAAAAAATGTTTTTTTGTAGCATGTATTGTATATGTTTATAGTATATGTAGTAAATAAAAATATGGCCAAATATTTGGCTTGGTGATCTTTTAGAGAAAGTAATCTTTGAATATTTTTCACAAAAGAGCTAAATCTTTATGCCTAAGGAATAGAGAGTGTGTGCCCTCAACAGCCTATGAACAATCATGTAATAAGATAAAGAAGTAATTATATACACTCTGTGGGTGCTTATTAAAGATAAGATTAACCATTGGTGATATTTTTAAAGGTCTCCACAAGTCACGAAATATTGATTTAAGGGGAGCATCAAAGAAGAACCATCATATAAAGATCTGGAGACTGAAATGATACAGAGAGAGAACATCAGACTTGTCCAGAAATGGATATATGTGGGCAAATAGTCCTTGTGAGTTTGAGGGGGGAGGCTAAGAATTTGGAGCTTTGCTGCCATTCATGTCCTGAAGAAAATGAAATGAGGAGAAAAGGTAAAGGGCAAAAAAGAACTAGCTGTCAAGAAGTGGGGTTCGGCCGGGCGCGGTGGCTCACGCCTGTAATCCCAGCACTCTGGGAGACCAAGGTGGGAGGATTGCTTGAGCTTAGGAGTTTGAGACCAGCCTGAGCAAGAGTGAGACCCCATCTCTACCAAAAATAGAAAAAATTAGCCAGGTGTGGTGGGGCACGCCTGTAGTCCCAGCTGCTCAGGAAGCTAAAGCAAAAGGATCACTTGAGCCCAGGAGTTCGAGGTTGTCGCGAGCTTTGATGACGCCACTGCACTCTACCCAGGGCAACAGAGTGAGACTCTGTCTCAAAAGAAAAGAGAAAAAGAAAAAATAGATTCAAAAAGAGAGCCATTTCATGTACAGCCTGGGCAACATAGACCCTGTCTCAAAAAAGAGCAGTACTTGTAGATCCTCCAAGGATACAGGCATAAAGTGAGCAAAAATAAATGCATGCCCTGCTGGCTCATGGTCAGGGGGATACTTCCAGTGTTTTTGTGGTTGGCCCGATTTACTTAGGGTTTTTTGTTTTTGTTTTGTTTTTGAGATGGGGTCTCAGTCACCCAGGCTAGAGTGCAGTGGTGTGGTCATAGCTCACTGCAACCTCGAACTCCTATGCTCATGTGATCCTCTTGCCTCAGCCTTGTGAGTAGCTGGGACAACAGGCAGGTACCACCACACCTGGCTAAATTTTTTTTTTTTAGAGGTGGGGTCTTACCGTATTGCCCAGGCTGGTTTGTTTTTTTTTTTTTATTAATTTTTTTTTTTAATGGGTCTTCCTGTGAGGACCGGAAAACTTGCTAGACAAATTCTAAAAGAGCTGTAACACTCCCCGGCTGGTCTTGAGCTCCTGGCCTCAAGTGATCCTCACCCTCCTGAAGTGCTGGGATTACAGGTGTGAGCCACTGCACCTGGCCTACTTAGGCTTTAGACCTGCTTTGAATCTAACAAAGTGGGCACTCAAATGTTGACTAAGTAGTCAAAGGTAAACTGGCTTGTATTAACCTTTTGTATCATCTTGCTTCAAATGGGGAGATTTTGTACATTTTAGCTTTCTGGGGGATGGAAAGAAGAATAGTTGTCTATTAGACGGGGAGGTGGACTTATTCAAAGCCCCGGTTTTTCCCTGTAGAAAAAGTTCTTGGAGTTTCTAGCCTCATTTCAAGCTGATGGGTCAGGTGAGCTACTCCAAGGCTCTAAGTACCAGCAAGGGAACTAGAAAAGTAGAGTCCTGAGGTGAGGTCTAAGATGGGCTCCTCTTTTCGCCTTTAAGCTGGGAAGTGTCTGTGGAGTGGTGAAAATGAATTTGGTGCTATGTAAGGGTACAGTAATGCTGTTTGTTGGGTACCTCTGGGCTACCCTAGGTTTTGTGTAGTGCAGGGTGCAGGTTCCTATACTGACTTGGTGCTGCCTCGCCCTCCTAGGCCTGCGGCCTGAACATGGCTTCCCAAGTGCCCCTCATAGCCGTGGGCCCTAACACAGAGCTTTGGCTGCCTTGGCTGGTGTTACCACCGTGTCCGAGGGTTGCCTGCAGCGGGGTTATAGCAACCATAACCTCATTCATCATGTTTTTGTATCTGTGTTGAGAGAGTAGCACATGAACCCAAGGGTACCTCTAGTGCCACAGAAAGGGGCTACTTTAAATATGACGTACTCATTCGTTATCACCAAAGGGTGGTTTGACTCCACTTTGGTTTGCTGTTTAGCTTCAGCAACTGGGAATTTTGATCAAATTACAGCAGTCCTAAGTGTGGTAGCTCCTCTGGAATAGACTCTGCCCTTGTGAGTCTTACATTCTAGGAGTAATGACAAAAACACAGCCATAACTCCCACAGGGGTTCCTGCTGGCTTTTTGGAGGTAGGTGGCCAGGCTCATAGCATTGCAAATACAGGCAAGAGTGTGGTTTGGAGCCCCTCTTTGCCTCCTCAGCTGAGTACCCTTGTATAGTAAACAGTTACACTGGCTCTCAGCAAATATTAGCTTCAATTACTGCCTTTACTGTTCCAGTTGGCTGCCAGTTTATAGACTTCCCTCTTCCCCCATGTCCAGTTAAGCATTTTATCAGCTCTACCTCCAAAATATTCTGTTACACATTTTTTGTTTGTTTTTTGAGATGCACAGGCTGGAGTGCAGTGTTGTGATCATAGCCCCCTGCAGCCTGGAACTTCTGGGCTCAAGTGACCCTCCTGCCTCAGCCTCCTAAGTAGCTGGGATTACAGGTGTGCACCACCATGCCCGGCTGATTTTTTTTTTTTTTTTTTTTTTTTGGTAGGGGCAGGGTTTTACTACGTTGCCCAGCCTGGTCTAGCACTCCTGAGCTCAAGCGATCCTCCTGCCTCAGCCTCCCAAAGTGCTGGGATTACAGGAGGGAGCCATCGTGCCCAGCCCATTACACATTTTTATGCCTCTCCCACCACCACCCAAGCAGCCAGCATCTCTCCTGTGGACCACTGCAGCAGCCTTCCCAGCCATCCACTTTCCTTGATCTGTTCATTACAGAGCAACCAGGGTGATCTTTCCACAAACTTGATCATGGCATTCCTTTCCTTAAAAAACTTGAATGGTTTCCTTTGATGATAAGATGTAATCTGCATTCCTTAATGTAGCCCACACAGGCCAATTTTGTTCTATGAGCTCCTGGCAGCCCTTCCTTCAGCAATTCAGGTGGGGAAGCTCTTTCCCACTCCAGGATTCTGCCTCCCATCCCCCCAACTCTTACTCTCTTGCTTCCAGCTTAAATATCACTTCCTCAGGGATGCCTTCCCCCAACCCCTAAATTCCATTTATAATTATCACATCATTTACCTAAACAATGTTCTCAATGTGATTTTTAAATTTTTGTTTCAATTTTTTTTAGAGACAGGGTCTTGCTCTTTCAGGCTGGAGTGCAGTGGCACAATCATACCTCACTGCAGCCCTAAACTCCTGGGCTCAAGGGATCCTCCTGCCTCAGCTTCCTGGGTAGCTGGGACTACAGGCTCACATCACACAGCTCCTGGCCAGACTGTGATTATTTAATTCCATCTCTGTAAATCAACTCCAGCGGGGCAGGAGCAGCATCTGATTGTACTCATCATGACATCTCCAGAGTCCAGCGCAGAGCCTGACTCACAGCACACAAGAAATATTTGTTGAATATTTTCCTCAGCAGGATGTGACGCTGGAGAGTAGGGACCCAGGCAGTCACTGGTCAGCTGCCTTCCCTAGCTAGCATCCCTGGTCTTATGTATGCTCAAAGCAAGGTTCATTTTAATATCGATCAGAGTACAACCCGTTTATGGAGGTTCTTCTGTTGCAGAAGCATGAAATGCTTTTCAAAGACCACCCTCAAAATAGGGGGCTTCCCAGTATTTGTGATGAACCCTGGGGCTATGCCCCTCCTGAACGCGTAGAGGGGAGCTATAGTCATACAAGGAAGGTTATCCATTGGTTCTATCTTATTCTGAGTTTCTGGCTTTAGCCATACTGTTAAAAAGGCTGAATCCTATTACCTAAAATACTAAAATTATGTCCAAATTGTTTTGTTCTAAAATGTTTTGCAATGGAAATAGCTTAATATACCCCAAACACTTCAAAGTAATTACTTCTGACCCTGTTATCATTTAGGTCTCTCGGTATTACAGACCCCAAAGGCAGCAACTCAAGAAAGCAATTCAGCAGGCACAGGGTCCTGGTGAATTCTCTCTGTGCATGCTGGCTAAAGTCATGACCCGTTCTGACGTCAAGGTAGGTAGGAGGTAGAGAGAACTGGCCTGAGTCTGAGGCCCAAATCCTTTCACAAGCCTTGTGACATAACAAGAAAAAAGGAGAAAGCCAGAATCCTGTCCCCAATAAATGTAATAAGAGAAAGTGGTTTATTTAAATTCTTTGGACCCATCTTTTCCCCCACTAGAATCAGTGCTTCCTCTTTCACTTGTTCTTTCAAATAAAAAATTGCCCCAGTTTCTCATTTCCCTTGTTAGGCATGCCTGTGGGATTAGGTTTGTGTCTGAACCAGCTAGTTGCTTCTTGTTCCTCAGCAAGCCCTGCCATATGATCAAGGGCAGGCTGTTGTGTTGTCATGGTGACCAGCATTTACATAAGCAAGAACTGGGGGGAAAACATTTGTTGTCTGGAATGACTTGCGGTAAATTTCATCTTAATGGAAAGATAAAACACCAACACGATGTGCTAGCGACTAGAATTTGGAAAAACAGGATGAACTTTTTCTATTTCTTTTGGTGAGATTAATTAATGGGTACCACTTTGGCCATCAAAAAAACCTGCGATTTAGACAAGTTTCTGAGACTTTCTCAAAAAATGAAGAACTGCAATACCTAGGAAAAAAAAGAATGAATGTCATGTTTTTTAAATTCTGTCCTTGATCACATCTCCAGTAGCAAGTAGAATGTGAGGTTGGTTTGTGTGTCTGGTCTTCTAAAGCAAAGGTTATTATTAATCCAGAATCTTTTGACCCCTAAGAGATGCACAGATGGACCTCGTAAGGGATGTGGCAGATTGCTCACTCAAATCCATGTTCTCGTCTTTCTTCACACCCTGCTTAACTACATTTCCCAGCCTCCCTTGCCACTGTGTACGACCATGTGACTGGGTTCCAGCCACGGGCTGTGTGCAGAAGTGCCTGCACCACTTTCAGGCCAGGCCTATGGAAACCTCCCACAGGTGTCCCACCACGCTCCTCCCTTCTGTCGGGCTGGAAGGGAGATGACACCCAGGGCAGAGCCTTCATCCACTTGAGCCCAAAATGACTATGTGGAGAAGGCCCTCTCCAGCTTAGTGACTGGCCTAGTTATCAAGAAATAAACTGGTCAACCATTTTAGGTTTTAAGGTCTAATAGTTATAGCAGTTAACCCATTCTGACTGATGCAAGGTACTTGAATTGTACAGGTGAGGAGTTAACCATCTGGCATGTTGTTATGACCACAACAATGTCACAGCTTTGTAGAAATAGGTAAGATGCTTCAGGTACCTCAACTACCCAACGCATAATTTTGTGTGTGTGTGTCCCATGTTAGCCAGGTGGAGTAGACAACATTTTATATATCTGCTTACTATCTAACTTGGAAAAAGGAAGGACAGGGAGTGGCTGATAGTTGAGGAGTGTAGAGACTAGAGGCTCCCGAGATTGAACAAGGGCACTGGGAAAACAGTGAAAGAACTGGAAGGCTAGAAGATCGGTAGTCCCAAGCAAGGTAAGCTTTCATCTTAATGGAAAGATAAAACACCAACACGATGTGCTAGCAACTAGAATTTGGAAAAACAGGATGAACTTCTTCTATTTCTTTTGGTGAGATTAATTAATGGGTACCACTTTGGCCATCAAAAAAACCTGCGATTTAGACAAGTTTCTGAGACTTTCTCAAAAAATGAAGAACTGCAATACCTAGGAAAAAAAAGAATGAATGTCATGTTTTTTAAATTCTGTCCTTGATCACATCTCCAGTAGCTACTCGTGAGGCCAAGGTGGAACAATCACATGAGGCCAGGAGTTCAAGGCCAGCCTGGGTAACATAACGAGACCCTGTCTCTAAGAAAAAAAAAAGGATGTCCCATGTAATATCAAATTTAGGTTGGTCCGAGTGCAGTGGTGTCTACAACTAATTGATCATAACCAGTCACAGATTCCTTTGTTCCTTCTCCACTCCCACTGCTTCACTTGACCAGCCTTAAAAATAAATAAATAAATAAATAAAATAAAATTTAGGCCAGGTGTGGTGGCTTACGCCCATAATCCTAGCACTCTGGGAGGCCAAGGTGGGAGGATTGCTTGAGCTCAGAAGTTCAAGACCAGCCTGAGCAAGAATGAGACCCTCTCTCTATTAAAAATAGAAAAAATTAGGCATGGTGGTGCATGCCTGTAGTCCCAGCTACTCAGGAGGCTGAGGCAGGAGGATCGCTTGAGTCCAGGAGTTTGAGGTTGCTGTGAGCTTGCTGTGAGCTAGGCTGACGCCATGGCACTGTAGCCCAGACAACAGAGCGAGATTCTGTCTTTAAAGAAAAATTTTTTTTAAGTCTAACTGGGCACCCTGTATTTTTATTTGGTAAATCTAGCAACTCTATGCCTGGCCTGCCCTTTACAGAAACCCTGCACCAGGGCTGCTGCTCTTTCTTACAGAGGAACCACATTCCTTCCGAAGCAGAAGCAGCCCTCACCAGGACAGCTGGGGCCAGCGAGATCATTCTATAGCTCACATTCCTGTCATCTTTGCCAACTGCCCCCAGTGTAAGTCTTTCCAGTCACTTCTCATCTTGTTTCTGGCATCCTCAAACTATTATAGATTTTCTCTTCCCTGACCATACATACCCCCATTTTTGGACTTTACTCCATCTTTGAACCTCCTGCCATACTGCTATGCCCACTACCCCCCAACCTTTACTGTCATCAAACAACCTTCCTCATTTATTAAAGATTGTGTGTCTTTCTTTACCCCAAAGCCTGCTGTCATCTATGATCCATCCATAACCTCCATGGCCTCTCTATTTCTTGGGCCTTAAAATCCTTAAATCCAACCAGGTGCCGTGGCTCACACCTGTAATCCTAGCACTTTGGGAGGCCAAGGCCAGAGGATGCTTGAGGCCAGGAGTTCAAAACCAGCCTGAGCAAGAGTGAGACCCCATCTCTACAAAAAATAGAAAATTTAGCCAGGTGTGGTGGTTCCTGCCTGTAATCCCAGCTACTCAGGAGGCTGAAGCAGGAGAATCGATTGAGGCCAGGAGTTGGAGATTGCAGTGAGCTAGATTGCGCCACTGCACTCTAGCCTGGGCAACAGAGTGAGAGTCTGTCTCAAAAACAACCCCCAAAATCCTTAAATCCAATGTTTGGTACTGTTACATCCTGGAATCCTAAATATCATACCTTCAGACCACAACCTTGTAGCCTTCCAGTTCTCTCACTGTTTTCCCAGTGCCCTCATTCAATCTCGGGGAGCCTCTAGTCTCTACACTCCTCACCATCAGCCACTCCCTGTCCTTCCTTTTTCCAAGTTAGTGAGAAGATATATAAAACGTCAGGTCTTCCTAGACGGACATCTCCATTTGGAAGTCCCGAAGGCACCTCAGACTCAACATATTCCGAGCTGAATTCATCATCCCTTTCCCCATCTGCTCCTCATCCAGTTTCCCTATCTCGACGTTTATCACCATTTGGCCGAGCCAAAATCAGAGCGCAGTCCTTTATTCATTCCTCTCACTCACCATCCCATATCTGGTCATTTACCAAGTCCCAACTCTGGACCATCTGAAATTAGTTCGCTTCTCTCCGTCCTCATGGCTCCACCTTCGTTCAAATGGCCAATGTCTCTCATCAGGACGACCTCAACAGCCACCTAACTGGTTTCTTGCCTCAAGGTTTGGCCCCTCCAGTTCATCCTCCGCATTGCAGCCCCCATTAGCTTTCTATAATTCATATCGTATTAGCTTATATTCTCCTTCAGCAGACACCGAAACTCCCTGCAGGGGGATACAGAGCTCTTCACGTTGCCCTCCTGCTCACCTCTGCAGCCTCATCTCTCCTCACTCTCCCTTCTGTACTCTGGGCTGCCGCCATACCGAATTTCTTGCCCTCTCTCTGCCTGACCCACCTGCTCTCCCCTCTAGGCTTTTGTACACTCTGCACCTCTATCTGGCTCACCTCATTTTCAAAGATCAGTCTTATCTGAGGCCCTAACCTGGGTTAGGTGCCTGACCTACGTCCTTTCTCGCTAATACATACTTACTGTTGTAACATCACACTGAATTGAAATCGCTCATGCATGTGTCTGTCACGAGACCAAGACTGTTCTTTGTTGTATTTCTAACACCTGGCCCTGCTTAACACACGGCAGATATCCTGGGTAAGTATTTTGAACAGAAGAATGAAAAACAGCTGGGCATGGTGACAGGCGCCTATAATCCCAGCTACTCAGGAGGCTGAGGCAGGAGGATCGTTTGAGGCCAGGAGATTGAGGTGATAGTGAACTATGATCACACCACTGCACTCCAGCCTGGGAGACAGAGCAAGACCCTGTCCCCCCAAAATAAAAGTCAAGTGGGAGTAGTGGGTAGTGATAATCCTAGGGCTTAAGAAAGTTACTGTATCAGTTAATTTTTGCTGCAAAACAAACCATGTCAATCCTTAGTGGCTTAAAACAACAATCATTTATTTATCTTATAATTCCACAGGTCAGCAATTTGGGTTGCGCTCAGCGGGGCAGTTCTGGTCTTGGCTAGTTTCGCGCGTACATATGAGGCCAGCTGCTGGTTGGCTGGAGGCTGGCTGATCTTAGATGGCCCTCAGCTGACACGGTTTATCTCTGCATCATGTGGTCTCCCATCCTCCAGCAGGGTAGCTGATTCTCATAGCTGGTTGGCAGGGCTCGAAGAGAGCAGGAAGCATCACCCAAGGTCTCTTAAGTCCTAGCCTTGGAACTGACACAATGTCAATTCCACTGCATTCTGTTGATCAAAGCAAGTCACAAGGCCAGTCTAGATTCAAGGAGTGAAGAAACAGACTCCACCTCTTGGAATGAGATGCTGTAAAGTCATTGCAAAGGGGTGTGGATATAGGAAAAGATTGTGGCCATTTTAGCGATCTACACAGATACCCCATAATAAGCGAAGAGACTGTTTGACTAAATGTGTAAAGAAGCACGGATAACTGAGAACTGTCATCATTGGATGAGTCAATACCCGGATGGTCATGGTTTTTCTTCATTTCATTTTGAACTTGAACATTTTGCATGTGGAAGCATGATTTTTAGTCCCTGTCAAAGTAGATGTTTGGAACTGGCCATGGGGCCTATTGGAGCAGGAAGACACATGGGAAAAGATCACTGTGAATGAAGAGACTGACAATAGGCTTCATAAGGGCTTTTATCTATAACATCACACATGATTGGCACGTGGAGAACATCTCTTGGCGGAAGGTAAGCATAATAGCGAACCTCTATTTACTATTGTAAGGAAGGTTGTAAAGGAGAACCGAATGAGCATTTCTGCTGGCAGCGCTGCTGCTTGTGGATGCAGGGGTACTCACCCAAGGGCACGCAAGGCGGGGAGAATGGAGCTGAAATCCAGCCTGCACTCTGCTCTCCAGAGGTGGGCCTGGTCCCTGGCTTTGTCTTCCTAGGGGGTCATCATTTTTTTAAATATATATATATATTTTTTTTTCATTATCCAGGATGCACTGGTGCAAGAGGGTCATCACTTTTAATTCAAACAAGGGCACATTTTGCTTGACAAGCAGCAAAGCCCCCAGGGCTGCATTTGTTTGGAAGGGGTACCTTGTTTTCTGAGTCTCACAAAAACTCCCCATGGGCTAGCAGGGCCCTGAGGCTCAATCTAAAGGTAACAAACACAGAACTGATTACTAAGCCCTTTGAGAAGGCACAGAATGCACAAAGCAAGAAAATAAAGCAAGCACAGAATTAGAGACACAGTTCTTTTTTATTTTTATTTTTCATACAGAGAGCTGAAGAAATGTGAGAGGAGAGAGATCAATAAAGGCTGGAGTATCAAGACATAGTTCTTATAAATGAATCAAAGTAAACAAATGAGGCACTGAGAGAAATGGGTGCAAGTCACAAAAACCAAAGACGGAATTCAGAAGCCAATTGAGAGTTAACAGAGATACCAGGACAGTGAATCATGCAAAATATGATTTGTTTCTATAAAAGGCAAATCTATGGAGATAGAAAATAGATTAGTGGTTGCCTAGGGCTGAGAGTAGGAATGGGGATTGATTGTAAATGGGCACAGAGTTTCATTTTATTTATTAGAAAATAGATTAGTGGTTGCCTAGGGCTGAGAGTAGGAATGGGGATTGATTGTAAATGGGCACAGAGTTTCATTTTATTTATTTATGTGAGACAGAGTCTCACTCTGTCCCCCAGGCTAGAGTGCCCTGGCATCAGCCCATCTCACAGTAACCTCAAACTCCTGGGCTCAAGAGATTGATCTTCATGCCTCAGCCTCCCAAGTAGCTGGGACTACAAGTAATCACCACCACGCCTGGCTAATTGTTTCTATTTTTAGTAGAAACAGGGTCTCGCTCTTGCTTAGGCTTGTCTCAATCTCCAGACCTCAAGTGATCCTCCTGCCTCGGCCTCCCATAGTGCTGGGATTACAGGTGTGAGCCACTGTGCCAGGGAAAAGTTTCATTTTAGTGTGCTGGAAATGCTCTACAATTAGATTGTGTTGATGGTTGTACAACTCTGTAAATATATTAATACTAGAATTCATTGAAATGTATGCTTAAAATGGCTGGATTTTAAGGTGTGTAAATTATATCTCAATGAACCTATTTTTAGAATACTGCTTGTCACTTGTCAGTCTTAGCATCTCTGAAAGTGAACAAAACATTGCATGGCTCTAATGTGAGGCCACAGGAAGCTTGCAGCAAGCACCATTGAACTTGACTCTAATCCAACTGTCAGTTTACAGGAAATAGGAGGAATAAGGAACAAGTGAAATAGCACCACAAACAAGCAAAGAAACAAATCCAGAATGTGAGATATTTTACAAGGTGAATAGCCCAGAGTCTTCTCAAATATATGGCATGAAAATTAAAAAGGACAAGAAAGCTCTGTTATGGTTAAAAAAGACTTGAGACCTCTTGACTGATAAACTCATTTATATACTCTGTGGAAAAAGACACTTGAGACAGTCATGAGAAATTGAACGTGGACTGGATATTAGATGATATTAAAAAATAAATGCTAATCTTGTTGGATGTGATGATTATATCGTGCTATATTAACAAAATCTGTTAGTGATACTGCGGTAGTAGATAACGGTCTCCCAAAGATGTCCTAATCCCTGGAACCTGTCAATACGTTACCTAATATGGCAGGAGGGATTTTGCTGTTGTGGTTAAGTTTAAATAGCCTTGACATGGAGAGATTATCCTGGTGGGCCCAATGCGATCACAAGTGTCTTTTTTTTTTTCTTTTTCAAGAGATGGGATCTCACTATGTTGCCCCAGCTGGAGTGCACTGGCTATTCACAGGCCCTATCTCACTACTTACTGATCAGCATGGGAGTTTTGACTGGCTCCATTTCCGTCCTGGGCTGCTTCACCCATCCTTAGACAAGCTGATGGTCCCTCTGCTCCAAGGCATAGCGCACTACAGCCCAGAACTCCTGGACTCCAGCGATCCTCCCGCCTCAGTAGCTGGGACCACAGGCATTCACCACTACATCCGGCACAAGTGTCTTTATATGAGGAACACAGGAGGTGTCAGAATCTTAAAAAGGAGATGAAACAATGGCGCCAGAGGTTGCAGTAAGGGACTTGGAAGATGGAGGAAGGGGCCACAAGCCAAGGAATGCAGGCCGACTCCAGAAGTTGGAAAAAAGGCAAGGAAATGGATCTCTTCTAGAGCCCCCTAAAGGAACACAGTCCTGCTGACACCTTAATTTTAGGACTCATAATCCCCTAAAACTAAAAAATAAATTTGGGTTGTTGTAAGCCACATTTGTGGTAATTTGGTACAGCAGCAATAGGAAAATATTACAAATATCTTCATGAATCTTTTGGTTCAAATGAATTCTTTTTACCACAGATTCCCAGGAGTAGGATTACTGGGTCATTTTTTTTTTTTTTTTTTTTTTTACTGTTGTCAACCCAGAGTAACCTGGAGAGCACAAACTATCATTTGACTTTTTTTTTTTTTTTTGGTTAAGACAGGATCTCAATCTGTTGTCTGAGATAGCAATGATGCCACCGCATCATCATAGCACACTGCGACCTCAAACTCCTGGGCTCAAAGCAGTCCCCTGCCTCAGCCTCCCTAGTAGCTGGGACTATAGGCACACATGGCTAATTTTTGTATTTTTTGTAGAAATAGGGTCTTGCTATGTTTCCCAGGCTGGTCTCTAACTCCTGGGCTCAAGTGATCATCCTGCCTCAGTCACCCAAAGTGCTAGGATTACAGGCATGAGTCACTGCACTTGGCCCATCATTCAACTTTTTATTTTTTTTGAGACAGAGTCTCACTCTCTTGCCCAGGTTAGAGTGCCCTGGTGTCAGCCTAGCTCACAGCAACCTCAAACTCCTGGGCTCAAGCAATCCTACTGCCTCAGCCTCCCGAGTAGCTGGGACTACAGGCATGCACCACCATGCCCGGCTAATTTTTTCTATATATATATTTCAGTTGTCCATATAATTTCTTTCTGTTTTTAGTACAGACGGGGGTCTCGCTCTTGCTCAGGCTGATCTCGAACTCCTGAACTCAAACGATCCACCTGTCTTGGCCTCCCAGAGTGCTATCATTCAACTTTTTAAAAGATAATTTAGTAGGTTTAAAAGTACCTATGTATTCTGTAGACTGGGTGGCTTAAAACAAAACAAAAGTGCCTGATTATCTTACACAACAATATGAATGTACTTAACACTTTTCAACTGTACACTTAAAAATGGTTATGATAGTAAACTTTTCTTTTTCATGGTAAGCACAAAACAAGGTTTATTGAGGAGAGAAAGATAGGATTACAGAGCATGAGCAAGATATAGGTTTACAGAGGAAGAGCAAGATAACTTCACCACAGAATGGTGAATGGGCCTCTTGTCCTAACAAAAAGCATGATAGTAAACTTTATTTATATTTTACCACACTTAAAAATAAGAAAAAAATTTAATTTAAAAAAATGAAGTAAAATTTTAAAAAAGTATATCTCAGTCACCTTATTCTTTTTTTAAACTTGTTTTATTTCAGAATATTACAGGGGTACAAATGTTTTGGGTGCATGTATTGCTTTTGTACAGTTTGAGTCAATGTTATAAGTGTGCCCATCACCCAGATAGTGTACATTGTACCCATTAGGGGTGAATTTACCCAACCCCATCTCCCCAACTCACTTGCTTGATTTCAACTGAGTTTTACTTCCATATGTGCACGTAAGTGTTGATCAATTAGTTTCAGTTTAATGGTGAGTACATGTGATGTTTTTTTTTTCCACTCTTGTGATACTTCACTTAGAAGAATGGTCTCCAGATCCATTCAGGTTGTTACAAAAGGTATTAGTTCCCCATTTTCTTATGGCTGAGTAGAACTCCATGGTATACTTATACCAATTTTATTAATCCACTCATGTATTGATGGGCACTTGGGTTGATTCCATATCTTTGCGATTATGAATTGTGCTACAATAAACACTCTAGTGCAAGTGTCTTTTTAATAAAATGACTTTTTTTCCTTTGGGTAACTGCCCAATAGAGGGATTACTGGATCAAATGGTAGGTCTACTTTTAATTCTTTGAGGTATCTCCATATTGCTTCCCATAGAGGTTGTACTAGTTTGCAGTCCCACCAACAGTGTGAAAGTATTTCTTTCTCCCTGCATCCACGCCAGCATCTCTTGTTTTGGGACTTTTTGATAAAAACCATTCTCACTGGAGTTCGGTGATATCTCGTTGTGGTTTTGATTTGCATTTTCCTGATGATTAAGAGATACTGACCATTTTTTCAGAAGTTTATTAGCCATTAATTTTCTTCTTTTGAAAAGCTTGTGTTCATGTCTTTTGCCCACTTTTTAATGGTTTTTTCTTTCTTGCTGTTTTGCTTGAGTTTTTTATAGATTCTGGTTATTAGCCCTTTATCAGATGTATAGAATGCAAATATTTTCTCCCATTCTGTAGGTTGTCTGTTCGCTCTATTAATTGTTTCTTTGGCTTTGCAGAAGCTTTTTATTTTTTATTTTTATTTGCTTATTTATTTATTTATTTTGAGACAGAGTCTCACTCTGTCACCCTGGCTAGAGTTCAGTGGCATGATCTAGCTCACTGCAACCTCAAACTCCTGGGCTCAAGCCATTCTCCTGCCTCAGCCTCCAGAGTAGCTGGGATTACAGGTGCTTGCCACCACACCCGGCTAATTTTTCTATTTTTGGTAGAGAAGGTGGTCTCACTTTTGCTCAGACTGGTCTCAAACTCCTGACCTCAAGTGATCCTCCTGCCTCGGCCTCCCAGAATGCTAGGCTTATAAGCATGAATCACCTGCACCCAACCAGGAGAAGCTTTTTAATTTGATCAGCTCCCATTTATTTATTTTTGTTGTTGCTGTGATTGCCTTTGGGCTCTTCTTCATAAATTCTTTGCCTAGGCCAATATCTAGAAGAGTTTTTCCAACATTTTCTTCCAGAATTCTTATAGCTTCATGCCTTAGGTTTAAGTCTGTTATCCATCACAAACTAATTTTTTTGATTGGTGAGAGGTACAGGTCCTGTTTCAATCTTCTACATGTGGCTATCCAATTTCCCCAGCACCATTTATTGAATAGGGATTCTTTTCCCCAGTGTATGTTTTTGTCTGTTTTGTCAAGATCAGATGGCAATGTGAGGATGGTTTTATATCTTGGCTCTCTGTTCTCATCCATTGGTCTATATCTCTGTTTTTGTGCCAGTACCATGCTGTTTTGCTTACTATAGCCTTATAGTATAGCTTGAAGTCTGGTAAATTGATGCCTCTCGATTTGTTCTTTTTGCTTAAAGTTGTTTTGGTTATGCAAGGTCTTTTCTGGTTCCAGACAAAGCATAGAATTATTTTTCTAGATCTGCAAAAATGACATTGGTATTTCAATGGGGATTGCATTCAATCTGTAAATCACTTTAGGTAGTATAAAGATTTTAATGATGTTGATTTTGCCAATTCATGAGCGTGGTAACTGTAGTCTATATTTGGATATTTTTATCATCAGTGAGAATAAATGTATTTCCATTTATTTACCACTTGAATTGCCTCATATATGAATTATTATTCTCATGTTTTATTTATTGGTTTTACTCCTTATTCATATAGTCAGTTTTTACTTTCAGTGCTGAACAGCATTCTTCTACAGATCTGACAGAATTTCATTCTATTTTATATTGGTACAAACATATAAAAAACGAAGCCAGGAGCAGTGGCAAGGTGCCTGTAGTTCCAGCTACTCAGGAGGCTGAGGTGGGAGGACCACTTGAGCCCAGAAGTTTGAGACCAGCCTGAGCAGCATAGCAAGAACCTGTCCTTACATAATAAATAAATAAATATTAAGGAAAAGTTACTCCAGAAATCCAAATATGGTTCAATATTAGGAAATCTATTAATTAACTATACTTACTAATTAAAGAAGAAACCATAGTTTTTAAAAATAGAGCCTGAAAAAGCATCCAATAAGAGTCAGCACTCATTTTAACAATCACTCTTACCAAATTAGAAATAGAAGAGTCTCCTTAACTTGATAAAAACTATTTATCAGAAAGTAATAGTAAACCTCAATGGTGATATATTAAGAACATCCCCATTAAAATCAACAATTCAACAATAATGTTAATTTTTATCTCTCTTATTCAATGTTTCTCTGAATCTGCAAGTCTATGCAATAAGAAATTAGAAGTATATAAGAACTATCATATTATAAAGGAGAGATAAAATTATTAGTTCACTCTTAAAATCAAAGCCAATTAACTGAAAAACCATTAGAACTAACAAGTTCAGGAAGGCAGCTGGATGTAAGATAACTATTAAAAATCATTGATTTTGCTCTCTTTGCACCCTCCCTTTGGCTCTCACTTTGCTGCAACAATGGGTCCGGTCGTCATCTGTGGCGTATGTACCATGCTCTGTAAACCTGTATCTTGCTCTTGCCCTATAATCCTACCTTTCTCTCCTCAATAAACCTTATTTTTGTGCTTGCCTAAAAAAAAAAAAAAAAAAAAAAATCATTGATTTTCATATATATCAGCAGAAACATAAATCAATCAGAAATATAAAATAGAAGATCCCATTTATAACATCAATAGCCTCCTAAATAAATGGGAACAAAATTAACTAGAAATATGTAAGACCTCTATAAAACTAACTATACAAATGTATTTTAGTTCACCTTCTTATCCTCTAAAAGTAATATATAAAGACATTTATGAAAACACAGAAACAGTTGAAAAAACACCTATAATTCCTAAACTGAACTCATTTTAACCTCCTTTTGATATATTTTTTGGATCTTTTTTCTAGGTATAATTGTATTTTTAACAATGCAATAATACTGACTATGTAATTTTATTTCTTGACTTTTAAATATACATTGTGAGAAATTTTCATGTGAATGAATATGCTTATTTAAATTATAAAGGTAGTATATATACATAGTTAAAAAATATAACAAGTTTAAAAGGTATAAAATAAAAATAATAAGCCTTACAAATTAAAACACAGTGATGATGACAATTCTTTAAAAAGGCACTAAACTGCAAATTCCTCAAGGCAATGACTAATCATATTTTTTTAAACATCTTGTTTCCTTCTCATAATGCTTAGTACACTGCCATGTACCTATGGACACTCTACTCAAGACAGGTCAAGTGAATTCTTGTTTCTTTTTTTTTTTTTTTGAGACAGAGTCTCACTCTATTGCCCGGGCTAGAGTGAGTGCCGTGGCGTCAGCCTAGTTCACAGCAACCTCAGACTCCTGGGCTTAAGCGATCCTACTGCCCCAGTCTCCCGAGTAGCTGGCACTACAGGCATGCGCCACCATGCCCGGCTAATTTTTTTGTATATATTTTAGTTGTTTGGCTAACTTCTTTCTATTTTTAGTAGAGACGGGGTCTCGCTCTTGCTCAGGCTGGTCTTGAACTCCTGAGCTCAAACGATCCACCTGCCTCGGCCTCCCAGAGTGCTAGGATTACAGGCGTGAGCCACCACGCCTGGCCAAATTCTTGTTTCTATTAAAGCAAATTCTTCAATAAAGTTGGGAGATTTATACTTGAGGGTGTGTCCTAATGACCTGGTGATTGTTATAAAGAATTTTTAATAGAATGTGAAGTGTCCATTAACACCGCAGTGGGGAAAAGTGCAGGCAGTACCATATCCTGACAGCTGCCTCAGCACAGCACCATGATCTTTTAATCTATAATCTCAGATGATAAATCAAAAATGTTTCTCTCCATATTTTTGGTGCCCTATAAACAATTTCTGCTGTTTTAGTTCTGTTTATTGAGAGAACAGGCAGTACAGTTAAAGAATCAATCTGGGTTTAAGATTTCTGCCTTCTCAGCAGTTTCTTAGGCAGAGGCACCTTTGGATAGACTTCAGCTAGTCTTGGGCGACTATTCAGGAGCTCCTTTGAGAAAGAAAAGATCCAGAAGGTAAAAGGTGGTTACTCCTAATTTCTGCATGGCCCTAACAGCCCTGTAATCAACCTGGCACCAGAGCTGTCTTTGTAGGGGAGGGTCCGTTTTATGAACATGTGGACCCAAGCCATTAGTTGGCCGCCCCTACTGGCACTCATTTCTCTCAAATTACCACCCTCTCTCTCTTCACTGCTATTCTTGAGACCCCTACACTTACCACTTCCTCTTTCTCGTCTTCTTTTGTGCTTCAACCAAATGCAGTCTGGCTTCCAACACGCTTTTGAAACTCCTCTTGAAGGTCACTAATGACATAATTGCTATATCCAATGGCTTTTCCTCAGTGCTAATCTTACTTAGGTCTCTGCAGAATTTAATACGACTGACACCCCCTTATTTTCGAAACTCTCAATTATATTTTATGACAGTAACTTCTCCTGATTCTCATTCAACCTTGGACCATGGAAACATTAATAAATAGAGCTAACACTCATTGGGTTGCAGGGACTTTTCATGTAATCTCCCACTTAATTCTCATTGAAATAAGAAAAACATCATTCTCAGGTGAGAAAACTGAGGCATAAAGGAGTTCAATAATTTCCCCCATTGTACAGGCAATAAGTAGCCATTGAACCTAAACTATGACTTTAACTACTATGACGTGTCCTATAGAGGTGGAAGAGATTTCTAGAGGTCAGCAAATCTAGTTTTTGCATTTTATTTCTGCAAAAAATGCCATGGGGATTTTGATAGGGATTGTATTATCTGCAGATCCTTTGGTTAATACTATTATCTTTTTTTTTTTTTTTTTTTTTGAGACAGAGTCTCACTCTTTTGTCCGGGCTAGAGTGCCATGGCGTCAGCCTAGCTCACAGCAACCTCAAACTCCTGGGCTTAAGCGATCCTCCTGCCTCAGTCTCCCGAGTAGCTGGAACTACAGGCATGCGCCACCATGCCCAGCTAATTTTTCTATATATATTTTTAGTTGTCCAGATAATTTCTTTCTACTTTTTAGTAGAGACGAGGTCTCGCTCTTGCTCAGGCTGGTCTCGAATTCCTGAGCTCAAACAATCTGCCTGCCTCGGCCTCCCAGAGTGCTAGGATTACAGGTGTGAGCCACCGCGCCTGGACTATCATGGGAGTTCTTGGCCTCCATAATCACACGAGCCAATTCCTATAAGAAATCTCCTTTTATTTATATTTTTATATATCCTATTGTTTCTGTTTCTCTGGAGAACTCTACTTTCTTATAAGTTTTTTATTAATTTTGTAAGGTCAGTAGTAATGTCCCTACTTTCATTTGTTTTTTTTCTTTTTGAGACAGTCTCACTCTGTCACCCTGGGTAGAGTACAGTGACATCATCGTAGCTCACTGCGACTTCAAACTCCTGGGCTCAAGTGATCCTCCTGCCTCAGCCTCCTGAGTAGCTGGGACTACAGATGTGTGTGCCACCATGCCTGGCTAATTTTTCTATTTTTAGTAGAGATGGGGTCAGGCTGTTTCCGAACTCTGGACCTCAAGCAATCCTCTCACCTTGGCCTCCCAAAGTGCTAGGATTACAGGGATGAGCCACCAGGCCTGGCCCCCTTGCTGTTTCTATGGTACCCTCCCTTCTTTTTGGAATGCCAGTCCCCTTTTCCAACTCCATGGTGGATATTTCTATCTGGGTGATCCTTAGGTACCTCAGAACCAACCAGTGCTAAAAGGAATTCATGTGTTTCTCAGCATTCCATCAGCAACTCCTCCTACCATTCCTACTTTTTGTTAATGGTACTGCAACTCATCCCAGCAACTCAGTGTGGGAAGATGGAAAGTCAATTTTTATTTTTTCCCCCTCATAAGATCTCCACATCTGATTAGCTACAAACTTTTATGGCTTCTCTCTATAGTGCTATTCCTATTTGTCCTTTTCTTTTTATTCTTACTGCTACCATCTATTACTTTTTGCCTCGATTACTGTAATAGCCTGATAATTTATCATCCTTTTAAATCATTGCTATGCAATACTTATCTTTCTAAAGTAAAACTATGATGGTGTCATCCTCCACGCACAACCATCACAAAACAGCTCCCCCCCCCCTTTTTTTTTTTTTTGAGACAGAGTCTCGCTCTGTTGCCCGGGCTAGAGTGAGTGCCGTGGCGACAGCCTAGCTCACAGCAACCTCAAACTCCTGGGCTTAAGCGATCCTCCTGCCTCAGCCTCCCGAGTAGCTGGGACTACAGGCATGTGCCACCATGCCCGGCTAATTTTTTCTATATATATTTTAGTTGGCCAGATAATTTCTTTCTATTTTTAGTAGAGACGGGGTCTCACTCTTGCTCAGGCTGGTCTCGAACTCCTGACCTGGAGCGATCCACCCGCCTCGGCCTCCCAGAGTGCTAGGATTACAGGCGTGAGCCACCGCGCCCGGCCTAAAACAGTTCCCTTTTGTGCCACAAGACGCAAAGCCAGGGAGGTGGCCCACACCTGTAGTCCCAGCTACTAGAGAGGCTGAGGTAGCAGGATCCCTTGAGCCCAGGAATTCAGGAGTTTGAGGCCCCCTGAGAAACACAGCAAGACCCCCATCTCTTAAAAAACAAAAAAATATGCAAACTTCCTTGCCACCCAAGGCTCTTCATAATTTGTTTCTAACCTACTTTTTCTTCCACATCTAACGTGGACACCACAGTTTATGTTCTCGTTACGTAAGCTTCAGTCTTGCAACAGATACTGAGTATAAGGCGCAGGGAATCCATCGGGAAGTAAAACTGATAAGGTCCTTGCCCCCCGGAAGCAATTTCCTTGAGTTATTCCTGCCTCCTCAACCTCAACTCGATCTTGGCCCAACTCTTCTGTATCCTGTACTCCAGACCAGGCTCTTCTTGCAATTTCCCTGCTTCTATCCATGGGGGGCCCAAGGGGAGAAAAAGGGCCACAGGGTAGCAGAAGAAAAAGATCACAGTGTGTGAGCGTAAAGCTGTCGCGTGAAAACTGTTGCCCCCATTTCCCTGGCAACTATGGCAGTGCCCAGTTCTTTACCCCGGCTTTAAAAGGATCTGAAAAAGGCCCAGGAATGGGCTTGGCCAAGAAAACTGGGGCAAGATAGGAGAGAGAACAAGCTGATTTCAGTGAGGAAGACCTGCCATCACAAAAACCGTTACAGCCTCCCGCTTTCTTTTCTCTCAGGCCAGGCCTCAGCCCTCAGTCGCGGCCCAGGCTCTCTCGCTGGCTTCTTCAGGCGCAGTCGCTCCCTCGGGGCCGCCGTCCTTCTCCGCAGTCGCAGTTCCCGCCTCGGTGCTCGGGCGCCTGCTGAACCGAGGGAGGAGGGGCCTCTTCCTGGTTCCAGCCTCTTCGGGCGCCGAGCTCCAGGACCCGCCCCCCGCGCCAGTTGCCAGGGAGCGGTTGCCATAGAGCTGAGCAGTTGTCCGCGTGCGCAGGCGGAAGTCCCGGATTGAGGCGCCGCCATTTTTGCTGCCCGGACGCGGAGCGAGAGGCTGAGAGAGTCGGAGACGCTATCCGCTTCCATCCGTCGCGCAGACCCTGCCGGAGCCGCTGCCGCTATGGATGATCGGGAGGATCTGGTGTACCAGGCGAAGCTGGCCGAGCAGGCTGAGCGATACGACGGTGAGTTGGGGGGGCAACGGGGGTCTGGAATTCTCGGACCCTCTGCCGCCGCCCACAGAGGCCGGGAACGGGAGACAAAATGGCGGCATCGTCTCCGAGCCTGGCCCGGGGACTTGGATTGGGGAAGCAGAAAATGGCCTGTGAGCTCCTGGAGCGATGGGAGGCTCCAGGCCCAGGAATTTGACCCCATTGCTGTCCTTAGCTGCAGACACTCGCTAGCCAGGAGGCGAAGGCGATAGGGTGGAGGAGTTGGTTGTAAAATGGCGGCTGGGGGGGAGGGCGAGTCCCGGGGCGGGGGAGGGGGAGGAGATGGCGGGTGCTGTCTCCGGGTGAACAATCCCCAGGGGAGCTACTGGGACAGTCTTGGGACATGGAGAGCAGTTGGGTGGGTGAAGGGCTAAGAAACACCCCCCACATGGTAGAAAGTGAAGACTGGGAGGTGTATCGCGGGCGCCTTTCAGGGAAATATGGCGGGTGGGGGCGGTGGCTTTTCCCCGGAGGCCCAGTGTGGGGCGGCGGCTGTGGAGTCTCACAAAGGAGAACACCAGCAAGCGGAGGGCTTTGGGCTTGTGGTGGGGGGCCGTCTGGGGGATGGTGGGGGAAGGGGAGAGGGAATCACTGCAGTTCATCTTTGGGCGGAGGCAAGCTGAGATGCTGCGATCGGGTTTCTTTCCCTTGGGCCGGCACACCTTGTAGTGAGGATTTCTGGGCTTTTCAAGCTCGCCTTTTTCTGGGAAGGTCCAGAAAAACCTCACTCACGCTCCCTTTCCTCGGCCTTATCCCAGAGAGCTCGAAGTTCCTGTAGTCTTTTTCTGGCTA
Organism: Lemur catta; assembly: GCF_020740605.2. Lineage (NCBI taxonomy): Eukaryota > Metazoa > Chordata > Mammalia > Primates > Lemuridae > Lemur > Lemur catta. Next base: position 16,835,854 of record NC_059142.1, read on the forward strand.
CATAAGCAGTGGGTTCTGGTGGATAGTACGTTGAACAGGAGACAAGGGGACCATGATTCTTAGTTTTAGCGTTTGCAGTGGCCGTGCCTCAGCCTACCAGTTTGTAAAAATGATGACTTTCCTGTTTGCATGTACCATCTTGACTAATAGAAAAAGACCTGTTGAAGATTAAAGTTATTTCCAATAGTGTTTAGTTAAGTGTATTTTGGTTGACTGCCTAGCCTTGGAATGCGTGTTCGTACTTTGTTGGGGATCTTAACCTATTCCAGGCACTCAGCTGAGGCTTGGATTCTCGGATTATGAATGTAGGAGATCCTGTTTTCTTTTTTGCATTTTATAAATGGTTTTATATACAAATTTTAGTTGTTGCTCTTTGTTCATTGCTCCATTGCCCTTAAAGGTTCTTCAGTCATCTTCCAGAACTTTATTGAAATATCCATTGTCTCTGTCTAGTCAGTCCCTGGCAGTTTACTTTTTAATCCTCTTTCCTCCACATTTTGGACCTATGTGCCTGAGTTACCCTCACATTTATACTACTGTAGTATTCTAAGAATGAAAAATCATAGATGTGGTTCCTGTAGCTTTAATCTTTTGTGGAGTCAGGTAGGGTGGGATAAGACAGGGTGGGAGTCAAGTGCCATTGGACCTTAGATTTTTCTTAATTAAGCCATTTATATTTAAAAATGTTATATAGGGCCCTTGCTTTCCTTGAAATGCTAGTTTGGTCATGTGAATAACCTCAGGGCTAGTCCCAGTGTATCATCAGAAATTAGATTTTAGGAATTTGAATATTATGAAAAAAGACCTCTAGAACTCAAATGTAGGGAAGATACTGAACTAAATTTCGTCTTGTAAATTCTTAAATTGCTATTTGTATTGAACAAGGTCCCCTTTGGGAGGGGGAGGGGAATAATATGGGGAAGTACAGCTCAAGGTCAGCTTTGTCTTTATTTGAGTGTTTGAAAATCAAACAAATGTAGGTGTGCTTGTAATGGAAATCTCTCCCCCTCCCTTGTGCCCCAAATAGGTTCCCCTCTTAATCTGGAGCCCTTGGGAGTAAACAAATTATTATTTGAATGCTTTCTGTTTTGTGGGGATTTAGGCTCTGAGTAAACTTGCGGTGATAATCAAAAAGGATGTGAGGGAAGGTCTTTTATTTTTAAATTCATTTTTAAAATCGATTTGGAAGCTTATGATTGTAGCTTCCAAGTAAATGACAGGTTAGTGATAACCATGTTTTGGGTTCCAGTGCTGAGGATTTTTGACCAAAGCAAAGCTCTTATTGGTTATTGAATGTAGAACTCTTTACATAGAACCGCGTCATTGCAGTTTTTAATGTTGGATGTCTGCTTCAGGATCTAAGGGGGAAGGAAATAGGATCTACCAGGTGAGGAGGTACTTCTATGACTGTTGGGGCATAAGGTGGGGATTCAGTGGAGAGGGAGAGGAGGAGTCATCCTGAATCAGCTTCTGTGTCCACTCCTCTTTTGAGTCCAGTAATTCAGCTTTGTTTGTGGTGACAAAAAGTGATCCCATAGTTCTAGTCACCAAATAAAATTTATGAGGTGTAGGAAGTGGAAGAAGGTGAGAGTGCATTGGCATGATTTGTTTTTTGGGCACTTGGATATAAATGTTGGCTTCCCAGCTGCCCTTTCTCTTTTCTCTGTTCTACTACAGTAGGATTATCTTTTATTTTGCATGCTGTGATGAACCTAGTTCCTAGACTTGTTTGTAACCTCATTTAACTCTATCCTGGGGGATTGGAATCAATTTATTTGGATTATTTAATGGTACTGGAGAAAGAGCTAATCTGTTTCAGGAAAAGGACAATTTTGGCTTGCAAATAGGAAATATTGAAGTTTGGGGCTGGGCCTTGAAGATTAAATCTAGCATCTCATCACTTTTAACAAGCCAGTAGTCTAAGGAATTGTTTTTATATTATTTGTAGCCATATTAATCAAGTCCATCATCTCTTAGTGTTCCTGAACGAAATCTTACTGCCCTGTATTTAGGGATTTGTCCAGAAAAGTGGGGAATATAGATGGGGAAAATGAATACTTTCCCCATTTTTTGGGGTAGCAGAGGGGCAACATAAAGTACATTTGGGCTTGTGGGGTGGTTGCTGGTTTTGTCCTTTCCTAATCTTTCTTCTTGGCTTCTTGGGAGGTGGGGATGAAGTTTTGATGGTCTCTTTTGGTTCACTCTGTGAATGCATTAACACCAGGAATGCATCTCTTCTCAGTCACTTGAGAGTGGTCCTTTTAAAACACCAGAGCTTCGCATCTAGCTCACCGAATTAATTCCTTAATACTTGTCTTGTTAGGAAAAAAATAGGTAATAGTAAATTAACTTTGATGCATTTAAAAGCATTCGGATTACCTACCAATTCTTTGATTATAGGCCTGAATAAATTTTATTTTTCTCTGACCTAAATGCATAAATAAAATTGAGTAATAAGATGTTAAAAAGCTCTTCTGGAGGTAGCTTTTAGCCTATATTTGAAGCAGATGCTCTTTTTTTATTTTTTATTTTTGAGACAGAGTCTCACTCTGTTGCCTGGGCTAGGGTGCCTAGCTGTGGCGTCAGCCTGACTCACAGCAACCTCAAACTCCTGGGCTCAGGCAATCCTCCTGCCTCAGCCTCCCGAGAAGCTGGGACTACAGGCATGTGCCACCATGCCTGGCTAATTTTTTCTATATATTTTTAGTTGTCCAGCTAATTTGTTTCTTTTTCTTTTTTTTTTTTTTTTTTTTAGTAGAGACTGGGGTCTCGCTCTTGATTAGGCTGGTCTCAAACGCCTGAGCTCAAAGGATCCGCCCACCTCGGCCTCACAGAGTGCTAGGATTACAGGTTTGAGCCACGTCCGGCTGAAGCAGATGCTCTTTTGAGTATACTTTAAACTTTTATACAGTATTGGGCATACTCTGTTCTTACACAACTTTGGGATACAATAAAATCATGAATCACTGCAATTTGAGGTGACAGGTAAACTCTTACTACTGTAGATGTTCCTAGGAACCTTTTTCACCTTTATATGAAAAGGTCTCAACTTGAACTCTATGGTATAGGAAAGAATAGTCATGACAAGTATTAAAATGGAGCAAATTTTGAAGTCAGTAAGTACAAGCAGACATATTGAAAGTTCATACAAACAGGCTTTTCATAATTGTTTTATAGTTTGGTTGAGGGAATAGGAAGTATTTTCAAAATTTCTTGGCATTACCCTGGTATATCAAGTGAAATTGCAGCCTGGTAGATTAATGTATCTAATTTTACAAGTGCGTTTTAAATACTTTAAGAAGGTGATCTGAAAGCATGATTTTTTTTTTTTTAATGGAAAGTTTCAAGGTTGATTTTTTTGCAGGAATTTTTTTTACCTTGTATTTCAAGAAAACTTTACATGTATGTATATAAACAGTAATGGCAGGCATAGGGTGAAAGCTAAATTTTTAAGCTTTGTATTATACATATTTATATATTACAACATTTATATAGAGCTTCACAATTCACAGAACACTTTTCCAAGAATTTTTACTTAATTGGCCGGGCGTGGGTGGATCACTCGAGGTCAGGAGTTCGAGACCAGCCTGAGCAATAGTGAGACCCCGTCTCTACTAAAGAATAGAAATTATCTGGCCAACTAAAAATATATATAGAAAAAAATTAGCCGGGCATGGTGGCGCATGCCTGTAGTCCCAGCTACTTGGGAGGCTGAGGCAGTAGAATCGCTTAAGCCCGGGAGTTTGATGTTGCTGTGAACTAGGCTGACGCCACGGCACTCACTCTAGCCTGGGCAACAGAGCGAGACTCTGTCTCAAAAAAAAAAAAAAAAGAATTTTTACTTGATTTGTATAATAAGATTGAAGTAGGTAGAGTGTTGCTTCCATTTTATGGTTCAAGAATGTGAATTTGAGAAGGTACAGTGATTTTTCTATGATCACATGACTAGTCACCTATTAAATGATAAAGTCAGAACTTATCTGTCTGCTGACCTTTAGACCAGTGCTTTCTCTCCTTTGCCATTCACAGAAGACCTGTGTAACTAAATAAAGTGGTGCCTTTTGGGTGTGTGGGGAGTAAGAATAGGTATACTCGTTCCCTTAGCAGTTGCTTCACATAATATCTTGATGTTTATGATGAATAATCTATTGTGAATTGTAGATAAAATATCTTCTCACTTTTTTTAAAGAAAGCTGGTGCTTTCATTCAAAAACAAAATCCCATTTAAAGGCACAAGAAATGAAGTTAAATTGGAATTTTAGGCAATCTCACAATGTGTGTTCACATACAGGTTTTTGCTTAACCATGGTTTATAATAATGTCTGTACTGGGATATGGCTGATGCCATGCGTTTCTGTAAAATACTTTTTTCAAATTTTTTTCAAATGCTCCCCCCCTCACTTTTGTCTTAACAAAACTGTTAATGATGTAGTCATAAAACTTTTGCGGGGGCAGGGGGGCAAAGCTTGGCAAATGATTCACAGATGTTGCTCCACATAGTTGCTTAGATGGATGTCAAATGGAATCCATTAAGGCAGCAGTCCCTAACCTTTTTGGCATCAGGGACCGGGACTGGTTTCATGGAAGACAGTTTTTCCACAGGGGGTTCAAGGGTGATTTCAGGATGATTCAAGTGCATAACATTTATTGTGCAGTCAGACCTCTCTGCTAATGATAATGTGTATTTGCTAGCATCACTGCCTCAGGTCCACCTCACATCATCAGGCATTAGATTATTATGAGGCATGCGCAATCTAGATCCCTCACAAGCTTAGGGTTCTCGATCCTATGAGAATCTAATGCTGCTGCTGGTCTGACTGGGGGCAGAGCTCAAGTGGTGATGTGAGTGATGGGGAGTGGCTGTAAATACAGATGAAGCTTCTTCCCTTGCTTGCCTGCTGCTCACCTCCTGCTGTGTGACCTACTTCCTAACTGGCTATGGCCTTGGGGGACGGGTGCGGGGCGGGGGTTGAGGGCTGCAGCATTAAGGGATAGTGAGGAGCAGCAACAAAAAGTAGTTCTTTTTACTGTTTTTGAAATGGTCAGTTAGCAGTTTGATACAGTTTAAATACTGATACATCCAAATTGACAAATTAGGTTACCATTGTAACTTTATGGTTTGAGCTCATTAACTAAATGTCCATGCTAGTCACGGCCCTAGGAATGATTTCAGAAGTTCATTGAAATTTACTAGATTGTAGCAAGTAATAATAAAGGGTCATCATAATTTATCATCCAAATGAGGATACCTTGAAAAAATGTACCAATTCATAATCAAGCTGGAACAGCAGGCATAAATGGGATTGTCCTGGGCTACAAACTTGCCCTATAGTTATTCTACTTAAGACCATTTGTTACTAGTGTTTTCTCATTTAGATTCATAAAAAAGTTTCCTAAACTTTATCCATCCCTCTAACACAGAAATATCTTAAATCTAATCCCTAGAAGATTGGTTTTCTTCTCTCTCAAATGAAGTTAGCATTTGGCAGAACATAAGATTAATCAAAGGAGAAGTATGATACTTCGTCCTTTTCCATAGTATGCAAAACATTTCCTCCTCCCAGCCCCCTTCTCCCCAAAATTGAATGGGAAAAGTCAAAGATACTGTGGTTGCTGAAAAATAGAGCTTGCTGATATACCAACTACTCAATCTGACTGATAGTGTCAAAGCCAAGTGTGTTGATTTTGCTGTGTCTTCCTTGAGTTAATTCCATGTTTAAAAATGTGGTAGACTTGGGTGTTCCCAACAGTGTCCTAAGCTCACAATTTTCCCCCACATGAATTAAAAAAAATTTTTTTTTTTTTTTTACCATTTAACTTTTTTTCTTTCTTTTTTTTTTTTTTTGAGATGGGGTCTTGCTCTGTTGCCTGGGCTGGAGTACAGTGGCATGATTATAGCTCACTGCAGCCTTGAACTCCTGGGCTTTAGTGTCCTCCTGCCTCAGCTTCCCAAGTATCTAGGGACTACAGGTGTGCACCAACATGCCCTGCTAATCCCCATATAAAATTTTTTTGAGATGGGGTCTCCCCCTGTCGCTTGGGCTACAGTGCAGTGGTGCCATCACTCACTGTACAGCCTCAAATTCCTGGGCTCAAGCAATATTCCTGCTTTAGCCTCCCAAGTAGCTAGTACTACAGGTGTGGTTCATGCCCAGCCCACACATAAATTTTTAAAATCTCACCCACACCTTGTTATGACTGTTCTGTGTAGAACACTGAATCCTGTATACCTAAAAAAACATGACCATGATCTTGGTTTATCTTTTTTGAAATTTAATCTTGAATTTATTGCCCTTCTGATGATCTGTCGCAGTAGCTGAGCAGATCTGTCATTGGTAGGCTTGATTTGTGATCAGTACAGGATATTATGTAGCTAAAGCAATATGAAATGTGTTCATTTATATCTAAAATCGAAGGAGAAGAGTTATGACATTATTTCATACTTTGGCAGATGTGGTGTATCTGCTACCACAGAATTCTTAGGAATCAGTGAGTTCCTCATGTATAGAATGGGGATTAATGATGTCTTTCTTGCCTGTTAATTGCAGTGTTACGAAATTGTGGGCTTTTGTAAGTTGCAGAGTCTACTATTCGTCAGTATTATTTGTTGCAAAACATTCTTACCCAGTGTGAAAAGTCAAATAGTTCTTTATGCTGCTGATCTACTAGGCTCATATTAAGAGAAGATAACCTACCTTTTTGAGTTATTCTTAGCAAGTGTACTCTTCTGGGCTTAGTCCTTAAGTAACACCTACACAAATAGTCTCAGAAAAATCCTTAATCTTAATATCTGAAGATTTGCATATCTAGAAAGTGAAGGTTGTCTAAATTATTTATTCCCAAGCAATACTTTTGTCATGTTGAGCTGGTATGTAATTATTTTGGCATTAATTTCAGAGTAATAATTGAGACTGTTTCTCCTTAGCAACTGTAACACTTTTTGTTTGTGGATTTGGGATGAAATTTCCCTAGTATGAAAACGGAAATCAGTGTTAAAATATTTGCATATTAGCTGTCTCAGATTACTGTGAAAATAATGATATTACATGTGATCAGTTTTGTGAAATGTGATCCTAAAGGCTTAGGCTAAGCCTTGGGCAGTGAATGGGTTCTGATCAACAGAAAGCTATTAATTAATACTGGTGGCTAGTCTTTTGAGGACTTTGTAGGACCTTGGAATAGTTGTTGTGATCAACTTTGTGTTGAAATGTTAAGTGTTACAGTTAAGGATTTGTGGGATTAATGAATTATATTTGATCATAATATGGTAAAACATAAATTAGGTGGTAAAAATTTATTACAGGATTACCATGGAATTTTCAAGAACATTGTGTGTTCTTTGACCAGAGAATATCATCACTATCATGACAGTTAAAGCTTTGTAGGTTTTTCAAAAGGCGTTCATTCATGAATATGAAATAGTCTATGTAAAGTCTACTACTTTTAAAAATGTTAAAGTATACTGTAAAAGTGCTGAAATTTTGATGAGGGATTCTTGGCTCATGAAAGACTTCAGAAAACAAGTCAGATTAATAAATCTGAATGTGTAGTATAATCCTACTAAACTATCAGTGCAAGGGTTATTTCTGGTCATTTTCTTCCTGAGTATTTCAAAACAGAATTTAAAGATTTTTTGTTTTAATGTTGCTTCTAATTCTATAAAAATTGTGTAAAGAGATTTAGACTTTGAGCTTGCTCTTTTTCCCTACTTCAGTGTTTTAGGTCACTTATCTCTCTGGCCTCTCTCTTATTTTCCACCTCTGCTTTCACTGGAGCTTCACTTTTTTGGTTTTACTACAGCCAAACACATTTGACTGCCTGAGGAAGTATCCCTTTAAATTCAGAAAGGAGAAATCTGTTTTGGTGGAGTAAGAGGTAATCCTCCCATCCCCCATATTGAGACTGATGGGAGAAACTCCTTTCTGCAGTTAAAATTGTAGAATCTGGGTAAAAGATTGTCGATTTTTTTTTTTAATGTAGCAGCCCCTAATTGGGAAAGAGATTCTAAAGTTCTTTTAGAAGGCTGAACAATTTGTGTTTTCCTCTTGGTGGGGAATGTGTGAGTTAATTTTCGAGGGAGGACAAGCTCCTTTGTTTATATTGGTACATGAGAAAGAAAAATTGTACATACTTGAGTACTAAGATTATTGTGTTTTGGGCTGGGCGAGGTGGCTCATGCGTGTAATCGTAGCACTCTGGGAGGCTGGGCCGGAGGATCGCTTGAGTTTGGGAGTTTGAGACCAGTCTGAGCAAGAGGAAGACCCCGTCTCTACTAAAAATAGAAAAAATTAGCTGGACATGGTGGCATGCACCTGGCCTGTAGTGCAGCTACTCTGGGAGGCTGAGGCAGGAGGATTGCTTGAGTGCAGGAGTTTGAGGTTGCTGTGAGCTAGGCTAATGCCAGGAGTGACACAGCAAGACTCTGTCTCAAAAAAAAAAAAATCATTTTGAAAAACCTTAATCTTCAAAGTATTAAAAGTAAGTTTTAAAATCATTTGGCACGTTTTATTGAGTGCCAGCTATGTACCAGGCACGGTTGTAGACACTCGGGATTCACCATTGAACAAAATAGACAAAACATCTCTTCAAGGAACTTATATTCTAGTGAATGTATAAATGCTTTCAGAATTATTATTCTGTTAGTGTGTGTAAGAGTTGATTCGAATTATTAACAACAATGGTGTCTCCTGTATGGAGGGTACTGTACCAGGTGTTGGTCTCTGTCCCATATTAAATAGAGACTGTAGAAAGCTGCTTACTTAATTCATTGGCTACTGGTGTAAAGTGGTACTAAGAAATTGAAAAACCTCTTGAAAAGAACTATTTTCATTGGCTGATAAGACCCTATAACAATAATATCGTCTATTTATTGACTGCTATGCTAAGTGCTTACCATTGTCTCAATCATCCAAGCAACCCCACAAGTAGGTTTCACCCATTTTACAGATAAGGATTAAGTACTTGAGGAAAGGGAACATCACTAGTATTCAGTCAAGTCTGTTTTCACAGAAAAGCTGATCGCCTTCTACTTCAGTATTCGTTGTTGTATGTAGACATCAGCTCAAACTGCTTGAGGCTCTATTTCTGTACCTTAGATTTTAATTTTATCATTTAAAAGTTACTTTGAACAGTCTTGGCTTAATTTTTCACTGTTACATTTCACATGAAGAAGACAGAATGGTATGTGGGTTGAGTACATTTTCCAGTGGACAGGCAACAAGAAGACATGATGGAACTAGCACTGGACCAGGAGTCATTAAATTTAGGAGGGGGTGGTCTGTCTATTCTAGGTTTTCTCTCTTGACCACTGTCCCTTTTAGACAGGTTACTTTGTTACAGGGCTTGTTTGATCACCTGTATAATGAGGGATTTTTTTTTCTTCTTCTTTTTTTTGAGACAGAGTCTCACTCTGTTGCCCAGGCTAGAGTGAGTGTTGTGGCGTCAGCCTAGCTCATAGCAACCTCGAACTCCTGGGCTCAAGTAATCCTCCTGCCTCAGTCTCCCGAGAAGCTGAGACTACAGGCATGTGTCACCATGCCCGGCTAATTTTTTTTTCTATATATATTTTTAGTTGGCCAGATAATTTATTTCTATTTTTAGTAGAGACGGAGTCTCGCTTTTGCTCAGGCTGGTCTCGAACTGCTGACCTCAAGCGATCCACCCACCTCGGCCTCCCAGAGGGCTAGGATTACAGGCGTAAGTTACCACGCCTGGCCCCCAGTTTTCTTTTCTCCATTTTAAAAGCTAAAAGAATTTGGGGACCTTAGTAGCTTTAGCAGTACATTTTACTGTGTATGACTTTGAAGACAGATTAGGAGAATGTTTGGTTTGCAACTATTTTAAAGACCCTCAGGTCAAGTCTGGATAGATCAGCAAGTAGACTTACTAATCAAGATGTAATTTAAATTTAAAGTATTAAAATATGTGTTTTCCTCTCATATCCTTACTCTTGACATCATTCAGGCATTTTAAACTTAGGGAATATGAAACTTCTGGGTGCTGCCTGCACCTCTAGTCCCAGCTACTTGGGAGGCTGAGATGGGAGGATTGTTTGAGACCAGGAGTAGAGTTCTAGACTGTAGGGTACTATGTTCACACCTGTAAATAAGCCACTGACTTCAGCATAGTGAAACTCCGTGTCTTAAAAAAAAAGAAAACATCTGAAATGGATTTTTAAAAAAATTTCTATGAAGCAGAGAAGAATTCTTTTTATTTATCCTTTATTTGGAGGACAGTCATTACTAAAAAGAGCTGATTAAGTTACATTAAAATAAACTTGAGCAACTTGTATATTTTTCACCTAAAATATTTATTCAGTATGTTTTTTGTATTTTTTCAATGTAGATGTACATATTCTGGAATATACTGGGAATAAAACACAAAATACTTGGTATTTTCTTTGTAGATAGTTTACCATTTCATTATGTTTATAGATAACATCTTTAAATCTGCCTGAATTTTGTAACATGGACTTTTTTTTACATCATGAATTGCTTGTGAATGTCTTTATTGGCTGTATAACATATCCAGTAATAAGCTATTTTGAGTTTTTGGCTAGTATATGTAACACTGCAATAAAATATTTATATCCAAAGTACAATTTTCTGTAATTTGAGTTATTTGCTCGAGAGAATTCTGAGAAGTGAGATTTACTATTCAAAAGCAAATGAACATAAGTCTTTTGACATGTATCATCTGTTTGCTTGCTTTCTTTCTCCCCCCGCCTCCCCCCCCCCAGCGTCTTGCTCTGTCACCCCAGCCTAGAGTGCAGTGGTATCGTCATAGCTCACTGCAGCCTCAAACTCCTGAGCAGCTAGAACTATAGGCAGGAACAACCATACCTGGCTAATTTTTCATTTTTTATACAGATGTTGTCTTGTTATGTTGCCCAGGTTGGTAAAGTCCTGGCCTCAAGCGGTCCTCCCACATAGCCTCCTGAAAAGCTCTGGGATTACAGGTGTGTGAGCCACCGTGCCAACTTTTTTTCTGAAAGGGTTTCATCAGTTGATAGTACCAGCAACTTAAGAATGTGCAGTGTAGACATTTTTTAGCTACAAAACTTGTACATTTAAATTTTTAAACTTTAAAATGTGAAATGCAATCTCTTCACTTCTGTTTTGATTATCTTACTACAAAAGATAAAATTAAAGGTAAAAACCAAACAGTACAACCATACCAAGTAAATAATGAAAACTGCATCCTGCCAAAAGCAACTATTAATAGTTTGAATCTCCTTTCAGAATTTTTTCTTTGCTCAAGTGCCTATGTGTGTTTAAGCGTAAAACATACCTTATGTATGTTGACTGCAGTATGCCATCAAAGTGTCACTTTACATAACATTGATAACAAATGCTAATTGTACCGTGAAACACCATTGCCTAAGAAAAATTTGGGTTTGGGAGATTTTGATATGAAAAAGTGTTTGCTGACATTCATTTGTATAAGTGATACATACTTAATGCTTCTTTCATAGAAATAACATGTTATTCAGTAACTTACCTTTTTCCCTTGTCAAAATGTGAATATAAGAAAAAATACTTTAGGGCTAGTGTGGTGGCTCATGCCTATAATCCCAGTGCTTTGGGAGGCTGAGGTAGGAGGATTGCTTGAGCCCCAGGAGTTCAAATCAAGGCTTTAGTGAGCTATGATGGCACCACTGCATTCTAGCCTGGGCAGCAGAGTGAGTTCCTGTCTCTCTTTTTTTTGTTTGTTTTTCTTTTTTTCTTCCTTCATGTGACCAGGGTATGAACCAGGCATAGGCACAGACCCAAAGCCAAGCTGGGATAAACAAGGGATTGCTTTGTTCCTGGCTGATATGAGATGGGCACCTCCAACCAGATGCCACTCTACCCAGGTTTGGGACATCCCTGTCTCTTTAAAGCAAAAATTGGACCATTATAGCCAGATTATCATGAAAACTTTACAAATGTTTGGTTTGTTTACCTAGGTCACCTTTAAACAAGAAAACCTTCCCAGGGAATTTTAATATATAGCCAGGGTCAAGAACCACTGGAATTGTTTGTCAAATATCTGACTGAATTAGAATCACTTGGGTGCGTATTAAAATTTGGACTTTTGGTCTGCACTCCAAATTTAACGGATATCTATGGGTATGCAGCTGGTTCAACCAGATGACCTTTTTTTTTTTTTTTTTTTTTTTTGAGACAGAGTCTTGCCCTGTTGCCCGGGCTAGAGTGCCATGGTGTCAGCCTAGCTCACAGCAACCTCAGACTCCTGGGCTTAACCAATCCTTCTGCCTCAGCCTCCCGAGTAGCTGGGACTACAGGCATGCGCCACCATGTCCGGCTAATTTTTTCTATATATATTTTAGTTGGCCAGCTAATGTGTTTCTATTTTTAGTAGAGACGGGGTCTCGCTCTTGCTCAGGCTGGTCTCGAACTCCTGACCTCGAGCGATCCACCTGCCTCGGCCTCCCAGAGTGCTAGGATTACAGGTGTGAGCCACCGCACCCGGCCCAGATGACCTTAAAGCTCCCTTCTAGAGCTTGTGTCAGCAATTTTTTTCAGCAGATAACATACTGCCAGAAATCTTGAGTTTGAGGTTATTGGAGGGTATATGGCAATAATGCATAGCTTTTTTTCTGTTAAAGTTTTTTGATGGTTATATTTGTGTGACTGTATTTGCCCAAGTGCAGTAGGGGTTACTACTGCCTTGCAGGTGATGAAATATTTAACATAACTTTATTTTTTAATTGTTATTTTATTTTTGTAGAGACAGGTTCTTGCAGTGTTCCAAACTCAAGTAATCCTCCGTCTCAGCCTTCTAAAGTGCTGAGATTACAGGTATGAGCCACTGTGCTCGGCCTTAACATAATTTTAGATTTAAAGTTCTAATCTATAAATGCTAATCAAATTTAACCTGACTTTTTTTTTTAAGATACTGTGTCTCACTGTGTTGCCAGGCTGGAGTCCACTGGCGCTATTATAGCTCACTGTAAACCTCGAATTCAGACTGATCCTCTTGAGTAGCTGGAACTACAGGCCAACACCACCACACCTGGCTAATTTTTGTTATTTTTTTTTCTAGAGATGGGATCTCCCTGTGTTGCCCAGGTTGGTCTTAAACTCCTGGGCTCAAGTGATCCTCCTGCCTCAGCCTCCCAAAGTGCTGAGATTACAGGCATGGGCCACTGTGCCTGGTTTAATCTGAGTTTTAAAATATAAGTTAGCTATCTTGTTTTAGGGTTACACTATATGTCTTATAGACTTAGTGTTTCTTCCCTTCATTCGCTATAGCTTCGTAGCTTGTTGATATCCTTCACTCTTCCTGTGTCTGCCTGTGTACTTTTGTGTTACATTATGATTAGTTGGTAGTTAGGAATTCCCCTCCCCTCTTCAAATGCATTCCTAAGAATTTCTCCTTGTTGGGCATTTTAATCAATAGGTATTTATTTAGCATGTCTTGGGAACAACTTTACCCTCGTGAATAATAAAATAATTTCTTAAGGTACCTACCGTAGTGCTGGGTGCAGTAGCTCATGAAAAAAATATACCTACTGTGGAGGAGTTTACAGTCTAATTAGAATTGTGACTAAAACCAAGAATCGGCCGGGCGCGGTGGCTCACGCCTGTAATCCTAGCACTCTGGGAGGCCTAGGCGGGTGGATCGCTCGAGGTCAGGAATTCGAGACCAGCCTGAGCGAGACCCCGTCTCTACTAAAAATAGAAAGAAATGATCTGGCCAACTAAAAATATATATAGAAAAAAAAAAATTAGCCGGGCATGGTGGCACATGCCTGTAGTCCCAGCTACTCGGGAGGCTGAGGCAGTAGGATCACTTAAGCCCAGGAGTTTGAGGTTGGTGTGAGCTAGGCTGATGCCACGGCACTCACTCTAGCTAGGGCAACAAAGTGACACTCTGTCTCAAAAAATAAAATAAAATAAAAACAAGAATGATAATTGCCAACTTCTATGATGTAGGAATTTTAGAGAAGGAGAACACAAGGGCATTGTAGACTATAGTTGTCTGGGAACACTTGAATAGTAGATGAGACATTCATTGGAATGGGTAAGATTTGGATGGTGGGAGAGGTAGGTTCTTTTGGATATGTTGTTAAAGGCATAGATATGGGATTAAGCATATGAGACATAAGAATGAAATATCTGTTTTAGAAAACCTGGAGCCAGATTATACAAAAGGCTTTATTAGACTTAGATTCTAAGTTTTGTGTTCTTTATTTAGCTCTTCACTGCATCAAGTACATTAATGCCCGTAAGTGCTTACATCCATCTAGATTCCTGTTTTGTTTTTTAATCTTGAAAGTCAAGCAAGCAAAGAAAAGGAATTAAACATATGATTGATTAGATTCATGTTATATGTCAGGCAATTTACTGTGCAGTTTCATTTGAGCTCTCATAACCCAGTGAGGGGTGGGTAGTATTCTCCATGTTATAGATGAGGAAACAAGCTCATAGAGGTTAAGTGACGTAGTTGAGGTCATATAGCGTGTAAATGAACAATTAGGCCAGAATGAAAATCTAGTCTCAGTCTTTTTCTGGCTATAGAGGTGGTGTTTTTGCCGGGTGCGGTGGCTCACACCTGTAATCCTAGCACTCTGGGAGGCCGAGGCGGGCGGATCATTTGAGCTCAGGAGTTTGAGACCAACCTGAGCAAGAGCAAGACCCTGTGTCTACCAAAAATAGAAAGAAATTAGCTGGACAACTAAAAATATATAGAAAACTTAGCTGGGCATGGTGATGCATGCCAGTAGTCCCAGCTACTCAGGAGGCTGAGGCAGTAGGATTGCTTGAGCCCAGGAGTTTGAGGTTGCTGTGAGCTAGGCTGACGCCATGGAACTCTAGCCCGGGCAACAGAGTGAAACTCTGTCTCAAAAAAAAAAAAAAAAGAAAGAAAGAAAAAGAGGTGGTGTTTTTTGTGCTGTGGTATTATCTTCCCATGCTGTGCTTCCCAGAGTGTGTGTCATTTGGTCTAACAAATATGAGTGCAAGTGGTGTGTAGATATTACAAGAATAGTGAAAGTGTGAGTGGATTAGAATAGGACCTCTTCAGAGATGCCTCCCAGGCTTTCCATTATTTTTTGTTTACAGCATCCTGTGTCATCTTTTTCTTTTTTCTTTTTTTTTTTCCTATAGCATATACAGACTTGGACATCCTGTGTCTTCAATAGTATTCAAGACAAAGTAATTTACATGTCACTTTATTACTCCTGTTCACTTTAAACAACTTTAAATCTTTGCTTAAAGCAAAACAAATCCCAAGAGAGTGGTTCCTAAATCTTGTCCAGCTATTTACCTCAAATTATTCCTTTATAACTGTTTGTAACACCCGCTGGGATACATCTCATGATATTTTGCTGGTTTTAATTAAATACAAGTAGTGATTACTACTGTAGCGTTTTTATCTCCCTAAATGTATGTGATGCAGGACTCAAGGCTACACATCTCAAGATTTTTATTGTATTCTTAGATTCTTTCCATGTTAGTTAGAATTAGTTAAGAATTCTTATGAGTTGGACTAAAATTAGAATTAGGTAAGAGTGTTTTTCATGAATTATAGTTTTGAGTAATGTAAAATCTTGAGTGTGTCTTAGCATTCCATAGAGCTCTTAAGTGATTTGGAAGCACACGCACATGAGTGTACAAATAGTTAACCTGAACGTGATGACATCACAGACTTAGTGCAGGCTTAAGGAGTGGATTCACTTTTTTTTTTTATTTCAAATGCCCTCCCCCCCCCCCCCCCCCCCCCGTTGGCCAAACACAGGTGTCTGTAAGTGGATGTACTTATGATAACACTAAATTGTTAGGTTTGGGCAGGAATTTAAAGCTTAAAAACCAGTATAAGTTAGTCTAGCCTTCACAGAATGTTTTGTAACTAGCTTAACCTGATGGGCTTATTAGAGTGCAGATCAACAATCAAATGTTCCATAGGAGGCTAGGCAGGGTGGCTCATGCCCATAGTCCTAGAACTCTGAGAGGCCTAAGCTGGAGGATTGTTTTGAGTTCAGGAGTTTGAGACCAGTCTGAGCAACAGTGAGACCCCTGTCTCTACAAGAAATAGAAAAATTAGCTGGATGTGGTGACATATGCCTGTATTCCCAGCTACTAGGGAGGCTGAGGCAGGAGTATCATTTGAGCCCAGGAGTTTGAGGTTGGAATGAGGTATGATGACGCCATTGCCCTCTAGCCCAGGTGACAGCAAGACCCTGTTTCAAAAAAAAACTTTCATACTGATCATACTGAATTTCTTTTACGGTTAACTGGTAGTACCTGCTCTTAATAATTGTACAGGTCAGATTTCTTTGACATGCTTTATGGTACAGAACTGATGACTCCCATGGAGTATTTGACAGTGTGATAGAGAAAGGTGCGTGGTACTTATTTTAGAAAAAATTTTGCCCCTATCTGCATATTGCTAAATATTAACAGCAGAGTGCTCTCTTCACTACCAAGATATTGGGACCTTTTAGAAATCGGTAAGGCGGGTTGGGCAAGGTCGCTTGTGTCTGTAATCCTAGCACTCTGGGAGGCCAAGGCAGGAGGATTGCTTGAGCTCAGGAGGTTGAGACCAGCCTGAGGAAGAGTCAGAGCCCCCTGCCCTCTTCTCTACTAAAAATAGAAAAATTAGCTGGGCATTGTGGTGTATGCCTGTAGTCCCAGCTACTTGGGGAGGCGGAGGCGGGAGGATTGTTTTAGCCCAGGAGTTTGAGGTTGCAGTCAGGGACAATGACTTTACCTGATGACTTTACCCATTCAGGTACCCGGGGCAACAGAGCAAGACTCAAATCACTAAAGTGAGAAATGAAAGTAGGGACATTACTACTGACCTTACAAAAATTAAAAAAAACTTAACAAGAGTATTTAGACATCTGTGAGTTGACTCTGTTTAGTGATTGTCAACATTTTGCCTAGCTGGTCACTCATTCATTCATTCTTTGGAGGTTGTCTGAACTTTATCAGATTATTGCAAGCAACATAACATCTGGACACACGTGTCAATTTTTTACAGAAATGCCATCAGTGATTTTGTGAGACCAGAAGTATCTATTTGAAGATTGGTTCTCTTGTGTAAATCTAGTCAAACATTTTGTGTGACTTTCTTTTTAAGTAAAGGTCCACATGGTAAATGCCTTAGGATTTAGTACTGAGGAAGTATTTTTCCCACCAAACTTACATACTCCTCCCCCCACTACAATGAAAACAGTTTAACTTGAGATGGTTTAAGTTGTTACTTTGATTAACATTAACCATAGACAAAATTAGATTTGTGGTTTGCATTAACTAGTTGCTCATAATTTGTGTCTATATCTGTGCCCTTTAAAATGACTTCTGCCTTGGCAGCCTTTTTTAGTGAGGTTTCATTGGCTTTTGTCGGGGAGTGGCATATTAAGACGTTACAGTGCCTCTCCTCTTTGCCAGCCTCTTGTATTTAGGCAGCAGGTTCATGTGAGCTTTTTGGTAAGTAAAATGTGAGCAGAAATTGTATGTGTAACCGGGCAGAGGATCGTGAAAAGTCTTTTTCTGATTCTTGTCTCTTGTTTCTTTGACTAAAGAAGCTTCAGGTACCAGATGGTGCAGCTACAAAATGGTGGACCCTTGATTAAACACATGAGAGAGAAATTTACTTGATTGTGTCAAGCCACTGAGATTTGGGGAGTGATTTGGTTCCTAAGCACACCTGTTCTCTCCTTTGGGAATACAGAATTGTCATTTGCAATTCAGGACTATTAATTCTTCAGAAAAGGTTTAAAACATGTTTACTGTCTCTTGTGCTTTCAGTTTTGAGATGCTAAATAGAATACAGTTAGGCTTTCCTGCCTTCTAGAATCTTAGGGGAGCCAGAGTTATTCCAAAATTATGTGCCAGTTTTTCTGAAGATGAATAAAATCATTCTTTGGCTGGTATGTTAAATACATGCATGCTGTCTGAAGGGCATTTGAATTCCATGGCATGACTTGTAATACAAGCAAATCATGCAGCCTGATTCTCTGGTGGGGTTTCTTCCATTCATCCCTTGATTTCTAAACCACATTTCTTCAGAATTAAGTATTGAGATTTTAAGGGAGAGATTGCTTACATCAAGTTCTTTAACCATCCTGAGCTCTTTTTTTATCTTAAATGTTTTGGTATTCCCTTTGGTCCTCAATTAGCTTATCTGGTCTGGTATTTTTAATTCATTTGGGAACACCAGCCTCCGAAAAACAAAGTCACACATCATGTTTTTCTTAGCTATTGTGCCTTTCTTTTCTCACTTGTATCTCAGAAACATTTTTCTATGTACAGTGTAAGAGCCATTTGTCTTTTTACAGGGATCCCAGCTCTCAATGTTAACAGGAATTCTCTGATAATCATAAGATGGAAACATTCCTAAAGTTTACACTACTGATACTCTCTATCACACGTTCACCTTTCATTACCATCAAAGTATAAAAAGATTTTTTTCCTAATTACCCAACAACTGGAGAAATGCTTCAAGCTATTTGTTCTTTTATCCTTGCTGTTCTCTTCTAGTGCAGAATGACTCTGATGGTGAATTTTTTCTCTTTATTATGCTACCCATATTTTTAGGGTTTTAGATAGTCTGTGAAGGGTCTATAAAATAACAGTCATCATGAGATAAAGCTCAGTGTGAGGGAAGGGTGGTGGCTTTTTATTGAAAAGTGCAGCTCTTACATTGCCACTTGTAATTCAACAATGGATCTACTTTTTTGAAGAAGTGCTCTTATTTAATAGAATTATTACTATAATATTAGTTTATCTCAGGAGAATAAAGACTTCTCCATATGTCATTCCTTCCAATCATATGCATAGAAAATGTATTCTTACAGATTCCAGATGAACAATTTCTTTTTTTTTTTTTTTTTTTTTGAGACAGAGTCTCACTTTGTTTCCTGGGCTAGAGTTGAGTGCCATGGCGTCAGCCTCGCTCACAGCAACCTCAAACTCCTGGGCTTAAGCGATCCTACTGCCTCAGCCTCCCGAGTAACTGGGACTACAGGCATGCGCCACCATGCCCGGCTAATTTTTTCTATATATATTTTAGTTGGCCAGATAATTTCTTTCTATTTTTTAGTAGAGATGGGGTCTCGCTCTTGCTCAGGCTGGTCAGGAACTCCTGAGCTCAGAAGATCCACCCGCCTCGGGCTCCCAGAATGCTAGGATTACAGGCGTGAGCCACCACGCCCAGCCCCAGATGAACAATTTCAGTCATGCCTGATAACCAATAAGTTGTCTAGGGAGGTTTTTACTGAGGTGTTTGTTGTTGTTTTTTTTTTTTTTTTTATAGTGACATAGAGGTGAATTTTACAGAGCTTTACAATTTACAGAGGTACTCTGCTTTTCCCCCTGACTTTTTCTCATCTTGGATCTTGGCAAGAGATTATTTCTTTCCAACAGTTCCTCCTCAGTCAACTGAAAATTCTGTCATGTCATCATCATTTCTGACATCTGGATTATTTTTATTGAGAGGGGGAACTACAGAGTTTAAGGCAGAGCTACTGGGATCATCTTAGTCTTTCAAAGAGATAAAGGGAGGAGCTAGGTTTTAACTGTCCAGCTCTAAAGGGGTCCTAGGGGCTCTTGATTGGGAATCAGATCTGTTTATTATATAAAGTTGTGCTTTTCTTTCTCTCTTTTAGATTGCTTTTGTGGGCTTATTTCTGCCTTCTCCCCCTTTTTACACTATCTAGCCACTTTTCCATGTAAAGACAAATTATAACCCTGCACAGTCTGTGCCTATTCATTATTCATGATAATCTATAGTAGACAAACTGGTAAGGCTTTCTAGATTATAGTGTACCAGTTTCTCAGCATATCCCCAAATGCTTTGATTTTTGAATTAGGAAATATTGTTGGTTCTCCTTTTAGTCATGTCACGTACAGGATTCAAGATTAGATTACAGTTGATCCTTGAACAATACTGGTTTGAACTGTGTGGGTTCACTTATATGCAGATTTTTTTTCAGTAAATATATTGGAAAAGTTTTAGGAGATTTGTGACAATTTGAAAAAACTTGAAGATGAACCATGGAGTCTAGAAATATCAAATCAAGAAAAAGGGATGCATAAAATACATGTGGAATACTAGTTTATGTTGTTATTCAACTGTTTATATTATTGGTAAGGCTTTTGGGCAATGGTACATTATTAGTAAAGTTTTAGGGGACTCAAAAGTGGATTTCAGATTGCATGGGGGGTCAGCACACCAATCCCTGCATTGATCAAGCGCCAGCTGTATATATTAGACACTTCATAAATCGCTGTAGATGTCACAGTCTTGTTAATTGAAAATATTAATTGACTGTATAGGTACTTTGCTAAACTGTGGCAACAGAGGACATCTAAACTAAACTTTCATTTAATTATATAGTTGATAAACAGACCTTAGCCCTTCAAAAATGATTCTTTGTATTTCAGAGACTTCTTTAGGGATGGATATTACCAAATTTCCCACTAAATAAAATGGGCTTCAGAAACAGGGCCTGTTGAAATTGCCCAGAAATGATTACAGAATCTAGAGGGACCCTTTACCTAGGACATACTTAGTCATGCCCACTAAAATATATTTCAGTCTCTAGCACTGTTCGTCTTGGCCTCTTCATTCTTTAATCAAATATTTGTGTGCCTTTTGTGGCATTAGATACTGTGCTCCTTCTGGGAATATAGAGATGAAGATACAGTTTGTATCTTTTTAGGAAGGTAATATTTGATAGGAAAATGAACATTGATACTTAGTGCAAAGAAATATGAACATGGATGGGAAAACACAAGAAGGCTTTACATAATGAGACATTTGGATTTGATCCAGAGGAATGAATAGATTCCTAGGCAAAGAGGAAAGGTAATTGGCTAATTGATTAAGCCTTATGTAATGCAAGCCAGGACCTCTCCAGAACCTTAAGTGACAGAGCCATTTTAAGGTTGTGTCTGAGGCTGTGATCTTCTCTTCCCTTGGTGTGATTATCTTCAGTCTTCTTAGACGGAAGAATTTCTTTCTATGAGCACTCTCCTTGGGAAATAAAGTCAAGTGTGGTTAAGAGCTTATGCTCTTAAGTCAGACTGTCTGGGTTTGAATTTGGGTTTTACCATTGTGTGACTTTAGGCACATTGCTCTTAGCCTCAGTTTTCTGTCTTTAAAATCAGGATTAGGTGGTATAACAGCCAGCAAACATTTTTCCCCTGTTGGGAAAAGTTCGGGTTATGACCCTGTATGCTTTGGTACAAGGTACAGTAATGCTGTCAGCCAGTACAGAGCCTGCTCATTTTCTCCATGACTGATTCTGAACAGTTTGTTTCCTTCCTGACCCTGAATCTCATTAGGAACTGTAGAATTGAGCCTTGTGGTGACTTGTGAGTCTGATGGGTAAAGACCTGTCCCCCTTTTAGATTTTGTACTCTGTCTTTATAAGATATAATTGAAACTCAGCAGAGACTTGTTTTATAATACCAGTTGACAGGGACAACCTTGGGAGAATCAAGCTTGCTGGGATATTGGTGTAGAGATACTAGGGGCATGAAAGTAAGCTTTTTGGAGATAGTGTTCTGGAGAGGTTGACCTCGAAGTGGAAAAAAAATATTTTAAGCAGGAATAAACCATTTTTTAATATATTAAACTTGTCTCTCTGATAGAGTCATTGAAATAGGTATTTCACATCTGTTCTTATAGGAGCAAACAAGGATCCCCATACAGATGAATTCAGATAAATACTCAAATCTACAGCAATGTGATTAAACCAAAACAACTCTGAAGTCATGTTGCTTGGATTGTAATCCACTGACTTTGTGATCTTCAGCAAGTTTGACCTCCATGTTCTTTAGTTTCATCGTATAAAATGGGATAATGCTGGTACCTACTTCAAAGGTCTGCTGAGAAGATTAAATATATGTTAATAAATGCAAACCATTTGGAACAATGCCTAGCATATGGGGTGTTTTGTGAATGAGTTTGTTGAATGAATGTGTAAGTACTTCAAAGAGCACAACCAAGAACCAAAGCTAGATTAAAGTCAATGTGGAAACATTTGACTTTCCTGATGGTAACAAATAGAGATGTCCCAGCTGCAAGCTTGTTCCATGTAATTGATGTCTAACTAGGCTATTCTCACACAAAGGAAAATGACTTGGAACCAAACAGACTTAGTGTTTGATTAATATGCTCCCTCTTTTTTAAAGAGACAGGATCTTGCTTTGTTGCCCAGGCTAGCCTTCAACACCTGGGCTCAGGCCATCTCCTGAGTAGCTGGGACTATGGGTGCATGCTGCCGGCTGATATGCCCTTTGACTTGTGGGGATTATGTATTTCACAGTTTGTATAACAGGGGTGATTTTTTGATTTGCTACCCATTGTCCCCAGACTATCAAAAGTCCCAGAAATTGTATTTCATTATCCAGCTTTCATATGCCAAACTGCCTGTGCGTCTGCAAGTAGTGATTTAACCATTGAGGTTTTCTGGCTCAAAAGTTATGATTGTAACTGCTGTAAACAAACACATGACAGCCTTCCTCCACCCCAGAAAGGCTTAGATCACATTGATAAAATACTAGCTTCAGGCCAGGTGCAGTGGTGCATGCCTGTAATCCTAGCACTCTGGGAGGCTGAGGTGGGAGGATCACTTGAGCTCAGGAGTTCCACACTAGCCTGAGCAAGAGCCCAGTCTCTACAAAACATAGAAAAATTAGCCGGGCATGATGGCACATGGGAGGCTGAGGCAGGAGGAGGATCACTTGAACCCAGGAGTTTGAGATTTCAGTGAGCTTTGATGATGCTACTGCACTCTAGCCAAGGCAACAGAATGAGACTCTGCAGAGATGATTTTCGTAAGTACTAGCTTTGTTGAGGAATTTTGAACGTACTAGTTGGTGTTAATACTCTGCTGATAGAGGTTTTAAGGGTGTGGTTAGTTTAGAGTTTTGGGTAAATCAGAGCCTTTCTATCATGTTATGGGGTCTATTACAGTTCTAGGTTTCTGTTGCTGGTGATAAAAGGGTAAGGATGTCACCATTGTTACAAGAGCGCTTCATTATAGCCATAATTTGTACAAATTGGTAGAAGGCACTGGTTTAGAGGGATTAAGAAGCTATCTCCTTACTCATGTTACTACTATCCCTTAATTTGCCACCTTAAATATTGGGAGAAATTCCTGAAGATGAGGGGCTGAGAGGAGTCAATTGGGATTTTAAAAATGAACCACTCCTACATATCAGTAATAACAGACAGATAACTCAGATAATTGGCTAAGTATCTGAATAGCTATTTCTCCAAAGAACATAACACAAATAGCTAATAAGCGTATGGAAAATATGCTCAGTGCCATTAACCATCAAAGAAATGCAAATCAAAAACACTTTACACCTTCTAGGATGACAAGTTTAAAGAAACACTTGTTCATGAGGATGTGGAGAGATTAGAATCCTCGTATATTGCAAGTAGGAATGTAGTAATAAAAACGATGGAGCCCCTGTAGAAAAAAGTTTGGCATGTCCTTCCTCAAAAAGCTAGAGTAACTGTAAGACCCTGAAGTTCCTCTTAGTTACATACTCAAGAGGACTCAAAGCACATATTTATACAAAAATGTTGGCCGGGCGAGGTGGCTCACGCCTGTAATCCTAGCACTCTGGGAGGCTGAGGCAGATGGAATGTTTGAGCTAAGGAGTTCGAGACCAGCCTGAGCAAGAGTGAGACCCCGTTTCTACTAAAAATAGAAAGAAATTAGCTGGACAACTAAAAATACATATATAAAAAAAATTAGCCGGGCATGGTGGTGCATGCCTGTAATCCCAACTACTTTTGGAGGCTGAGGCAGAAGGATTGCTTGAGCCCAGGAGTTTGAGGTTGCTGTGAGCTAGGCTGACGCCACGGCACTCTAGCCCAGGCAACAGAGCGAGACTCTGTCTCAAAAAAACAAAAGAAAAATGTTTACAAGACTGTCACAGCAACAGCATTCTTAATAGCCCTGCAGTGGCAAAAATCCAAATGTCCATTTACTGAGGAATGGATTTAAAAAGTGTAGCATATCCATACAGTAAACTGATACATGGTGTGCTCTGGATGAATCCTGAAAACATGCTAGGTGAAAGAAGCCAGTTACAAGAGACCACGTATTGTGTGGTTTCATTTATAGACATGCTTCATTTTATTGTGCTTCTGCAGATAATGCGTTTTTTTTTTCTTTTAACAAATTGAAGGTTTTTGGCAACCCTGTTTCTAATGTCTATTGGCACCATTTTTCCAACAGTGTGTGCTTATTATTTCGTGCCTCTGTTCACATTTTGGTGATTCTTACAATATTTGAAACTTTTTTCTTATATATCTGTTGTGGTGAGCTGTAATCAGTGATCTTTAATGTTACTATTGTAATTGTTTTGGGGCACCACGACCCAGGGAACTAATCGATAAATGTTGTGTGTATTCTAACTGTTTCCCCATCTGTCTCCCTCCCAGGCTTCCCTGTTCCCTGAGACACAGCAATATTGAAATTAGGCCAATTAAAAGCCCCATGATGTCCTCTAAGTGTTCAGTTGAAAGGAAAACTCACATGTCTCTCACTTTAAATCAAAAGATAGGAATAATTAAGCTTAGTAAGGAAGGCATGTTGAAGGCCAAAGTTGTGAATGCAAAGGAAGAGTTCTTGAAGGAAAGTGATAAAAGTGCTACTCCATGGAACATGTGAATGACATGAAAGAAAACAGCCTTATTGCTGATGTGGAGAAAGTTTTAATAGTCTGGATAAAAGATCAGACCAGTCACAACATTCCTTTTGGCCAAAGCCTAATCCAGAGCAAAGGCCCCAACTTTCTTCAATTCTGTGAAGGCCAAGAGAGGTGAAGAAGGTGTAGAAGAAAAGTTGAAGCTAGCAGAAGTTGATTCATGAGGTTTAAGGAAAGATGCCATCTCCATAACATAGACATGCAAGGTGAAAGCAGCAGATGCTGATATAGAAGCTGCAGCAGGTTATCCAGAAAGATCTGGTCAAGATCATTGATGAAGGTGGCTACACTAAATGACAGGTTTTCAAAGTAAACAAAATAGTCTTCTGTAGAAAGAAGTTTTCACCTAGGACTTTATTATAGCTAGAGAGAAGTCAGTGCCTGGCTTTAAAGCTTCAAAGGACAGGCTGACTCTCTTGTTAGGGACTAATGCATCTGGTGTCTTTCAGGTTGAAGCCATTGCTCATTGACCATCCTGAAAAGCCTAAGGCCCTTAAGAACTATGCTAAATCTACTCTGCCTTTGCTCTATAAATGGAGCAACAAAGCCTGGATGACAGCACACCTGTTTACAGCATGGTTTGCTGAATATTTTAAGCCCACTGTTGGGACCTGCTGCTCAGAAAAAAAGATTGCTTTCAAAATATTGACAGTGCACCTGGTCACGCAAGAGCTCTGATGAAGATACACAAGGAGATTAATGTTGTTTTCATGTCTGCTAATAAAGCATCCATTCTGTAACCCATGGATTAAGGAGTAATTTCGAGTTAAGTCTTACCATTTAAGAAATACATTTATACCTTCTATAGATAATGATTCCTCTGATGGATCTGGTCAAAATTAGTTGAAAACCTGTTGGAAAGGACTCACCATTCTAGATGCTATTAAGAACATTCATGAAGGAGGAGGAGGGAGAGGAGGTCGTCAGAATAACATTAACAGGAGTTGGGAAGAAGTTAATTCTGACCCTCATTGATGACTTTGAGGGGTTCAAGACATCACTGGAGGCCGGGCGCAGTGGCTCACGCCTGTAATCCTAGCACTCTGGGAGGCCGAGGCAGGTGGATCGCTCGAGGTCAGGAGTTCGAGACCAGCCTGAGCAAGAGCGAGACCCCGTCTCTACTAAAAATAGAAACACATTAGCTGGCCAACTAAAATATATATAGAAAAATTTAGCCGGGCATGGTGGCGCATGCCTGTAGTCCCAGCTACTCGGGAGGCTGAGGCAGAAGGATCACTTGAGCCCAGGAGTTTGAGGTTGCTGTGAGCTAGGCTGATGCCACGGCACTCACTCTAGCCCAGGCAACAAAGTGAGACTCTGTCTCAAAAAAAAAAAAAAAAAAAAAGACATCACTGGAGGATAGATGTGGTAGAAATAGCAAGAGAACTAGAATTAGAAGTGGAACCCGAAGACGTGACCGAATTGTTGCAATCTCATGATCAAACTTGAACGGATGAGGAGTTGCTTCTTATGGATGGGCAGAGACAGTGGTTTCTTGAGATGGAGTCTACTCCTGGTGATGTGAACATTGTTGAAATGACAACAAAAGATTTGGACTATTAAATAAACTTAGTTGATAAAGCAGTGACAAGGTTTGAGAGGACCGACTCTAATTTTGAAAGAAGTTCTGTGGGTAAAACGCTGTCAAACAACATTGCATGCTACAGAGAAATATTTCACGAAAGGAAAACAATCAATGTCACAAACTTCACTGTTTTAAGAAATTACCATAGCTACCTCAGCCTCCTTAAGGAACTGCCACCTTGGTTTGTCAGCAGCCATCAACGTGGAGATGCCAGAGCAAAAAGATCACGACTCGCTCAAGGCTCACATGATACCATTTTGTTTTTAAGAATAGCTTTTTTGGCCGGGGGCGGTGGCTCACGCCTGTAATCCTAGCACTCTGGGAGGCCGAGGCCGGTGGATCGCTCGAGGTCGGGAGTTCGAGACCAGCCTCAGCAAGAGTGAGACCCCATCTCTACTAAAAATAGAAAGAAATTATTTGGCCAACTAAAATATATATATAGAAAAAATTAGCCAGGCATGGTGGCGCATGCCAGTAGTCCCAGCTACTCGGGAGGCTGAGGCAGGAGGATTGCTTAAGCCCAGGAGTTTGAGGTTGCTGTGAGCTAGGCTGACGCCACGGCACTCACTCTAGCCCGGGCAACACAGCGAGACTCTGTCTCAAAAGAAAAAAGAAAAAAAAAAAAGCTTTTTTTGTTTGTTGGTTTGTTTGTTTTTTGAGGCAGAGTCCCACTCTGTCACCCTGGCTAGAGTGCCATGGTGTCAGCCTAGCTCACAGCAACCTCAAACTCCGGGGCTCAAGCAATCCTCCTGCCTCAGCCTCCCGAGTAGCTGGGACTGCAGGCATGCGCCACTAGCGTGAGCCACCGCCAGCCCCAGATTGGTCTTGAACTCCTGGCCTCAAGCAGTACTCCTGCCTCACCCTCCCAAAGTGGTAGGGATACAGGGGTGAGGCACTGTGCACGGCTTGGGCCTTTTCTTTTTGAAGTGATGAAAATAGTCTAAAACTGTAAAGATGGTTGCAGAATTCTGTGAATATACTAAAAACCATTGAATGGTACACTTAAAATGGGTGATTTGTTGTTATGTATCAATAAAACTGTTTAATAAAAGATGATAACTGCCACTTCTGTAATTTTACTACACAGTACTGTGTGTGTTGTTTTGTGGATGTCTGAGTGAAGGCAGTTATACTTAGGTGAATCAACTAAATATATTTACCCTTGCATTATGAAAATATTAAATGTTCATTATTGAAAATTTGTAAAGCACGGAAAAGTGAAGAAGGCCAGTCTTGGTGCCTCATACCTGTAATCCTAGCACTCTGGGAGGCGGAGGCAGGATTGTTTGAGCTCAGGAGTTCGAGACCAGCCCTAACAAGAGAGAGACCGTGCCTCTACTAAAAATACAAAAATTAGTTGGGCATCTTGACATGCACCTGTATTCCCTGCTACTTGGGGGCTGAGGCAAGAGGATCGCTTGAGTACAGGAGTTTGAGGTTGCAGTGAACTACAGCAATGCCTCTGTGGTGTATCCAGGGCAACAGAGGAGACTCTGTCTCAAAAAAAAAAGAAAAGAAAAGAAGAAGAAGAAGAAGAAGAAGAAAATCTAAATCATTTGCGGTAGTATCCAGAGATACATAACTGTTAAAACTCTGTATGGTTTTCCCACACATAATGTTGCAAAGCCCTACAATTAAAAGAATTAATGGTTCTATTTTTGGTGTAGCTGGGTTACTTATGAATTGCTCTGTTGGGGCCAGTTTATGAAGCTGAATTATTGGTTCACTTGAGGTATTTTTGACTTGTTGGGTTTTGAGAATAAACTAATATGAAAGTGAGGTTACTTCACTGCCTGTAAATTTAGCCTTTTTCATAGCCATGGTTTAGAGAACAAAATTGGACATGTGTCAAATGAATGCTTTCAGACTCCAACAAATGAATCAATGGTCTTACTACCATACCCTAAAGCTTCTTTTTTGAATGCTTCAGAATTGAATTGTATTTTAAAAAATCAGCTTGAGATATAATTTATACAATAAAACGTACCACTTTATATATACAGTCCAGTGAGTTTTGAATAAGGTATACAGTTGTGCAACCACCACAGTAGAACAGTTGGCACACCTCCACTCCCTCCCCCCGCCCCCCACATTTCCATTGAACTCTTTTGCACACATTTTACCCCCACACCTTGGTAACTGCTGTTTGCTTTCTGTTTTTTCAGTTTTGCGTTTTTTATAACTTGATAAAAATTGAAGTCTTTGTTTTGAGACACAGTCTACCTGTCACCTGGGCTAGAGTATAGTGGCGTCGTCATAGCTCACTGGAATCTTCAACTCCTGGAATCTTCAACTCCTGGCCTTAAGCGATCCTCTTGTTTCGGCCTCCCAAAGTGCTAGGATTATAGGCATGAGCCACTGTTCCTGGTTTTTTTTGGGGAGGTGGGTGGCACAGGATCTGTCACCCAGGCTGGAGTGCATTGGCCTCATCATAGCTCACTGTAGTCTCAAACTCCTGGGCTTCAGTGATCCTCCCATCTCAGCCTCCTGAGTAGCTGGGACTACAGGCACATGATACCATGCCCAGCTAATTTTTCTATTTTTTTTTGTTGCTCTGTCTGGTTTTGAACTCCTGATTTGAAGTGATCTTCCCATTGTGGCCTCCCAAGGACCTAGAATTACAGGCACGAACAAGCATGCCTGGCCCATATAGTCTTTTTAGTCTGGCGTTTTTACTTAACATGATGTTTTTGAGATTCCTCCATGTTGCTTTTATCAGTTAATTTTTTTTTATATTTGAGTAGTATTCCATCATATAGATGTGTAACACAATTTGCTTATTCTTTCTGCCTCTTGGTGTACATTTATTTCCGCTTCTTGGCTGTTACGGAAAATGTTGCTATGAACATTTGTGTAAAAAAAGTCTTTGGATAATACTTAAAACTGAGTTTGCTGAATCATCTGGTAAATGTTTAACTATAAAAGAAACTGCCAGACTGTTTGCCAAAGAGACTTTACAACATCTTAGTATTTTTATTAATTTTCTGATACTCTTGAAAGGATAATTTTCAAAACATATTTTCTTGTGGTTACACATTAGGAAGACTCCCCTTAATTTAGCAGGTAGTGTTTAATAAAGTCATCATCTGCATGATACCTGCTTAGGTATGCTGGCCTGGCACAGTGGCTCAAGCCTGTAATCTTAGCACTTTGGGAGGCCGAGGCGGGAGGATTGCTTGAGGTCAGGGGTTCGAGACTAGCGTGAGCAAGAGCGAGACCCTGTCTCTACTAAGAATAGAAAAAACTAGCTGGGTGTGGTGGCACATGTCTGTAGTCCCAGCTACTGGGAAGTCTGAAGCAGGAGGCTCGCTTGAGCCCAGGAGTTTGAGGTTGCTGTGAAGCATGGGCCAGGGCACTCTAGTCCAGGTGACACAGTGAGACTCTGTCTCAAAAAAAAAAAAACCCGGTATGGATATGTTTAGAGTGTTAATGTATGTTAAGGGTGCTTGTTAAAATGCAGATTCTTGGGTCTCATTTGTTAAAATATTTATTCAGTTGGTATTTATTGAGCTGATTTTAGTTCTTCCTTTACATTCCACACACTGTTGCATTATCTATATTTTCCTATGCTTAGGGGTATTCATACGCAAGGTTTATCTGGCCCCTTTGTTTGCTCGCCACCTAGTGGTAACAAATAGGAACCATCAGTAGTTTTACCAATGAATGAGTTGGAAGAAGGATAGAAAAATCTGAAAGTCTGTGTGTGTGACTCATCATGTGCTCAGTATATTTTTTGCTATATGAATGAATTCCCTTTCCTCCCATGACTTTGGTTTTGGGTACATGCAGTTTATTTGTAAGGTAATATATTTTAGAGTCTGTAAATTTTTAATCTTCAACGGCTGAGTTATTTTTGCTGAAAAAATGTTTGTATTCCTAGTTCCTTTATTTAATGAGTTGCTGGAAACATACTAAATTATACTAGATATTATATGAAATAGTCTTCTGATTCCTTATAACTTATATTCCAGTTTTTCTTGTGTTGGCTCTTAATTTCTTCTACATGTTTTTTGGGTTTTTACTCACATTAGTTTTGATGATTGTGAAGTTATTTTTGCCACAATTCTTTTGTTTTCTGTTAGGTTGGCAGGAAGAAAGAACTGTTTAGAAAGGAATATGTTAACAAAACTTTTAAGTTTGTAAGGTCTCTGATATTGCTTTCCATTTATAGAAATGGTGGAATCAATGAAGAAAGTAGCAGGGATGGATGTGGAGCTGACAGTTGAAGAAAGAAACCTCCTATCTGTTGCGTATAAAAATGTGATTGGAGCTAGAAGAGCCTCCTGGAGAATAATCAGCAGCATTGAACAGAAAGAAGAAAACAAGGGAGGAGAAGACAAACTAAAAATGATTCGGGAATATCGGCAAATGGTGAGATTATTGTACAGTAGTCCCTCCTTATCCACAGTTTGAAGAGTAAGATATTTTGAGAGAGAGAGAGACAGACACACCATCTGTGGTTTCAGTATCCACTGGGAGTTTTAGAATGTATCCCCCTAAGATATACTGTAATTTTAAAGAAAATTGGTTAGTGTTTCTTAAGTATAGGTGTTGATATTGGGTTAATTTGTAGAGTTTTGGTACCATTTGTCTTTTCATTGAAAGAATTTTTATGTCCAGTGGTGTGATTTTTTTTTTTTTGAGACAGAGTCTTGCTTTGTTGCCTGGGCTAGAGTGAGTGCTGTGGCGTCAGCCTAGCTCACAGCAACCTCAAACTCCTGGGCTTAAGCGATCCTACTGCCTCAGCCTCCCGAGTAGCTGGGACTACAGGCATGCGCCACCATGCCCAGCTAATTTTTTCTATATATATTTTTAGTTGTCCAGATAATTTCTTTCTATTTTTAGTAGAGATGGGGTCTCGCTCTTGCTCAGGCTGGTCTCGAACTCCTGACCTGGAGCGATCCACCTGCCTTGGGCTCCCAGAGTGCTAGGATTACAGGTGTGAGCAGTGTTGTGATTTTTATCTTTGGATTTTATACAACAGAAAGAGGTGGGGAGGTTGTGTGTTTGGGGTGGGGGGTTGTTACCTGAAAATGTTCTGATTTTTGCTTTTTTATTTTGATAGTTTAAAAAAAAAGTTGTCTAAGGGAAAAGAGACTTATTTCTTATGAGTGTCTGGCTTAAGTGTCAGGCTTACAGCTTTCAGCAGTTTGGCCTTAACCAGTGGAATTTCAGGTCACAGCACACCCATTTATATATAGTGTACATTTCATAACTTAATGGATTTTCATCTTTTATTTACCTGGATTAGAAATTACAGGCTACTTTAGGATAGAGGCAAAGAACTTTTTTCCCTAGAAGCTGCAGAGAGTGGTGGTCAGTTTTCAGCACTGCACAAGTAGTTTTTTGTTTTTATGGTGGTAACTAAAACACCTTGTTGACTACTTGAAATTAATATTAGGTCAGTTTAACTAATATTTGCATTCCTCTTCTGTGCCACACAATTTGCTAGGGACTGTGGGTTCAAAAATGAAGCAGATATAAATAGTACTATCCTTAAGGAGGCTCAGTCTAGTCATTGTTTTTTAAACAGAATAGAGAATACCAGAAGTGGACACTGTTAAGGGTAAGAATTATTTTATGAAACTATTACAGATATTATGTGTATGTATATACATATATAAAATACTTTCCTTACTCTGGATCTTGTTCAGAAAAGTTTGATAGCCATAACTCTAGTGCAGGTTTTTTTCCCCCCCAATTCAGCATATTATGGGGGTACAAATGTTTAGGTTACGTATATTAGTGCAGGGGATTTCAACCAGAGGTGATTTTGCACTTCATAGGACCTTTCGCAATGTCTACAAACTTTTTTTTACTGGAGACAGTCTCAGTCTGTCACCCCGGCTAGAGTGCAGTGGCATCATTATAGCTCACTGCAACTTCAAAACTCTTGGGCTCAAGCAGTCCTTCTGCCTTAGCCTCCTGAGTAGCTGGGACTCCAGGCATGTGCCACCACACCCAGCTGATTCTTCTATTTTTTGTAGAGATGGAGTCTTGTTCTTGCTCAGGCTAGCCTCGAACTACTGAGCTGAAGTGATTCTCCCGCCTCAGCGTCCCAGAGTGCTAGAATTACAGGCATGAGCCACCACGCTTGGCCTAGAAACATTTTTGATTGTCATAATTTGGAGGGTGCTGTTGGCATCTAGTGGGTAGAGACCAGGATGCTGCTAAGCATCCCACTGTGCGTGGTGGAATAGTCCCCACAACAAAGTTACCCTGCCCAAAACATCAGTAGTTCTGTTGTTGAAAAATTGATTTTGGTGGAAGAGACGAGGTAGTGGGGAAGCATAGTTACTAACTTGCCATCTCTATCTTTGCACTGTTCTCAATAGGGAAATATTTCTATTGTATATATTTGTGCAAGGTATTACATGTACTTGATCTTTAAGATGACTCTGGAAGGGGTATTATCCCAATTTATCGATGGAAAAACTGAGGTTTTCAGTGGTTAAGTAACATACCTATGATGAGTTGGAATTGATGTTACTATTACCCTCAAATATGTTGGGACAAAGAACATATGTATGGGTTGTGTCAGTAGACAAGGTTTGGTGTCTCGGAGGAATGAGGAAATGAGAAAGTTAAAAGGGCTGAAGAGAGCAATCCATGAGGTGTAGATTGTAAGGTTTGGGTTAATTAGGAAAGGGAAGCAGGAAACAGAGCAACTGATAAATTGGAGGAGATGAAAGGTTCAAGAGTCTGTATGTCTTGATGAGTCCCCAAGTAGAAATAAGAGTAAAGGAACTAAAAAAAAAAAAAACATACATATATGTATATGTGTGTGTTTGTTTTTGGTTTTTTTTTTTTTTGAGACAGAGTCTCGCTGTGTTGCCCAGGCTAGAGTGAGTGCCGTGGCGTCAGCCCTAGCTCACAGCAACCTCAAACTCCTGGGCTGAAGTGATCCTACTGCCTCAGCCTCCCCAAGTAGCTGGGTCTACAGGCATGCGCCACCATGCCCGGCTAATTTTTTCTATATATATATTTTAGTTGGCCAGGTAATTTCTTTCTATTTTTAGTAGAGATGGGGTCTCACTCTTGCTGAGGCTGGTCTTGAACTCCTGACCTCGAGCGATCCACCCGCCTCGGCCTCCCAGAGTGCTAGGATTACAGGCGTGAGCCACCGCGCCTGGCCTGGAACTAAAAATATTAATAAAAGAAGTTGTAGGCCAAGAGTGGAATATTAGAATTTCAGACTTCTAGTATGGAGCAGCACAGTTAGGAGTACTGGGAGTACTGATGAGTGAAAGCCATGGTGTAGAGATCAAAGAACTGTGTTGAATGGAACATGGATGATAATACCTTGGCATGATATCAGCTAATTGGAGAAGTAGGCTGGAGATACTCAGTGAATGTGGAATAAGTGCCTAGAGCTCTATTGATGACAGAAATTGAGAAATAGAAGGTAGATTGTGAACTTCTGAGGAGGGCAAGGCTTTGGAGTAACAGACCAATCGTATCAAGTATGTGAGGAGCTAGGAGACCTTCTCCTACAGAAGTCTGTACTTGACAAGCCACCAGGGAGGTAGTTTATTAAAGCTTGTTTTACTTAGGATAAAGACAAAATTATAGGAGATTTCCAGAGGCACGAGAGGAACCTAGAAAGGTTCGACAGTGCCACACCATGAATTAATAGAAAATGGGGAGCAAGATGGGTGTGTGTGTTTAGAGGTGGCGTGTGTTTTCAGCATCATGAACTGATAGAAATGAGTGGCAGCATTTACTTTGGTACAGATTTTTGTTGCCTTTAACTGGTTATGGATCTCTACCACTGAAGTGATTGGTGTTGAGCCATTGTTATTAGGTTACTAAGTATGAAATGTTCGATTTCCTTAAGTACTAAGTTTGACAATTGGTATCTCTGACGGTTCACTTTGACATTTCTTGTTTTATGTTTATTGTGAAGGTACATCCTCAGTCTTTCAAACGCACGATTTGGCTTACGATTATCTCTGAAATTTTTTTTAGAGCAATTTTTGTAAAACCTTGGATAAGTCAAAAATTGATGTTATTTTCAAATATGAATTCTGTTGTGGAACCAGTGCCGCGCAGGCAGCTCAAAATATTAACGAAGTGTTGGAGAAGGATGTGGCTAACGAACGCACAGTATGTCAATGGTTTGAGAAGTTCGATTCTGGTGATTTTAATCTTGAAATTGAGCCATGTGGGAGACCAAGGTGGATAATGATGAGCTGGAAGCTGTAGTGGAATTGAATTCATCTCAACCTAAGCGTGAATTAGCAGCACGGTTTGACATTACTATTCCAACAGTATTGGACCATTTGAAACATATTAGCAAGGTAAAGCTGGATAGATGGGTACCGCGTGAATTAAACTTCTCACACTTGAGTGTGAGAAGAGACGTTGTCTTAGCTTGCCTTTCTTTGCTGTCACCACATAAAGGCATACCATTTCTATACCTTATTATGTGTGATAAAAAATGGATTCTTTTTGACCATTGCAAGCGTTTGACACAATGGTTGGATAAAGATGAAGTGGTGAAATAGTCCAAAACCGAATATTCATCAAAAAAACCTAATGGTGTTTGTTTGGTAGTCCAGCGCTGGTATTATCCACTACAACTTTGTGAAACCTGGTCGTCGATTATACTGGATGTCTACTAATTGAACGAAATGATGAGGATGCTTGCAATAAGCAGCTGAGATTGGTCAACAGAGACAGACCGATCCTCTTGCAAGACAACACCTGACCACATGTTGCACAAACAGTGCTGCTCAAACTACAGGAGCTGAACTTGGAAACACTCTGTTATCCACTGTATATTCACCAGACCTTGCACCAACTGACTACCGACCACTTCTTGCAAGGAAAAATATTCAATTCACAGCAAGCTGTGGAAAATGCCTGTTGTGATTTTATTGCCATTTGCCCTCCAGGCTTCTTCACTGTTGACATAAGCTACCATTAAGATGGCAAAACTGTGCCTATAATTTAGGCGCATTTTTTGATTAATTGTAGTGCTTGTTTGAGATATAGTAAACTTTGGATATGAAATCGGACATTTCATATTTAATGACCCAATAGGCATATTAGGAATGTGAGTGCTGGAGGCAGACTGCTTCGGTTTGAATTCTGAGTTCCTGCCTGGACTGAAATCCTAGCTTTCCCACCTTTTTTTAAGTTGATGATCTTTAGTATCTTAACCTCTGTTTTTTTCATGTAAATGGAGACAGTAGTTGCTACTTGCTTAAAAAGTTAATTCAAATGCCCAACACTTAATAAGAAGTAATCAGTGTTCACTGTAACTCATTGGCAATTCTATAGTTGAACCCTGTGTTGTGTTTTTTTTTTTATTTCAACATATTATTGGGGTACAAATATTTAGGTTACGTATATTGCCCTTGTCCTCCTTCCCCCGTTGTGTTTTTTAAAAGCATATAACCTGTAGCATGCAAAAAGGAAAAGATACTTTTCATAACCTGGAAACATTTTCTTTACTTTTGTGTCAAGAGGG
Source organism: Lemur catta (assembly GCF_020740605.2). Lineage (NCBI taxonomy): Eukaryota > Metazoa > Chordata > Mammalia > Primates > Lemuridae > Lemur > Lemur catta. The sequence goes on from NC_059142.1 coordinate 16,871,600, forward strand.
AGGGAGGAAGGGACTTTGGAGAGGAATATATGTTCTGTTCAATACTAGGTTGTCTTCCTCAAAACCAGAGGTAGATAGAATGTGTAACAATTGATAGAATTTGTAGATTTAAACAATCTGTGATTTTTAATTTAATTTTATTTTTTCAGGTTGAGACTGAACTAAAGTTAATCTGTTGCGACATTCTGGATGTACTGGACAAACACCTCATTCCAGCAGCTAACACTGGCGAGTCCAAGGTTTTCTATTATAAAATGTAGGTTCTATACTAGAAGGGAAAATGTAAGATTAAAAGTTGGCCTTCTTAGAATCATGACTTTTTGTATGTAGGTCTTCAACTTTTATTTAAGAATAGTTCAATGTTGGGAGTATAAAAACATGGGAAGAGTGATTGTCAGAACTTAAAAAATTTCTTCGTAGTCACTTGCAAATTAACTGCTAATGAAGAATTGATGTTACTGCATTTACAATGGCCAGACTATTATAAAAATATATTTGCCTTTGCTTTGCCTATTTATATTTTGCTTTTGTGGGTCCTGTCCTGTGGTGTTGCCCCCCACCCCCCAACGGCCTTACATTTCACAGTATAGTCTTAACATCTTAACATTTTATATAGGTGTTTTTATTTTATGATTATTAAACTGTTGTTTAATTCTTTGGAACCGCTTACTTTCCTTATTCTAGTCTATCAAGTGATTTTGACAGACTAGAATTTTTTGTTGGTTTTTGAGACCTCTTCAGTTAATTTCTGGGATTTTGCTTATATTTGGCAATATGAAATCTCTAAGGAAAAAATTAAATAGACAAGCCAATCATTCCTGAAAGAGGTTTTTTAAGTTATTGAAGTACATCTGTTAATTGTTACATATATTTTTGTCACATTTTATTTTATTGTAGCATAGAGAATTTTTAACATTTTCCTTTAAAAGTCATTGTTCTTGGTATTTTAAAATTTTTTAATTTTGATTTTGTTTTGTTGTAGGAAAGGGGACTACCACAGGTATCTGGCAGAATTTGCCACAGGAAATGACAGGAAGGAGGCTGCGGAGAACAGCCTAGTGGCTTATAAAGCTGCTAGTGATATTGCAATGACAGAACTTCCACCAACGCATCCCATTCGCCTAGGTCTTGCTCTCAATTTTTCTGTATTCTACTATGAAATTCTTAATTCCCCTGACCGTGCCTGCAGGTAAGTCATGGGGGAGAACAAAAGCTTCTCAGTGTGAAAGTGGAAAAGGTTACAAAGGAGGATTGTTACTTGCTTTTCTGTCTTGTTTCTTGTTTCATGGCTTTGCCATGCAGTAATTCTTTTGGCTTTTACTGAAACTGCTTTGGATATAGTATTAAGGCAGATCTGTCTCAACCCACCAGCATAGCAGTTAAGATAATTATGTTGATGGGGGAAATTTTTGTCATTGGTAGATTGAAAAGAATCTAACTTTTATAATGAGTAGAGGAAGGAAATGAGAGTAATTAGAATTATCTTAATTTTTGTATATTAACTTTTAGTCTTTATGGGCATATTTTTAGTACTTATGCTCCTAGGGAACATATGTTCTACTTTATTATATAAGCAATTTTCAATATTATTGATATGTATTAAACTACTCTCCTATTTATACCTCAGCTTGCTCCCAGTTTTTGATAAATTTAAAGAATATGTTTATGTACATAACTTTTTACTTTTGAAAAATTGTGGTTAAATATACGTAACATGAAATTTATCTTTTTAACAATTCTTAAGTGTACAGTTCAGTAGCATTAAGCATATCCACGATGTTTTATAATCATCACCACATTTTGTTTCAAAACTACTTCATCACCGTACCCAAAACTGTAGCCATTAAGCAAAAACTCCCTATTTCCCCTTCTCCTCAGCCTGTGGTAAACCTATATTTTACTTTCTGTCTCTATGAATTTGCCTATTCCAGGTACCTCATACAAATGTAATCATATATTTGTCCTTTTGTGTCTTGCTTCTTTCAGGTTAATCCATGTTAAACTGTGTATTAGAAGTTCAGTCTTTTTAATGACTGAATAATAATCCATTGTACATATATACAACATTTTTAAATTTATTCATCTTTTGATAAATAGTTGGGTTTGTTTCCTTTCCACCTTTTGCCTATTGTGAGTTAATGCTCCTACGGACATTGGAGTAATAAGTATTTGTTTGAGTCCCTATTTTCAGCTCCCTCTAGGAGTGGAATTGCTGGGATGTGGTAATTCTGTGTTTAACTAATTCAAGAAACAAGCCAAACCGTTTCCTACAGAGGTTGTACCATTTTACATTCTCACCAGCAATGCATGAGGTTTTTATTTTCTCTAAGTCCTTGCGAATACCTGTTACTCCTCATGTTTTTGATCAAAGCCATCCTTATGGATGTGAAGTAACATCTCATTGTGGTTTTGGTTTGCATTTCTCTAATGACTAATGATGTTGAGCATCTTTTTGTTCACTTATTAGCCATTTGTATATCTTCATTGAAGAGGAATATTTAAGTCCTTTTGCCCACTTTTATTTTTCTTTTTGAGATGGAGTCTCACTTAGTCACCTAGGTGGCCTATAGTGGTGCGATCACAGCTCACTGCAGCCTCACACTCCTGGACTCAAGCGATCCTCCTGCTTCAGCCCCTTGAGTAGGTGGGACTACAGGTGTGCACCACGATGGCCAGCTAACTTTTCTGTTTTTAGGAGAGATGGGGTCTTGCTCTTGCTTAGGCTGGTCTCAAACTCCTGAACTCAAGCAGTTGTCCCACCTCAGCCTCCCAGGGTGTTAGGATTACAGACATGAGCCACCACACCTGGCCAGCAAAATATGTTTTTTTTTTTTTTTTTGAGACAGAGTCTTGCTTGGTTGCCCGGGCTAGCGTGAATGCCATGGCATCAGCCTAGCTCACAGCAACCTCAAACTCCTGGGCTTAAGCAGTCCTACTGCCTCAGCCTCCCGAGTAGCTGGGACTACAGGCATGCACCACCATGCCCGGCTAGTTTTTTCTATATATATTTTAGTTGGCCAGATAATTTCTTTCTATTTTTAGTAGAGACGGGGTCTCACTCTTGCTGAGGCTGGTCTCGAACTCCTGACCTCGAGTGATCCACCCGCTTCGGCCTCCCGGAGTGCTAGGATTATAGGCGTGAGCCACCGCGCCCGGCCATGTTTGTTTTTTAATGAAAGCATTTTAAAGACTCTGGAAGGGTGATTAACTAATTGCAACTGATGTATTCTTGAGTATGTGGGAATCAGATATGTCATAAAAGGCAAACTTTTCTTCTTTTTTTGTTGTTTGTTTGTTTTGTTTTGGATTTTCTTTTCTTTCTTTCTTTCTTTTTTTTTAATGAATGCTTCACAAATTTGCGTGTCATCCTTGCTCAGGGGCCATGCTAATCTTCTCTGTATAGTTCCAATTTTAGTATATGTCCTGCCGAAGTGAGCACTTGTTTTGGATTTTCTTTGAGACAGGGTCCCACTCTGTTGCTGGGGCTAGAGTGCAATGTGTCATCGTAATTCACTGCAACCTCAAACTCCTGAGCTCAAGTGTTCCTCCTGCCTCAGCCTTCCAAGTAGCTGGGACTACAGGCACCCACCACCATGCCCATTTAATTTTTCTATTTTTTGTAGAGATGGATTCTTGCTCAGGCTGGTCTTGAACTCCTGCCCTCAGTTGATCCTCTTGCCATGGCCTCCCAAAATACTAGGATTATTTGCGTGATTCACACCTTTTCTGATTGATGTAAGGCGGTTCATTTTAATGCAAACCAGTATTAATTCATCTAAAAGCATTGTAAATGGCCAGTTGAGTTTGTCCAAATTGAGGTCTTAACTGAAGAGGCTATGACTATTTAGCTAATGGTAGTGGTTGCATCTTTCATTATTGTTTGTTGGTCTGGCTCTCCCACATACAGCTCCAGCTTAAGTCACCTCTGTGCCTTTGTTCATACTTTTGCTTAAACCTGAAGTATGTTCGTTGTGCTCTTTCTCTTTCTGTTAAACAGTCATTTCAAATTTGACTTCCCTTTTAATTGCTCCTCCTCTTGGGTCCCTGAAGTACTTTCTGGGGGACAGTACTTCATTCTTTCGTAATACTTAGATGTCAGTCCTCCATCCCTGGATTTTTAAGTTTAGTGGTTCACTGTGGAGTCAGATTAATTCTTTCATTTTTACTGTTTTTCTACCAGTGTACAGCATCGTTTGTTGTACACAGTATACAGTACTCAATAAATACGAAGTTTTAAAAATTGCAGTAAATGGCTTATATTATTATATTTCTATGGGTTCTGTATTACCTTTTATTTTGTTTGCTCCTCTACCTCCATTAACATTAAACATGAAATTTTGTTGAATTAAACACTCACTATTCAGTAGTTGGGCTCAGTGGTTCATGCTATTAGTCCAAGCTACTGAGGAGGCAGAGGTGGGAGGATTGCTTGAACAGTTTACGGCTAGCCTGGGCAGCAGCAAGCAAAACTCTGTCTCTTAAAAAAACAAAAAAAAAAACCCCTATATTAAATAAGTGAACTTTTGACGAAAACTTGAAAATACCTTTATTATGCATATATTTTGGTAGTGGTTTAGGATGGAATTTGGTCTACATATTCTATTAGCCTATATTCTAGCCTAATAGGCTTGTAGCAGGCATAGTAAGAAGTAGTACTCCAGATATTTTTTACTCTAAGGTAGTTACACCAGTTACACTTGCTTTTTCTTGATATTATTGGCACTGTTACACACTGGAGTAACTGAAGAAAAGGTTGATGTCTAACTTATGTCATTTCTAATTTGAATGTGTTAATTTTTAATAATATATTTCTTTAAATACTTTTAGGTTGGCAAAAGCAGCTTTTGATGATGCAATTGCAGAACTGGATACGCTGAGTGAAGAAAGCTATAAGGACTCTACACTTATCATGCAGTTGTTACGTGATAATCTGACACTATGGACTTCAGACATGCAGGGTGATGGTAAGCAAACTCTGACGTTAAACATGTCTCTCTACTCTTTTTAGAAATTCCTTGGTGTTTCTTTACATCCAGGTATGATTTAGACTCACAACCTGTCCTCTAAACTATCGAATTGTAACTACTGCCATTACAGGAAATGGTACCAAAGTATAGTGTTCCATTTTGGTCTGTAAGATGGTAAAATAAAAGACCTATTTCAGAAAGGGGATCTTATGATGTTAACTTTACCTTTAAATAATAATGTTTTGTTAAACTTAGTTTACCTCTTCACAATATTCTGAAGGTTGGGGACAAGAAAAGTAGAGAGCAAGCAGTTCGTTTTATCTTCTTCACATTCAGTTTTCAGGGGCTGTGGTTATAATTGTATTTAAAACCAGATGGTATCAGTTATTTATAGAATATCTTCTCGATGTGAAAATCTTTTATCTGAAAAGGAACTAGTTTCCCTCTTAGATTGTGTAGGGTAATGGAGTGTTCTGCCTTTGAGTCCTTATTTAAGAGGTCTGGTGCAGTCTCTTAATTTTAAGAGGTTTTTAGTTGGAAACACTTTACCTAGAGTATTTTGCAGAACTTAATTGGGATTTTGGGCGTGTGGTCATTTTTATTTTAAATGTAGAAGCCCAAATTTGTCACATTTGTTCATTTTGAAGGACATTTTGCTCTATCTCCAAAGAATTACTTTTATCCAGGGTAGCTCATTCAAGGAGTATGGGGAGGAGGACAAATTAGTGTGTGATACGACTGTTATAGTTTCACAGTTGGTGGTGGTAGTAGAGGGATTGGAAGCAAAGTTTGTCGTCACTTTTAGCTGCAGTTCCTCTAAGACTGTTACCCAGACTGAAGCATATGTTGCAGTATTTGAGTGGAGCTGTAGTCTTTGTTGGTCAAAGCAACATGGTCTACTGTCTTTGGAAAACTTACACTTTTTAAAGGTGCCTCTGAAAATGGGTAATTGAATCATGCATGTTAATTTCTTTCCTCTGGAAGGATTGAGTCAGATTTGTGACTGATTTTGGGTTATGATACAAAAGTGAGAATTAGGTGTTTCAGCTACTAAAGCTTGCTAGGCCCACGAAATAGCTAGGTATTTGCTTAGATCAGGATTGGCATGAGAAAATGTGATCTACTCACACACTTTTTCAACAAAGCCAGAGAGAGCCACAGAATACTGTTCAACACAGCACTTCAGGCAACCACTACCAGCCCTTGAGACTCAAAACCAATACATCTCTTAACGAATGACTTGAAGGTTCCTTTTAGCTTTAAAATTGTATTGTCTTTTAAAAATAACTATCAAGAAGTATGTCCAAATGGCTGTGGACTCTTCTCAGTCACCTCCCCAGCTCAAAGAAGACTAATATTTTGCTGCCTGTATGAGGGGATAAAAGGAAAGCATGTGGTGAGTTTGGTGAGCAGTATTGACCTAACTGAGCTGTCTACTGTTTGGAGACTTTTTTTGAGAGTGAAAGTAACAAAGCAGGTGACCTGGGTTGACAGGCTGAGGTGGCAGGATCGCTTGTGGCCAGGAGTTCAAGATCAACCTGGGTGATAATAGTGAGGCCCCCATCATTTTTTAAAAAGCCAGGGGGCATCCGGGTTCAAATGCCTTTTTTCCCCCTAGACATTTTGATGCTAGCTCTTACAATAACTAAATTGTTAGATTACAGAATTAAATAAAGTTTATACTTATAGTGGTGTTCTCTCTAGCTCATTAGCACTGATTATCCAGAGTAATTAAAGTAGACTATTTGTCATTCCATATACAGAACTAAAGATGATACTCTTATTTTTGGTTACCAAGTATGGTTTTATGAAATGGATCATCTTAAAATAGGATAATATGCTTTTCAAACTATTTACATTTTCATAGATAGGAAGATTCTTTGTACAAAGATTCCCCCGCCCCCGTTTTTGAAAACATTTTAGCATAGATTTCTTTTTAATCCTGAAATGTTTTTATAATTGGGAGAAATCCAGTTGCTTCAATTCCTTATTCAGTCTGTAAATCAAACAGTTAATTAAATTTGGTTAAAACGGACTAATTTTCATTTAGTATTTTTTAAATGAAATATTTTTAGTTATAAAATAATACTTGGAGTTGTGAAACAGTATTTTAACAATGGAAAATTCAGGTAGTCTATTGACATTCTAGTAAAACTAACAAACTACCTGAATATACAAATTGTTACGGTACTAGGAAATTGTTCAACCGTTTTGCGAAAAGTATTGTGTTACGTGTTTTTTTTTTTGAGACAGAGTCTCGCTCTGTTGCCCGGGCTAGAGTGAGTGCCGTGGCATCAGCCTGGCTCACAGCAACCTCAGACTCCTGGGCTTAAGCGATCCTACTGCCTCAGCCTCCCGAGTAGCTGGGACTACAGGCATGAGCCACCATGCCCGGCTAATTTTTTGTATATATATTTTTAGTTGGCCAGATAATTTCTTTCTATTTTTAGTAGAGACCGGGTCTCACTCTTGCTCAGGCTGGTCTCGAACTCCTGACCTTGAGCAATCCACCCGCCTCGGCCTCCCAGAGCTAGGATTACAGGCGTGAGCCACCGCGCCCGGCCTACATGTTTTATTAAATTGGTTTTGTGACTTAGATTCAATGCTAAATACAAGAGAATTGCTGTAATGGAATTGACAATTCTCCAGAACGTTACTTGCATTTAGTTTAAGGATTAAATTTAGGTAGTTTTTTCCCATTTACTGGCTATGAAAAACAGTGTCATAAAAACATTTGAATTGCGAATTTCTAAAGGAAGAAATGTATGTGGCTCACAAGCTTTTACTTACACTTTTTTTATGTCTTTCAACTGTAGAATATGTTAATGTCTGTCCAAGTGTGTGGTAACATAATTCTTTAAAGGGATCACTGCTTTTTCTCTTGAAGTGATTTCAGTCCTTTTTCTCTAACCTATGATAAGAGAATTGTTTCACATGCAAGTCCATTGAGAGGAAATACGTGTTCTCTCTGCTGAATCCTGTCTCCTTCAATATCTAGAAACAACGGGCAGACAAACATATCCAAGGAAACTTTTTTTCCCCCTTCTGTATACCTTTCAAGAGGATACTACATCCTCTTAAAAGGAAGGATTGGACAGATTGTTTCTTAGAGCAAAGTTTACACAAAGTAAAAAACCGGAATCTGACTCCACTATATCATTGATGTTTTCCTTTGTCCTGCTCTCTTAGTTTATTTTTCTTGTGATGTTGCTTTCATATGATTGTTCTCCCTCCCTTTTTCCTTGCAATATAGATTCCTAAAGGAAAATCCAACTCTTCCTTTCCTAAAAACTCTACTTTGTAAGTCATTATCATGGCACAGTGAATTCTGCTTTTAGTTTTGGTTCTTCACTAATCATGCCTGCATATTATCATCCTGTCGCTTACAAAACTGCCTGTATTACATTCGAGGGTGCTAAACCTTTTAAGTCATTTATGGCTTGCTATTCATGTCTATTTCTGGTTGGGCGTGACATATGACAATGATATTTTTATGCCAAAGTTACTTGGAACTTTTGGCAAATCTATTGGTTGCCTATGAGTGAATTAAGAGTGTGTTCTGGTGTTGTTTGTTAACTCTGTTTTGGCAGTGTATTGCTGCTAAAAATTAGTGAATGTTTCTATCATGTTTCCTAAGTTTCAGTGTTATTGTTCTTTGGGGAACAATTGGTTGTCCATAAGGTCTTTCCTCAGTAAATGATTTTTTTGGTATTTGCATGTCTTTTTCTAGGAGTCAAAAAATCTTTAGGTATCTTTTTTTTTTTTGACTAGTCAAGCGCAGTAGTGAGGAGGAGGGAAAGTAGTAGAATAAGGAATTCAGTCTATAACTGTGAACAATCAAGTGAGATATAACTCACTACCTTTGAACCAGCCTCTTTAGGTATCCGAAGTAACTTTTTTAGAGTCACATTATAGTGTCAAACAAACATCTTTATCAAAGAAGAGATTTTCAAGTGACTAAAACGAACTTTACTGAACCCATAATGCTATGATGGGATTTGTTTATCATTTTGAGGTCTTTTTAGACTGCTTAAAAGCTGTCCTAAGTGTAAATGCTTCGTGTTTGTAGACTACCATTCTTAGTGTTATCTGTCCATCCTAACAAAATAAGTGAAATGGATCATCACCTGAACTTTTATTATGATGATTGTTGGGTTAATTGATTTTTCATTTATTTTGATTCAAACTAGTTAACTATGTAGGAATTATAAGTGGTTTGTTTAAAGTACCAAAAATGTAACTTTACCTGTTATATCATTTTTTAGCGAAAGCCTGCATGCTTCTTTATTTTGGCTGACTTGTTTAATGCTTATTAATAGGTAGATGACCCTCCAGTGAATAGCCTGGCTTTCTGTTGCATGTTATAGTGCAGTTGAAACTCCCCAGGCTAATCGTCATGTTCAAAGGAAAAAGAAAAATAGCATGAGAGAACTGGTCCAAATGCCCTTCTTTAATAACCTCAGTGGTCTGGTTTACTTTGAGCATAATGTTTCACTCTGAAGTAAGAAATCTGGTTATACTTTGGTGTATCTGGTCAAGATACAAAAGGTAAAATTTACAGCAGCAGAACATCCTCTACCAAAACACTGTAGAACTCCTTTGGAGCATTTTACTGCTCAGTTCACTGTATTGAAGCATTTCTGATAATGAGCTTGTGGGTAAATTAAATTTTGCAAAAAGTTGCAAAATATTCTTGATTCTTGAAGAGGTGAGGTTATTGAGAAAGAGTGTTTTGACCAAAGATGTACGTGAAAGCTTGAAAGTCATTTTAGTAATATGGTGACCTTGGCTGTCTACTTTAAGAGCTTATTTAGCATAAAAACATTGACTTTTACTGTACATTAGTTTTTTTCATTCTGATTATTGACCAGTACTTTCAGGGTCATGATCCAGCAGCCCTTCTTGGCTTAGGCATCTCAGGTGTCAGGAATGGTAGATGTCTTTTGCCTGTCTTTGTTTAATACCAATTATAGCAAATATTAGGAGTCTTTTATGCTTGGAATGACACCTTTGTGTATGGCTAGGGTAGCCTAATATATAGTGAATATGAAATAATTAACTGTCATTCTTCTTTCCAGGTGAAGAGCAGAATAAAGAAGTGCTGCAGGATGTGGAAGATGAAAATCAGTGAGACATAAAAGCCAACAAGAGAAACCATCTCTGACCACCCCACTCCTCCCCACCCTACCCCATGGAGATTCCCCATTGTCACTGAGAACCACCAAATCTGACTTTTACATTTGGTCTCAGAATTTAGGTTCCTGCCCTGTTGGTTTTTTTTTTTTTTTTTAAACAGTTTTCAAAAGTTCTTAAAGGCAAGAGTGAATTTCTGTGGATTTTACTGGTCCCAGCTATTAGGTTCTTTAAGACACTAACAGGACTGCATAGAGGCTTTTTCAGCATTTCTGTATTGTCTCCGTGCCAGATGTGGCAAGATCACTATTAGAAATGGAAATGACATTTGAAAGCCATTAGGCTTCTAGGTGATGCAAGCATCTAAGAGAGGTTGATCACACTGTAGAGGCATACATGGTATCATTTTTCCTTTTTCTAATTGTTTCAACCGAATTTTATACCAATATTTAAAATTAATTGGGTGTTAGCTTGATGTGGTTAAAGATTGTTTGGGGAGTTTGTTGTAATGGTTTTGCTGTAAAAAGTGTTTCAAACTTTGCTGAAATGTTGCTGAAAAGCATGGTGCTGGTAACAGTTCAACAATCCGTGGCTGCTCATTCTTGCCTACTTTTACTCTCCCTCTGAAGCAGGTTAGCATTGAAGGTGGTATGGAAAAGCCTGCATGCGTGTTCAATTCTTTGTTTCTTCTCCTTTCCTCTCCCCCCCCCCCCCCCCCGCCCACCCTGCCCCCACTCCTTCCCTCCTTCGCTCGCTCAACCTCTTTTGTTCAGTATGTGTAACTTGAAGCTAATTTGTACTACTGGATATCTGACTGGAGCCACAGATACAGAATCTGTATTGTTCTTACTGAAACACAGCATGGAATTAACATTAAACTTAAATAAAACAAACCTAAATTAAAAATGCCAAATATTATTGCGCCTCCATCCTTTATACTTCTAAAATAAAATCTCTAGTCCAAACACATTGACAGTATTATGTTTGCCTGAATGTGAAAACACCCCCCGCCCTTTCTTACATAAATCATTTGTCTGTTTCCCAGAGATGTTGTATATTTTGAAAAAAAAATTGCCTGTAACCTGGTTGTGAAGAACACTAATCTTAGTAAATTGATTACGTGTCCTGTCTTCCAAACCAGATAGCAACACGGTATTTATTTTAATCATTAAAGTGTGATATGAGTGTTTAATACAAAGTGTAATTATGGATCATTTTCTAGCATGGAATTTTGGATTGTACAACCAAATAAGGCTGCATGTATCAGAATAATTCATCTTAAGCTGAGGTAAAACTGTATACTCTATCAGTGACAGGAGCAGAGCAGAATTAAATCCATTCTCAGTAATACATGCACACACTGTGAAACAACAGTGTAGCAGTCCCCTTTATCAGAAACAGTTTCTTTCAGAGGTAGTTAATACATCAATGTGTATAGATACTTAGTTGATGTCTTACAGATATTTTCATGTCAAACATTTAGATCTGTCTCATACTGCCTAACATTGATTACACTTGACTCTGGTAAAACTAGTGTACTAGTTTTGGGTGTTGTTCAGCTTTGCTGTTAGAAAAGATGCTGCAGTAAATACTCTAGAAACAGTTTCTGCTTAAATATTTGTATGTGTAGATCTGTAAGATACATTTCTAAGTTTCCTGTGTCAAAAAACATACATTTTTTTCAATTGGTAAATGTGTCCTTATCACACGACTCTTCTAAAATGAGGTATTGCTACTACTAGTATACCGTAGGGTTAAGCTCCTAGTACCAGAGAGTTAGGAAATTAACAGATTAGTGGTATCCTAGTAGTTTTTATCTAAGTGCATACTAGCAGTTAGTATAAATAATGTTATTTTGCTTATCCATCATCCGGTTGGAGACAATTGTGTATAAATCACTCTGCTATCCATTTGGAGGAACTTCCAAGAGGGTTGATTTGTTCTGATGCCAGCATAAAGTGGCCAGATACCTGCTGCATCTAAGGCCAGAATTGAAGAAATATAAAAAATTGCAAGTTTTTAAAGAAACCACTCATGGGATGCCGGGTTTTGCTGGCTGCCACCACACTGAACACTAATGTGTGAATGGACTTGAAGAGTTGAAATAAACAGTTAATGGTATCTTTTCAAAATATTCTGGCTAAGGCCGGGCGCGGTAGCTCACGCCTGTAATCCTAGCTCTGGGAGGCCGAGGCGGGTGGATCGCTCGAGATCAGGAGTTCGAGACCAGCCTGAGCAAGAGTGAGACCCCCGTCTCTACTAAAAATAGAAAGAAATTATCTGGCCAACTAAAAATATATACAAAAAAAAAATTAGTTGGGCATGGTGGCTCATGCCTGTAGTTCCAGCTACTCGGGAGGCTGAGGCAGTAGGATCGCTTAAGCCCAGGAGTCTGAGGTTGCTGTGAGCTAGGCTGATGCCACGGCACTCACTCTAGCCTGGGCAAGAAAGTGAGACTCTGTCTCAAAAAAAAAAAAAAAAATATTCTGGCTAATGGAAGTGATTCTGTTTTTTTGTTATTATGAGGCAATACCGAACTTTACTATCTGTCAAGTTCATTCATCACATGGTTTTGCTTTGTGAAAGGGTTTGTTTAGTTGGCTATGTAGACTTCATCATGTGTAATCAGCAAATGGAAGATGCCACACATTTTCAAGAGGTGTGGCAATTTTGGTAAGGAGAAAAAGAACCTGCCACCCAGGGAAAACAAGGCAATTATGAAAGTGGGGAGGGAATTGTTTCAGGTTTTTAGGAAAATCCCTCTCAAAGATTAGAAGCTGGGCAACCAGGAAAACTACAGGAAGGTGGCTTAGCTCCATGAGGACAGTGTCACCCCCATTGCCTACATCTGTGGTCTGGAAAGGTGGAGTTTCCCCCACAGTTTCAGCTCGGTTTAGTCATCTTTCAGGATCAATTGACTTAACAGAGAAACTTTGAGTTACTGTTACAACCTGAATGTAGTTCACAGGTGTTTTAATTACAAGTCTTACAGTACTTTGCCTTGAAAAAAAAGTTCGAAACCAAGAGGTTTTCCAAAATCCAGCAGCAATAAATGGGTTTGTACTCATGGTGTATTCCGGGATAGGTGGCCAGAAAAGCAAATGTTGAAAGTTGTATTTTGGTTCTACAGGAAGATGAGAATGAGTTTTAAGTTGGATCATTTTAAGGGGAAATTGGTGGAATAAATGTAAACATCTAGTTTGGCTTCTGTCCCAAGCAAATGCCACTTGACTCGTAGAAACAAGATCCCAATTAGCTGCTGTAGGGAGAGTGAGCTGAAAAATTGGGTGTAAACCCTGTTTTTGAAAATGTAATCAGGATAGGTCACAGGAAACTTGTAGAATTCTAGAATGTGTCATTAAAGGAATCCTTTGTGAGGACTTACATAGGAAGTGATAACCAGATCCAACCTGGATTAGGAAAATCAAACTTGGCTAACACTGAGTATCAGATATGTACCAGGCTCTGTGCTCATTATTAAGCAGTGTCTAGAATCTAGCACATAGATGCTCAGTGATAATTAGGTGAGTTGCCTGCATTTTGCAAATAGGAAAGCTGAGTAGGGAGAGAGAAGGAACTTGACCCAAACCTCACAGCTAATAGTATTAAAACAGGATTCAGAGTGAGTTTTCTGTTATTAAAGAGCCCATCTTCTTAAGCCATTCTACCTTTTGCTCTTTATCAAAACTCAGTATTTTATTAAGATACTATATTTTAACTATTCTGAAGTGATCATTAAAAATATTTTAACATTTCTGAGGTCAGTATGTTTTATAAGTGATAACATGTCCTCTTGAAAAAACTAATATGGGTGTTAATTCTCCAGTGTATTAGAATTGAGGAAATACAAGTGATAATGTAGGGTTCAAATGGCTACTGTCTAAAAAAAGTTTTAACATCTTAGGTTTTTTGGCAACTTTTTAACATCTAGCATAATTTGGGAAATTAGAAAAAATGTTTTTACAGTTGGAGCAATTCTTTCCAATTTAAAACAATTTAGTTTGGGCAAGTAGAGCCACAGTTGGCATAGATAACCAAGGATTATGGAGTGTCAAATTGCCTCAGTGCTGTGACAGTTTTCTAGAGAACCGAAGTCTTAATACCTTAAGCTCAAACTCACTTGTAGCCACATTTGGTGGAAATGTTTGTAAAATGCATTACTTCTTGCCTTTTAATTTAAGAAACAGGCCCCATGCTTCCTCAGTCACTGCTTTGGACAAGACCTTGGGTGGGCACTCTTGTATCATCAGCTCATTGTGCTGGCTGTTGGTGCAGGCCTGCTATGTATACGGGAGGGCCGATAATTGTGTTTTTCTTTGAAAATCCCTTGCTTTTTGACATTTGTTTCACACAATTGAAATTAAGAATGTGTACTTGCCCAACCCCGGCAGTATGAATTCTGTCTGGGAGCTTTCTTCCCCTGTTGAAAGCTGTCGCACTGTTTTCCAGTCATGCTGGCACGCTGTGGGCGCTCATGCTTCTGTCCATATTTCTTGCTTGTTCCTAGTTCTTCACAAAAGCTTTTTCTTTGCCATGTAGAATTCTGGTGCTATAGGGTGGGGATAGGGTTTATTTCAGCGCCTTAGGCTGCTTTTCCAAATGGCACATTTGTAGCCATGGTAACAGTCCACAATACATACTAAACTCTCCTAGAATTTGTTGTCAAGAGACTTCTAGGAACAAACAACCTTTAAGAAGACTTGACTTAATCTTGTTTGTCATTAAGGAGATGTAAGCTAAAGCAAGAGATGCCACTTTCACCTACTATTAATATAATTTGCAAAGATTAGATTCATGTAATACCCTGTTGTGGTGAGAATAGACAGAAATGTTTTTATATACTGTTGGTATGTTTTTATTGGTTTGTAGGCATTTTTTTAGGTAAGTTTTTATTCAAGTATAACATACATAACAACATAAAGGTGTGTAGCTTAATGAAGTTTCATTAAGGGAACACGCCATATAACCACTCACATCAAGAACTAGGACAGGACAAGGATCCTAGAAGACTTCATGTCCCCTCTCAGTGGTTACACTCTCACCCCCAGTATTTTACAGTCATCCATTAGTTTTGTCTGTTTTTGAACTTGACCTAAATGGAGTCATACAATATTTTCTAGTTTTTTCTCTCATAGTATGTTTGTGGAATTAATCCATGTCATTGTCTGTAATAATAGTGTGTTTTGTGGCTGTGTAGTATACAGTTGCATTAGTACACCACTATTCTGTGGATGGACATTGGGTGGTTTTCAAGTTCTGGATGTTGCAAATGTTGTTATGAACATTCTTGGACATGAATTTTGGTGTTTACATTTATGTTGCATATATAACTAAGAATGGAATTACAGGGTCGTAGGAGATACATTCAGCTTTAGTAGATACTGCAAAACAGTTTTCCAAACTTGTACTGTTATACAGTCTTCCCAGCAGTACGTGAGAGTTCCACTAGCTCCACATCTTGATACTTAGTATGGTCACTCTTCAGTTACAACCATTCTGGTGGATATGTAGTGGATTAATTCTGGATTTAGTTTGCATTTCCCTGATGACTAACTAATGAGGTTGAGCACTTTTTAATACATTGAACATTTGGGTATTCTGTTAAATGTCCACTTTTGCCTGGTTTTCTGTTGGGTTGTCATTTTTATATTGAGTTATAAGTGATCTTTATGTATTTAAGAAAAGAGTATGTTTTTGGAGTTGTTATTGCTACTAACTTCTCCCATTCTGTGCCCTTTTTCATTTTATTTTTTTATTTTTTATTTTATTTTTAGAGACGGAGTCTCGTTCTGTTGTCCAGGCTGGAGTGCAGTGGTGTGATGATAGCTCACTGCAGCCTCAAACTCCTGGCCTCAAGCAATCCTCCCGCCTCAGCCTCCTGAGTAGATAGGACTACAGGCATATATATGCCACTACACCTGGCTGATTTTTTTTACTTTTTGTAGATATTGGGGGGCTCTCGCTATGTTGCCCAGTGAACCCCTGGCCTCCAGCGATCCTCCCATCCCAGCCTCCCAAAGTGCAGGGATTACAGGTGTGAGCCACCATGCCTGGCCTTCATTCTCCTAATGATATCTTTTGGTGAACAGAAGCCCTTAATTTTAACATAGTCCAGTTTTTCCATCTTTCTTTAAGCACATTATGTGTCCTGTTTAAGAAATACTTATCTACTCCAAGATCATGAATCTTTTATGTTATTTTGTAGAAACATTGTTTTACCTATTCTGTCTAGATCTAGGATCATCTAGAGTCTATTTTGTGCATGGTGTGAGGGAGATGTTAAAATTTTTTCCATATGGATATTTAGTTGACCTAGTATGATTTATTGTTTCATGGGTCTATTTGTCCTAGTGCCAGTGCCACACGGTAGGTTTAAAATAACTCAATATCTGGTAATGTGAGTTTTCCAGGTTTGTTGGTCTTCAAGATTGCATTTTTTTGTTTTTTGGTTATTTATTTATTTATTTTTCTTTGAGGTGGGATCTTGCTATGTTGCCCAGCCTGGCCAGAACTCCTGGGCTCAAAGTGATCCTCCCTTCTTAGTCTCCTTAGTAGCTGGGATCACAGCACCTGGCTTGTATTGGTTATGCTTGCATATGCATATACATTTAAGAATCAATTTATCAATTTCAATAACAGGAACAACAAAAACCTGCTGGGATTTTGATTAGGACTTTATTGAATCTGTAAATCAATTTGGGGAGAATTACCATCTTTACACAATTTATGTCCTCTAACCCATGAACATAGTATAGCCCTCCATTTATTTAAATCTTTAATATTTTTCAGTAATGTTTTGTAGTTTTTATGTAGAATTCCGGTACCTCTTGTTGGATTTCATTTCTAGGCTTTGATTTTTGGTGTTATTTTAAATAGTATTTAATTTTCATTTTCAAAATATTGTAGAAATACTGATTATTGTATATTGTTTGTATTCAGTAACCTTGCTAAAATTCATTTATTCTAACAGTATGATGTAGGTTCTGAGGCAGGTGTTTTAGAGAATTATTTGACAATATATAAGTTTTAAATGCATGCACCGTTTGCTTATGTGTGTATGCTTACAAATATTTGCAAAGTATGTTTATTTCCACATTATAATAGTACATTAGAAATAATCTAAATGCCCATCAATCATAGTACATCCTTATGTATACTATGTTGCTGTTTAAGAAATGAGATAAACCATTTCTGCTAATATGGAAAGATATCTGCATATAATGTTAAATGAGAAAAAATAACATGCATAACATGTATTACCTTATGTGTGTAAAACAAAAAATATTTGTATGGGCACTTGTACATCCTTAGCACATTTCTGAAGGGTATACTTACAACCTTTTTTTCATTTTTTAAAAAACCACTTTATTGAGGTATAATTGACATTTAAAGTTCATATATATAATCTGTATAGTTTTATAAGTTTGGACATAGATGTACGCCTGTAAAACCATCATCACAATCAAGATAGTTAATACATCCTTCACCCTCAAAAGTTTCCTTGTTGTACTTTGTAATTTCTTTTCCCCTGTACATCTCTGGTCCCTCCTCCCTTCCTCCCTAAGCAACCACTAATGTGCTTTCTGTTATTTCATGTTAGTTTGCATTTTCTGGAGTTTTATATAATTGTAATCATACAGTATTTACTCTTTCTTTTTGCGGGAAGTGTGGTGTCTGGCTTCTTTAAGTCAGCATAATTGTTTTGTGATTCATCCATGCTGCATGTACCAATAGTTCATTCCTTTTATTGCTGAGAAGTATTCCATTGTATGGTAAACCACGATTTGTTTATTCACCTATTGATGGACATTTGGGTTGTTTCCAGCTTTTCATTACAAATAAAGCTCCTATGAATATTTGTGTACAAGTCTTTATATGGGCATATATTTCCTTTTGTTCGTGTGTGTGGATAAATAGGAATGGAATGACTAGATAGTATAGTAGGTGCATATTTAGCTTTTTAAGAAACTGTTAAACTATTTTACAAAGTGGTGCCATTTTACATTTTCACCAGCAGTGTATAAAAGCCTCTGTGTCTCCACGTCCTTTCCAGCACTTGGTATGGTTATTCTTTTAAATTTTTCCATTCTAGGTGCTTCGTGGTATCTTGTGCTTTTAATTTCTGTTTTCCTAATGACTAATGATGTTGAGCATCTTTTTCTGTGCTGTTTGCCATCTGTATATTTTCTTTGGTGCAGTATCTGTTCAAACAACAATATTTAGGCTGGGTGCAGTGGCTCATGGCGGTAATCCTAGCAACTTGGGAGGCCACGGCTGGAGGAATTTGAGGCCAGGAGTTTGAGAGCAGCCTGGGCAATTGTGAGACCCCCTCTCTACCAAAAAAAAAGAAAAAAAAAATTAGGTGTGATGATGACACATGCCTCTAGTCCCAGCTGTGTTTGGAAGGTTTGGGAGGCCGAGGCAGGAGTTTGAGGTTGCAGTGAGCTATGATTATGCCACTGGACTCTAGCCCAAGCAATGGAGTGAGACCCTGTCTCACAAAGGCAAAATAAAAACAAAAAGCCCAATATTTAGTCTTCTGGTCCATCAACAAGGTATATTTTTCCAACAATGCAATTGTCACATTTTCCCCTGAGTATTAGGGGAAATAGTTAATAATGTTTTATGTTATTGTGAATGCCTACTTTTTAAATTCCAAATTTTCATTTTGATTGTTAGTATAGAGAAATATGATTTATTTTTGTGCACTGATTTTGTACTCTGCAACCTTGCTAAACTGACTTATTAATTCTATCAGGCTTTTATCAGATTTTCTACATAGACAATCACATCTCTGAATGGAAACAGTTTAAATTCCCCCCTCCCCAATATGGAGACCTTTTATTTGTTTATCTTGTTCAATTGTATTGGCTGGAACCTCCAATACAATTTTGAATAGAAGTGGTAAGAACAGACATTCTTGTCTTGTTTCTCTTATCTGTAAAGTGAGGATAATAACAGTATTTATCTACCTCATACTGCATTGAGTAGTGGATTTATGTAAAGTACTTAAAACAAGGCCTAGCAAAGAGTAAGTGCTTGAACATTATTTGCTGTTGTAAATTGAAACAGTAAGGAAACAACCCTCCCAAACATAAAACAAGATTTCTTAGGGAAAACTTTTACAGTTGCCTAGAGATAAAATAGCTTTCCTGTTTTCAGGTAGACTAAAGTTTATAAAGCCGTCTTTTCTTGGATGATCAGAGCAATGATTGTGCCAGCCAGAAAAGACAGTCTTTGTTCACTCGTGCTCTGGGTTTTACCATGAGCCCATGCCTGAAAGTGCTGAAATATTAATAGCACCAACAGTTTTTCTTCTGTAGCACTAAGGACAGGGCAGAACAGTTTACATTTAACAGATCTTTAAGAAGGAATGAAGAACACTTGTAAGCAGGAGGGTAAAGATAAACATCTCTCTCTTAATTTCTTTAAAAATCTTATGACTGCTTAAAGCAAAAATTTTAAGAGTGTATTGTGGGGTTGATAACAAGTGCATCATACCTATGGCAGTTAATGTGTAGGATGCAGTGAGGAGGTGGTAAATGGATCTATTTGATTGCAAATTTGTTGCATTTTACTTGAAGTGATAAAATATTACTCTAAGTAGACCTTGAGAAGTTAAGGATATACACAGTAATACCGCAGGTAAGCACCAAAAAAAAAAAAAAAAAAAACAGGTATAGTTAAAAATCTGTAGATAAACAAAAATGGAATTCTAAAAATGTTCAGATAATCCAAAGGAAAGTAGGAAGGACAAGAGCCCTTGTGCCATCGAAATTTCTCAAGAAGAGAGTGAAAGCTCCATAAGATCTAATTTTTATATTTTTAGTTTTTAATTTTTTATGGCTTGAAATGTTTCTCAGTAGAGAGTTGATATTCAGAAGCAAATTCTCTGAGGCAAGATATGGAAACAACCTAAGTGTCCATCGACAGATAACTAGATAAAGAAAATGTGGGATACATACATACACACACTGGAATATTATTCAGCCATAAAAAAGAAGGCAATTCTGCCATTTGCAACAACATGATGAACCTGGAGGATATTATGCTTAGTGAAATAAGCCAGACACAGAAGGATATATGCTGTATGATCTCACTTATATGTGGACTTTAAAAGAGTCAAACTCAAAGAAACAGGGTAGAATGCCCGTTGCTGGGGAATGGGGATGGGAAATGGTGAGATGTTGATCAAAGGACACAAACAGGCCGGGCACGGTGGCTCACGCCTGTAATCCTAGCACTCTGGGAGGCCGAGGCGGGTGGATCGTTTGAGCTCAGGAGTTTGAGACCAGCCTGAGCAAGAGCAAGACCCTGTCTCTACTAAAAAGAGAAAGAAATTATATGGACAGCTAAACATATATATAGAAAAAATCAGCCAGGCATGGTGGCGCATGCCTGTAGTCCTAGCTACTCGGGAGGCTGAGCATGAGGCTTCCCCTCCTCTCATGCTGTCCCTTTCTCTGTTCAGGATGAGCCAGTGGGCCCTGGGGTCCTTCCTCCTCTTACAGAGTCTTCCAGAGCTAACTGAGCGCCTTTCAAATAACGCCGCGTCTGCAGCTTTCGTCCCCTTCCTTCAACAAATTCTTCCCAGAGGCCCACTGTGCTCTCAGCCCTGCTTGGGCCCTGGGGTTACAGGGGTAGATAGGATAGATGTGGTCCCTCCTCTCATGAAGCTCAGCAAGGACAGAAAGGACTAGACAAAGACACAAGATGGTTTTGGTGACAAATGCCATGATGAGGAGAAGCAGGTTGACGTGGGAGCAAGTGTCAGGGGGTGTCAGGCCTCCCAGAGCGGTGACACTGGAGTCGAGATCCAGCTGACCAGACTGCGTCAGAGCAGCAGGTGGGTTCTTTGTCACGAGAATTAAATGACACGATTCCACTGTGGTTCATGCAAGCAGGGGAGGGATGCACTGAAGAGTATCGGGTAGTTCAGAGACTGGGCGAAGCCAGAGCTCCGCCAGGGTCCCACCGCCACCGCTCTGGATACTGGACACCATTCAGGCCTTGAACCCTGGACCCTCAGGCACGTCCCCAACAGAGGGACCCTCAAACAGGGCCTGATCACCTGCCCCAGACCTGTAGGTTTGTTCCCTGCTGGGTGGGCTTTTAGACCCAAAGACGGCTCCCCACCTCATGCAGGTGAGAGCCATTGTCTTATAAAGTCCCATGTGACCTGGTCCCTTGTGCCCCTGCCCCTTGCCCCCCCCTGCTCTGGCCACATCAGCCTCCTGGCTGTTCCCAGTCATGCCAAGCCTGCCCCTGCCTCCAGGGCCTCGTCCCCAGTGTCCCTGTAACTCCCTCCCTCACCTGCTCCAGGTCTCGGCCAGGCAGCCACCAACCCTTGAGGCCCACCTGGTTCCTTTATGCCCATATTTTTTGTTTCTTGTCACCTTCCAACATATCACTGTTGTGTTCACTGTTTACTGAGGACCCACCTCAGGTGCCTGGATGGGCACCTGGTGTTGGGCGTGAACAGCCCTCAGCTGTGACAACATGTCGTGCTGGTCCTGGTGTGAGAAGCCTTAGGAGGCCTGAGTTTGAATCCTGATTCTGCCATGGACCAGCTGGGTGATTCTGCACCGGTGTTTTATCCTTTCTGAGCCTCAGTTTCCTCATCTGTAACTTGGGCGCCTACATCAATGGTGAAGAGTGAGATTGCGCGCTAAGTCTCAGTTGCCTTTGCCCCGCCCACCACATCTATTAAAATAGTCTCCCGAAGCCAATATCATCGCAATGTGACGTCTCCATTTACTTTGGATTATATGTCATTATAAATATTAACAAATAAGACTTAAAAAGGACACCTTCGGGTAGGTCAGACGAAAAATACAAAAAGTGTGTCGTGGGGCTGCAGTTTGAGGAGTTTCTGCAGCCGTCACATGGTAGCAAAACGGTGTTAAGCAGTGCGAGTCTGCGTGGACGACAGCCAGAGTCCATGCATCGGGAGGTTCCCTCGGCCGGGAAGGGACAAGGGGCAGGGCATGCACGGCCCCGCGGGCCGGGGTGCAGTTCCTCGCTCTCGCCACTGGAGGTCAGGCGGCCACCGCTTCAGGGCTGGAAGACGGGCCCGCCGGGGACTGGCGAGCGGCGGCGGGCGGGGCGGAGGCCAGGGCGGGAGGTGGACGCGGGCACCCGGCGACCCCCTTGGTACTGACACCTGACTTTGGAATGACGTTTTTTTTTTTTTTGGCATCAGATTTTCTGTCTTTGTGGGGCTGACAGACCAAAGATGCCCCTTTGGGGTCAAAGGCAGAGCCGATTCTGCAGCTTCTCAAAGCGCTTTTTCTTGAACAGAAATACATGGGGTCTAGAACGGTGCCAGGATCCCGGTGACGGTTCCGAGACTCCCTGGGGGGCCCCCTGCCCGAGCACCCACCCTGGCTGGCCAGAAGCCCCGCCTCCCGGCCTGACTGTCCCTGCGGTCAGCTTGGACCAGCTTCCTGCACCGCCCAGGGCAGCAGGGGGCCTGGGCTAGTGCTACGAGTCCTGGGTGGTTGTCCCGGCTGGGCCCTGAGCCCCTTCCACCACTGGGCCTCAGTTTCCCCATGCGTCTAATAAGGAAGGCATGCTAGGTGGGCTTGCAGCCACTTCTAGCACCGCCATTCAGCACTTCTGTGTCTTCAGAGAGCCTGAGTCTCCTCTCTAAATGAGCCCCTCCAAAAGCAAAGCTGAGATACCCAGAGCTCACCTAGACACCCTTTAAAAATAGGCCACTTCTCACCTTAGGCCCCCAGAGGCGCCCCGTTCTAGCTGGGTGGAGAAAAGAGGACCCTTGCCGCAGCCCCAGAGGGTTTTGGGGCCGGGGCGGGCACTTCTGGGGAAGCTTAAGTGGCATAGTCGGTTTCAAAGCCAGCTAGAGGAGAGGTGGCAGGATGGTGACAAGGACCCATGTCCCTACTATGCAGCAGCAGAGCTTACTGAGCCTCCACCTGGGTTCTCTGCTGAGCTTCCAGTAGCCCAGGACGGAAGCCACTGGGGAGCACTGAGCCCAGGCAGCCGGAGGACCTGGGTTTGGGTCGTGGCTCACCCCTCCCAGCTGCGTGGTCCTGGCAAACTACTCAGACCCTGAACCTCAGGCCCTGCTGTAACCAGGGGATGACAATTGAGCCCACCTCACGGGGTTGTGAGACTCATTGAGACAGCGCATGCAAAACCTTGACTCAGCACAGAGCCTCTCCAACGGTGGGGAGACTGAGGCTCCGTGAGCA
Organism: Lemur catta; assembly: GCF_020740605.2. Classification (NCBI taxonomy): domain Eukaryota; kingdom Metazoa; phylum Chordata; class Mammalia; order Primates; family Lemuridae; genus Lemur; species Lemur catta. Next base: position 16,894,914 of record NC_059142.1, read on the forward strand.
GCAAAGGTGGCAGGTACCGTGTGGGGCTGGAGTCCTGCTTCCCCTGCAAGCTGGGAAAGGGCTGATGGGCACTTGGTGGGATTGCAATCATCACCTCGGGCCTCGGACGGAGATGTGCTTCGTGTCTGCAGCAGCAGGTCTAACCCTCGTGCCTGGGAGCCCTGCTGCTGGCGTGGGCAGGTGGGCAGCAGGCGGGGTGGGCCCAGCACCCACCTTGCCCTGAAGGGTGGTGTCCAGTGCGCTGGGCTGGGCCTGGGGTGGGTGCCAGGGGTCCTGGTTCCAGCTGTGCGAAGGCTGGAAGGCTCGGGCAGGCCAGCTTCCCCCTCTGGGCGTTTCCATCGTGCAGTGAGGGTTCAACACGCCAGGGCTCTGCGGCTTTGGAAAGCCTTGGTTCTGCATTCGTTCCTGAAGGCCCCTTGGTAGGCAGGGAACGTTTGGGGGCTTCAGGCCTGGGCCCCAAGATTCAGATACTCTCAGCCTTCTGGAGGCCTGATTTGGGGGAGCAGACAGGCCCCCCAGGCAGGTGTCTCTCTCTGTCTCTCTCAGCTCCTGGAGGGCAGAGCAGCCCCACAGCGCTGCAGAGACAAGGCCCTGAACTGCCACTCAGCACTCCTATCAGGGACATCCGGAGCTGCAGGAGGGCCAGGATGCCATGAGCCACCACCTGGAAGCCCACAATACTCAGCCTGAACCCAGGAGGGGCGGGGACGGGGAGAGTGAGGACAAGGAGGACTGTTTGCTTCTCCCCATGGCGAGGAACCCTTTGCTCCCCTCCATGGCGGCTGGCCAAGGGTGGCCTCCCTCCTCCAGGTCCTTCAGGAGAAGAAAGATCAAAGTGGGAGAGCTGGGTGTGAGGACTGAACTTGACCCTGCACCGGCATCAGTGTCTCCAGTGCCCGCTCCTGTCTGACAAACTCGGCCCCCAGAGAGAGGCCCTGAGTCCTGGGTCATCTCCAGGCCTTTGTAGACCACTCAGCTGCCTGGAATGTCCTTCCCCTTGTCCGCCTAGAAACTAGGAACCCCCACTCACCCTTCAAGGCCCCGAGGAAACACCACCTCCTCCAGGAAGCCTTCCCTACCCTCCCAGCAGGCAGCAGCATCCAGCGGCACTTGCACGGGCCAGGCTGGTCTTGGCATTTCTCGCCCCTTACCCCCTCCCACCCCCACTGTCATAGTTGGTTTCCGCTGCTCCCCTGGCTCCTGCGCCGCTGAGAGAAGCACTTGTCCATTTGTCCACGTTCGTCGGCAGGCTCTCGGCAGGCCACTTCCTCACACCTGAGCAGCCGTGCTGGCGAGGAAGGATGCGGCCAGCCTCCGTTTGGCCACATCTGGGGGTAACTGTTCTTCAGGGTGTGGTCCTCCACCTGCCCGCCTCTCGCCTCCGTTCCCGCTGCCCCCCAGGGCGCCCCTGCACTCCTGCTCTCGCCTGGGCCTTAATGCTGACCTCTAGGAGGGTCCTTGCCCTGGACGGCCCCATTCCCTCTGCCCAGGTGGGCGCTGAGGCCGAGGTCTGGTCCTCCCAGCGCCGGCCTCTCGGGCCCCAGAGGGCTGAGAGCAGGCCCAGCTCCCCGCCCTCCCTGTCCCTCGAGTGGCTGGGCCCTTCGTGCCCTCCAGGTGGGGGCTGCAGAGGTTCTGTGTCCAAGCGGGTGTCCTGGATCTCCCCCAACGAGGGGGCTGCAGCCCTCGGTGGCAGCTGAGGAAGCCCAGGGCCGGCCCATGCTGGGCCCAGGTGACGGCAGGGGCTGTGTGGCAGCGGCGGGCAGGGCGGGGCGTTAGTCGCTGAGCACGGCCCCCGGGAGCTCGCTGGTGAGCGTGTGCCAGCGCTCGATGCGCTTGTCCTTGTTCTTCAGGCAGTCGAACCAGTGCTTCAGGCGCTCGCCCTTGGCGTTGATGCCCAGAACCACGCCGCCTGCGGGGGGGACCGTGTGACAGTTATGTGACAATTGCCTCACTCCTGCAGCCAGGGGCTCGGGACCTGCTGGTGCTCCCTCCCGTTTCCGCGCTCCAAGCCTGATCTCCCCCTGCCCGCTGGCTGAGCGGGGGCAGTGTCTGACCTCCGTGCCACGCTCTGGCCTCTCCTGGGGCCCAGGGATCCTGCCCCTCCTCCACCCTGACCACAGCAGTGCTGGGGGCCAAGGAGGGGCGCTGGAAGAGGGCAGGGGGCCAGGGCAGGGCACTGTGCAGGGCCACCAGGCCCGCCAGGGCTCAGAGTCCAGCTGCTCCACCGCACCCTGCTGTGTGGCCCCCCCAGGCCTCACTCCCGCTCTGGGCCTGTCTCCTCCTCTCACAGGGGCCGGGCTGGGTAAGGCCTGAGCCCCTCACGTCTGGGGGCAGGTGGGTCCAGGGAGAGGCCGGGGGGAGGGGCTGTGGCCTGACTCAGGGCCGCTGCCCTGTGCTGAGCCCACGCCGGGCACAAGGCCGGACATTCTTCCCACGGTGCCCTCTTACCAATGAAATCGTTGGATTTTCCAATGTCGTAATCCCAGACGGTGACCTCCAGCGTCTTCTTGGCCAGGTCCCCGTGCTTAATCTCATACCAGAACTCCTGCCGGCCAGAAGGCCAGTGTCAGGGCCAACGCTGCCACGTGGCCTGGGACTCGCCGGGGACCAGGTGAGGGCGTGAATGAGGGAGGGAGGAAGGGATGGTGGGGAGCCGATGGGTGGATTCCCACGCATCTTGTGCACTTTCACCTGACCACCTGGCCAGGGTCCTTGGGGACGCTGTCCCCTCAACCCACTTGCTCCTTTGTCACTGAAGCTGCTCTCTCAAGGCCCCTGACTGCCAAATTCAGTGCACACTTAGCACTCCTTGTTGCCCTCGACCTTTCTTGGCTCTGGCTTTGCTGATTAGTCACTTCTTTGGGGAACCCGCTCTGCCACCAGCTTCCAGGACCCTCCAACACCTGGCGTCCCCCTCACGCTCTGGAAGCATCTCCTCGGCCTCCTCTGCCTGGTGTGGCTGCGGCTCTGCTCACAGCCCCTCCGCTCTTCTTACCCTCTGGTTTGTTGGGGGAACCCCAGGTCTGCACTTCTGGCTGCACCCCACCCACCCCGGGCTGGGGACCTGGGGAAAAATTAGCCTGGGAATCTCGAGCCCTCAGGCCCTGCACAGAGCTTCTCACCTTCCTCACGGCCCCTCCTCACCCCGTTACCCCAGCAGGAAGCAGCACTCCCCCGCCGCCGTCTCTGCACCCCTGTGTCCAGCACCCACAGTCCGGCAGCTGGGTCCACTGGGGGCTCTCCTGCCGGCCCCCCCCACCCCCTCCCCCGTGACCCTCCCAAGACCCAGCCCCTCCAGCCCTTGTACCTCGTTGAACTCCGGGTTCAGGGTTTTCTTCTTTACCGCAGTCTTGTGCTTGGATTTCTTGTCCACATCTGGCTTCAGGTATCTGGAATGGTATCAGAGGGACAGGCAGAGGGTGAGGAAAAGCTACAGGTACAGGTGGAGCCAGCAGAGCTTGGCAGAGCTTTTTGTCCCCGGAGAGAGATTCCTGGGCCTCCCACACCCCAATCATAGTCGGGTTCTCCCAGCACCACCGGGGAGGGTGAGGGACGGGCTGCGGCGGGAGGAGCGAGTGGCCCCCACTCACTTCTGTTCACTCACTCGTTCCTGAAGTTCGTGGGGCTCCCTCCACCCCCCTAGAAAAGAGGATTTTCCTTGTTTCTGGAAATATAATTTTCGAAAAGCTTATATCTCCCACCACAGAAATGTTTTTAGCAGAGTTGGTCCTTTGTTCAAGCCTTCTGTTTTTAAATAGCAGATTTACTGAGATATAATTCATATATCATAAAATCTATCTTTCTTTTTATGTATTTATTTTTTGAGACGGAGTGTCACTCTATTGCCCTGGCTAGAGTGCTGTGGCGTCAGCCTAGCTCACAGCAACCTCAGACTCCTGGGCTCAAACAGTCCTCCTGCCTCAGCCTCCCGAGTAGCTGGGACTACAGGCATGCGCCACCATGCCCGGCTAATTTTTTCTATATATATTTTTACCTGTCCACATAATTTCTTTCTGTTTTTAGTAGAGACGGGGTCTCGCTCTTGCTCAGGCTGGTCTCGAACTCCTGAGCTCAAGCGGTCCTCCCGACTCAGCATCCCAGAGTGCTAGGATTACAGGCGTGAGCCACCGCGCCCGGCCCAAATCTATCTTTCTAAAGTGCAAACTTCAGTGGTTTTTAGTATATTCCCAGAGTTGTGCAAGCATCACCGCTGGCGTGTTGGAGCTCTGAGGAGGGAAAGGCCGTCTGTGCAGCAGCAGGGAGCAGCTACGTGTTCTTCCCACCACAGGCACCAGCTCCTGAGACTCTGACACAGAACAGCTGTCTTCTTCCGAGGCTCAGAGCAGTGGAGTGACTTGCCCCTGGTCACACAGTGGGCAGGCACAGAGTGGGTGCCTGGAAGCCAGGCCCAGGCTCCTTTCTCTCCAACAAGGAGGTCACGTGCAGGCTGGAGAAGGGGACAGGAGGTTCCCAAACTCTCCTTTGCAGAACTCCTCACCCTGTCCCTGCACAGCCAATCGTGTGACAATTGCCTCACTCCTGCCTGAGCGTACCCTGGGGTGAGGACCACGCTGATCTTACCCACCACCAGCTCAGGCCCGGTACCGCGGGGCTCAGTGCACTCTGGGGCATGATGCCTGATTCCTAGAAGTGACATTCCCCGCCCAAAGGCACACCTGTCGCCAGCTTCTTACTTCGTTTTGCCAACTGCTTTCCAGAAAGGCTGCACAGCTGACACACGGTGCCCTTGACAAAGCTGAATACCATCACTTTAAAAAGCCTCGCTGGTTTGAAAGGCAGACAGTGGTGTCTCATTGTTGCTTTACTCTGCATTTTTAAAAATTGTGATTTTTATAACATAAATAATACTAGGTCATTATAGAAACACCAGAAAATACATATGGCCCAAAGCTGGGGGTAGGAGAGAGAAACGAAGAAAACCTGTTCGTAACAGCTTTATACAATCACCAAAAATTGGAAACGATCACGTGCCTTTCAACTGGTAAACTGACCAACAACAAAGCTGTGGTTTACCCAGCTGATGGAAGACTATTCAGCAACGAAAAAGACTAAACTACCGGTACATGCAGCCACGGGGGTGAGTCGCAAATGCATTATGTGGTGCAAAAGAAGCCGGACTCGCACGGCAACCTACTGTCCGACTGGCTTCATATGTAAGTCTGCAAAGGGCGACACTGCTGGGACAGAGAACAGGTCAGTCGTTGCCTGGGGCTGGGGCGATGGGAATATTCCGCATCTCAACTGTGGGGGTGGCAACAGGACTGTACACCTTGGTCAAACTTCGAACAGGGAGAAACTTACTGTATGCAAATGACACACGTTGAGTACCCTTCATGTGAAATGTTTGGGACCGGAAGTGTTTTGGATTTTGGAATTTTTGGGATTTCGAAATGCATGTTATACTTACTGGTTGAGCACCCCAAATCTGAAATCTGAAATGCTGAAGTGCTCCAATGAGCATTTCCTTTGAGGATCATGTTGGTGCTTGAAAAGTTTCGGATTTTGAAATTTCAGATTAGGGATATTCAGTCTGTACCTCAATAAACCTAACTATGATAAAAAAATTGAGAAGTCCCTTAAACCTACCACCCAGACAGAGTGGGTATCTTCAGTTATGAGTTTCGTGTGCCTGTTGGCCATATTATTGGTGTTTTGTTTTCTGCGAACTGTCCTCTGCCTGTTTTGCATCAGGGTGATGCGTTGTTGGTCAGGAGTGTCCCACCTCTGCCTGTGGAAGCCCCTCGAGGGAAGGTTGTTCTGGGATCTCTGTGCCCTCAGCCTGGACAACTTGTGTCCATCTGGCAACTCCTCCCTTGGGCACCAGGCTTCCAAGACAGGCATCCTCTGAATTGTCCCAGCCTCTGTCCGTGCTGTTTTCTCTGTCTTTGAAAGGCCAGGCTGAACTAGCCTGTGGGTCGGGGATGGGACATGGCTGCAGGGGTCCAGCCACGCCCACACCAGCCACCTGTGGCAGGCAGGAGCCCCAGGTGCAGTGACAGGCCCTGCCGGGGCTGCCCTCTGCCTGCCCGAGGGAGTCGGCTGGACTCTCTGTTGCACCAGGGAAGATGCTGCTTTCTGGGCAACCCAGCAGGGGACCCTGGAATTTCTGTCAACCTGGCAGGTGGGCATTGAACTTGATTTAAAACGTTCACACCATTTTGCCTTCAGATCGTGCCTTTCTGTAAGAGCGATGGAGGAGCACAGGCAGAGGTGAAAGCACCCCTGCTTGCCACCCTCCCTCCCCTGAGACTACTTTCGAGAACACCAGCTCGGCTTAAGAAATAAATGCTCATAAACAGTGTCCCCCTGTCGGTGCAGTTCTGTGGCTTGCTTTTCGGCTCGCGTGTTTGGCTGGGCTGTCCATGTTAATTCATCTAGTTCTAATTTATTTGTTTTAACTGCATAGTGCTGCACGATACGTATATGCCACATTTTATTAATCTCTTCCCCTGCTGACGGACATTCGCCTGTTTCCAGGATATCGCTGTTATAAGCAATGCTGCAAAAAATAGCTTCCCACTGTGCACAGGGTTCTAGGGTCCACACCTGGAAGGAAAATAACGTGGCCACGGGGCGCACGCATTTTCCGCCTCCATTGGGTAGTGTCAACTTTCCCTCCAACGGTTATTAAGAGGCTCCTGAGTGTCTTCTAAACATTTCCAGGTTCCCCTCACACTCATGGCTCTAATCTGCTGCGATACTTTGTTCTGCTAATTGTTGAGGCTGGGGCCCAATTCATTGTCTTCCACAGGGAAAAGCAACACTTCTGGCACCATTTTTGGGAGTCTGACTTCCCGCAAAGATGCAGGTTCCTGCTCCGCCCAGGCCCTGCTCCTGCGGCCTGGTGTGATCAGCTTTTTTAAAAAAATAACAGCTTTATTGAGATATAATTCACATACTGTACAACGCACCCTTTTAAAGCATACAGTTCAGTGGGTTTTAGTATATTCACAGGGTTGTGCAACCATCACCACAATCACTTTTAGGGCATTTTCATCTCCCCAGAAAGGAAGCCAGGACCCTTCAGCAGCCACTCCCCTGTCCTCCCAACCCTCCCCAGCCTTGGCAACCACTGATCCACCTTCCCCTCACGTGGCCTGTTGTGTCTGCAGTGTAAGCTACGGTCACCACGCGGCCCGGTGTTTTCAAGGCTCATGCACGTTGTAGGTGGTCTCGGTGCCGCATCCTTTTTATGGCTGAACACTAGCCCACGGCGCGGCTAGACCACGCTGTGCATGTCCATTCATCAGCAGAGGGACACTTGGGTAGTTTCCACTTTGGGTTATTGTCAATAATGTTGCTATGAACATTCCTGTATGAGTTTCAGTGTGGACTTGTGTTTTTTATTACTCTCGGGTGTATACCCAGGAGTGGAATTGCCAGGTCAAATGGTAACTCTGTGTTTAACTTTCTGAGGAACTGCCAACTGCTTTCCAGACTGGCTGCACCTCTTTTTCATATATATTTAGAGTGTTGCCCAGGATGGCGTGCAGTGGTGATCATAGCTTACACTGCAGCCTCAAACTCCTGGGCTCAAGAGATTTTCCTGCCTCAGCCTCCTGAGTAGCTGGGACTACAGGTGCATGCCATGACACCCGGCTAATTTTTTAAAAAATTTTTTGTGGAGACGGGGTCTCACTCACTGTCTTGCTCAGGCTGGTCTCGAACTCCTAGACTCAAGCTATCCTCCTGTCTCGGCCTCCCAACGTGCCAGGATTACAGGTATGAGCCATCGTACCTGGCCCTTTTTTCTTTTTTAGAGCCAGGGTCTTGTTATACCTCCCAGGCTGGGTCACAGTTCCTGGCCTTGAGCGATCCTCCCACCTCTGCCTCTGAGTAGCTGCTACTACAAGTGTGAGCCACTGTGCCTGGCTTATGGCTGGGCCATTTTTGTCATATGATTTTTAAAGTGACAGAAATATGACTGTGTCCAGTGGGAATGGTGCCCCAGAGCTGTGCCACAGGAGCCTGGCCTCCCTGTGCTGCCAAGATGTCCCCAGTGTCCCCACGGCCTCAGTCACCTGGGTCCTCAGGTGCCCTCCAGCCAGGCCCATTCCTGCTTCTGTATCTTAACTCCTCTGTCCCCCTCCCCGACAACCTCCACCTCCTTTCTGCTGAGCCAATCCCTCCCCAAGCCCAACCCTCCCAGGACTGTCCCCGTGAACTCAGACTCACATCCACCCTGTGTGTGAGGAGCCCCAAGCACTAAAGGTGGTCACCGGGCACCTGTGCCACCTCTCTCCACAGGGCTACCAGCTCCTGCCTGCCCTGTGGAGCTCAGAGCACACCTGGCCTGGCCGGGCTCACAGGTTCACAGCTCTGGGGCCCAGGTCACTCTGGCACAGCCCCCCAAGTTAGTGTCTCTCCCCAGGGCCACCACCAGCTGCCATCAGTAGGACTAGGGGACCCTTATCTGCACTGCGGCCCCAGCACAGGGCCGGGCACCCGTGGGCAGTGCCTAGGTTCTGGTGGGCTCCATTGCTGGGTCTCCCAGCCTCCTGGCTACCCCGGCAAGGGCCCCGCCTCCTCCCACCTGCTCATGACCCCTCCTGGGCCCTGGGGTCACAGAGGGGCTGGGACATGGCATCGGGAGGTAATCATTCTCTATCTGTGTGACTCTGGGAAGCCACTCAGCTTCTCTGGGCCTCAGTTTCCCTATCTGTGAAATGGGCTGGCCATACCTAGCTCCCGAGTTACACCGAAGTAGCACACAAGGGCACAGCCCCCGTGGACACAGCGCCGGCTGCCCCTCAGCGCTCCCCGGGTGCTGCCAGCCTGGACCAGTGGTCCGGCCGCACAGCCCTCCGTCCTGGGAGGCGCACTCACGTTTTCACGTAGGGGTCCGAGTAGCCGTTGGCGTCCATGGCGGCCAGGTGTGCGCAGCGCACGATGCCCACCAGCAGGCCCTGCTTCTGCGAGCTGTACTTGAGGGAGATGAGGATGCGGCCCCGCTCCTCCAGCGACTTGTCTTCCGTCTTGTCCACCTGTTGGCAGAGCAGTCATGCGGGGGTCCTCGCCTGCTCCCACCGAGGCCGCCTCCCCCGTGCTGAGCCTGCCCACCTGCCGCTGCCCCCGTCGGCCTTGTAGGGCTGGGGTCACCACCATGTCCCGACAGGCTTTCTGCTGGTCCCTCCCCTCCCGAGGGCTCTGCCTGGGGTGGAGTCTGACCCCAAACCCCCGGCCAGCCCAGGGGTCGCAAGCTGCCACTCGAGGGCCAAACCAGGCCTGACGCCTGGCCGGGTGTGGACCGTGAGCTAAGAGTGGTTCTGACCTTTCTGAATAGCAGGAAAAACCAAAATGAAAAGCAGTATTTCGTGACACGTGAAAACTGTACGGAATTCAAACCTCAGTGCCCACTCAGTCACGTCCTGTCTACAGTGGCTCTCGTGCTGGTGACTGAGTTCTGCTCTGTCCCCCCCACAGCCTGGCCCGACCTCCTCCCCAGTTGCTGGGCTCTGAGGCCGCGTCACACCTCTTTGCCTTTGCCCGAGCTGCACTGCGGCTCGGTGCCCTCCTCTGCATCCTCGCATCAATTCCTGGTCCTTCTGGGACCGGGCTCAGCTCAGGCGGCACCAGCCTGGGGGGCCTCCCTGGCCCTCCACGGTCGGCTGTCCCTGCTCTGTGCTCTCTCCATCCACAGCACGGTGTGGCCACCTGCTGCCCAGGCGTCTGCCCCTAGCCTCTAAGTTCCTTGAAGACAAGACTCCGTCTATGTCATTTTTAAACCACCAGGGCTGGGTGAGGCTCTGGCACTTGTCCCGATGACGGTCAGAATGGACACACAGATGGTCCCTCTGCGTTCAGCCTCGTGCCAGCAACTCCCGCCTGGGGGGATTCAGAGAAAGGCCAAAAGGTCTGCCCTGGCCAAGTGGGGCCTAGTGGGAGGTAAGGAGGTACCCTGAGGCCCCAGACCCCCAAAGGTGCTTCCTGGAGCCTCTCAGAGAGCTGGAGGTAGCCCCCTTTGGGAGAACCCAGAAGACAGAACTTGGACACATTCCCAACACCAGGGAAGCTGGGAGCAGGTGGGGAAGCCGCCCACTCCCCTCCAGTGGCCACCAGTGCCTGCCTCTGGGATCAGACCTCAACTCCAGGCCTCTACGTCTGGCCTCCCCACCCTACACCAGCCTGATGTGTCTCCATTCCTTGCCCTCCTGAGACCACCCTTGTCTTCCTTCTGGCTGTTGCACACCTGGAACCCCCTCTCCCATGCCCTCTGCCCACTCACACACCCAGCTTGAGTCCCATGTCCCTGAGGGCCCCTCCTACGCCTCTCTGCCAGGCTCCTCTCCAGTGAAGTCCCAGGCACACCCCTTTGCCCACGGCTGCTCTGCCTGGCACTAAACTGAGTCCCCATGTGGTCACATCTAAACCTCTCTGGAGATGAGACTCCTGGGAGGTGAAGGAAGGGAGGGAGGACACACACATGACCCATGGGGCCACCTTTCCCCAATTCCCATGATCAGAGCAGACATGGTTAATTAATCCCAGCATTCACCCTGAGCTCAAATGCAGCCTCAGCATCCTTCTCAACACAGTGCCCAGGTGGCTGGTAGCAGTGGGTCAGGCTGGGCGTGTGAGATTTAACTATCTGCCACTCTGTGATAGGGCTCTGTGTGTGAGTGTGTCACTAAGCTGTGGCCCTCGTGCCAGTTTGTGTGTTATGTGAAAATTAAATAATATAAATGAGCAGGGATTTTTTTTAGCATTTTTTTCAGGGATTGGATTTTTTTAAAGAGTTGGGGGGTCTTGCTATGTTGCCCAGGTTGGTTTCAAACTCTTGGGCTCAAACAGTCCTCTTGCCTCAGCCTCCTAAGCAGCTGGGACTACAGGCGTGAGCCACGGTGCCCAGTGCAGGGGTGGGATATCATACTTTGGGTTGTTTCGAATGAAGACCGTTGGGCATTGTTCAGTATTTACTTAGGGCCAAGCATGTTTACGGACTGTAAAAGACACACCAAATTGCGTCTTTACTGCCAGACAGGTTGTCCTAAACTGCACTCCTGTGGTCACTGTGTGTCCCAGAACTGCACCAATGAGCTCGTAGCAAATCCAGGCAAGGCTCAGCGATGCCCTGATCATGCCCACGCACAGGCACGCACATGCTCTTCCAAACACACACTCATGCATGCAGACACACACATGCACACAGACACGCACTCACACATAGGCTCCTACACACAATTCACATGTGTGCATGCACACACACACGCATACACAGGCAGGCTCGCACCCACACGCTCACACCCACACAGCTGTGTGTTTATGCTGGTGATCAAAACTCAGCAACACAACTACAGAAGGGGCTGATGTCACCTTTCCTAAGTGACATGGATCATTTGCAAAAACTGGGTTACCTGTGGTTAGTGACTAATAATAAAACAGAAAAGGTTATATCCATCCCAGGAACATCTATGAGTGGGAGAGAATGTGACAAGGGAATGAAATTTGATCAAGTTATGCAAAAAGACAGAGCTGGGTGGGGCTCACACAGATTCCGGCAGGAAGCGTCGGCCGCTGGCTAACTTGCTGCTGGGGCTCGACTTGGGCTAAGCTCGCTGAGAATCCACGTCCAGAGGCCGAGACCCCAGCGGCTGAGCACACTGGGGACGGCCACTGGGCTTTGTCTCCAGAGCTCTCCCCTTGCTCAGGCCTCCCGGGGATAACATGCTGCGGAGGGGACTGGGCCTCTGTCCTGAGCACAGGGCAAACGAGGGCCCAGCGTTTCTCTTGACCTGGGTCCCGGGGCACTGGGGATTGCTGGCCAGCCCCTCCCGGCCCTCCTGAGCCAGGTGAAGGCCGCAGAGAGAAGGGAGGGCGGGGAGCCGTGGGACAGACAGACCAAGACTCTGGGCGCAGCTGTTGCAGCCTGCCAGGAGGTAAAATCTGTTCCGACATAATTTCCAAACAATTGCAATTTCTAGGAAAGAATTATCCTCTGTCTCCTCTGGGGGCCTCGCAGGCACCTCGAGTCTAACCTGCTCCAGTTGCGCTCCAGAGCGCCCCGTCCTCCAGAGCCCTGTCCAGGTCCTTGCAGTGCAGTGACGGCCGCCCTGTCCTCCAGGAGCTCAGGCCCCAAACCCGGGGACTGCCCACTCCCTTGCCCAGTGCCCGACCTGCCACCCCGCACATCCTGTAGAGGATCGAGCCTGGTCTCTGGGCCTCCAGCAGGCAGGAAGCACCAGCCAGGCACACACAGGCCTCCCGGAGCCCTCCCAGCCCCGAGCTCACGGGGGCCTGCAGGGCTGCGGCTGGAGGGGCCCCGCCACTCACCGGCAGCTGCTTCTCCAGGCAGATGCTGAACGTCTTGGTGTGGTTGGGTTTCAGCTTCTTCAGGGGCACCCGCGTCTCCCCGATGAACTCGTTGTGGCGGAATTTGTCCTCATCGCACACGGAGATCCTGCGGGCAAGAGGCACGGCCACGCCTCAGACGCTGCCCTGGGCGCCCCGATTTGCTTCCGCAACCCGAGGGGCTGCGCAGGTGGTGGGGGGCGTTCACGGGCAGGCCGGGCGGGGAGCGGGCGGCCGAGGCCTCACCTACCGCAGGGTCTTGCGGATCATGTCTTCGTCCGTGATCCCGTAGTAAGTGAGGGTCTCGTTCCACGTGGGGTTCAGGGTGTTACGGAGGGTTTTTGTTCTGAGCTTGTTTGCCTGGGGAAATAAAAAAATGACCTTACTAGCATTGAAGCGTATGAAAGACGGAGTCACAGCCCCCAGAGAAGGCCATGTCCCAGTCCCTGGAACCCACGAGTGACCACTTTATCTGACGCGGCAGAGGGGTGCTGAGGTTGCAGATGGAGTGAAGGTTCTCAGGCAGCCAACTCTAAACCAGCGACAGTGTCCTACAGTATGGGTGGGCCGATGCAGTCACAGGGGTCCTTACAAGTGGAAGAGGGGGCAGGAGCAGAGAGTCAGGGGGAGATGTGACTAAGGAAGAACCCAGAGAGATGTGACGTGGCTGGCTTTGAAGAAGGAGGAAGGGGCCGTGAGCCAAGGAACGCGGGCGGCCTCTGGGAGCTGGAGAGGGCTGGGAAACACTGTTCCTCAGGCTCCAGAAGGAATGTGCGACACCTTGAGTCTTAGCCCAGTGAAACCTGTGTTGGATTTTTAGCCTGCACACGGTAAGATACTCAGTGTGCTGTTTCAGGCCACTAAGTTGTGGTCATCTGCCGCAGCAGCCCTGGGAAGCTACAGTGGGAGTGTGGACGCCTCCAGGCCCCTGGTGGGCTGGGGGGTGTCTGCAGGCGGCGTGGGAGCCAGGCTGCCGGGAGCCTGGCTGTGGAGCCGGATTCTCCCCTCGCACGGGAACACTGCCTGCACGCCTTGCTCCGTGCTTCCGTGGGTCTTGGTCCTCGTGCCAGGGACCTGTCCTGCCCCACCGGACTCTGGGCTCTGTGTCTGATTCACTCTGATGTCTGCCACACCTGGTCAGACAGCCCGGGATTCCGGTCCCAGCTCTGTGCGTCCAGCAGGTACTGAGCCACTGTGAGTGTCAGGTCCCCGACTGCAGAAAGGGCAGAGGATGATACCTCCCCCCCTCTCTCACTGTTTTCGGGAGCCTGGTTACAAGGAGACTGCTCGTTATAAAACGCTGCCCTCTGTCAGCGAGTCCCCGGCGGGGTGGGGGTCCCCGCAACCCGGCCGCCAGGTACTGCCCACTCTAGGTGCCCTGGTCACACTCACCCTTGGCCCTCACATCCCTGAGCCTCACCTGCAACGTGAGGACACTGAGGCCCGAGTGGGGAGCCGGCGGACTCTCCAGGCGTCGGTGGTGGGGCACCGCTGTCCCTCCCCCGCCCCGCCTTCCTGACAGGAGGAGGAACAGCCCCTTCTGGGGAGCCCAGCCCTGCACACGTAGGCCCCAAGTCAGCTCAGGCTCTGCCCCGTGAAAGTAAAAATAAAACAACACTGAGCTGTAAGACACAGGTGAGAACGTCTAGTCTTCTGATTCTCCAGGGCTGAAGGTCACCTCGATGCTTGTGTCTAACGGCAGTGTTCCCTGTCTTTTCCCAGATGCACCTGCTGTGCTAGTGCCGTAAGTATGTGTGTGGGCTGCCTGTTGGGTCATCCGGCATGGAAATGAGGGCCCTGTGGTCAAATAAACTGGGCAGACACTGCCCACTCTGTCCCCCTTATGAAGAGTCATGGAACAGACCATTCCCAGCAACACATTAAAGGCTCTGATAAGTCGTGCAGTAAAGGAAGCTGTTTAACAATGTTTCCCAATGTTATTTGACCACAGAGCCCCTTTTTGCACAGAATTTTAACCTCCAGCTGAGAATGCTTCTTAGAAACTGTCAGCCTGGAAATTCTCTGGGAGGCAGGGGGTTTCCGCAGCACAGCAGGTGGGAATGCTGATTCCTGAGGCCCCTGGGAGGGCCCGGAGGGGGTGGGGCTGCCTGGGTGCTCTGTGTGGAGGTGAATGGCTGAGGTCCCATCGGTTGCTTGGGCTCTGAGGGGCTGTGGGTGAGCAGTGGGCCTCCCTGGGCACCCCAAGCCCATCCCCGGCAGGCACAGTGGTGGGCAGGCCTGAGCCCTCACCTTACTGGCTCCTGGCAGCAGGTGCAGCTTGACGTAGGGGTCCGCCAGCCCGTTGTGGTCCATCGGCTTCAGGCCCTGAGCAGGGGAGAACAGCAAAGGGTGTGAACTGGAAATATTTGAACGGTGCCCTGGGTCAGCAGAGGTCCCTGTCCCCTGGGTCTCCTGGCTGGGCCCATTCATGGCCCTCTTCACAGAAGCCCCCGGCCCCACCCCCAGATGGGAGGAGTGAGGATGGCTCAGTGCAGGTGCAATCTCCCCCCCAACCCAAACCTCCTGGCCCAGAGCAGCTGTCATGGGTGTCTTTAAAAGGACAGTATTTTCTTTCTGTTCTTCTTATCTTTGAGGCCAGGTGACTCACCTTCCTCTGGACAAGCCCTCGATACCCTGCTGTACTCTGGCGCTCCCCGCTGCCCGACTCCCCTCCCCTGTTTTCCAACATGGCCTCCTGCGTGGCA
This sequence comes from Lemur catta, assembly GCF_020740605.2. Taxonomy (NCBI): domain Eukaryota; kingdom Metazoa; phylum Chordata; class Mammalia; order Primates; family Lemuridae; genus Lemur; species Lemur catta. The sequence goes on from NC_059142.1 coordinate 16,909,928, forward strand.
ACTTCCCCCACAGACCCTAAATCCACGACACCCTCTGTCCGTGCATCCACTCGCTCCCCTGCGTGGCCCAGGGAATGTATCCAAGGCCCCAGGAGATTGTGTGGGACCAGGCCCCGTCTCTCTGGATTTGCCACGGCTCCAGCCAGGCCACAGAGGCCACACAAGCCGATGGCCGAGTGGGGACCTCCACAAGATGGCAGCCCTCGCCAACTCTGCTTCCAGTCCCTTCCGAAAGCCCAGCCACGTGTGCACAGCCAGGCACCAAATGGGACCGTAAACAGGTAGGGGCTTAGCTGACCTCTGCAGGCTCTTGTTTGTGAAAATTGCGTTTTTTTCCTTCTGAGATGGCGCCTAGGGACGTAGGGAGGCAGCGGTGGCATCTGTAGGGCGGAAACGGCAGCCCCAGGACACAAGTCAAAGATGAATTGAAAGGCGGGGAGGCAGCTTGGCCCAGACCAGGCCCACCTCCGAGGGAGCCTGAGGGTCGTCTCCCAGGCCCCCTCCACCCCAGGTTTGGGGGCCAGGCTGGCTGGGGTTCGGGCCCCAGCCCCTGTACTTACTAGCTGGGGATGTGGATGAGTCACTTTGTGCCCTAAGCCTCAGCTTTATCATCTGTGAAAGGGGTTCATAGTTGCGACTTGCTGGGTCCGGGTGGAGTGAGGGAGGTAACTCAGGTGTGCGCCTGGCAGGGGCGCCTGCTCCTCCCGCCACACGCCAGGCCCCTGCGCAGATGCCAGGGACGTCGCTGAGGGCAGACAGGGCCGCCCGAGCTGTGCCCTGCACTGCGGGGCCGGCTCTAGGACAGGCCTCGGCTCGGGGCCCTGTGTGCGCCACCAGGCTGCCTTTCCGAGCCCAGCTCCTGCATCCCGGCCTCCTGCCATCTCCCACCAAGTGCCCGGAGCGCAGAGTTACCCTGCGGAACCTGGTGGCCCAGCCGAGCGGGGGGTGTCTCAATGCTTGTGTTTTTTTTTTTTTTTTTTTTTTTTTGAGACAGAGTCTCGCTGTGTTGCCCTGGCTAGAGTGCCGTGGCGTCAGCCTAGCTCACAGCAACCTCACACTCCTGGGCTTAAGCGATCCTACTGCCTCAGCCTCCCAAGTAGCTGGGACTACAGGCATGTGCCACCATGCCCGGCTAATTTTTTTTTGCTATATATATTTTTAGTTGGCCAGATAATTTCTTTCTATTTTTAATAGAGACGGGGTCTCACTCAGGCTGGTCTCGAACTCCTGACCTCGAGCGATCCACCCGCCTCGGCCTCCCAGAGTGCTAGGATTACAGGCGTGAGCCACCGCGCCCGGCCCAATGCTTGTGTTTTATTTTTACAATTCTTGTATGTTTTTTGTCATAGCTGAAAATGTTTTCACTGGGTCACATTTCCTGACACATTTCACTCACAAATCTCTGGGCCACCAGAGGTTCTGGCATGTTTATCCAGAACACAGTGGCTCTGGTGGTCCCCACTCTATACCCTGGGATGCCCAAGGGGCCTGGGGAGGGGCAGAGGGGCGCTGCCAGGCTGGGAGGGGACAGACAACGGCTCTGTTCCCAGGTCTGTGATGGGGCCCCTGCTGCCCCCTCTCTGCCCTGCCAGCAGGTCCCTGAGTACCCTGCATGGCCACACACTTGGCCAGAAGCAGAATGGGCCAGCGGGCACTGCCTAAAGGTCACAAAACTGGTCTGCCACTAACTTCTGTGCCCAGAGAGGCAGCTTCCCCGGCCCTGGCCCAGGCTTTCCACCGCAGCCGCCTCGGGGCGTGAGGCCGGGCCTGCACCGCCTCCCTGTGGGGCTGTCCTGTCATTGAGTCTGTCCTGACTGTCACAGGAGGGGGAGGCTGGGAGCTGTTACGGGGGTCCCTGGGCAGACCTTCCCCAGGGGATTGAGTCTTCAAGAGACGAACGTGGACCCCATGGCAGGGGCTGGGCTCACGGGAAGGACGGCAGGGGAAGCCCTGAGGGGTCCTGGCTGCTGTTGGCACTGAGGGGACAGATGGGGGGGAGCTCTGGCTTTGAGAGGGGAGCCTCTCCCCCAAACTCTGGCCCTTGCCCCTCCTTGGGCCTCTCAGGGGCTGTTGCTGGTGACAGTGCTGAGGAGAGGCGCTTTCTATCACTCAGCCTTAAAAAGGAAGAGAATTCTGACGCCTGCTGCAACACCAGGACTCTTGAAGACATTCTGCTCAGTGAAGTGAGCCAGTCACAAAAGGACGAACACTGCGTGATTCCATTTCTAGGAAGTACCCAGAGCAGTCAAGTTTGCACCCACAGAAAGGAGAAGGGTGGTTGCCAGGGCCTGGGGAGCCGTTGTTTAGCGGGGACAGACTTTCAGTTTGGCAAGGTGAAGAGGGTTCTGGAGATCGGCTACACAACACGGTGCATGTACTGAACACCATGGAACCGGACACTCACAGATGGTTAAGAAGGTGAATGTTATGTTTGCGTATTTTACCAGAACAACAAAAACCACAACAGAGCCTCCCAGGACACTCCTTGGACGGGTGTGCCCGGCAGTGTGCGGGCGGGTTCGTGCCACCCGGCACCGACAGCAGTGGGTACTGAGCGCTGACGAGTGCCAGGTGCCACGTGTTAACTCATTTAAAGCTCACAACACCCACGGAGAGTGGGGATGACTGACCCTGTTTACAGATGGGCAAACTGAGACTGACCCTTACCCATAGGGTGGGTGGCCAAGCGAGGGTGGAGCCCCAGGGTGTCCCCAGAACCCTGAGAGGCCTGTATCAGCCCTGATCCAACTCCCCCTGCCCTGGGCTCCTCCCCGCACCCCAGCCCAGAGCCCCACCTCCACCTGGGCCCGTGCCGCCTCCTTTCCTGCAGAACTGGATTCACACAGAGAAGGCATGAGAGCGGGGGTGCCACCCCCAGCCTCCCACCCCCTCCTGATGCCTGAGGGATGCACCCCTAAGTGGACGCACACTTGCATGTGTGCACACACAGATACACACACTTGCAGCCAGGTAGGGAGGGTGGGCACACGTCACAGGGAGGGGCCCTGGTGTCCGGGGAGGAGAAGGGGTGGGCTCTAGCTAGAGTGGCCTGGCAGCCGGTGACATTCCCGGTGCCCAAGCCTGCACAACGTCTACAAAGCTTGACTGAGGGACAGGAGGGGTCTACCCAGGCCCTGCAGCCTGCCTGGCCTCCACCTTGGCACAGCTGGGCGCGCCCTAAGTCACAGCCTGGGCAGTTCCTGGAGGGAGGGGAGGGCTGGGGATGGGGTGTGCGGATCTCTAGGAGCCCAACCAAGGCCCTGGGCCCAACACACAGAGTACTCGCACCTGCCGTGGCAGTGTGGTAGCCCAGGCTGGGCTGGGAGACGCCTGCACTGGCACCAGGCAGCCTGTCACCTGGGTGGTCCCAGAGCTAAGGGCAACCCCTCAGCTGGCAGGGTGGGAGGGAGGGGCAGAGGGGGGCCTGCAGGCTGGGGAGGCTGGGGGTGGGCCTGGGCCAGGCAGCTCTGTGGAAAGCCCCTCGGTTGGAGCCTGGCTGGCTCAGGCCTGTCCCTGCCCTACTACGGGGCTCTACCGGCCACGCAGGCCCTTACCTTGCGGGAGAACATCAGCTTTGGCACCTTCCTCCCAGAGGGAGCCACGTGGTGGGGGGACAAGGGAACAGGACAGTTGAGAACACAGAGCTGACACATGCTGGCTCCAGGGGCAGAGCCACAGGGTAGCACCTGGGGCCTGGCCGGGCCACAGTGGGGTCCACAGACACCTACGACCCCAGCCCAGACAGTGAGGCTCGGGGGCCTTTCGGGTTCAGGCCCTGACATGCCGGAAGATCAATCCCTTGGATGCCACAGGAGAACTCCAGGCCTCAGCGTCCCACCCTGTCTCCCTCGGCCTGCAGGACAGACATGTCACCTCCCCGCCTCTTTCCTCTCTCAGCCGCCCCTGCCCAGGCTGCGAGGGCCTCGGTCCCGGCCTTCGTCCTCCCGCTGCTTCCGTTACTTTGCCTCGTTCTACTCCTTCCCCCCAACACCTGACTGCACAAGGCTTTTTGGGGGCGTGGGCAGCCTATCCGGGTTAGGCAAGAACTCCCTCCTGCACCCCACACGGCACAGACGCCAGGAAGCCCGGTCGGGAAATGGGGGGAGGGCTGGCCTCCTCGCCCCCGGCCCTTCCCTGGGGACCCTGGAGCAGGAGGGCGGCGGGCGGGCCTACCTTGGCCTTGCTGATGGTGCAGTGGAGGGCGTTGCTCTCCTGGTCGTAGAGCAGGCTGAAGTCCAGCGTGCCCAGGGCGGCTGCGGACAGACAAGGGGACAGGTCACGCGTCAGCTGCAGCGTGGAGAACCATCCCCTACCCATGTGGCCAGATGAGCCTGCCCCGGTCCCCAGGGCGACTGCCACCAATGGAGCACCTACTGTATGCCAATCCCTCTGCCATCGTCCCTACCCCACCCAACCCCGGAAAGTGACGACATTTTTCCCATGGGGAGCTGAGGCTCAGCGAGGCTGGGGACGTCACCCCAGTCACCTGAGGCTGCCCACGTGAACCAGGCGCCAGCTAAAGGAGTTCCTGGCCTCCTTGTGCAACGGCCAGTCTGGGCTCCATGCCTCAGTTTCCCTCGCCTGGGAAATGCCTCGAGGATTGCATGAGAAGGCAGAGGAGACGGGGCTTTGAGAGGCGCAGGCCCCGCCACGCAGACCAGCTGACCGACCCTCCTGCCCCCCTGGCAGCATGTGGGACGCGGGCTCCTCAGTCTCTCTGGCCCCTTGGGGGCCCTGGGCTGGCTGCAAGGAGCCAGCTGGGTCCTCACACGGCTGCCCCCACGTCTCTCAAAGGCAGCCGCAGTCCCCAAGGCCCAGGCAGAAGGTGCAGCAATAGCCAGTGCAGCCGCCCCCCTGGGACAATCACACACAGCAGCTGTGGCCTTCCGTGCAGAAGTGGCTCCCAGCACGAAGGCCGAGGTGATGGGGAGGGACAGTCCTTGGGGGCAGGCCCCACACAGCAAGACGCACATGCACAGATGTCTTCAGAAGCCCAGCTGCTGGGCTGGTTAATTAGTGTTTCATTCATTTAATACTTACCTAGTGTTTACAAGATGTCAAGTCTAGGGTTGAAGATACCCAGAAGGTAGGGTCCCCTGCACAGCTTAATGCAAGGAACATATGGAAAGAACTGGCACAATAGAGTCTGGTGAGCTAGGAGCTGTGGGGAGCCCAAGGAGGGATGCCTGGTCCCCCTGTGAATTGAGACTATCAGGGAGGGCTTCCTGGAGGAGGGGATGTTTCACCTGAGCCACGAGGGATCAGTAGGACTTGGCCAGGGGCATGGTGGGGCTGGGGACATTCCAACCACCTGCCAACTGGCAAGTGGGGGCTTAGTGGCCGGAGTGACGCAGGGGTGAGGGAGGGGACACACATGACTGTGTTCTTCAGGCCAGGGGTTTCAGCAACACCCCCAGTGTGGATCTAGATCAAATTATGGCTGTTGGCCAAATCCAACCACGCCCATCTGTTTATATCATGTGCTGCCACCGCAGAGGCAGAGCTGGGGACATGCAGCACAGGCCACGTGGCCTGCACAGCTGAGAATATTCACAATCTGGCCCTTTACAGTAAAGGTTTGCACATCCCTGGGCTGGCCCTGGGGCCAGGCGTGGCGAAGTTTCCTGGGTCTGCAGGGACGCGGCCAAATTAGGCTCCTTGTGTCTGGAGCTGCCCTTCACTCTGAGGGGACGACCTGCCACCCTGGACTTCCTCCCCACGTCCTCGCACTAGGTGAGGCGCGTGTCTCGAGTCCCTGTCCTTGCCTGCAGCGTGGTGTGGGGTGCAAGACCTGCCCTCTGACGTCGTCTCCCGGGTTCAAATCCCAGCGTGGCATTTCCCTGCTGTGTGACCTTAGACAGCTTATCTAACTTCATTGTGCCTCAGTTTCCTCATCTGCAAAATGGAGCCCACAGCGGCATCCACCTCCCAGCACACAGCACCCGGGCTAGAGAAAGTGCTCGGGAGATAATGACAGAAGGAGCAGGTCCATTTAGGAGAGTTTTCTAGAGAACTGTACTTGCCCCTCTGAGACCCATTCTGGAATAAAACTGTTCAAAACTGGATCACTCCCCTCCCTGCCTTTGGGAACAGAATATGCAAATGGTCACTTAAGCTTTTCTCAATAACCTGTGTCGTTGCTATGGCTACGATTACTCTTCTGTCTGTCACGGCCGGCCGTAGCCCAGATACAGAAGGGGGTGCGAGGCGGTCCCTCCACCAGGTGGTCTCTCTTTGCGATTTTCTTCCTTTTTCTGCCTCCTCCTTTGAAACTTCTATTAGAGCACTTGCCTCTGGTAGCACAAGCAGCTTTTTCCGTTTTAATGGCTTCTTTCATGAAACCAGGTGATAATACCTGTTAGAAGTCTGTCAAAACTAAGAGTCAATAGGTCCTGAGTGGAGCCTAAAGTACCGTTTCCTGAGTGCACGTGCTTTGGTGATAACTGCATCCGGCCTTTTGCTGCCTGTATCCCAGGTCGCACCTGTGCAGGTAGGCGGGCGAGGATGCAGTATGGGGGGTGTATGTCACCACTCCTGTAACAACCGGCAGCCACAGGCCCAAGACTCATCAAGTCCATGGTTTTGTAGCGATATTCTCCAAAGCTCTTGTCTTTAAGTCATAGGAAACCACTCTGCTGTTCAGTTCAGGCCGACCTGGGGTTTGTTCCCCCAACCTGTTAGCCTTCCGAGGCAGGGGCCATGCCTTGGCCACGCCTGGGAGGCCAGCAAAGAGCAGGGGCACGTCGCTGTTCCCTTCAAGCCAACTTGCTCTTCGGTTGCTCACGGGAGTGGGGACTGGGGTGATGCTCCCGTGTAAAAATGCGCTCCATGACTCCGCCTGGTTCCCACTGCCTGAGAAGCACAAGCCAGCAGGGTGGAGGGGCTGCCCGCTCCCCACTGGGCACCTCAGCTCCAGGAGGGCAGAGGAGCCCCTGCCATGGGTGCTACAGACACCCCCGTTTAAGGAGGGCTCGGATGCTGCTCAGCAGAAAGCCAGCACCTGTTGCCACTTTCTGGGAAGGAACAGCAAGCCCAATGTGTCACCGGGAAGGGACCGATGGATTTCTTTGAATTCCAGTGGAAGCTCTGTAAGAAATGATAGTTTATAAATAGAAGCTTGGCCACAGTTTGGGGAGACTTGCCAGTGTGAAAGCTCTCTTAGGGAGCTCACAGCCTGAAGTCTTCATTTCCCTTTCAGAGAAATGAGGCTCAGAGAGAGGAGGAGAGATGGTCCGGGTGACCCGGCAGAGTGGGACACAGCGGCCAGGTCTCTTCACTTCCATCCTGATAGTTTCCACCTCAAAGCCCAGTGGCTTCCAAAAACTTTTTGTTTGCCACTTTGTTTAGCTGAAATCTTAGGAGGATGCAACTAAGAGACCAAAGAGAAAAGCGGAGCTGCTCTTGGGGAAGGAGAGTGGGGCTTGGTGCGCCCAGGGGGGATCTCTGAGTTGGAAAAGCACCCAGGGCTTGTGGTGAGGGTGAGGGGGTCCCAAGGACAGGGGACGGTGTATCTCTGCGTGAGCCACAGCATCCTGCCCTGCCCTGCCCTTGGAGCATTCGGACCACGTGCCCCACTACAGTTTACATCTTTGGAAAAATAATGAGGGTTGGTCACTAATGGGCCTTTGAGACTTGTCACCCGCTTGTTGATAATTATAGAGCTTTAATGGGGCTAATTCAGAGAAAATCAAGCTCAAGCCCCTGTCGGTTCCTCCAAGGCTGAACCTCCCTCTGCTTGGCTGGTGGAGACTGACAGCATAGTAATGACCTTGGTCTGCACCTGGATGCTCCTGACCCACACTCCCTCTGGTGATTTTTATTTTCTTTCTTTGAAGAAAAATGTCAGCTTCTCAAATAGTTTTTTAAAAAAACTATAGCAAAAACCAGAGAAAATTATCAAGAGTGTGCTGAAAGCATTTCATAGTTGGGGAAACTGAGGCATTGAACCAGATAGGCACTGCAGGGGGGACAAAGACGAATGAGCTGTACATCCCTGCTTCCCAGGAGCTTAGAGGCAAAAGGTCACAGCTTTTCTAAATCTCTTCATTCCTCTGCTTTAAAAGGTTCAAAGGTTCTCCACAACCTCCTGGACTCAGTTCAACCTCCTTGGTGTGGCATTCAAGACCTTTTGGGATATGACCAGTTTGGCCTCATCATCAGCATTTTCCCTGGCTTCAGCCACTTGGCTCTATTGTTTTGCCTTCAGGACCTGTGCACACAGCTGTGCCTCTGCCAGGGGCACCTTCCCTTCCTCCTTCCACTCTGCCAGTCTGCTCCCTCTCTCCTCCCAGCCTCAGAGCAGAGCCCTCTCTGTCAGTGCCCTCTGTGCAAGCCAGAGCTTCCTGTTTGTATATTTCCACCTCCCTGTCCCTCACTGCTGGGTCGCTCTCTGGGTTTTCTGAATACCTCGAGGTCAGAGGTTGTGTCTCAGGCATTCTTATATCTGTTCCTAGCACGGTGCCTGACACATAGCTGGAGTTGTAACTTTGAGTGCATAAAAATATGGTAACAGTTCTGGGCAGAATATAACCGAGGCCAAAAGAGGTTCTGGGCTCAAAGGAAGAACCACAACCCATGGGGATTGGCATGAGACCCCCTGCCAAGGAGAGCCTTAGTGGCAGACCCAACAGCCATCCCTCCACTCTGTCCTCACCCCAGACCTCCCTGCGGCAGGCCTGAGCCAGCCCCAGGGAGAGCCGTGCAGGGGCAGCTCACGCACGGGCATGTGATGCAACGCTGGCCAATGGGACAAAAGGACAGGTCTCCTGGGGACTTCTGGGAGAGGCTTCCTCACTCTTAAACTGAGATATGGGGAGAAAACTGGTGCTTATCAAACCTAGGACCCTCCTGTTGTGTGATGCCTGGGCCCGCAGCAGCCACCTTGGACCATAAGGGTCCTGCGTGGCTGACAGAGAATGACAGCATCATGTCCCTGGACTCTTCTCACCCGTGCACCCCTGGGGATAGAAAATTGGCCTTGATTTTCAGCCTATGAGGAAAAGAGCACGGCCGAGCGGAAAGAGGGAACCATCACCACTGCTGGTGCCGAGGTGCTGCTGGATCAACACACCTGGTGCCGCACGACCTCTGTTGTCCTTGTTTAAGCCACTTTGAGTTGGTTTTCTGTTGCTTGCAACCCAAGCATCCTGGTCATGACAGCTTTGAAGGAGGGGCGGGGTTTCCACAGGTGGGGATCGGGTGGGAGGGCTGCTCAGGCAGGAGCGGCCTGTGCGGGGTGAGGGGCACTGGGCCGGACTGCAGGGCAGCAGGTGGCACAGGCCACCCCGGGCTGACCAGGGGCAGGCAGTGAGTGGTGCTCCTCACCCGACGCTCTCTGCCTGCCCTCCCCGCCAGTGCCCTCCACGAGATCTGCTGGCAACACATGCGTGTGTGCTTCTGCTCTGACATGACTTAATAAAGCAAAGGCTTAGAAGGGTGGGGAAGGCAGAGTAAATAAACAGCACTTCACTCTCTGCCTCGGACAACAGAGCAACCGCCCTCATTTCTTTCCGTCAGAATAGAGATAATCCAATAATTAGGGCAGCAAATAGCATAACCCTGGCTAAAGCCGTAATGAACCATCTGGCTTGAATCATTTAGGCTTATTCCAGGGATCTGGTTGTCACAGCGCAGAGGGGGGCACGGCCTGGGGTGCAGGTGGAAGGCAGTCCCGCCCCAGACCCTGCCCCCTGCACGGACAGGAGCCAAGATTCCCGAGCTCCCACGCCTGCATGTCTGCTCAGCCTCTGATGGGATCCAGGCCCAGGGTGGGCTGTCCCTTGAGAGGGCCGAGGGTTGCCCAAGCCGGCCCTGGCTCAGCCACACACCCTCACATTTTGTTGCTGTGCCCTGGTGACATGGGTGTGGCAAGCCCGCAGTGCAAGCTGGCACAGCTGTGTCCCACACTGCCTTGTATGCTGACCCCACGTGAGTCTGTCCCCTGCTACGACATGTGTGTGCCGAGTCCAGGGACAGGTGTGCCCGTTCTCCTTTGCCCCACTCCCCGCTGCCAGGACGGTGCCCCACAAGGGACTGCTGAGCTGATGGACTGGAGATGGGGCTGCTGGCCTGAGTCGGAAGCTTTGCTGGTCCCCTCCTTGCCTGTGGGTTCAGAGACCACCAAAGGAAATGCCCAGACATTTCACCTCTCGGCCGTATGCCATCCACAGGGCCCTCTGTGGCACCAGGAGGGTGGCCTGAAGCCCTGCCCTGCCCTGCCTGCTCATTCCCTCCGCACAGCAGCCAAGATGCTGGAAATGGAACCAACCTCCCCACCCCTTCCTCTGGGGGTGGCCTGGGATTCAGGGCAGCCAAAGGGGTGACTTGGGTCCCAGTTAGGGCCTGCCCAGAAGCACAGCAAATGAGGGGGTGAGCTTTGCACGGGGTGCCAGGAGCTGAGGGGAGGGGGTGGATCCAGGGCACTGCTCTGTGGACAATAAACTCTCCCGACCCAATTTCCCCAAGCTGGCAGGAGAGTGGAGGGAGAGGGCTGCTCTCCACCCCTGTGCCCCAGGGCAGGCCCTCCCTGTGCCAGGCTGGCCGGAGGGCTGTGGTTCAGGCCTCCAGAAAGTGCACAGCAGGCAGTTTCCCCCGCAGAGGCCGGGCTCTGACCCACCACTGCTGAGGGGGCTCCCCAGGCAGGCCGATGAGGGGTCTGCACCCGGGGTGGCACTGGAATGCCCCACCTTCAGCTGCCGGAGGCACACTGTGCTCGGGGAGACTCCAGGCCCTGAGGCGGAGGCCCTGGGGAGCGCCCACGCCGGGCGCAGACACCCTTGCGGATCGGGGGAGGGGGCCGGGTGGGCCCTGGAGAAGCCCAAGCGACCCCGGCCCTGGAAGGTCCCTTCCCAGGCGGCGCTGGGGGGTTTGACGGTGGTTTCCCAAGTCGGAGTGACACGGCTGGGGCCACAGCTGAGCCGGGGGCCTTCCACACAGCGGCCCCACCCCCACCCCCTCCGGGCGCAACCGATTCCTCCCTGGACCGAGACCTCTTCCCGCCTCAGTTTCCCAGCCAGTCCCGGGTCGAGCCGGGCAGACACCCTCAGGGACTGGAAAAGGCGCCCGGAGCGGCCGCCGGCCGGCCGGGCCTCGGCCTTGGGGACCCAGGCGCTTGCCTGCTCTCTGGGGCCCGGGGCTCAGTCCCGGGAGGAGGGGCGCGGGCTGGGGGCCCTTCCTGCCCCGGGGAAGCGGACGTAACAGGTGGGCGAAGGCCCGCGGCCCTGGCGAGCGCCCCGGCGGGGTCCACGGCAGCGGGAGGAGAAACCGCCAAGGTTTTTCCAAAGGACAAGCGGCCCCGCCGTCCTCCTGGTCCGGCCCGCGCGCCAGCAAAGCCGCCGCGCTCTGCGGGCCGCCGGGCCCACCTGGGAGGCCGGGCCGGCCCCAGCCCCGGGCCGCCTCCCCATCCCGCCCCATCCCGGACCCTCGGCCCGGGGCCCGCCCGGAGCGGCTAGCGGGCGGGGAGCGGCCGCGCGGCCGGCAGCAACTGGTGTCTCACCGGGGCGCAGCTCCGCCCTTCCCGGGAACAAAAGCCGCCGCCCGCGCCCTGAGCTCCCGGCGGGCGGGCCGAGAGGGGGCGCGGCGCTGGCTCCGGGGAGCCCGGCCCCGGAAATAGGGCACCCCCAGGGGACGCCCCCAAACTTCCCACCTCTCGGGTCCTGGTCGGGGGAGGTGTCGGGGCTGGTCTGCAGAGCGCGCAGCGAGCGCACGGAGCGCGCAAGGGGGCCGCGACCCGGCGGGCGGGGGCTATATGCCGAGCGAGAGCAAGAGCGACGCAAGGGGTCCCAAGGGGACCAGAGGGGCTGAGCGAGTGCGAACCCGAGCGAGGGGAAGGGGCAAGACGTCGGCAACTTGGAAACTTACTGCAGTCGTCCGACTCGTAGCCGTCGGCGTCCGGCTCGTCCTCGGGCGGCTTGGCGGGCGGCCGCGCCGGGCTGGGGCCGGGGCTGGGGCCCGGGCTGGTGCCGTAGGCGCCGAAGAGCTGGTCCACATCCTCGTCGTCGTCGCGGGCGCCGTCGGAGGGGCTGCGGCGGCCGGCGCTAGCCGCGGCTGGGCGCGCGGGGGCGTCCGGAGGCGCAGCGGCGCGGGGCCCGGTGTCCGGGGGCAGGCCCCGCGGGAAGCGGGGGAAGTAGTCGGAGATCTGCTTGATGGGCCGGATGGGGCCGGGGCACACGTCGATGGCCATATGCTCCTGGATGCTGATGGTCGCCTTCTCCCCGCGCCGCCGGAGGGTCATGCAGGCAGCGCCGCCCCGCTCGGGCGCAGCCCGGCCCGGCGCGACCCCGGCCCGGGGGCAGCTCAGCAGGCCCAGCGGGGCATGGCGGGGGCTGCGGGCATCGCCGGCCGCGCCCCCGGACGGCCCTGATGCGGCTGCTGCCTGCTCGGCGGCGGCCGGCGCGAGTGAGTGCCAGGGGCCGGCAGGCAGGGGGCGGGCCCAGCCCGCGTCACCCGGTAGCAACCAAGCAGTGTGAGTGTGCGGGCTGCGCGGGCGGCGCGGAGCGGAGCGAGCCGAGCGGCGCCACACTCACTCGCACTCGCACCGGCGCACACGCCGGCCCGGGACCCCGCGCGCGCACACTCGCGGGCGGGCAGGGCCACCCGGGCGCCTTCCGCTCGGGCGCGCTCGCAGGACAAGCTGGGAGCCAGCCGAGCGGGGAGCCGCAGGACGCATACTCACGCATTCCCACCTGCGCCAGCGCATGCTGCTCCGTTCACTCTTACAGGACACACGCAGGTGTGCAAGGACACTGCAAGCACACACAAGCGTGCAGAGACACCTGGTGGAAGCAGCCACTCAGCACCTGCGGGAGACACACACACACACACACACACACACACACACACACACACACAGACATGCACATACAGACTTGGTTGAGGATATTGTGGCACCGGACACCCTCCAACACACACGTGGTCTGGGATACCCAGGGCGCAGTCTTCTATGCCCCAAGCACCCCTGACAAGACACACCCATATACCCATGGAAGTGATCAGGGCACCCCAGGCGCAACCTCCTCATTCCTCCCCCATCTAGCAGGATACTGCAATCACACTGCTGGGAGTGCAGGGACAGGCTGCTTACACACTGGCAGGACATGTACACCCTCAACTGTATACAGACACTGTGGACACAGTCTTTGCATGCTTCCTCTCAGGTCACATACAAACACACACACTCTGTAACCTCGGGTCAGTTCCTCACTTGATGAGGGAGTGGTTTGAAGGACCAGCAGGGTGCCTGAGAACCCAGACCAGGGCGTGGTCAGGAGGGTGAGGGCAGGCAGGGCCTGGGCAGAGGCGGCCATCCCAGGGAGTGGTGAATGAGGCACTGCCTCTTGCTCAGGCCTCCCACATGGTCAGATAACTAAACAAACCCCAGACGGTCCAGCCCCAGCTGCTGCCCCGGCCTTTGGGAACGGCTGCTGCTGGTGCAGGTGTGTCCCTGGAGAGCCCTGGGCATGGATGGAATCTTGTTTTCTCTATGGGCTCCACTGATATGTCAGAGACGCTTGTCTTCTTGGCTGGGTCCCTTCCATGAGTCTGAATGACACCCCAAACTGGTATCATTCCCCCACCATAACCCCTATGGAGGGGTGGGGAGCAGAGAAAGGGTGGGAGTGGTCTTGTCCTCATGGCTTCCAGCTGCATCACTCTGGTGGTTTATTTGGGCTCTCTGACCCTCAGTCTCCTCATCTGTGAAACAGGGCTAATGCCAATCACACAGCCTTGCGGTGAGATAGAGCAGTGTCTATGCTATCTAGCACAGAACCTGACAGGTAAGAGGTGCTCAACAGGGCTGGCTTTCTCTTCTCCCGTCCCTTGGGAAGACGAGACTCACTGGTGAGAGGTGATGTTTGTGTAAGTTCTGACTTGGGTGGTGGCGGTCACGACTGACCTTTCAGAACTACATTAAAGATGTTCACAGCTGTCATCTCATTGATTCTTCATACCACCCTATAAGGTAGGCAGGACATACTGCTCCCATTTCACAGGTGAGGAAATTAAGGCTCAGACACAGGGACTTGCGCAGGGTCACTGCTGGCTGGTGGCAGAGCTGCGATCAGAACCCAGGCGTCCTGACATTTTCATGCTTCCGCTTTCCCATCCTGCTTTTTCCTCCCCACTGCTACAGAGCTCCAGGGGCGCGGAGCAGATTGGGAACACAGAAAAAACCTTGTTCCCCAGAGCTCCTCCTGAGGCTTCTTGGACAGTAGCAGTGCAAACTGAGGAGGATGAGGGCAGAGAGAGAGGACCAAGAGCCTTAGGGATTCCAGTGGAATGACGTGGCCAGTGGTCTGTATGAACAGTCTATTAAAAATTCAGGCTTCCAAGAGCCAAAGGCCAAGGGCAGGACAGGAGTGCCTGGAAGGGCAGCCAACACAATGGGTTTCTCATTTCCAGGAATGCTTAGGAGGGATTAATCCTTAAACAGGCACAGAGTGACTTTTTCTACGCCAGAGGCGGCTACATAACAAAATGATTATGTAATGACATGATATTAAAATACAGACACTGAACCATCATTTCATAATTCCTTTACTGAGGAGGAAGAGGTTGTTATTATGGTCTTACAGATGGGACTGAGGCTTCAGGAGGTCAAGTGACTAGAGAGAGGCAGACCGGGGACAAGAGCCTGGATATCCTGACCCCTGACCCTGTCTGTGCCTTTTAACATCAAGGTCCTTTGCCTGTGTCCACTGGTAGTTGCCTGTTCCCTCCTGGTCCCCTTTTTAAATTTTTCTTTTCTTTTTTTTTGAGACGGGGTCTCGCTCTGTTGTCCCAACTAGAGTGCAGTGGTGTGATCACAGCTCACTGCAACCTCAAACTTCTAGGCTCAAGGGATCCTCCTGCCTCAGCCTCCCGAGTAGCTGGGACTATAGGCACCCACCACCATGCCTGGCTAATGTTTCTATTTTTTATAGAGATGGGAGTTTCACTCTTGCTCAGGCTAGGATTACAGGCGTGAGCCACCGTGCCCGGTCTCGTCCTGGTCTCTTGACCTTCTGTGGGTCTGCTTTTTGAAGGATCAGCTCGTGGCTCTTGGCTCTGCAGGAGCTAGCTTTTGGAGAAGGTCTGAAGAAGTGGGGAGGAGGGCCCAGCCTCCAAAGCAGTGAGCCAGGGAACCTCAAGAAACTCATTGGAGAAACACATGGCACAAGCGGGGCCAAGCCCTGGCCGGAGGCAGAGTTGAGATCCACTCTGAGTCCGGATTTGCCCAGCTGTGAGCCCAGCTGAGATGGGTGGGGCCCCCTGAAGGGGTAGAAGTCGTGTTATCTGGGCAGTTTCTAGAACGAGCACGGGTCAGGGAGTAGACAGACTTGGATTCAAAAGCCAGTGTCTACCTCCTCCTAACTGTGTCTGATTTTGGGCAAGTTGCTTAACTTAGACCCTCAGTCTCACCTGTGAAATGGGGGAGACTAAAAGCCTTGCGGGGATCAAAGGCGAGGACAGATATAAAGTCCTCAGCACAGTGGCTGGCGTGCAACAGGCGCTCGGGGAACTGTCATTCTCTTGCCCTTGCCTTACTGTTGCAGACCGTCATCGTACACCCCGTGCCTGCCTCGATTTCTGTACTGGTGAGATGCTGTTCGCTGTCCTCCTTCTCTGCTGCCAGGCCCAGGTGAGGACGCTGGGGCGGAAGCACGTTGAGAAACAGATGTGTTACTATTTGCCAAGGCTGGGCACCGGCTGGCACGTGCAGGGATCTTTCAGCAGCTGGACATGTCCAGACCCCATCAATCATGTTGCCTCCCCTTCCCCACGCTGGGGTGGGCAGCTCGGCAGCTGGAGCAGCCCTGGGCAAAGTTAAGTGGGTAGAGTCTGCCCTTGATCATGGCCATCAGGAGCCCTGTGCCCTCCTTTCTCCCCCACCCACTTCTCCCCACAGACCCCCTCAAAGGTCCCTGTCCAATGGGGTAGAAGTGGGTTCCTCAAAGGACGATGCAGGCACCTGTCCCCCTGGCTGTCTAGTAACAATGCAGGTTCCAGGCCCCCGACTCACACTTGCCAACTCAGAATATGTGCTTGCAGACTCAGGATGCGTCTTAGCAAGCACCCTGATGATTAGTATGCACAGTGAAGGTTGCGAATTGCTTGGTTAGAAGGTGCTAATGGTTTAATACAGTGATTCTCAACCCATTCAGCTGCCTCTGGGCTGCTGGCATGTGTAACACACACCCCATAAACTCTCTCGATATTTAGCGATTTTTTTGTTTTTTTTTTTTTTGAGACAGAGTCTCGCTCTGTTGCCTGGGGCTACAGTGCCATGGCATCAGCCTAGCTCACAGCAACCTCAAACTCCTGGGCTTAAGAATCCTTGTGCCTCAGCCTCCCGAGTAGCTGGGACTACAGGCATATGCCACCATGCCCGGCTAATTTTTTTCTACATATATTTTTAGCTGTCCAAATAATTTCTTTCTATTTTTAGTAGAGACAGGGTCTTGCTCTTGCTCAGGCTGGTCTCGAACTCCTGACCTCGAGCGATCCTCCCACTTTGGCCTCCCAGAGTGCTAGGATTATAGGCGAGAGCCACGGCTGTGCCTTTAGTGATTCTTAATTGGGGAAGTGAGTGCCTGACCCCGTGTGTGTGTGTGGGGGGGGGGTGTTGCAATTTCTAGAAGGGTTTGGCAAAGCCACAGTGGGGAGTCTGATATACCCCAGTATGAGTATTATGACCTCTTTCCTGGCTGAGAAGGATGAGTTAACGCCTTTCCTTTGAGTAGGTGACACGCATTTTTAAGGAAATGACTTCTATGCAGCACTTGGCTGGATGTCCTTGGTTGGCATCTTTGGCTGGTGTCCGCATCCTGGAGGAGGAAGGGCCCTCCCTGGCCCCGGCCTAATGTGTACCCCAGTTTCCACTCTTCCCAGATTACTGGAGGAGCTGTTGTCGGGCTGTGCTGATAGAATCTTCTCTATGTTAATAGGAATTTTTAACCCAGTGGAGGGATTTGGATGGAGGAATTCTAAGCACTGTTGCTGGTGGACAGAGAGGTTCTTGTCCATTCATTTATTCATGAATCCACATTTCTACAAATATTTATTGTGCAACTACCTGGTAACAGGCCCTGTGCTGTGTTCGGTATGGGGCCTGGTGATGCATGAAGGCCCATTTTTCTTTAGATTCCAGATGATGGAGGGTAAATCAGAAAGGGACGTACGAACCATGCACTCTGAGGGTCCTCTGCCTCCTCCTCTGCTCACATGTGGCTCCAGCGCGGGAAGCGTAGTGGAATTCAGCTGCAGGCGAGTCAGCCGAAGTGTTTGCAATACAGCTTGTGGCTACTGAGAGGCAAACTTGATATATTAAGCGATATGAAAAATGCAGCTATTTCTGATAATTTATTATGCACATTCTCATAAACACATTACACTCGTCACAGTACATTACAAGCACTAGGCCTACCAGTGGGGAGAAGTTAACACTTACCTAATGATGTTATTTTGCAGATGTCAAATGCTCTGGAGCTGCAGTGATGGGCTAAATGGTGCAAAGAGATGCTAGTCTTTTGTCCCTCCTGGGACACTTGGAGGCTGCCCAGGGGCTGGGTGGAAGGACCAGGCTCTCTCCGCCCACACCACCAAAGTCTGGGCTTCCAGATTGGAAAGAGGCCGGGTGAGAGGCTCACCTGTCAGGAGGGGCTTAGCCTGGGATCAGGCTGCCTTTGGCAGGAGATTAGATGCCACTGAGAGATAATGCTGAATTCTCTAGGGAAGCTCCAGAAATGACCTCTGGGAGGAAGAGGGGCATAGCTCGAGGCACAGGTGACAGCATGAACAAGCCCCTCCCCCAACAGACCTGGGGACCCTTGGAGCCCAGGGTCTTAGTTGGAGTGGTCTTCGGGACTGGGGTGAATGGATTAAATGGGCAGGAACTCTAACCAGCAATTTTGAAACTGAGGGCCAACAGCAAATATTCCCTTCAACAGCTTCCAATGAATGATGCAATTCAAAGGTCTTAACAAAGCTTCCAGTGTAACTCACTCCAGTTTTAAAATTTGTAAAATATTTCAGTTCTATAATAAAGGCTTACAGTATAATGTAAAGAATGCCTGTACCTACCAGACATCCTCAAAATAAATCATTACAAGTTTCTCAAAAAGCTAAATGTAGGCTGGGCGCAGTGGCTCATGCCTGTAATCCTAGCACTCTGGAAGGCCGAGGTGGGAGGATCGCTCGAGGTCAGGAGTTCGAGACCAGCCTGAGCAAGAGTGAGACCCCGTCTCTACTAAAAGTAGAAAGAAATTAGCAGGACAACTAAAAAAATATATATAGAAAAAAATTAGCCAGGCATGGTGGCACATGCCTGTAGTCCCAGCTACTTGGGAGGCTGAGGCAGGAGGATCACTTGAGCCCAGGAGTTTGAGGTTGCTGTGAGCTAGGCTGACGCCACGGCACTCTAGCCAGGGTGACAGAGCCAGACTCTGTCTCAAAAGAAAAAAAACAAAGCTAAATGTAGAATTATCACATGACCTAGCAATTCCACTGCTAGGTATGTACCCCAAAAGAATGGAAAGCAGGGACTCAAAACAGGTACTGATACAGCGATGTTCGTGGCAGTTTTATTCACATTGGCCAAAAGATAGGTACAGCCCAAGAGCCCATCAGCAGATAAATGGATAAGCACAATGTGGTGTACACAGACAAGGGAATATTCTCTAGATATAAAAAGTTCTGATATATGCTACCATCTGGATGAACCTTGAAAACATGTTAAGTAAAATAAGACATGAAAGCACAAATATTATATGATTCCACTTATGTTAAATGTCAAGAATAGGTAAATTTAGAGACATAAAAAGTAGAATAGAGGTACCCAGGGCTAGAGGGAACAGGGAATGGGGAGTTATTGCTTAATGGACACAGAATTTCTGTTTGGGGTGATGAAGAAAAAGTTTTGGAAATAGTGGTGATTGTTGCACAATATTGTGAATGTAATTAATGCCACTGAATTGTATGCTTAAAAATCATTAAAATGGAAAATTCTGTTACATATCTTACCGCAATTTTAAGAAATTACCAATGAATTTGAAATCCCCCAAAATGATATTCCTCTTCCATCCCATTGCTTTCCCTAGAGGCAAGCAGTATTGAATTTTGTTATTATTCCATGCACTTATTTTTACATTTACAACATACGTATGTACCTATAGACAATACATGGTATTATTTCACATGCTTTAAGACTTTATAAAATGGATTCATAGTCTACATATCTTTATTCAACTTATTTTTTGACTTACACATGTTTATGAGATTTATTCCTGCTGATGCATGTAGCTATGGTTTCTTTGTTTCATTACTGCACACTATTCCACTGTGTGACTAGGCCGTAATTTCTTTCTCTTTTCTTCTATTGTTGGACATTTAGAGTTGATTCTTGTGCTTTGGTATTATCAACATGCTGTCCCCTGCCACGGAGCCCTCACCTGCCCACTAGTCTGCATCCTGCCTGTCCCCACACCTCTGGGTGTCCCAGGGTCTAAGGAACAGTTTGAAAACCATTGACCCCAAGGAAAACACAAAGCACAGCCGAGCAGGCAAGAGCCCCTAAACCAGCATTCCCTAACCTCCATGCCTTGTGAACCAGCTGTCCAACTAGCTGGAGCCTGCGCTATTATTTACTTCTTATTTTTCTTTTTTTTTTTCCCTTTTTTATTTCTTTTTTTTTTTGAGATAGTCTCACTCTGTTGCCCAGGCTAGAGTGCCATGGCATCAGCCTAGCTCACAGCAACCTCAAACTCCTGGGCTCAAGCAACCCTCCTGCCTCAGCCTCCCGAGTAGCTGGGACTACAGGCATGCGCCACCATGCCCGGCTAATTTTTCTGTATATGTTTTTAGCTGTCCATATAATTTCTTCCTATTTTTTTAGTAGAGACGGGGTCTCGCTCTTGCTCAGGCTGGTCTCGAACTCCTGACCTTGAGTGATCCACCCGCCTCAGCCTTCCAGAGTGCTAGGATTGCAGGCGTGAGCCACCGCACCCGGCCTAAAGCATTTTTAGAGAAGTAAAGAAAAATAAGGGCTGGGCGAGGTGGCTCACGCCTGTAATCCTAGCCCTCTGGGAGGCCGAGGCGGGTGGATCGCTCGAGGTCAGCAGTTCGAGACCAGCCTGAGCAAGACCCCGTCTCTACTAAAAATAGAAATAAACTATCTGGACAACTAAAAATATATATAGAAAAAATTAGCCGGGCATGGTGGCACATGCCTGTAGTCCCAGCTACTCGGGAGGCTGAGGCAGTAGGATCGCTTAAGCCCAGGAGTTTGAGGTTGCTGTGAGCTAGGCTGACGCCACGGCACTCACTCTAGCCCGGGCAACAAAGTGACACTCTGTCTCAAAAAGAAAAAAAAATGCTTTAAATAGGCTGAACATGTTGGCTCATGCCTATAGTCCTAGCTACTAGGGAGGCTGAGGCAGGAGGATTGCTTGAGCCCCGGTATTTGTGGTTGCTGTGAGCTATAATGAGGCCACAACACTCTAATCTGGGTGACAGAGAAAGACTCTGTCTTAAAAAAATAAAAAGCCTTAAATAGCCTGGTTAATCCTAACAATAATGTCTGCAGTGGGAGTTGATGTGCTGGTTATACTTCTCTAGTGCACATTGAAATAAACATATAATTATTACAATAAAATACGTTGCATTAAGTAAACGAAGTTAAGTAAATTGCCCAAGATCTTATAACTAGAAAGAGGCAGAGCCAACATCTGAGGCTGGGCAATCTGGCTCCAGAATCTATGCCCCTGACTGTCACCAGCCCTGATGTGTTCAGCCCTGCCACCTCCGGGCTGTGACAGCTACCTGTTTCCCCAGGCCCACGACAGGCCAAGTTTGCCAAACCCGTTTAGGCTGAAGATGGCAGAGCACAGCTCTTTGCGTGAGTGTCTAGGAGGCTAGAGCTCAGCTGAGGTTTGCTAAACATCCTTGATGGCATCTGCCAGCTCTGGGCCAGTCCTCTGCTCCCTTGCACTCAGAGGATAATGACCCTGGGGTCCCACATGCCCTGCAAGGCCAGGCCTGAAAGCTCACTCCCAGCCTTCCTCAGAGAGCCCAGGGTCTGCATGAGATTAGCAGCGACAGCACGTGCCTCCCTCCCTCACCTGATGGCTCCCTGGCCCCCCTGCTGCCCTAAGGGCCTTCTGGCCAGGGCAGGAGGCACGGCCATGGCCTTGGTCCCACACCCGAAGGCTGAGCAAAAGTTAGCCCAGCAGAGGGGGTGAAGGAAGGAGGAAGGGGTGCAGGCAGAGGGGACAGCACATGCTAAGGTCCAGCATGAAGAAGACTGTGATGTGTTTGCAGAGCTGCTGTGGATGAGCCTGGCTAGAGCTCAGGGTGTGAAGGGGGCCCTGCAAGGGCAGGGAGTGGAGGCCCAGTGGCCCCTGCTGTCCCGTCCCTTGGGCTTGGCACATAGTCACCCTCTTATCACACTCCCTTGGGTGCTACCGACACCGCGGTCTCCACCTGCCTTCTGGGTCGGTGTGGAGAGCGCTTTGCTCTGTCTGCATTTAGAGTCAAAGACTCAGGGATGAAGGGTCTTAATGACTCATCCAGCCCCCAGCCTCCCCGCCCCTCAGCCCAGCCCAGCCCAGCCCAGGGCCCAAACACGCAGGTCCAGCCACCTGGCCTCTGCTCTGCCTACCGGGCGGTCCTCACCCACCCTCCCCCGCTGGCACACTCCTGTGCTGCCCTTGACGCCCTGCTCAGGTGTTGCTTCCTCCGTGAGGCCAACGCAGGTGGCCTTTCCATAATGGCCCCCGGGCGTGGCTGTGCCTGGGCCACCCTCAGGGGGTATCATACTTTGCGATTGTTGTTCCGTGTCTGTCTCCCCAGCAGTGCTGAATTCCCTGAGGACCTGGAGGAGCCGGCTCCATTTTTTTGACCCTCAAGCTGTGGGGTCCAACTTGGTTGCCTCAGAAGCCCCTGGGAGAGTCCCAGGCCCCACCCCCAGGAGCCAGGCTTCAGGCCCAGGGGTGCCCGGTGTTCTGAAGCTGCGGCCAAGCAAGGCTTCTGCAAGCACAGCGCATCTTTGTTAACAGGGACGCCGAGGCCCGACCTATCCAATCATACAGCGGCTGTGAGGCAGGGCCGGGCCCCCAGCTCTGTGCCTTTCCCTGTCTGAGGTGGGGTCAGGGGGCCGGTGGCAAGGAGCTACCCTCTCCTGCCCTCTGGGATTCTTGGGGCACAGCCTCTGGCGCAGGGCTTGAAGTCCACCCCCGTGAGGCCAACCGGGTGGCTGTTCCTGGGGCTCCCATAGCCCTGGTGGTGACTGTGCCTCACCCCTCTCCCAGAGGGCCCCTAGCACTCAGGCAGAATCCATTTCAGTTCTTTTGTCCTACTCTCCCCTCTCTCATGCCTGCCCAGGCACAGCCCACAGCCCGGCCTGCCCCAGGGCATTTGCACTAGCCAGTGCCTCCTGCTGGAATACCCTTGCACCAAGTAGCCTCTTGGGTGGCTCATTCCCACTCTCAGGTCTCAGCTCAAGGCCATCTCCTAGGCAGGCCTGAAGAGCCCGTCTAAAGCAGCTGTTTTCAGATCCTGTTTGTTTATTGTTTGCAAGCTCCTTGGGGACAGACACCTAGCACAGTGCCCGGCCCATGGCTGGTGGGCACCGAATTCACAGAGGCTGAAGGGACGGATGTGAGTGAGAAGTAGCCATGGAGGAGGCCACGGGGTGACAGGCAGGTCAGCTGGGTGGAAGGAGGAGGGGACAGTGGGCAGAGGCCCTGCCAGCCCAGCCCCTTCCTGGCCAGGCACACTCCCACTCTGGGCTGGTGGCCTTGGAGACGGCAATGTTTAGAGGGCGGGGGAGGGGGAGCAGAGGGCCATCCATCCATCAGCCGAGGACAGGGAGAGCCTGGTCAATCAGGGAGGCTGTCTGAGGCCCCTTCGCCGAGTGTCTGCCCGGCGTCTGGGAGCCTGGTAGACAGGCTGCTCCCCTGGGGACTGCAGACGGGCAGGGCACCCCAGGGCCACCCTGGTCGTGGAGGAAGGGCGAGCTGTCTTTCCCCAGGAGTGACCCCAAAGGTGGCCGGTTACCTACTAGCCCTCACCCCAACCCGCAAAGGGGGCCATTATTTTGAATTTTATTACACAAGAGCATAGAAAATAACATAAACCCCCAAACCTACCCACCAAAATTAGCATTTTCATCTTTTTTAAACAGAGATTTGACTTAAAAAATTGTGAACTACAGCATATAAAATTGCATAAAACACAGATGCACAGTATAATGATAAGTTATAAAGCAAACATCAGCGTGATCACCACCCAAGTCATGAAATAGGGTGGTGCCAGCTCCCCCATGTGTCCTCATTTGCACACGTCCCCCAACCCACCCCCATTATATATACAGACATACATTCTTTTTCTTTTCCTTTTTTTTTTTTTAAGAGAGGGGGTCTTGCTATGTTGCCCAGGTTGGACTTGAACTCCTGGGCTCAAGCGATCCTCCTGCCTCAGCCTCCCAGCTAGCTGGGACTTCAGGTGCGTGCCACTGCACCCAGCTCTGTCCCCATTATATTCCTGACTTTTATGTGATATCACTGCCTAGATTTCCCGGTCTTTTAAAAATATAAATATGGGCCGGGCACGGTGGCTCACGCCTGTAATCCTAGCCCTCTGGGAGGCCGAGGCGGGTGGATCGCTCAAGGTCAGGAGTTCGAGACCAGCCTGAGTGAGACCCTGTCTCTACTAAAATTAGAAATAAATTATCTGGCCAACTAAAAATATATATAGAAAAAATTAGCCGGGCATGGTGGTGCATGCCTGTAGTCCCAGCTACTTGGGAGGCTGAGGCAGGAGGATCGCTTAAGCCCAGGAGTTTGAGGTTGCTGTGAGCTAGGCAGACGCCATGGCACTCTAGCCCGGGCAACAAAGTGAGACTCTGTCTCAAAAAAAAAAATAAAATAAATATGAATACAACAAAATATTACAGATAAAAATTTCCCTTCTCGGGTCCCAACCTCGTCCCAGGGGGTGAGCACAGTGAAGAAACTTACAAATGTCATTCCAGACAGCATTTGATATTTTTACTACATATTTTGTGTTAGAGAAGTATTGTTTTTTACAGCTTTAAGCTTTTCATAAATGGCAGCAATGCTGTGTATATGACTCTGCAAATTGCTTTTTTGCTCAATTCTAAATGCTTTCTAAAAAATAGCTTTATTGACGTATAATTTATACACCATAAAATTCAGCCATTTCAAGTGTATAATTTAGTGATTTTTAGTAAATTTAAAGAGTTGTGCAGTCATCAGCACAATCCAAATTTAGAACATTTCCATCCCTCCTAAAAAGTCTAAATGCTTTTTTGTTTTCTCTCCTATTTTTTCCCTAAATGCTTTTCAATACACATTTTAGTAATTGCCCCTTATAAAGCTCCTATTACGTGCCAAGCACTGTTCTAATGATCTTAGATATGTCACTGCAACTGCACAAGTGACAGATGAGGACACAGAGGCACACAGAGGGTGACCAACTGCCCAAGGTCACCTACTGGAAAATGACAGGACAGGCTGCGAACCTGCAGCGCGAGCGCAGAGCCACTGAGCCCTCCACATACACGGCTCCGCAAATGCCTTCATCCCACAGTGCGGATGAGAAACTGAGGCTCAGAGGGGTGAAGTGACCTGCTCAGTATCACGGGGACAGAAAATGGCAGAGCTGGGACTTGGCCTCCGGTCCATGTGGTCCCAAGCTCGCCTGGCCCTTTGCTAGTGCCCTCTGCTGCCTTTCTCTCTTCATTACGGAAAAGCAAAAAAGGGAAAGGAAAGAGGAGGAAGATGGATGGAAAGGGAGAGAGAGAGAGTGATGTCAGAACAAACTTCTACTTCCTTTTATGCTCATGCAGAGATTCACAAATACACTTACATATCTACACATGTGTGTGTGCACACACATGCGCATGTGACACTTCCCCACGTGCATACACAAGACCGCCTGTGCACACACATCGGCACACACCATTCATTACAGGTGCACATCCACACAGATGCACATACCCAAATAGGTACACACCTGTACAGGTGCACACCCACACAGACATAAGTGTACAAACAGATGCACACGAGCACACACATGCACATGTGCCCACATGTGCATGCATATGCATGGTATATACACACAGCTGTATACATTCAACTGACTAGAGTGGGTATTTGGAAGTCCTTTGTTGCTCAGGGTGAAGAGAATGTGTGTGTGTGTGTGTGTGTGTGTGTGCACTTATGCGTGTGTCCTCTGGTGTATGTGTGTGCATGTGAGTTGGTGTTGGTGTTGGCGTGTACGTGTGTGGTGGGAGACGGGGGTTTCAGTCTTTCGGGGTCCCCTGGTGGCCCATCTGTCAGGATCCAGGCCTGGGAAATGCTCTGTTAAGGGTAGAGCTCCTCCCTGAAGGGTACCCCTTGGCCAGGAGGGCTGGGCCTCCAGGCCCACAACCTCCTCTTCTGCCCAGGTGTCGCTGAGATCCTTAGACAAATAAAGTTTCAGCACTTGGGACACAGAGCTGGCCGTGATGTCTGGGGATTGCCGGGCCCCACGTTGCCAGGAGTTGGATCCACCGCATCTCTTTTTACCTGCCCGGACGCTTCCCTCTCCAGCGCTCATTCCTGTCCCTGGACTCATCTGAGCCCACACAGACCGCAAGGGCCTGCGGGAGCCCATCTGAGCAGCAACAGCAGACACTGAGTGATCACACTCAGGTACCAGACACAGGGCTTCCCCACAAGTCCATGAGGTGGGCACAATGAATATTGCCATTTTACAGTTGGGGAAACTGAGGCATGGAGGCTTTCTGCAGGGTCCTACGGCTAACAAGAGATGGGCTGTGGATTCAAGCCCAGGCTGTGTGTCTGTGCAACCCGGACTCTGCATAGCCTGGCTTGGCGAACACCCAACCAGCCCACGCAGCACCTCCTGAGCCCTGGCACCCAGGAGTCCTGGCATCCGGCCTCTTGGTTGATCTTGCCCTGGCGGTTTACAAAAGGTGAAAAGCTGACAGCTTTGTGTCGAAGTTTTCACTCACCCGTGACAAAATGGAAGAAGCAAGGGACGGTGTACTAAGTTTTTCACAAAGTTAAATTCCCTTAATTTAAAAAAGACAGCCTTTTCCTGATTTTTTTCCCCTTTCTTTTTCTAAAATGAGAATGATCTTATACAATGGTTATCATTTTATATTCTTATTTGGCAAGACGAAAATGTGAGCGGCTGCATGCCAGCTCCCAGATCTGCGAGAGACTGTTCTGGTTTCTGGACCCGAGCAAGTTCGAGCCTCCCTGGGGCTCCCACCACTCAGTCCAGCTCAGCCCGGAGTTGGGGCTGTTTTTTCTTTTATATCTGTCCTACCCAGATTTCATATTTTTATTTGCCAGAACAATCTAGTTGAGGAAATCCTACCTAGGACATTTGAAATCTGTATGCTACTGGCTCAAATTCCGGATTGAGTTAACAGCAAGATAGAAGAAAACTCTTTTCTCTTCTCCAGCAGTCACCCCGGGAACCCAGCCAGTTGCTGGGAAGCGAAGGAATCAAAGGCTTCTACACAGTAAAACATATCTCCAGGACAGAGCTCAGCTCGGAGCAAGCTTTGGCCTCACTGCAAAGGAAGAACAATGACTCGGTGAGCTTGTTTATCTCCCCCGCGCCAGCAAACGCTTGGTCTCCCCAGGGGCAGCGGGCAGCAGACGCACAGGGAGGCTGGGAGGGCTGTCTGGGGCTGGTCTCTCCATGAGAGAGTCAGGGGAAGACAGCAGCTCTGATATTCCGGGGCCACTGAGCATGGGGGCAAAGAGGTCTTCTTGCTTCCGAAGCACCCTGACTCATCCAACAGAATTTACAAGACACCGATATGTTGATCTGGAGAAAGGGGGTGCTCCTAATACGCCTTAGAAAGATTTTCATAAAACTGGCCAAGAAGCAATCATAAAGCCAAAATAAAACCTAGACGAGCAAAGGAAAAGGTAAACTGTTAACTGGAAGCCTCAGAGAGGCTTGAGAGCCCTGCAGGGTGAGTGCCTTGGCTGGTGGGAGGTGCGGGCAGGCTGGGCCCCCAGAATTAGCAATGTTGTGCATGCGCGAGAGCTCACCCTAGGAACTGTCCCTATGAGACGGGCCTGGTACCCCAGATGGTGCCAGGGTCCTGCATCCAACTGCAGTTCCCATCTCCCGCTGCTGCAGCTCCTACCCAGGGCCTGGTGGCTACTCTGTGGTGACCTCTGATTACGGGGAGTGGGCACAGATCAGGAGGGTGGGCGAGTCAGGGCAGCCCAGCAGCTCAGAGAGGTTCAGTTACTCACCTAAGGTCACACAGCTGGTCTGTACTAGAGCTAGGAAGACAACATAGATTTTTCTGACTCTGGGCCCTCGGCTTTCTGCCCTTGACTCTCCAGCCTCTTTAGCCAGCTGGTGGCAGGTCCTGGGGCCACTAGGGAGGACGTGCCTGCTCAGGGCCAGCTGTGCGTCCAGCCCGTGATTGACCTCACACCCTCTGTCACCCATGGGGGCTACACCGAGGGCGCTGGCAGAATGCTTTCACTTCTGCTTCCCCAGACACCAGCTCTGACACCTCCAATTTCCCCCGAGATCACAGAGTGCTTTCTGAGTCAAGCAGGGTATAAGGAAAATCGCCCTGTCCCTGGAATAATTTATCATCTCGTCATTTCCGTTAGCTGACCCTGCTTGAGCCTATTCTGTGCTGAATGCCCAGCTTGGAGACCCCCAGGCTGGGCGGGAAATGCGGCTTCCTGCGCACGCACGGAGCCATGAGGGAGGTGCTGCCTGCAGGCCTGGCAGGAGGTGGGACGTGGGATGTGGAACATGGTGGGGAGGGGGCTGAGGACAAAACTAGGGGCCACTTTTGATTTTCCGGAATCCAGAGGTGGGAGCGCGGTGGAGTTCCACAGGGCTCTGCTGGGCTGATGGGGGGAGATGGCAGTGGACTGTGAGGACCTACAGCTGGTGTGTCAACAGAAGGCAAAGCCATTGGCGGGAGTGGGGAGGGGCTCTAGAAAGGTAGGGGACTCCTAGGCCAGGCCCTGCACCAGGCACAGAGTAAGGCTGTTGAGGGTGCTGATCCGGTTTTTGACAAATCGAGCATCCTCAGGCGACCGTGTGAAGAGCACGAAGCTCAAGAGCGTGGGCCCTGCACTCTGCCTGGCTAGCCGTGTAGTCCTGTGCAAGCCGCCTAATCCCTCCCAGCCCCAACTTCCTCATCCGTGATGGGTGGGGGGAGTATAACGCCCACCCCCCAGTGTTGTGAGAGTAGCTGTGGCGAGGTTGTAGAGGCTCAGTCTGGCCTCCAGCTGGGACACGGGTGACCCGGGTGTTGGCTGTTCAGGCTGATCAGCTCCCCCCAGTTTGCCTGGGAGCTCTCCTGGTTTCAGTACTGAAAGCCCCACACCCTGGAAAACTCCTTGGTCCCCAGAAATCTGGGATGGTTGGTCCCCCTGGCTGTGTTCTCCATAGTCCTTGGACCCAAAGCCCACATCAGTGACCTGGGGAAGGCAAAGCCCTTGCTAAGTTTCTGCAAAATCCTGGAGCTCTCTGCGTCACTTCTGGGTCTGAGGCCTGCTTTGGTTGAGTTAGTTCCATGTTGAGGGGTGGATGTGTGTCCATGACACAAGCTTCTGAATCACAGAGACTCAGCTGTGACATTCAGCCCCTTTGCCCACCGAATCCATTGCCACAGGCATCTGGGTGTGCAGGAGACATGGCGGACACTGAGGGTGGGATGACAGGGCTCACACCACCGCCATGCAATCAGCATCCAGTGCAGCGCGGCACGGTAGCCCTTCAGCCACCTCACGGGGGTGTGTGCGGACGCAGGTGGCAGGGGGGCTTCACTCAGGGACCCCCTGCCTCACCCCGTCTCTCTGATCTCCATTCTTTCCTCTAAATTCTGGTCATTTCTAATGTCCCTTTTGTGGCCTTGGCCTCTGGTTGAAATAGGCTCTTAGAATCATCCATAATCAGCCTTTGAAAGTATTTTTCCTCAACAAAGACCTTTCTCTCCCCAGGAGGAATTGTACGGCCAACCGTTCAGACAACAGCAGGCGTGTTCCACACAGAGCCACACAGAATCATCTGTTTAGACTCGGAAGGCCCTGAGAGTTGGGAAAGGCCACATTTGGGGTCTGTTCCAGGCTCTGTGGGTCACCTATCACTGGCAATTTCAGAGGATGGTTCTGGACCCCCAATTTACAGTCTGGCCGACTTCTCGCCTCAGGGAGAGAAGAGAGATTCTGCAGCTGGGGATGCTGGGCTTGAGTGACAGCCCTTCCTCAGCTTACGCCTTTGAGGGGCCTGGTCCCCAGGTCTGGTCTCACCCCATAGCCTAGGGGAGAGATGCCACAGGCCTTCAGGGCCACGAGACCCTGGAGCACATTTGGTTCAACCTCTTATTTATCAGGGAAACTGAGGCCCACACTGCCCAGATGACTTGTCTGTACTTACACACTCTGGAGGCAGCAGAATTGAGGAGAGGGGTGCTATAGTGTATCTGAGTGATTTATTTTAAAATACAGTCATGCGCTGCATAATGATGTTTTGGTCAATGATGGATTGCATATGTGACAGTGTTCCCATGAGATTATAATGGAGCGGAAAACTTCCCATCACCCAGTGATGTCGTAGCTCTTGTAGCGTCCTAGGCCCTCACATGCACGCACCACTCACTGACTCACTCAGAGCAACTTCCAGTCCTGCAAACT
This sequence comes from Lemur catta, assembly GCF_020740605.2. Classification (NCBI taxonomy): domain Eukaryota; kingdom Metazoa; phylum Chordata; class Mammalia; order Primates; family Lemuridae; genus Lemur; species Lemur catta. Next base: position 16,939,624 of record NC_059142.1, read on the forward strand.
CTATTCATGGTAAGTGCCCTATCAAGGTGTATAATTATTATCTTTTTTTTTTTTGGGACAGAGTCTCGCTCTGTTGCTGTGGGTAGAGTGCAGTGGCGTCATCACAGCTCACTGCAACCTCACACTTCTGGGCTCAAGGGATCCTCCTGCCTCAGCCTCTTGAGTATCTGGGACTGCAGGCACGCACCACTATGCCTGGCTAATTTTTCTATTTTTAATAAAGTCAGGGTCTCACTTGCTCAGGCTGATGTCGAACTCCTGAGCTTAAGTGATCCTCCCACCTTGGCCTCCTAGCAATTTTTATCTTTTATACTGTGTTTTTATGTTAGATATGTTTAGATGCACAAATATTTACCATTGTGTTACAGTTGCCTGTGGTATTTAGTATAGTAATGTGCTGTACAGGCTTGAAGCCCAGGAGCAATGGGTTGTACCATCTAGGTTTGTATGCTCGTATACTCCGTGATGTTAGTATATTGATGAAATCACCTAATCCTAATGATATATTTCTAAGAACGTATTCCCCATCACATCCTGCTTTTTGTTTTTGTTTTTCAGAGACAGGGTCTCACTCTGTTGCCCAGGCTGGAGTGCAGTGGCCTGATCATAGCTCACTGCAGCCTTGAACTCCTGGGTTTAAGTGATCCTCCTGCCTTTGCCTTCCAAAGGGCTGGGATTACAGGCATGAGCCACCTCTCCATTGTTGAGCGACTGTGACTGTACTTCTGTGCAATGAGTTAAAGTTATGATGTGCATACACATTAAGGGCTGGCTAATTAACATGGGAAGTAAACCAGTTAATCCTCTTCTGCAGACCCAGGCTGTTCTGTTAGTGTAAGGAATGTTGCAGTGGTTTTGATGGGTGGAACTTGTGGGGCCTAAAGGGGGGTAGGAGATACCGTGCAGACTGGGGGGGGGTGCTGAGGCAGGCTGGAGCACAGAGAGCTAGGATCCTGACAAGGGTCCCCCGCCACCTTCCACAGCCCCACGGCAGCCCCTCAGCCACGCTGGCCGGGCTCTGGCCTGGGCAGTGAGTGGGCAGTTAGAGGGCAGCAGGCCAGACCTGTTTATCCCGCCCCTGGGCAGCGGCTGCTTTGGGTCCCGGAGGCCTGGCTGGTCCCCAGTCAGGGTACTGATTGAGGCTCCAAAGACTGGTCCTCAGTGGCTGGCCCAGCCTGCTGCAAGAGCCGCTTGTCCCCAGGATGCTTTTGGCTCCTTTAATTGAGTGAGCCCCAGGCTGGGGGCTCCACAGCTGGGGGAAGTGCAGGCTGGGGCTCCTGACCTGCTGGCCTTTCCCTAGGGACGAAAAGCAGACGGGCCCTGGACCCGGGAGTGTTTTCAGCCATCCGTGCATCCACCCATGCTCCCCTCCTCCCATTAGGACAATAGTGTGTCCACCTGTCCCTCCACACAGATGTCTTTCAGTATATTGGTCCATACAGAATATGTATCTCTCCACCCATCTGTCCAAAACTCCGTCAGTCTGTCCATCCATCCATCCATCCCCCACCCACCCTCCTCAACCCATCCTCCTACCCATCCTGTACCCATCCACCTACCCACCCTCCCACCCACCCCCCAACCACGCATCTCCCACCCATCCCCCACCCATTCTCCCACACATCCCCATCTATCCCCCACCACCTATCCCCCACCCATCCAGCCAGCCAGCCGGCAATGCTTCTTGACAGCTAACCAGGGACTCAGGATGAGAAAGACTTGGCTTTCGCCTTTAAGGAGCCGGTGGGGAAGTCAGGCTCCAGGGCACACGGCATTGCCGCATTGCCGCACCACGTCTAGAAGCAGAGCCTGGCAGGGGATGCGGGAGACTAATCTGGGCAGGCCCTGCCTTGGTGGCAGGGATGACACCACCTAGCTTGGGGTTCCCCTTTCCTCATTACAGAGCCCGGCCGAGGTGGAGGAGATGGCAGCTGGGAAGGAGGGAGGGAGGGATTGAGAGGATTCACTTGTCGGCTCCTCAGCAGGTACAATCAGACTTAAAGTGTCCCCAAAGAGCATCTGCAGAGAGGCAGGGGGTGAGCACGCTGAATTAATTCTCCGTAACTGGCTCTGAAGAAGCTGCAGACATCCTGGGGTCTACATCAAAGGCCTCAGAGCTTCAGCCTGTCTTGTTGGGGGTCCCTGAGGCGCTCTGAGTTGCCACCTCCTGCGTGCTCCTTCCTGCCCGCTGTCCCCACCACCCCTGTGCTGACTGGGTCAGGCACCACACTCTCCTTTGCTTTCTGCCCAAGACAGCCTGGGGGTGGGGCTGGGTGCATGCAGGTCAGAGCCCTGACTGCAGAGGAAGTGACAAGGACAGGAAACCGGAGCATCAAGGCCATTCTCTGCAGGGTACACCAGGATTTGGGCTTGACAGGGGCTCTATGTTCTGCACACATGACCTAGAGGAGTCCTTCTCCCCACAGGGTCTGGGCAAGGCAGTGCCAGGTTTTCCTTTGGTCCCATCCCTTCCCGGTGCAGAAGAGCATTTGCTGCACTGACTGGTCACACATATTTTGTTAACAGTTGAATCTTTCCGTGTCTGCATGTACTGGTGTGTGCACACGTGTGGGGTGTCCATCTCCCCTGGCGAGGGCCCCTTGCATTGCAATTCTGGCTGGTACCTGGGGCACCTGTCCAACAGCTGGACGCTCCATCTGGTCGCCTTATGCTGAGGCTTCTCCAGCACGCAGGGTGCGGGGGCAGGCACTGCCCGGGCTGCAGGGTAAGGACAGGCCAGGTTTCCTGCCGGGTCTCAACTCCCTCCTGCTGTTGTAGGGAAGGAAACTGATCTTTTCTTTTTACTCATCTTAGGCTTATGGGCTGGGCCCCTGTAACAAAAGAGAGATTAATAAGAGAAAAGCATTTGCATGATGTGATGCAGGACAGGAGCTTCGCAAAGAAATGAAGACCTAAAGACACTGCTAAACCCGTGTGTTTTTATCATAGGTTTAATGAGGAGCAGAAGGGAGTGGGGAGTGTGATGGGCGAAGGGTGCAGGGCGAGTGTCGTGGGGGGTCTCAGCCAGGCCTGCTGTCCCGATGCCGCTCTGCGCCCTTGCGGGAAGGACGCGCCTTTCCTCCGGGTATTGGGAGGGCACGCCTCACACAGGGGTCTTTTCACATGCTTCAGGGGAAGGTCAGAAAGTCCTTTCTGTACATGCTCTGCACTGCACTCGAGCCCAGGCAACAGAGCGAGCTCCTGTCTCGAAAAAAAAAAAAAAAAAAAAAAAAAAAAAGAATTTCTGGATGGTGACAGCAGATCATTAAACCGAGCACAGGGCCCCGTGTGACTGTGCAGGATGCATGCCTGTGGGGCCAGCACCAAGGCCAGGAGGACTGCAGCCACTGTGATAGCGGCTGAGGCTCCCTGGGTGGCCCCTGTTCCTGTGCTGTGAGCCAAAGGGGACAGGGGTCTGGTGCTGGGAGCTGGTGAGGAGACAGCATCCTGCTCGAAAAGGAAGGGCGGACCCTTTTATGTTGCTGGCAGGAATGTGAAATGGTGCAGCCGCGGTGGAAACCAGTATGGAGGCCTCAAAAAATTAAACTTAGAATTACCGTGTGATCTAGCAGTTCCACTCTTGGATATGTACCCAAAAGAACTGAAAGCAGGAACCCAAACAGATATTTGTAGACCCATGTTCACAGAGCATTAGTCACAACAACCTAAAGGTGGAAACAACCCAAGTGTCCACCGACAGATGATTGGATAAACAAAATGTGGTATGTGCATCCCATGGAACACCGTGCAGCAGTGAAAGGGGATGAAATTCCGAGCCATGCCACTGCAAGGACGGACCTACGCTAAGTGCAATAAACCAGATACAAAAGGACAAACGTTACATGATTCCATTTGCCTGAGGTCCCTCGGGTAGTCAGAAATAGAGACAGAAAGTAGAAGGGTGGTCTCCGAGGGCTGGGGGGAGGGAGTGGGGAGTCACTGTTTAATGGGGACAGAGTTTCAGTTTGGGATGATGAAAACTTTCTGGAAATGGATGGTAGTGATGGTTTCACAATGTTGTGAATGTACTTAATGCCGCTGAACTGTACACTTAAAAGTGATTGAGATGGCAAAATTTGTTATTTTACTATATTTTTTAAAAAAGGCAGGCAACTGCCCATGGGAAGATGAGATGATTGTGGGGGCTTGTGAGAGGGGCCAGAGTCTGAGGAACTGCAACTCCCTGTCTTGGAGTTCAGGTACCACGGTCTGTGGTCCAGCTCCCGTGGCCCCTGGGGGCTTGAAGGTCAGCTCAGAGACAGGCCCTGGGCTCCAAAGGCCCTGAGAGGCCACTGGATTCATGGAAGCTCCTGGAAACCCTCCAAGCGAAAGCTACCACTGTGCCTGCCTGCACGTGGCCTGAAAGGACAGCTGCTTCACTGAACTCACCCCAGGTACCGATGACAGCAGCCAATGTCAGCACCTGGGGCTCTCAGCCACCTTGGGCCATGGGCACAAGACGGTTTCCAACATCGGGGCAAAATCTCTGTGTAACGACTGAGCTTCACTCTCATGTGTTACATCAGCAGTGGGGAGACACCCCAGTGGGGCGAGCGGCTGAATTTCCCCCACCTCATCTAGAAGTGTCGTCTGTGCTGGCGACACAGCCCGGCTGCCCTTCCACCTGCACCTGCCTCCTCTGCCCTCAGCATCCTGCCTTGTTTTCGTGAGCAAACCCAGGCCCCGCACTGCGGCCCCAAGAGCACAGTCTGTGGCATCTGACTACCCTGGATTCGGATGTGAGTTCCCTTGAACTCCCTGGGCTTCTGTTTCCTCCTCCGTAAAATGGGAACAATAAAAGTCCCTGACTCATCTATGAGCGAGGGTTACTGAAAGCTTGTGGCAGGTGCCTGACTCAACAAACGGTGGCCACAATGGTTATTATCTTCCCCTCTCAGCAAAGCGCAGCGTCGCTCCTGGCCTTGGCTCAATCGTGGGGAGGACTCTGTTGTCAGGAAACAAAGCCCAGTGGGCTAGAGGAGGCGGGTTGGCGAGGGAGGGCGCAGCCTGGAGAACTGGTGGGCCTCCCTCCCCGGCCAGGCAGCTGCGTCATGCACGGCAGAACTCTGTTCACGGAAGAGGCAGGAACAGATAGCGCAGGCTTCTGGGAACCTTGAGTGGCAATGCCAGGAAGCGGGTGTTTTCTCATTTGGGAGAGACGCCAGCCCCCAATTTTTTGGGTAGAAATGGCTCTAACCTGCTGGGCCTGTCCGAGGTGGACACACTGTGGATGCTTGTTGCTTCCAGGGCTGAGCAACAGCTGGGGGCAGAGCAGCTGTCCAGGGGTGGGACGCGGCTGTAGGACTTGACCCTGCAGAGTCACCTAGGGACTAAGGTTCACCCCCTGGGCCTGTGGGGAGCTGCGTTTTCTCTGCCAGCCTGGTCCTCATCACCAGCCGTTGTTCCCCTCCTGGTGTCTGTGTCTTGTCTCCCAGCTGGTGTGGGTTTAGGGGTGTCAACCCCAGGAGATGCAGATAAACTGGTTCCCCTGCATCCGTGGTTCTCAAAGCCTCAGCATTGCCTGGGAACTTAACTTGCACGATCTCAACCCCACCCCAGACCTCTGAACCAGAAACTCGGGGGTGGTGGGATCCAGTGATTTACGTTTTAACGAGTCCACTGGGTGATTTGGACGCAGCAGGCAGGCAGGGACCGTGTCTGTTTTGTGCACTACTAAACCCCAGCCTGTAACACACACCTGGCACCCAGCAGCTGCCCAGTAAATACTTGGTGGATGAATAAATGGGGATAAGCATCATGGTTCCAAAGCCCCAAAGGGAAGAACATGGACATTTACTGTGCCCCAAGCACCATGCGGCCACTGTACCCACATTCTTATGTCATCTAAACAACGTCTGAGGCAGCTGCTTCCTGGGAGTTTTACAGGAGAAATAACGGATAGCTGGTGTTGACACGCAGGTCACAGTGGTAGCAGCTCTTCACATGCTTTCATGTTTAAAATTTTCACAATCATCCTGGGAAGGAAGTATATCCCCATTTTACAGATGAGAAAATGGAGGCATAGAGAAGTACCCAAAATTTCATGTACTAAGTAGTGGATCTGGGATTGGAAACCAGTGTCCAGAATTCATGAGTCTTGCTCTGTCGCCCAGGCTAGAGTGCAGTGCTGTCATCCTAGCTTACAGCAACCGCAAACTCCTGGGCTCAAGCGATCCTCCAGCCTCAGCCTCTCTGAGCACTAGGATTATAGGCATGAGCCACCGTGCCCGGCCCCTATGCATTTCTTTATTCTTTCGTTGCATAAAGTATATTTTAATATATAAAATGTTTGCATGTCTAACATCTCTGTATCGATGGTGTTATCATGTATGTATTTTTCTGTCATGTTTCTCTGCTCAGCATTGTTTGTGAGATTTATTTATGCTGAGTGTGGTCACTCAATTTCACCACTGCGTAATATTCCATAGTCTGCCTGTGTCACAATTTATGAATCTATTCTTCTGTTGGTGGCATTTAGGTTGTTTTCAATTTCTAGCTGATAAAAGGGTACTGCTGTAAGCATTCTGCACATGTCTCCTGGGGCCCACGTGGAAGATTCTGTAGGGAAATGGTCGCCAGGTCTCCTAGCACATGGGACTCAGCTGCGGAGCTTTAAAAATCCCAATGTCAAAATCAGTTAAACCAGAACCTCTAGTAGTGGGTGGGGACAGCATGAGTACCTTTAAAGCTCCCCAGGTGATTCCAATGGACAGCCAAGGGTGACAACCACTGCCCCAGACCGGTGCTACTCAAGGTGCAGGCGTCCAACTGGGCATTGCTGAAGCTTGTTAGACGTGCACTCTAACCCCAGAGCTAGCGAGTGAGTTCCTGTGTCTTAGCAAGACCTCAGGGGCTGGCTGCAGGCTGTGCACGTCTCCACCTCCCGGGTGTTGCCAGACTGCTGCTCGGGACCGCTGCACTGGCCCGCGCTGGTGCGGAGGTTTCCTGTCACTGTGCCGGGCACTTGGCAGGCTCTTTCTCCATGGAAGATCACTGCCTTCAGTCCTAGGAGATATCCTTGTATCATTTCTTCGACAATTTCCTCTCTGTTTTCTGGTTCTTGGTTTGAAATTCCTACTAGTTGGAAGTCTGACCTTCCGTATTGATCTTAACTTCCTGTTGTCCAATGTTCTTGATTTTTTTTTTCTTTTTGTATTTATGGGTTTTACTTTCTAGGGGATTTTCTCTCATCTGATCTTCCGTCCCTTCTCATGCATTTTTAAATTTCTGCTACTGTATTTTCACTTTTCAAGAACTTTAACACTGCCTTTGAAAAAAATTACATTCTTTTCTTGTTTCTGGGTGTAATATCTTCAGAGGATTTTCCTCTGACTCTTTTTCTGTTTTGGAGTTTCTGCATTTTCAGTTGTTCGATTTTGTCACACGGTGGGTGCCCTTGGCTGTTCCCGTTGTGAGTGAAACACAATAAAGCTAATGGGCAGCTCTGTGCCTGTGGGCAGGGCTGGGGGGCCCACAGCGGTGGCTGGGCAGAGACCCCCTGTTTGGGGCACTGCAATGACAGGGTGTGCTGATCTGTTCTCTTTGATCAGTTTCCCTGGGAGAAATTCCATAATACCCTGCCTTGACAGGGGGTGGATGGGAAATAGGCCTGGGAAGGGGGCTGAGGGACTCCCCGTTAACCATCCCTAATTTCAGTAAGGAACCTCACCCCAGAATTTGACTAGTCTTGGGGTCCCCATTCCAGAATTTTTGTAGTTCAACCGCGGCCAGCAGTAAACCTGTCTTCTGCCCTGGTCAGGGAAAGGGAGCGGGGTCTGGGGGTCTAACCACTTCTTTCAACCAATACTATTTCAGACCCATCCTTAACTTTCATCTTAGGGACCCCTGGCCCCCCAAGTTCTGAGCTTCTGGGAGATTCTGCAGAGCAAAGGGCTTGCTCATGGTCGGCTTCCTCTCTTGTAGATATTCTGGGGAATGAGGGACGCTGACACTAAGGAAATTATACTGTTCTGTCTTCCAAAGCTTTTCAGATCTCTCTCATCCACTGCCACCTTCGCTCCTGTTCTTTTTGCCTTTGTGGTTTATGCCATTCTCATTCCTTTATGTCATTTTAATAGGGTTTTAGGGGACAAAGGGAAATGTGAATGTGTTCAGTCCACCATATGTAACTAGAAGTCCTTGTCTACTTTAAAAACATTTTCACATATGTTCGTGTGAGTTTGTACAATTCATTTGTATTAAAATTTTTTTTAAACATAGACGGCCTTGTTTTTTCCACGCAACACTAGGTTTCTGAGCTCTGTCCACACACACAGATCTAGCTCGTTCCTTTGACTGCGGCTTAGGAAGTGTTCCAGCCATTCCATATACTGCATTTTTTCCATCCATTTCTCTATTGCTGCATCTCAGAAACACAGGCGATTGTGGTCTTTTGATTAACACACTGGCTCAATGCAAATTCTAATCTTTATTGTTTTAATCCTGAAGCGTAACGTGTCCCAGGGAAACAGTGAGCTTCTTTACTATCTGCCAGCGCCAAGGGCAGGCTCCTGGGTGGGGCCCTGAGAGCTCCTGACTCGGAGCGGGCGGCCCTTCCAGAACAGGGTGCCCGGGGGTGCGAGAGGGGCAGGAAGGATGGGAGGGTGTGGACGGGCAGACAAGACACACACACACACACACACACACACACACACGGATGCACAGACTCACGCACACATACTCACGTGCACTCTCTTCGGGGAAGGGTTTTCCAGAAGCATTTGCCTGTGCTCTGAATGAAGTATTTTTCATGCCAAACCAAACCTACTGCAGAGGAGTGAACTGATGGCTGGGGGAGCCACGGGCCCTGGCTGGGGACTCAGCCCAAGGCTGCTCTTCAGTGAGCGTGTCTGCAGTATTCACTGGAACCCTCCTGGCCCCTCAAGCTGCAGGGAGGCCGAGGGGGGGATTCAAAGAAACCTAACAAGGAGGCAGGGTTCACCTGCAGCACCTGGGCCAGCCCCGCGAGAGGGACGGGAAGGGAGAGGGTGGGTGGATCCCTCCATGCGGCTGTGAGGGGCCAGACTCCGCCCTGACGGTACTGCTCTGGGCTGTTTCTCTTTGTGATTAATACACATGTGGAGAAAGGCCCGCCTGGAGCCCCCTCTGAAATTGCAGTGCACGAGGGAAGGCCCCACATCCAGCCTGACCCAGGACACAAGCAAGCTTCGGATAACCACAGGGCAGGCTGGGGGTTGGGGGCGGGAGGGGGGCAATAAATAAAGTGGGGCCAGGTGCGGTGGTTGGAGCAGGTGGTGGAGGGTGGCAGCTGTGTGAGAGGAAGGCACACAAACGCACTGGGTGGGGGCGCAGACTCGGCCCCCAACACTGGTTAGTGGAGCCCCAGCCAACAGGGAGGCTGGCAAGGGTGCAGGACCGGTCAGGGTCTGGCTCCAGCTTTCTTGAAATCTTCCATCAAAAAGTCTGTTTCAGGCACCAAACACGGCTCCACGCAGGGCAGGGTAGGGGACCTGCTGGAGCCAGGTCAGCAGGTCAGCAGCGGGGGCCCGTCCAAGTATGTCTTTTGCCTTTGGAGGAGAGAAGAAAGGCCACCACACAGTGAGCAGAGGTGACAGCTTGACCTTTGGGAATGGAATGGAGGCGACAGTGGCGGGAAAGGCAGGCCCCTTGCTGGAACAGCCCCCAGCCCCGAGGCTGCTGCTCGGTGTGAAACCAACTGGGGCTGCCCAAGAGGGCTGGGGCCGGTGCCCAGGCAGGAGTCGCTGACCCCTCTGGGCTTCCATCTGCCTGTCCTAACCGGGTGATCACCACGGTGACCTCAGGATGGGGGAAGGAGCAAATGGCTGTGGGAATGTCAGGTCCTCCTCTGGGCCAGGCCTCCCCAGGTTGTTTCTTAAGCCCTGGAACCCTCTCTATGCGCCAGGCCCCACAGCCCCCAGCTTATTACTGGACATTTCCTGGGGACCCACTCGGGGAAGGCAGTCCCCATGGATGCTGGGTTTCACCTCCCTGCAACCCCGAGAGGGACACGTTAGCGATAACAGAACTGGCTGCAGAGAGATCAAATATTAGGTTGAACCATATCAAATTGCTGATATTTGACTATGTCTGACCTACAAAATGAAATTTCTTATGGTTCAAGCTTACAGTCTGCCCGAGGCCACATGGCTACGTGTGGCCGGGCTGGAACTAGAATTCAGGGCTGCAGACGCCCTGGAGACCTGCCCACCGCTGATTCCCTCCCGGATGCCCTGCAGCTTCTGGGGAACCACCACGTGGGACAGAGGGGAGGAGGTGGGGTGAGGGGTTCCCGTGGGTGGCAGCCGGGGTGCCCTCCACACCCTGGGGTCTGATGCACACATGCACCTGCAAATCCTCCGGCCAGGGAGGTGCCCAGTCTGCCTGGGGCTTCTTTCTTGAAGGAGACTGGGGGCTGGTCCTGCACTTGCAGTTTTCTCTGGCTTGAGTATGAAGAGACCCTCCCTGGCCCCCAGTCACATGATGGTCCTGGGCTGGCCACGGCTGGGGACAGTGGGTATGGGGGAGGGTAGGGGCCTTAGATGCTTCCCCTTACCCAATCTGTGCCTTGGTTTCCACACCTACCATATGGGGGGAGGAAACCTCCTGGCTACCCTGCCCATGGAATGCAAGTTGACCTTGGCGGTGCTACTAGGGAGGGCCGGGGCTCCACGCCCTGCTCCGGTGCGTCTGGAATCTCCCTCCTAGGACGTGGGCAAGCTCCAGGCTGGGCTCTGTTTTGGGTGGGTTGATTTGGCTTCCTCAGCGATGTGGCAGGTTTCTGAAGGGCAAGGACCACCCCACTCTGCTCCCAGCTCAGGCTGGGCACATGAAGGGCTGAGCGAGGACTGGACTGCCCGGCACAGGGGAGGAGCCCTGGAAGTGGGAGTCACCATGCCCGGTACAGAGATGGGGAAATGCTGCGACAAATCACACGCTTTATAGAGGGGAGGATGGTAATGACTGTTGCTGTGATTCCCAAGAGTGGCTGGGGTGGTCACCAATATTATTATGGGTCCCCCCTCTGTTCATGGGGTCTGGCTCACGTCTGTTCCCTAGTACCTGACACGGGGCTCAGTAAACATGGAGAATTGACAATGTCGCCTACCACGATCCAGTCTTGGAGGAGTGAGAGGGGGAGAGGGCCGTGGGGGCAGGGGAGCAGGCGGGGGAGCAGCCAGGTACTCACCGAGGCCCTTGGGGTCGGCCCGGGGCAGGGTGCCCCGCTGTGGGTCTGTAGAGCCCGTCCCAGTCTCACTGGCCAGGCTGCTCTGGCTCCCCGAGAGGTGGCTGGGTGGGCGGATGAACCCCACCCTTGGGGCCTCCACGCTGCTGCCTGCAAGAGACCACACGTGGCTCTCACATTGAGTCAGCGATGATCTCGGCCCAACAAGAACCTGATCGAAAATCTTCTCATTTGGAATTATAGTGGCATCTCTGGGACTATCTGCCCAGCAAGCCCCCTGCCCTGGGAACTGTCCCCCTATCCATGTGGCTGCCAGGTCCCGGCATGACCCCACCCTCTGGCCACTGCTGAGGGTCCGATGTACATCAAGGCAGCAGAATAGGCCCGCAGGTACTTTCACTAAGTAACAAGTCACAACATGAAACTCCCCCATTAGGAGTTTTTCCTACCTTCATAGAATGGGGGAGCGGGAAGGGTGCATATTTCAGTTAGCCTAATGAGAGAGAGAGAGAGAGAGAGAGAGAGAGAGAGAGAGAGAGAGAGAGAGAGAGAGAGATAACTGCTGCCTTTGCCTTTGCTAAGTAAAGAATCCTCACCCAAACGTGGTTTTTAGTCCTTGCCTGGCCAAGAGAACAGATGTGCAGCCTGTAGTACTTTGCCCAATCCTTTCCTAGCTCCTAGTCCTACTTGGTCACAGCTGAGGGTGGGTGTGAAGGGGAGGGGACAAGCGCCATCACGGTGGGGAGAGGGAGGGGACAGCTTGCCCTGGAAACCAAGGCTGGCAGGCAAGTTTCCTTCACACTTTTCTAATGTAGAATCTAGAATCTTCAGCCCGAAGGGGCCTGAGAGGTCCTCTAGCCCAGGGACAGTTTTCATCTCTTGTGTCACCTCTACCTACTGATGCTGACCGCTTGGAAACTGCGGAGGATTCTGAAGGCGTGCGAAGGCTCCGTGGGGAAGACCGTCTTGATGAACTAGTAATGTCTGCCATGGTCACGGGACAGGAAGTAGTGGTATGTGTGCTGGGCATTTGCTGTCTCTGATCTAGCTCAAACTTCCATTCCCAACCCAGTCTTGGCCCCAAGACAGGCACCTCAAGGCATTTCATTCCAGTTTGGAGCAGTTATCATAAAGCTCTTCTTACACACTAAAATCAGCCTCCTTGAAGCTTTCAAATATTCCAGTTCTAACCCGAGGAGCAGCTCTGCATGAAGCCGGCCCTTTTTCCAGAAGCCCTTCATGTGTTTGAAGGAAAGAAAAATGCCTTTCCTTTCCTTCCCCAGGCCTTCTCTGCTCCAGCCTCAGTACCCCAGTTAAGTCCTCTTCCATACGACAGGGTCACAGAGGTGAGCTCAGTGATGGCAAAATCAAAAGGCACTTTGGAACCCCCCTGCTCCGTCTTACTTGGTGACAAGAAGGAAACGCAGGCTGGCAGGTCACGGCACGCACTGGGGATCCCACTGCAGTTTCATGGCAGAGCTGAGCTGGGGCAGGTAACTCTGTCCCCCGTTTTCACAGACCTCATCACTCTTGAGGCAAAATCTCAGGTGGGGAATGCTCAGGGGCGAGCTTGGGGGGAAGCCCAGGTGTGCAGGCCGAGGGCGCAGGGCGGCCTGCCCTCCCTTCCCCCTGCACGTGCAGAGGAGCCTCCCGCTCAGCCCTGCTCTTAGGTGGTGCTAAGGCTTTATTTTTATTTATGTATTTATTTATTTTTGAGCCAGAGTCCCACTCTGTTGCCCAGGCTAGAGTGCTGTGGCATCAGCCTAGCTCACTGCAACCTCAAACTCCTGGGCTCAAGCGATCCTCCTGCCTCAGCCTCCCAAGTAGCTGGGACTATAGGCATGCGCCACCATGCCTGGCTAATTTTTCTATTTTAGTAGAGACGGGGGTCTCGCTCTTGCTCAGGCTGGTCTTGAACTCCTGAGCTCAAGCGAGCCTGTCACCTCGGCCTCCCGGAGTGCTAGGATTACAGGTGTGAGCCACCGTGCCTGGTGCTAAGGCTTTGGCTCAGAGTCACCCCATCCCCAGGCCGGCTTCTCCTCCCAGATCTAGACCAGCTCCTTAGACACCTGCTGGGCAGCAAAGCCACTTGGCACCTGGGCCTTTGTAAGGAAGCAGCGTCACTTCCCTCACTTACCTGACTCCCCCGAGGGTCTGTCACCTTTCTGGTCCGTGGGAGGGAGTCTGTCCTCCAGGCTGCAGGAGCTGAGATCCGAGTCGCTGTCACTGTCGCTGGAAACCACTGGAAAAGACAGACACCAGCACAGGAGGTCACCCCTCCTGGCCACTACTAGCAGGCACCTTGGACAGAGGGTGCCAGGGCAGGCCTCCCTGCTTTGTCACCCTGCCATGACAAAGTGGTACAGAAGCTCAGCTGGCTGGCCCTTTTGTCTTGGGCATGAGAAACAATGGCCCAGGGACAGGAGGGCACCCTTTCTGCCAGAGACGTGAGTCCCAACAGGAGAAGGCTGAGAGATGGGCCCAGTGTGACCAGCACCAGCAGGAAAGGTCAATCTGTGGCCAGTCATCTCCACACATCACCCCCTCCCTGTGGTAGAAGCTGACTGTCACCTTTGGTGCAGGCACGATAGCTCTGGGGCCTCTACCCAGCAACACAAAAGGCAGAGGCAATGCTCTGCAGTAACGAGAATTACAGCAGTAGCTGACCCTTAGGGAGCCTTCCAGGCCTTCACATATATAAATTTTATTTATTTATTTATTTTGGCAATAGGGTCTTTCTCTGTTGCCCAGGCTGGAGTGCGGTGGCGTTACAATAGCTCACTGCAGCTTCGAACTCCTGGGCTCAAGCAATCCTCCTGCCTCAGCCTCCTAAGTAGCTGGGACTACAGACGTGAGCCACCGTGCCTGGCGTATATACGAATTTATTAAAGCTTCAGAACAACCCTGAAAGATAGGAGATATCACTCCCCCCATTTTCCAGGTCAGGAAACCAAGGCACCTGCCCCAGGCAGTATGTGGAAGAGCTGGAATTCTAACTCCGGCAGGCTGGCTTGTAACCAGCTGATTCCACTGGAAGAACTGAACTGGGAGCCAACAGGCCCGGGCTCTCGTCCCGGCTCCTCCAGTAACTCACAGTGGGGTCTCGTGACTGCGCAAGGGAACCAGACGGCCGGGGCTGGAATCCCAGTGAGGGGAGAGGGAGGATGCTTTCACAGTGAACACCCACTGCGGGAGAAACTCTCTTTTCTGGACTAAATGGGATCACATTTGGCTGGTTAATCAACAGTGGGAGTCATCATACAGGATATACTCATCCTTTAAACATTTTATTTTAATTTTAAACACAGAAATGTACATCTATTTGCCAATCTTTTGATGTTGGGCTTGGGTGCTGCTTTGAGATTGGGCCCACACGGTCTTTCGTGTATATAAACGACATTCATGTTATGTCGTCTGTGACTCCACTTTCAGTTTATTTGAATTGGAGCAGGAGCTCAAAGGCCCTGGCAGCCCAGGCACACACAGTGGCTCACGCCTGTAATCTTAGCAATTTGGGAGGCCGAGGCAGGAGGATCACGAGTTCGAGACCAAACTGGGCAACACAGCAAGACCCTGTCTCTTAAAACAAAAATCAGTCACGTGTGGTGGCTCGCGCCTGTTGTCCCAGCTACTCAGGAGGCTGAGGCGGAAGGATCACTTGAGCCCAGGAGTTTGAGGTTGCAGTGAGCTATGATGACACCACCGCACTCTACCCGGGGCAACAGAGCGAGACTCTGTCCACTGCCCCCGCCTCCCCGCAAAGAAAACCCACTGAAAACCAGACACTGGCAAAGCAATATGATGTAGAATTCTTCTTTTTCCATTTCTTCCACATTTTTTGCAGTGTCCTGCTCACCCCAACAGAATTTTTTAAGTAACCAGCTCTCCCAGGTGACTGACCCAGCGGATGGGGCAGGAGTCTGAGGCTTCAGTGTGTTTCACTTGGGGAATGAAAAGTGCTGGCGGTGGAGGAAGGTCCGGGCGTGTTGAGCTCTTTATGCCAGGCACGTGCAAGGCACCGACCGAATGAACATTATCTTACTCGATCCTCCCAACCACCCTGAGCCATAGGTAGCCATCTGGTGGGAGACGAGATCGGAAACAAAATCCCTGTATACCAAGGGTGGTTAATAGGTTCCATTTGATCCACCAAGCCCTTTCTGGAGCTGCACGTAGAGAGTCCTGAGGCTGCATTAAAGCTCGGCAGGACAAAGTGCCTGACCAGTAGGGAAATCCGCTACGGGTACAGGAAGGGGAAATGGTAGCTTCCATCTGGATCGAGAGCCTTCTGGAAAGTTTTCATGCCATCAGCCTATGTCACCTTTCAGCTAAGGGAGTCACAGGTCACAGAACCGGGCAACCAGAGGGCTGGAGCAGGCCACCATCTCTAAGAGATCCCCAACCCTGGCCTCTCTAGCAGGGTGGCCGGCACTCAGCGGATGTGTCACGAAGGTCGGATGACTAAGTGGCTCTTACGCCTCTTTCATCCTCACATCCTGCCAGTTTCACCACCTACGTGGTTCTTGAATCAGTCACCTCCTCACCATTTTTGCTCGGCTTAAGGTCTCACCTCCTCCAGCCTGGACCCCTGGGAAATGCCCTGCCTGGGCCCCACCTGCAGGTGCTTCCCTGTCCTTTCTCTTCTGCCCAGCGAGGGACGCTCCAGCGAAAACACAGCCCTAGCTATACCCTCTCTCAAGGCCCCCACACCCCACAGGATCAAGCCAAGTCCCAGCCCTCTGTCCGCCTCTTCAGCTGCGTCCACAGCACCTGCTGCCCCGCCCGGGCTCCTCCAGCCCCAGGGCTTGTAGCTTCTGCCAAACTGCCGGCCACCGCCTCTTGCTGGGACTCGCTTCCCTCTGCCCAGCAAGCCCTGCCCACCCCTCTTCTAGAGGCTCAGTTCGGGCACCACCTCCTCCAGGAAGCCCTTCCCATCCCTGTGTCCTGGCAGGCTGAACGCCCTGTGAACTCTGCTGTGACTGCACTGACCACTCTCTGCGTGTCAGCGTCCCCCACCTGACCCTGGGGTTCCTTGAGGGCTGAGACCAAATCGAGCCCACAGACGAGGCCGGCGTGTCTCTCCTTGCTCGGGACCCGGCCCCCGCAGGCGAGGCAAGAGCGATGAGTGTGTGAGAGATCCTGGTGTTTCTTTCCTCCGTCTGCTCTGCTCGGGGCTCTATCTTTTTCTGCTCTGGTTTCCCCTCCCTGCCTGCCAGGAAGAGCTCTGCTTTGGCTTTTTGGGCTTTTGTGATGCAGAGTCAAGAGATGGGCACAAGGCCGGTTGTGGTCATCTGCTTTCTTCACAGTATTTGAGAAATGCAAGTAGAAACCTGGACCGAGTGGCTTTGATCGTGACTCCACCAAGACTGGACCCTGCAGGCAGTGGTTTTATAAACATTTATATAGTGGGTTTTTTTTGAGACAGAGTCTCACTCCATTGCCCTGGCTAGAGTGCAGTGGCACCATCATAGCTTACCATAAGCTTCAATTACTGGACTCAAGTGATCCTCCTGCCTCGGCCTCCCAGAGTGCGAGGATTATGGGTGTGAGCCACCGCGTCCAGCCATCATTTTGACTTACTCACTCACTTACTAAACACCAACCTGGTGGGTTCCGTGACAAAGGCGGCAGGAGGATGTGGGCAGGAGGCAGGGATTCCTGTTAGAGGCCTGGAGCAAGTGGCTCGCCTTGTCTCCCCTGGGGCAGCTGCAGAGGAATTGAGGAGTGTGGCTAATCCTCCCTGGGAGAGGGGAGCATCCAGGAGCCAGACTGCTGAAATGCTAAGCAGCGGGACAGCACTGTGGAGAGCACGGTGACTGACCGCACACTGGTTTCCTCAGCTCTCTGGCAGAGAGGCTACAATCTATTCATGCTTTCTGACTTGGACTGTTCCATCTTCCCCATGGCTGACATGTAAGATCTATGTAATCTGGGGTTGGGGGTAGGCATGGGGCCCCGGGGTGACCAGTAACACCTGGGTCCTTTGGTGCTAATGGACAGCTGCCAAAGGGCTGGGGAGGAGCCGATGCGATGGGATGTCCCGGGCCTCGGGTTCTGGTGGCAAGGTCATCTCCCCCATTTCCCCACCATCTTCCCTGTTTTGTCATCTGTCATACATATCTGTCATACATGGTCACAGAGTTGGGCTGAGAGCAGGCTAAATTTGCAAGATGACTGTGCCACGCTGTTGGGAGAACAGTGTTTGTTGTGAGTTATGCGTCTTGCCCCAAACGGCAACCCTGGTGGTGGATTTAGGACACCATACTGCTTCGTCCTCACGTGGTGCCCGGGTTACACAAGGGTTAAAAAACAAAAAGGCAGAAAACCGCCGCAAGTTACAGGCAGTTGACTTGTTCTTTCTCTCCTTTAATAAACCCCCAAAGGGCCACGGCGCGGAAGAGGGGGGAATGGCCTCAGATGACAATTGATCTTACAAAGGTGTCACAGAGCGGAGACCGGCGGCCAGTGAGACAGACTCATTTCTCCCCGACGCATCCTGCTCTGCCGGAGCCCGTGTGCCCACTGTGTCTGGGGGTCCCAGCTGGGGCCAGGCCTCGGCTTAGAGGTCTTTGTGGTGCAGACCCAAATCCCATCTCTAACCCTCCCTAGTAAACCCCACTCGAAAGAAACAAACCAAAGGACGTGGCAGTGTCCACGCCTGGCCTTGGCATTCACGGTCAGTGGGGAAGAGACACACGGAGATGCCACCGCAGAGCGGCCCCCAGCCCAGCGCAAGTGCCGTGTACCCAGATAGTCACGGCTTCCTCCGGCTGCGAAAGAAGAAGCCTTTTCTCCTTCCTGCCCCCGAGATCTCACTGTAAAACCCCAGCCTTGGCTAATTTGCCATTGGATTGCCGTTGCCACCATTCTCCCTGCACAGCAGCTGTGACCGTCAATCTCCCAGGTCTATTAACAAAGCTTTTAGACTCATAAATCTCTCGGCCCTTGCTCTTCCAGCCTCAGCAAAACACTCAGTGTGTCTGAAGGCTGATTTTTTTCCTCTCTTTCCTTTAATTCCCCAAAGGCTGAGTCTGGGATGGTGCGTGGATGAGCACCGTCTTCTGCCCACGCCTGACGTCTCAGATGGAAGATGGTAGAACACCAGGGAGAAGCCTGTCCCAGTAGCCTTCCCGAGAAGGAGCTATCAGCGAATGGGTTCACCTGGGCACGGCCGCCGGGCAGGCAGGGGGCAGGACCTCCTGGGCTCCCTCCACAGCGGTCTGTGCCCCTTGCCGGGGGCCGGGCATCCCCGAGATTTCCCGTCGTGGCCCAGAAGGGCCGCCTGCCCGCCCAGCCCTCAGCATCGTCCAGCCCTGGCGCCAGCCGCGCCCACTTCTCTAGGGAGAGGCCAGCTTCCCCCCTCCCGGTTCACTCTTGGCTGGATTTGCAATTTGACTGTCTCCATGGAAACACAGAGTTTTGGTACATCAAGTAGGGGGAAGAGTCTTCCCTTCTGGAAAGTCTTTCTTCATTGCTCAAAGGGCACATGTGACAGCTGCTGTCCTGGGACAGTCCAGGGGACAGGTGGGATGCTGGCTGTTTGACCTCACAGCACTGCATTGGGATTTGGCTGGGGCGGGGGTCGGGGGCTGCTTCCAGGCTCTTCTTGGGGACCACCTCTCTCCGTGACCCCAGGCCCCTGTCCAGGCTTTGCTGAAAAAACCCAGGGGCTGAGCTGGGCGGCCACCTGGGCCTGAATCCTGGGATTCGACTGCGGGTCAGCCTATCAGCAGGGACTCCTGAGGCCCTGCCCTGGTTGGGGGACGGGGAGACATCCCTCTCGGGCCATGCAACATCGCTGCCTGGCACAAGGACACCCAGTGGCAGCCTGTGAGCTCCGGAGGCACTTGTGAGCTTCGGCTGCTCTGCTTGGAGGCTCCCAAAGCCCCCAGAAATTATGGGAATTAGAGAGGAAGAGAGATATTTTCAGCAAACATTCTGCCAAGGCAAAGCAGATGGTGGAAAATTTTGCATACTAAAAACAAAAAAAAATTTTTTTTTTTTAATGTAAAGGAATGATGATTAGGCCCCGGGGAGTGCACAGACATTCCCAGTTAGCCCTCCGCAGCCCACCAGGCTGGCGCCCCTGCAGACACGCAGAGCTGTCTGTCCCTGCCACACCTGCACACGGGGCAGGGTCTGTGGCCTGAAATCCCACTGAGATGCCCCCTGCGTCTGGGGCTCCGCTTTGGTGGCGACGGGAGCGGAGTGTGGGGCGATAAAGAGACAGACAGACTCAGGCTTGTGTCCTGTCTCTGCCGCTTCCCAGCTGTGTGATGTCGGCCCAGGGTCTTTACCTCCCTGTGCACTCAGTGGGCTCATTTATGAAGTGGGGGATGATGGCTCTCTCCCCAGTTGTTGTGAGCTTTAAAAAAGGCAACACGGGCAGCGTCTGGCACATGGTAGGTGCTTGGTAAACGACGGCTGTTTTATTTGAGTGGCATCCTGAACTTATGGGCCCAAACCACCCAGCACGGGGCTGGCCTCTGGGGTGCTCAGGCCACCCTCACAGGGGTGCACTTGCCTCTTCCGAGGGATCGTGGGATCCGAACCTGGGCTTCGCGGGACACTGGGAGCGCGCATGATGTCCTCTGAAGCACATTCAGAGGTATTCAGAGGCAGAGCTGGGACTGGAACCCAGGGACGTCTACCGCCAGAATC
This sequence comes from Lemur catta, assembly GCF_020740605.2. Classification (NCBI taxonomy): domain Eukaryota; kingdom Metazoa; phylum Chordata; class Mammalia; order Primates; family Lemuridae; genus Lemur; species Lemur catta. The sequence continues at coordinate 16,959,449 of NC_059142.1, forward strand.
GTTGCTCTCCCACCGCCCACGGTACTCGGGGACCCTGGGACCTGCCTCACCTAATGGCTCTGCTCCCTCTGAAATCCTCCCCCCCGCCAGGCAGCCAGGCCCCTCTCCACCTTCCTCGTTCTTTCGGGGCCCTTTTCCTGTCACAGCCCGAGGCTGGCCCGCTCAGCACCAGCCAGGGCTGAGTTCTGCCCGTGCTCCTGGGCAAACGCCTTAACCTCCTTCAACCTCACTCTCCTCATCTGTGAAATAGAGACAAAAATAACTATTCATAGAATAAGGTCAAGTCGGACAAAGGGCTTTGCAAGTTTTAAAACCTAGACAAGCCTATAAATATTTTTACAGATTAGCATCCAATTTACCCCCCAGGAACCCACTGGAATCATCCCTCTGCTGACAGGTCTCCTCGGGCCCTCCCTCCTCGCCCCACCAGGCGCCGCCTGGCGTCGACTTCCTTCCCTACCAGCGCCTGCCCCGACTCCCTCGCTGTCCCGGGCCGCTTTCGGGCCAGGCCACGCCTCAACCCACGTCCCTTCCCTCAGCCCCCACCGCCGGGCCTTGGGCAAAGTGGGCACTCGGTAAATGCTGGCCGTTTTCCTGAAACCCTCCCCAGGACAGGAAACAGCACCGTGCCAGGACGGCGGGACCGGATGGTGGCCGGCCAGGGGCAAGGAGACCCCAGAGATTCACCTGCCGCCTCTGTCTCCCCACGGGAGATGGGGTCTCCTCTAAGCAGGCACCTCTCACGGCCTCCCCCTTGAGAGACACTCCAGGGGGGGCACCGGGGGGCCTCAGCCTGGGCAAGGGACAAATGGGGGAGCGGCTACCGGAGGCCGGTTGCCATGGACACAGGATAAGTGGGCCCTTGAGGGGAGAGTGCACTGTTGGCACAGAGCCAGCTCTTCTCCCAGACCCACAGCAGGGCCGGGAAACGCGCTCTGCCGTTGGCTTGGACAGTCCCCCCAGGGCCCTGGAGAATGAGGGCCTGGACAGGGGGAGAGGGGGCCCTGAGGCCCGGGGAGCCCGTCCTCGCAGGGAGGGGTGCACTGGCAGCCAGAAGAGGCTCAGAGCCTGCTCCCTGCCCTCCCCCAGGACGGGCCACCATCCTGACCACCCCAGCCTCAGGGCCTCATCTGCGGGATGGGGACAGCTGCAGGTGCACCCCAGGGGGCTGGGTGAGGGCTGGCACCTGTGTGGTGAGGGCGAGGCGCCTGGGGAGCCCTCCTCCCTTGGTCCCCTTCCAGGCTGCCACAGAAGGGCCCTGGGGACCGCCCCGGGCAGGGAGGCGCCAGTGGAGGCAACTCAGACCTGGCGGGGAGCTGAGGTTTGGGGAGCGGAGGGCGGCCCTGCGCTTGCCTATTCGTTCACCATCGATTTTAATTTACTCCCTCCTTCAGGCTCGGAGACAGACAGGAGGCCCTGGGTAATGAAGACAAATCCTCGAATCAATAGTGATGTGGTTGCCCGCACTGAAATCCTGTGGTTCCCTTGCCCTCACTCCAGGCGCTCCAGACAGAATGGGAGGCGGATGGATGGAAGATAAGAAAGCTCCCCAGCAGGTGGTGCACTGAGGGGGTGCAGTGTCAGGGAAAGGGGCAGTCAGGGAAGGCTTCCCAGAAGAGGTGGAATTTAAGGACGGCCATGATTTAGGCAGATGTGGCAGCTGGGGCTGGGGCGTGCCAGGTGTCCCAGATGGGAACAGGAGAAGCAAACGTTGGGCAGCGTTTCCGCTGGGGCCAGAACAGCCCTGCTGGCTCAGGCACGGAGGGGACAGATGATCCCCTTAGGTTTGTGGCAGAGACAGAACACAGCAAGTGCACAGCTCTGGCCACTCCTGCACTGGGACACAACACGCGCTCGTGTGCTGCCGGCTGTGTGTGTGTGTCTCTGGGCTTTTGTCTTTTACTTCATCTTTGTGGCTCTCTTGCCGTTTTTTAAAATCTCTCTCTGCCTTTGCCTCTCTTGTCTCTACTTCCCTCTCTCCTGTGTCAGTGTCTCTGTGTGCACTCTGTCTTCTCGGGGTGTCTCCTGGTTCCTGTCTTTGCCAGTCTCTGTCTGTCCCCCTCCCCAGGCCTCTCTGCCACACTTCCTCAGGGCCTGGCTCTCTTGGCCTCTGGGTTGGTGCCTCAGGTTCCTCCCCTGGGCTGGACATGCAGGTAGCTGTGCTTAGAGCTCAGGTGTGGGCTGGGCTGCCTGGCCCACCGTCCTGTGTGGGGACTCTCTGCCCTTGCTGCCCGCGGCTGGCCCGGCAGTGGGGGATCAGCCCAGCCCAGTGGCAAGGCCAGCCTGCCCCGTGACGGACAGGAGCCCTGGGAGGGCTGCCAGCCGAGGGCAGTCAGCACGGTTACCTCCAGGGCTCCACTGGAGTCAGAAAAGGCAGGAAGGTCCACGTTTACTCACTTCACTCAGGTCCCCAAAGGCCGCTGAATCTGGAGTGGGTGGAATTAAGTTGCAGGTTCACACAGCCAGACAGGTGGGCATCGGGGGACGGACGTGCGTTACTGAGCAAGGCAGAGCCCGGCACACTGGGGAGCTCTGTGCACCTTGGCCGAACTGAAGCCAGAGAGAGGCTGGTTCTTGAGGGCCGGGGTCTGCTTTCCCATTTCAGCTGACATAGGGGCAAGGAGCCCCAAGACCTCCCCTTGCAGCTGCAACTGACCAATCAGCTGAGGCTGTCGTCAGGTTTGGACAAATTAAAGACAGCAGCCGCGCTCCTGACCTCCGTGGCGTGGCTAATGAGGGCCTTCTGCTCTCAGGACATCAATCTCCAAGCCAGCGAGGACAGCCAGGGCGGGCAGGTGGGCTGATGCGGGTGGGGCGTAGGGTGTAGCGAGGGGGTGACAGCAGCTCATTCACGCCCAGGACTTCTGTTCTGGGGGCGGCCCCGCCACTCACACCCACCGTCACCGGGCTTGCTTTTGGCTTAACCGATGGCTCCAAAGGTCAAGACAATTCATACGTGTGGGCTTCCCTTTCAAAATACAGCCACACAGGATGTGCCAGGCCTCTCTTTCCCCGGGATTTAGGGAAAAGCCAAAATTTCCCAAATGCTGCAGGTATTTCTCTGCCTTTCTACGCTGAGATTACAGTGCGAGTTATTAGACCTCTCCATGCCTTAGTTTCCTCTTCTGTGAAATGGGACAATCGTAGTACCCCATCACGGGCTGTGGGGGCACGACAAGAAATGACAGATGCATGGCACTGAGCACAGCCTGTAACGCGTGGCAGCCACTACTGTTGCTGTTTTTATCTGACCACTTAGCACCGAGGCCTGAAGCCTGTCCCCTTTGCCCGCACAGACCAACAGGCAAACGTGCCCAGGCCTCAGCTGGGCCTGGCAGAGCGCTGGCCACACAAGAAGACCCACGACTGACCCTTGGCTGGTGTTTCTTCCAGTGGGGCCCACAGTGGCCTTGGGCAACTCAGCACCATGCCCACTCCCTCTCCTCTGCCTCCGGTGGGATGGATGGCCTTCGAGTCCCCCAGTGGCTGGCTGGACTGGAGCCCCAGACAGGACAGTCTGTGACTCCACTTGCTTGTTTATTTTCTTGACCCAAACAGCAGCCCCACACCAGCAGGCCCTGAAAGGTGCCACGTGGGACCCACAGCACTATTCCCAGATGGTTCAAAGACAGCCTCCCCCTCCCTCCTCTCTCAACAGTCCTTGCTGGCTCATCTGTCTGTGTGTGTTTTTGGTGGCTTCTGTTATCTTGACGTAGAAAAAAAATCCCAGGTACTTCCAGCTCGCAGGACTAGAGAACCCATGCAGGGAGTGAAATGACTGCAGACAGGGAAGGGGATAATAAAGCGTAAGAGGTGCCCCTGGGGATGGGACTTTGAAAGGGAGATTCGGTTAGTTCATAGCACTCGGCAAATGCTGGTCACAGGCACAGTGTGTGTGTGGGGTGCCGGGCGGGTTCGATGGGATCTCACTGGTGGCACATGCCAGACTGCATGTGCGTGTGTGTGCGTGTGCATGTGTGTGCGTGTGCATATGTGTGTGCATGTGCATGCATGTGCATGCATGTGTGTGTGTGTGTGTGAGGAGGGTGGGGACAGCGTGGAAATGGGGCTGGTCTTTCCGGTAGCAGCGGCTTCAGTGCATGATCTGAGAGCTGCTTTATTGGCCACTGCTCTACCACCTGCCTGAAACTGTTCTGGAAAGTTTCATTCCCTTGGATTTGGAAACGTAAGATACGAAAGCTGGAAGAGAACCGACCCTCTGTCCCAGCCCTTCATCTATCCTACTCATGGGGAAACCGACGGCCAGCGAGGAACAACGACTTCCAAAACCAAGGCTTTCCTGCCAAGAGTCCCCCGTCAAAACACATGAACCTGCAAGTGCTGGCCCTGTAGGCCCCACTGGCAAGGCTGTGAACGTGGATGGCCATGGTAGGTCACCTCCATGCTCACAACGGACTCAGAGCCACTACAGGTGGGGTCATGGGGTCAGGAGTAGGAGTAAGGACACACAGAGGTGACACGATCAGGCCCCTGCCTTCCACCAGCCAGGTGGAAAGGTCAGGGAGTGAAGTGGGCTGCATACGAGAATCCTTCATTTGCCCAGAGAAGTGTGCCCATTCTTCTTGCAACAGGTGTTCCTGCTGGTCTATCTCCTATTCTCTTTTCAAAGGGACGTGAACCAAGAACGATTTCCCTTCCTTCTTAATAACTCTGCCTGTAATCCTAGCACTCTGGGAGGCCAAGGCAGGTGGATCGTTTGAGCTCAGGAGTTCGAAACCAGCCTGAGCAAGAGCGAGACCCCGTCTCTACTAAAAACAGAAAGAAATTATATGGACAACTAAAAACATAGAATAATACAGAAAAAATCAGGCAGGCATGGTGGCGCATGCCTGTAGTCCCAGCTACTTGGAAGGCTGAGGCAGGAGGATCACTTGAGCCCAGGAGTTTGAGGTTGCTGTGAGCTAGGTTGATGTCACGGCACTCTAGCCTGGGCAACAGAGTGAGACTCTGTCTCAAAAAAAAAAAAAAAAAAAATGCAAGGGTGATGCTGAAAGGGTGTCAGAGACAATAGGGAGCGGTGGGGACTGCAGCAAACCAGAGAACGTGAGCCCTGTGTGAAGGGGGAAGCTGCTACTTAGCCTGACCAATTTCTTCAGCGGGGAGGTGTCAGTAGACCTTCTGATTTTCAAAAAGGAAGCCAGATTCCATTTTTTAAAAAATGAGAAATTTTCTCCATTTAAAAACAAGTCGACAATAAATTTTAAGCACTCAGCCAGATCAAGTCACTGCTCCATCAGTTTGTGACCCATAATATGGCAAATGTCTGACCCTCTGAGGACAGATGGCGTCCCACTACCTAACATGGGAGGTTGCCCCCTTCTGCAAGTTCCAGCCCCTTGGGCCCCTGCATACAACACACACTCCCAGCTGCTCTGAAGGCTTTGGGGAATTCATGAACCAGGGCTGGCCCATGTGACAAAAACGGCAAGTCCAGAGTCTGCTAGAGAAATACCAGGGTGGGCCATGGGGGTGGGGAGAGGGTGGCTGAGCACTCAGAGTAGCTTCCAAAATGCTAATGTCTCAGGAACAGAGAAAAAAGGAAGGAAGCATACAACAGCTGGCTCTGGGCAGTGAGCAATCCTGTCTGAAAATAAAACATTTTACAATCCACAACCGCGGCTCATTAAGAATGAATGGATCTACTGGTATAAATAGCACGCTGCGTTAAGAAGTCAGGAAACAGCATATGCGTTTGATGGAAAAACGACCGCCACGGGACAACTTATTAGCTCAGTCGGCTGTAGCTGTGTGCTAACGAGACAGGTCTCAGGTTCAAGCTTGTGTGGGCCACATGGTTTTCCCAATCTTGGGACACAGAACGTATCTCCCGCCCCAGCCCTCGTCCCAGCATGGGGACATCCCTCTGGAGACAGAGTGACAGCCCATAGTGAACTTCTCCCAGTTTCTGACCCACAGGATCCCCACTCTAATATCCCACCTCTACTTGAATGCTCCCAGTGACAGGGAGCTCACTCCCCTGTCAGATACATAACACTCAGTTCTGTGGTGGGAAGGCTATTGGAGGAAACACAAATGTCCCCCTGCCCTGCTCAAAGCAGCCCTAACTGGCCACGCCATGTGTTATGTGTGACTATAGGATGCAGATAAAAAGGACACTCTGAACAGGAATGAGTTGGGCCAATCACTTCCTCTCCTGAACACAGGCATGCGGTCCTGACACGGGGACAGGTGCTGAGGCTGGAGGAGCACAAGCTGCAGGGCAGGTGGGGGAGGGGTGCAGAGCTTGCACAGGCAGAGCAGCTGGGCCGCACCCTCCGTCTCCACGCTGCCTCACCAGCCTTCATCTCCTGCCCTCGCTTCTAGAAGACCCTTCCTCAGTGGCCTTGCAGCAACGCCCTAACTCAAGCCAGCCTCTGCGGTCTCTGATCCTGGCAACCGACATCCTCTGGCGGTGTCAGAAAGGAAAAAGCCGGAGCGTGTGGCGCTTTGGGCAAGAGCTTGACTCCACATCGCGTGGACGAGGGAGGAGCGTGGGGCTGGAATTCAGAAGCTGGGGTCCCAGCCCTCATGGCCACAGCCCAGCAGCCTTATGTGACCCTGGGCAGACTTCCCCTCCGCATCCATCACGAAGAGTCAATTTCACCGTCTGTAGCTGCCCCATACGCCGCTCTGAGCATCAAATGAGATAATGACCGTGAGTCACGCAGTGCTCCGCTGGGGCGAGCGCAGTGACTCGGCTTCTCCAGGAGGCCGGCGGGGGGGATGGCAGTGGCAGGGGCAGGTGAGCAGGGGGTCATTAGGGAAGGGCGGCCGCAGGTAAACATTTGTAGCCTGAGCTGACCCAGACTGCTCAACCCAAACAGACCCCCGGGGCTTGCTTTCACCGAACCACAAACAGGACCACAGCTCAGGCTTTTAAAAAATTGTTTAAAATCTAGAGAACCAGTGAAGGGATAATGAAACTCCTATTTTTTCTTAAAATTACTCAACTGGAACAAATCCAAAACCTTGAAGTACTTTTCTGGAACAGACCTTGAAGGGAACTGGCGTCTCATCCTGTTCAAAGCCGTCCGGGAAGCCCAGCTCGGCTTAAGTGAAGGATGCGGGCTGGGAGGTGGCAGGACTCCCACAGAGGCCCCAGGAAGGGATGTGACCTAGGCCTTGGCAGAGAAGGGACATGCATTTGCCTCACAGCTGCCAGAACCTCCCTGTGCCTGGCCGGGGCTTTTTGGTTTCTCTGCCATCGGCAAGGGAACAGAGGCAAGGAGGAAATGGGTCCTTATGCCCTGTAAGTGGGTCTGTTTACAGTCTAGGGTGGAAGGCAAAGTGGAACCGTCACCCCAAACCTGGCCAGGCCACAGGGCAATGACAAAGGCTTCCAGCAATGGGCCCCTCCCCATTACCTGGTCCCAAGCTGCCACGGAGAGGTGAACGTGGCAAAGCCTTACGAACCCAGCTCACCGACTCCCTTCTGAGCAAAGGACACACATCATAAAAACCCCTCTGCATGCTGTACGGACTCTAGACGCGGGGCCTCAGGCCCCGGTTTCAGGGGCTCAGCCACAGATGAGAAAGGTGGGCAGAGGCAAAGCCAACCCTGGGCAGCAGGGCCTCCTGAGCACAGCACAGCAGGTGGGAGAAAGGAAGAAGTCACATCCTAGTAAGTATCCTCGGCACTGGAGCTAGAGAAGCACAACATTCTGAGAATAATTCCCACATATATAATGGATTCAGTCTCTCTGAAGTCTCTGGCTCTCCTAGGGAATCAGCTTTGCGACTGGTGTGGCGGGCACCGTGGGATGGATTGTCCAGCACTAGCACCAGCCCCCTCCCCACTGTCTGCTTCCATCAGCTAAAGGCTGGCTTTTCCAGCCTTCCCTGTTATCTTTCTTCCTCTTTTTATAGTGATGGCTGGAGCTGCAGCAATCATCTTGTGACCATGAGGGGAAGAGCAAGAACTGAAAGTCTGTCCTGATATGGTTGAGCTGCTGAACAAAAGCTGCAGCTGCCTCCCTCTAAGCTTCCTATTCTCTGAGAAAAAGATAACATCTCTCATTACTCACACATGCCAGATTAATATGGTGCCCCTCAACCCCTACCCCATCTCTCTCTGTGGGAATTCAGCTCGAAGGAAAGAAGTCTGCAGAAGAGGTGGGCCCAGCTCTAAAGGGATTATGAACCAAGAGCCCTAAGCACTGGTTCTACCATTTATACTTCATATTTCACAGGGGACCAAAAAGACCAGGCAGTGTACAGAAAGAAGCTGACTTTACTTACTGCTGTCACAAACTTGGAGCGAGGGTTTGCCAGGGAGAAGTAGGGCAGAGCACACACTCTGCCTGGATGCATCAGGTGGAAGGAAACCTCTGCCAGGGGCAGCCAGGTCAGACTTGGGGGCCGGTCGCCAGGAGGGACTCAGGCCATGCTGTTCCCCACCTCCTCCTAGGGAAGGAACACATGTCCCACCATGGGCAAGCCTTCCTGGGGTCACCAACCCAAAATCAACACCCCAGGTCCGGAGCAGGGAGAGAGCAGCAAACTCAGGTAGGCAGCCCACCTGTCCCGCAGGTGTGGCGCGGTCACCAGCTCTCCTTGAAATAACACAGGGAAAAGGAAACTTTCTAATCTTTCCCTAAGACTTTCATTGTGTTATTTTTATTTATTTATTTATTTATTTTTGAGACAGAGTCTCGCTCTGTTGCCCGGGCTAGAGTGAGTGCCGTGGTGTCAGCCTAGCTCACAGCAACCTCAAACTCCTGGGCTTAAGCGATCCTACCGCCTCAGCCTCCCGAGTAGCTGGGACTACAGGCATGTGCCACCATGCCTGGCTAATTTTTTCTATATATATTTTTAGTTGGCCAGATAATTTCTTTTTATTTTTTAGTAGAGACGGGGTCTCGCTCTTGCTCAGGCTGGTCTTGAACTCCTGACCTCGAGCGATCCACCCGCCTCGGCCTCCCAGAGTGGTAGGATTACAGGCGTGAGCCACTGCGCCGGGCCCATTGTGTTATTTTTAACATTTAGATCTTTAATCTATCTGCAATATGCTTCTGGGTACACATAGAAGGGGAAGGAAATCTAATTACACCAGCTGCAGTTATTAAATAGATCTGTTATTTTCCCACTGAATTGGAAAACTACCTGTGCTTAGCTTCCATACATGCTTAGGTCTCTTCTTTCTCTATTGTGTTCCACTTATCTATGTACTCTATAAATAAACAAATGTTCTATTTAGTGTGGTGCCAACACTACATTGTTTTTATTGATGATAGTAATTTTATAATAAGCTTTAAAATTTGGTCAGGTAATTCTTCCTACTGCCCTTGCTACTCTTAAAAAAGTGGGCTTTTGTGTTAAGCTAGTCTTGAACTTCTTTATTAGTTTTTTTAATTGAAATACAATTTATATATTATAAAATTTACCCTTTGAAAGTGTATAATTCAGTGGTTTTTAGTATAAAGTTGTGTAACCATTACTACCATATAATTTTGGAACATTTTCATCCCCTCTGAAAGAAACCCTGTAGCCATGGCCAGCACTCCCCATTTCCCCCCACCCTCCCCAGCCCCTGACGACACTACTCTACTTTCTGTCTCTATGGATTTGCCTATTCTGGACATTCCATATAAATGGAATCATACAACATGTGGCCTTTTGTCTCTGGATTCTTTCACTTGGCATAATGTTTTAAGGTTCATCCACATTACAGCAGGAATCGATACTTCATTCTTTTTTATGGCTGAATAATATTCCATTTTATGATTATGCCACGTTTTGTTTATCCATTCATCAATTGATGGACATTTGGGTTGTTTCCACTTTTTGGCTATTGTGAATAATGCTGCTATGAACATCTGTGTCCTTATGAATGTTTAAAAATTATTTTGTCCATTTTCCCCTAAAAACTCCACTGGAACTCTGATGAGAATCATAATACACTTATTTGGAAGGGCCAAGATTCTTAGCTGCCTCTCTGTTCAGGTCTTTTTTTTTTTCCTTGGTGATATGCACTGAAAGTTTACCTGCGCCCCCTACATCCACCATTCATATGTTGAAGCCCTGATCCCCAGTGTGCCTGTATTTGGAGATGGGGCCTCTAATAAGTAATTAAGATTAAATGAAATCCTAAGGGTGAAGCCCTGATTCAATTGGTATCTCTTCTTATGAGGACACTGATCCTGAGTGTGAGCACTCTCCCTCCCTCTCCCCTGCCCCTCCCTTCCTCTCTCCCCCACTCCCATGCAACTCAAGGGGAAGGCCCTCACCAGATACCAACACTGTGGCTCCTTAATCTTGGACCTCCAGCTTCCAGAATTGTGAGACAATAACCTTCTGCTAAGCCACCCAGTCTGTGGTATTTTGTTACAGCAGCCCAAGTAGACTAATAACACTAAAATTCTATAATTTTCTTCATGTTGCTCCTATAATTCTCTTTCAAAATTTGTAAATTTTTATTGCAATTATAAATGAATTATCCCATTTCCACTTCAGAGTAGCCAGTAGAGAGTAAAGCTACTGATTTTTTGTAGATTTATCTTATGTCCCATCAATTTCCAAATTTTCTCATTAATCCTAGTGGGTTGTTTCAGTAAAATTTCTTGAGTTTTCTTGGTCCACAATCACATCATCTACATATAAGAGAATTTCTTTTCTTCTTTTCCAATAGTAATGGATCATTTTATTTTCTTGCCTTATTAAAAACTAAAAAATACTGTTGAATGACAGTGGTGCTGGGGTATTCTTGACTTACATTTTGATGTTTTATCAGTTAATATGGTATTTACTATTAGATTTTTCTCTTTCTTGGTAATTTTTATCACATTTAAGTAATTTCCTTTTACCCACACATTACTTAAAATTTTATTTAACATAATTTTTTTTAAAACCTTGGCATCAAGAAGACATTTTAAAGAAAGACAAGAAACCTGGAAACCATAAAGCAAAAGACAGACATACCTGACTTCACAGAAATTAAAACAAATTGATTTTGAATGGCCAAAGCCACTATTAACATAAGCAGAGACTAGAGTCATACAAAGTGCAAAGTCAAACAAGGAGAGAAATATCTGCCACCCTTTAATGTCCCTAACATAAAACAAGCACCTACAACTCAATAAGAGAAAATAAGCAACTTAATTAAAAATGAGCAATGGATTTGAACAGGGAATTTTTAAAAGAGGGAATTTAAATAATCAATAAATAATAAACACAGGAATATATAAATTAAAACAATCGAATACCATTTTTCATCCAGTATGTTGGCCCAAATTACAAATATTGATAATATTCATGGCCAGGAGGATGCAGGTGAGTGGGCAGTCGAGCTGGGGGAGTGTAAATGACTGGAATGTTTTGGGAATACAGTTTGGCAACGTCTATTGAAATTCAAAACACACAACCTGGCTTTCGGAAACCTATCCCATAGAAATAAAAGCACCAATACGTAGGATTATCCGTATAAAGGTATTTCAGTATTCCTTGAGGTGGTGAAAAGCTAGAAACAGTCTCAATGTCCATCAATAGGTGAATAATTAAATCACAATACGCTATACTATGGGATTTTATTCAGCCATTAAAATAAGTAAAATCTATATCTATTGGCCTGGAGAGATGTCCATGATATTCTTTTAAGTGAAAAAAGCAACATGCAGAGTAATAGGTAAGAGCCTATTTTTGTTGTTAAAAGCAAAAAAAGAAAGCCTTTATCAAGCATATGCTTGTAGGAACAGAGGGAAAAGGGTTTGGAGATGATGGCAAGTAGGAGAGATTTTTCTTTTTCATGCACTTTTGACTTAACTGGCCAAAGTATATCATATATTCTTATGTAACTGACAAAGAAAATTTAAAGGAGGAAGAAAAGGAACCCTCAGAACCATCAGTGTATTTCACTTGACTGCTCATGGCCTGTATCTACCGACGACCCTTCCTCTTCCAACAGGGCACGAGAAGGAAAATGGGCTGGGCTGGGATTGGGAGGAGGAGAAGCTGGGAGCTGCAGGTGCACAAGCGCAAGAGCTGAGAAGGAGAGAGAAAAAGATGGGGGGGGAGGGCGGAAGGGAAGGACGGAAAGAGAAAGAGAGAGAGAGATGTTGAGATGGAGGAATGGGGGTGGGGAAGAGGGTGAGAGAGCGAGCTGGTGGCATGATCAGCTCCGAGCCACTAAGGGGGATTTCGGGGTAGGAGGAGGATGCTGGTCCTGGGGGTCCTTGGAGGCAGGGGCCAGGAGATCTGCTTCATGAGAGCAGTGGGTTTTAACGGCCTCTAAGTATCTCCTGGGGCTGCCCAGCAGACCCCTGATCCAGAGGCGCTCGCCAGCCCTAGTGAAAACCCTCCACAGGCCTTTCAAATATACTGGAGTAGGTGGATCATTCATTAGTTCATTCGTTCGTTCATTCATTCATTCATCTGATAAGCTTCTGTCCCGTGCCCCCGTGCTACGTGATGAGAGACCTGCCTGCTCAGGACGGATGTGGCCTGCCTGCATGGAGCTTCCAGTGTGGTGAGGGGACCACACCTCCATGCTGGTCGCTCTTTGTTTCCCCCCGAGCTCAGCCTGGGCTGAACGTGGTGCTGTGGGGGCTGGGCTTGCCAGACAGGCCCTGGTGTGGACCGCAGCGACAGCCCCGAGCCCTGCCAGCTGCCTGGCACCAGGGCACCACGGATGGTGGGGCTGGGGGTGGGGGGGTGCCACTCTGGGGGCTGGAAAAACACCAATGGGGTCTCTAGTCGGCAGTGCCCTGGACAGGCCCAGTGATGTCCCTGCGCCAATGACCCACTAAGAGCCATCGTCTGCCAGGAGCCTGATGGCTATGAAGAGACCAGCCTGAGAAGGACAGGGACTGAGGTGGCAGCCCCTGGCAGCTTGTGGGGGTTCGTAGAGGCAGGCACAGCCGAGCCCTTCCTGAAGGCTGCCACGGACTTCATCATGTGGCCACATGGACCTCCACAAAGGCACGGAAGGGCTAGCAGGGGCTGGCCCCTGGAGGGCTCCTCCCCTGCCCGACCCTGCTTCTGTGGGACAGAATTTCTCCCCTCCCTCCTGCCTCCCAGGCAGCTCCTCCCCCGCCCAGCTCGCCTCCTCCCTGTGCCCCATGACCTTGGACTGCCCCAAGTTCAGTCCTGCCCACTCACACCGCACCCACACATCCTGCTGCTCCCCCTCTTAGTGTGGGTGCAGATGCCTCCCGAGACCCCACAACTAACCTGGCCACCAGCCCTCACTGTCCTGCTGTCCGTGGACTGACACACGTCACAGAAGTCAGGCCACCTGGATAATCGTAGGGCTGCAATGTGCCTGGCACAGGGGGTCTGAGGGGGTTTGCAGCCGGGACCTGGGAGGGAGCACATACTCCCACGAGGAGCCTCCACGTTGTCTGGCCCGGCCTCAGCGCAAACTCTGCCAATCAGCGCGCTGACCCCAAGTGTGTGGGGCCGCTGGCCTCCTCGCCCACGTAATTAAGAGGCCATCTGTGTGTCTGCACAGCTCAGGCGGCGTGAGCGTGTGTGCGTGTGTGTGTGTGTGTGTGTGTGTGTGTGCACGTGCTGATCTGGAGCAGACAGGACAGTGACAGCCCCTGGAGTCGGGGCTTGGGCCACAGCTGCCCCCGCAGGCTTCAGGCCCCTCCTCCTCAGCTGGCTGGAAGCAACGTTCTAAGCCTGCCAGAGTCCACCAGCTTCTGTGTCCACGGTCACGTCCCTCAGTGTGAGGGGCACGGACGCACCCTGGCAGGGCTCAGCAGGGTGGCAAAGGGCAAGGATGGAGGTGGTGGGGCCACAGTGCCCCTTGGGCCAGGGTCCACCCTCAGGGACTCCTTACCTGCCCTGTCTACACCTGCCATCTGCCCCCCGTGCTCCCTACAAATGTGTGTCTTGGCAGTGATGTCGGGGGAGGGGGGTGACCTCGTGGAAGTTAGACGTGTAAACAGAGTCCAGTAGAATCAGCAAGGACAGGCTGCTACGAAAAGGGCCAAGTGACACCAAGGAGAAAACACCTGGGGAAGAGACACCTGGCTGTTAATGCCGGCTATGTCTGGAACGGTCGACTTGCAGGGGACTTTTATTTATTTACTTATTTATTTATTTAATTTATTTTTTAGAAATACAGTCTCGTTCTGTCACCCAGGCTGGAGTGCAGTGGCGTCACCATAGCTCACGGCAGCCTCAAATGCCTGGGCTCAAGCGATCCTCCTGCCTCAGCCTCCTGAGTAGCCGGGACTATAGGCACGTGCCACCACTATGGCTAATATTTTAATATTTTGTAGAGATGGGGTCTTGTTATATTGCCTCAAACTCCTGGCCTCAAATGATCCTCCCACCTCAGACTCCCAAAGTGCTAGGAATTACAGATGTGAGCCACCTTGCCCAACTGCAGGGGACTTTTACCTTCCGAAATGTATTGTTTGACAACCTTCAGATTTTTATCATAAACACGCATTACTTTTGTAACAAGAAAGAAAAAGCCCATATGATACAAAGGTAGTCAGACGTCACGTCATAATCCGGAGACAAAGATGCTGGGAGGCCCCTCGGGGGCCACAGCCAGGTCTGCTCTCGTGGGCCCACCTCCCCCGAGATGAGCCATCATCAGAATGGGCCCCCTCACCCCAGCACCCCCCAGCTGCTGTCCTATTTAGGACTGAGTCTTGGGCTGAAACGTGGGCACTTCAGGACAGAAGGACCCAGATCCCAGAGGCAGACAGCCTGTCTGGGTCCCAGCTCTGCCACACACCAGTGGAGTACGTCCCTCCTCTTCTCTGAGCCTCAGGACACCCATCTATAAAATGGGACCATTCAATGCCTGCCCTGTCCACCTCCTGAACCCGCAGTGAGACCAGGAACTTTGAAAATAAAGCCATGAACATTAAAGCGTCGAGAAAGCTGTGGAGAGCGGCCTACAGAGCCAGGCCATCTTACTTTCCAGGTGGGGCGGGGCTCACCTTCCGAAGGTGGCCACCTGGGCCACACACAGCTCAGTGCAGCCACCACAAACACCACGGGGCACTGGCACAGAGTCACCTTGCCCATTAGGACCGGGGCAGCCAGGAGTCCTCCCTTACTGAGATGTAAGACAAGTGCCGGGAAGAGATGGTAACGGGCCTGCCTGGGAAAGACGCATTTTTACACTTTGCAAAGAAACCTCCCTTGGCAGCACATTTCTGCAAAGACCCGTAGTGCTGCTCACGGCATCCTCGCCCCTCAAGGGCTCGTTTGTGAAATGGCCCCGGTGGACCCTCCTGCTGTATCTCTGCACAGGGGGAACAACCTCCTGCTCCTGCTGGAGGTCCAAGCCACTCACCAGGTGCAGGTGGGGGGCCGAGGGTGTAGGGTGGGACGGAGCGCCAGGCGCCAGGATGAGCCACACAGGGGTGTGGCGGGGACGGGCCTCGTGCCTGTGCGCTGCCTGGCTAGCAGCCCAGACGCTAGAGGCCATCCCCCGGGGTGGGGGGTGGGTAGAGGGCAAAGGGGGGCTTACCTCTCCCTCGAGCCCATGTGTAGACGCGGCTGGTCTCGGTGCTTCTGGGCTCTTGCTCTGCTGGCTCCACGGGCAGGGGGCGGAAGTGGGGGTCCTCA